>NW_027526214.1:101298442-101898442 GCF_048455015.1 Haemaphysalis longicornis
AAACCTTACACCTCCCACACGAGATACATTTAATCGGTCAAGGTGCGTTCGGCGAACCTCCACCCGTAGTCGTCGCCGCCAAACTTCTCACAGGGAGCGACGCCTTTTTGTCCCGGGCCGGACACGACCCTGCTCGTTTCCGTAGGCGCCATGCGTCGAGACGGCCTAATTGTCTGCGGCACACCGAAGGGTGACGGCCGCCTCCACGTCTCCGTCGCTGGGAGCGCCCGCAGTGCGACGACCTCCATGGTCAAACCTTACACCTCCCACACGAGATACATTTAATCGGTCAAGGGTGCGTTCGGAGAACCTCCACCCGTAGTCGTCGCCGCCAAACTTGTCACAGGGAGCGGCACCTTTTTGTCCCGCGCCGGACACGACCCCGCTCGTTTCCGTAGGCGCCATGCGTCGAGACGGCCTAATTGTCTGCGGCACACCGAAGGGTGACGGCCGCCTCCACGTCTCCGTCGCTGGGGGCGCCCGCAGTGCGACGACCTCCATGGTCAAACCTTGCACCTCCCACACGAGATACATTTAATCGGTCAAGGTGCGTTCGGAGAACCTCCACCCGTAGTCGTCGCCGCCAAACTTGTCACAGGGAGCGGCGCCTTTTTGTCCCAGGCCGGACACGACCCTGCTCGTTTCCGTAGGCGCCATGCGTCGAGACGGCCTAATTGTCAAGCGGCACACCAAAGGGTGACGGCCGCCTCCACGTCTCCGTCGCTGGGGGCGCCCGCAGTGCGACGACCTCCATGGTGAAACCTTACACCTCCCACACGAGATACATTTAATCGGTCAAGGTGCGTTCGGAGAACCTCCACCCGTAGTCGTCGCCGCCAAACTTGTCACAGGGAGCGGCGCCTTTTTGTCCCGCGCCGGACACGACCCTGCTCGTTTCGTAGGCGCCATGCGTCGAGACGGCCTAATTTTCAGCGGCACACCGGAGGGTGACGGCCGCCTCCACGTCTCCGTCGCTGGGGGCGCCCGCAGTGCGACGACTCCATGGTCAAACCTTACACCTCCCACACGAGATACATTTAATCGGTCAAGGTGCGTTCGGAGAACCTCCACCCGTAGTCGTCGCCGCCAAACTTGTCACAGGGAGCGGCGCCTTTTTGTCCCGGGCCCGGACACGACCCTGCTCGTTTCCGAAGGCGCCATGCGTCGAGACGGCCTAATTGTCTGCGGCACGCCGAAGGGTGACGGCCGCCTCCACGTCTCCGTCGCTGGGGGCGCCCGTAGTGCGACGACCTCCATGGTCAAACCTTACACCTCCCACACGAGATACATTTCATCGGCCAAGGTGCGTTCGGAGAACCTCCAGTCTTAGTCGTCGCCGCCAAACTTGTCACAGGGAGCGGCGCCTTTTTGTCCCGGGCCGGACACGACCCCTGCTCGTTCCCGTAGGCGCCATGCGTCGAGACGGCCTAATTGTCTGCGGCACACCGAAGGGTGACGGCCGCCTCCACGTCTCCGTCGCTGGGGGCGCCCGAGTGCGACGACCTCCATGGTCAAACCTTACACCTCCCACACGAGATACATTGAATCGGTCAAGGTGCGTTCGGAGAACCTCCACCCGTAGTCGTCGCCGCAAAACTTGTCACAGGGAGCGGCGCCTTTTTGTCCCGGGCCGGACACGACCCTGCTCGTTTCCGTAGGCGCCATGCGTCGAGACGGCCTAATTGTCTTCGGCACACCGAAGGGTGACGGCCGCCTCCACGTCTCCGTCGCTGGGGGCGCCCGCAGTGCGACGACCTCCATGGTAAAACCTTACACCTCCCACACGAGATACATTTAATCGGTCAAGGTGCGTGCGGAGAACGTCCACCCGCAGTCGTCGCCGCCAAACTTGTCACAGGGAGCGGCGCCTTTTTGTCCCGGGCCGGACACGACCCTGCTCGTTTCCGTAGGCGCCATGCGTCGAGACGGCCTACTTGTCAGCGGCACACCGAAGGGTGACGGCCGCCTCCACGTCTCCGTCGCTGGGGGCGCCCGCAGTGCGACGACCTCCATGGTCAAACCTTACACCTCCCACACGAGATACATTTAATCGGTCAAGGTGCGCTCGGAGAACCTCCACCCGTAGTCGTCACCGCCAAACTTGGCACAGGGAGCGGCGCCTTTTTGTCCCGGGCCGGACACGACCCTGCTCGTTTCCGTAGGCGCCATGCGTCGAGACGGCCTAATTGTCTGCGGCACACCGAAGGGTGACGGCCGCCTCCACGTCTCCGTCGCTGGGGGCGCCCGCAGTGCGACGACCTCCATGGTCAAACCTTACACCTCCCACAAGAGATACATTTAATCGGTCAAGGTGCGTTCGGAGAACCTCCACCCCTAGTCGTCGCCACCAAACTTGTCACAGGGAGCGGCGCCTTTTTGTCCCGGGCCGGACACGACCCTGCTCGTGTCCGTAGGCGCGATGCGTCGAGAGGGCCTAATTGTCTGCGGCACACCGAAGGGTGACGGCCGCCTCCACGTCTCCGTCGCTGGGGGCGCCCGCAGTGCGACGACCTCCATGGTCAAACCTTACACCTCCCACACGAGATACATTTAATCGGTCAAGGTGCGTTCGGAGAACCTCCACCCGTAGTCGTCGCCGCCAAACTTGTCACAGGGAGCGGCACCTTTTTGTCCCGCGCCGGACACGACCCCGCTCGTTTCCGTAGGCGCCATGCGTCGAGACGGCCTAATTGTCTGCGGCACACCGAAGGGTGACGGCCGCCTCCACGTCTCCGTCGCTGGGGGCGCCCGCAGTGCGACGACCTCCATGGTCAAACCTTACACCTCCCACACGAGATACATTTCATCAGTCAAGGTGCGTTCGGAGAACCTCCACCCGTAGTCGTCGCCGCCAAACTTGTCACAGGGAGCGGCGCCTTTTTGTCCCGCGCCGGACACGACCCTGCTCGTTTCCGTAGGCGCCATGCGTCGAGACGGCCTAATTGTCTGCGGCACACCGAAGGGTGACGGCCGCCTCCACGTCTCCGTCGCTGGGAGCGCCCGCAGTTCGACGACCTCCATGGTCAAACCTTACACCTCCCACACGAGATACATTTAATCGGTCAAGGTGCGTTCGGAGAACCTCCACCCGTAGTCGTCGCCGCCAAACTTGTCACAGGGAGCGGCGCCTTTTTGTCCCGGGCCGGACACGACCCTGCTCGTTTCCGTAGGCGCCATGCGTCGAGACGGCCCAATTGTCTGCGGCACACCGAAGGGTGACGGCCGCCTCCACGTCTCCGTCGCTGGGAGCGCCCGCAGTGCGACGACCTCCATGGTCAAACCTTACACCTCCCACACGAGATACATTTAATCGGTCAAGGTGCGTTCGGAGAACCTCCACCCGTAGTCGTCGCCGCCAAACTTGTCACAGGGAGCCGCGCCTTTTTATCCCGGGCCGGACACGACCCTGCTCGTTTTCGTAGGCGCCATGCGTCGAGACGGCCTAATTGTCTGCGGCACACCGAAGGGGGACGGCCGCCTCCACGTCTCCGTCGCTGGGGGCGCCCGCAGTGCGACGACCTCCATGGTCAAACCTTACACCTCCCACACGAGATACATTTAATCGGTCAAGGTGCGTTCGGCGAACCTCCACCCGTAGTCGTCGCCGCCAAACTTCTCACAGGGAGCGACGCCTTTTTGTCCCGGGCCGGACACGACCCTGCTCGTTTCCGTAGGCGCCATGCGTCGAGACGGCCTAATTGTCTGCGGCACACCGAAGGGTGACGGCCGCCTCCACGTCTCCGTCGCTGGGAGCGCCCGCAGTGCGACGACCTCCATGGTCAAACCTTACACCTCCCACACGAGATACATTTAATCGGTCAAGGTGCGTTCGGAGAACCTCCACCCGTAGTCGTCGCCGCCAAACTTGTCACAGGGAGCGGCACCTTTTTGTCCCGCGCCAGACACGACCCCGCTCGTTTCCGTAGGCGCCATGCGTCGAGACGGCCTAATTGTCTGCGGCACACCGAAGGGTGACGGCCGCCTCCACGTCTCCGTCGCTGGGGGCGCCCGCAGTGCGACGACCTCCATGGTCAAACCTTGCACCTCCCACACGAGATACATTTCATCAGTCAAGGTGCGTTCGGAGAACCTCCACCCGTTGTCGTCGCCGCCAAACTTGTCACAGGGAGCGGCGCCTTTTTGTCCCGGGCCGGACACGACCCTGCTCGTTTCCGTAGGCGCCATGCGTCGAGACGGCCCAATTGTCTGCGGCACACCGAAGGGTGACGGCCGCCTCCACGTCTCCGTCGCTGGGAGCGCCCGCAGTGCGACGACCTCCATGGTCAAACCTTACACCTCCCACACGAGATACATTTAATCGGTCAAGGTGCGTTCGGAGAACCTCCACCCGTAGTCGTCGCCGCCAAACTTGTCACAGGGAGCCGCGCCTTTTTATCCCGGGCCGGACACGACCCTGCTCGTTTTCGTAGGCGCCATGCGTCGAGACGGCCTAATTGTCTGCGGCACACCGAAGGGGGACGGCCGCCTCCACGTCTCCGTCGCTGGGGGCGCCCGCAGTGCGACGACCTCCATGGTCAAACCTTACACCTCCCACACGAGATACATTTAATCGGTCAAGGTGCGTTCGGCGAACCTCCACCCGTAGTCGTCGCCGCCAAACTTCTCACAGGGAGCGACGCCTTTTTGTCCCGGGCCGGACACGACCCTGCTCGTTTCCGTAGGCGCCATGCGTCGAGACGGCCTAATTGTCTGCGGCACACCGAAGGGTGACGGCCGCCTCCACGTCTCCGTCGCTGGGAGCGCCCGCAGTGCGACGACCTCCATGGTCAAACCTTACACCTCCCACACGAGATACATTTAATCGGTCAAGGTGCGTTCGGAGAACCTCCACCCGTAGTCGTCGCCGCCAAACTTGTCACAGGGAGCGGCACCTTTTTGTCCCGCGCCAGACACGACCCCGCTCGTTTCCGTAGGCGCCATGCGTCGAGACGGCCTAATTGTCTGCGGCACACCGAAGGGTGACGGCCGCCTCCACGTCTCCGTCGCTGGGGGCGCCCGCAGTGCGACGACCTCCATGGTCAAACCTTGCACCTCCCACACGAGATACATTTCATCAGTCAAGGTGCGTTCGGAGAACCTCCACCCGTAGTCGTCGCCGCCAAACTTGTCACAGGGAGCGGCGCCTTTTTGTCCCGGGCCGGACACGACCCTGCTCGTTTCCGTAGGCGCCATGCGTCGAGACGGCCCAATTGTCTGCGGCACACCGAAGGGTGACGGCCGCCTCCACGTCTCCGTCGCTGGGAGCGCCCGCAGTGCGACGACCTCCATGGTCAAACCTTACACCTCCCACACGAGATACATTTAATCGGTCAAGGTGCGTTCGGAGAACCTCCACCCGTAGTCGTCGCCGCCAAACTTGTCACAGGGAGCGGCGCCTTTTTGTCCCGCGCCGGACACGACCCTGCTCGTTTCCGTAGGCGCCATGCGTCGAGACGGCCTAATTGTCTGCGGCACACCGAAGGGTGACGGCCGCCTCCACGTCTCCGTCGCTGGGGGCGCCCGCAGTGCGACGACCTCCATGGTCAAACCTTACACCTCCCACACGAGATACATATAATCGGTCAAGGTGCGTTCGGAGAACCTCCACCCGTAGTCGTTGCCGCCAAACTTGTCCCAGGGAGCGGCGCCTTTTTGTCCCGCGCCGGACACGACCCTGCTCGTTTCCGTATGCGCGATGCGTCGAGACGGCCTAATTGTCTGCGGCACACCGAAGGGTGACGGCCGCCTCCACGTCTCCGTCGCTGGGGGCGCCCGCAGTGCGACGACCTCCATGGTCAAACCTTACACCTCCCACACGAGATACATTTAATCGGTCAAGGTGCGTTCGGAGAACCTCCACCCGTAGTCGTTGCCGCCAAACTTGTCACAGGGAGCCGCGCCTTTTTGTCCCGGGCCGGACACGACCCTGCTCGTTTTCGTAGGCGCCATGCGTCGAGACGGCCTAATTGTCTGCGGCACACCGAAGGGTGACGGCCGCCTCCACGTCTCCGTCGCTGGGGGCGCCCGCAGTGCGACGACCTCCATGGTCAAACCTTACACCTCCCACACGAGATACATTTAATCGGTCAAGGTGCGTTCGGAGAACCTCCACCCGTAGTCGTCGCCGCCAAACTTGTCACAGGGAGCGGCGCCTTTTTGTCCCGGGCCGCACACGACCCTGCTCGTTTCCGTAGGCGCCATGCGCCGAGACGGCCTAATTGTCAGCGGCACACCGAAGGGTGACGGCCGCCTCCACGTCTCCGTCGCTGGGAGCGCCCGCAGTGCGACGACCTCCATGGTCAAACCTTACACCTCCCACACGAGATACATTTAATCGGTCAAGGTGCGTTCGGAGAACCTCCACCCGTAGTCGTCGCCGCCAAACTTGTCACAGGGAGCAGCGCCTTTTTGTCCCGGGCCTTACACGACCCTGCTCGTTTCCGTAGGCGCCATGCGTCGAGACGGCCTAATTGTCTGCGGCACTCCGAAGGGTGACGGCCGCCTCCACGTCTCCGTCGCTGGGGGCGCCCGCAGTGCGACGACCTCCATGGTCAAACCTTACACCTCCCACACGAGATACATTTAATCGGTCAAGGTGCGTTCGGAGAACCTCCACCCGTAGTCGTCGCCGCCAAACTTGTCACAGGGAGTGGCGCCTTTTTGTCCCGGGCCTTACACGACCCTGCTCGTTTCCGTAGGCGCCATGCGTCGAGACGGCCTAATTGTCTGCGGCACTCCGAAGGGTGACGGCCGCCTCCACGTCTCCGTCGCTGGGGGCGCCCGCAGTGCGACGACCTCCATGGTCAAACCTTACACGTCCCACACGAGATACATTTAATCGGTCAAGGTGCGTTCGGAGAACCTCCACCCGTAGTCGTCGCCGCCAAACTTGTCACAGGGAGTGGCGCCTTTTTGTCCCGGGCCTTACACGACCCTGCTCGTTTCCGTAGGCGCCATGCGTCGAGACGGCCTAATTGTCTGCGGCACTCCGAAGGGTGACGGCCGCCTCCACGTCTCCGTCGCTGGGGGCGCCCGCAGTGCGACGACCTCCATGGTCAAACCTTACACCTCCCACACGAGATACATTTAATCGGTCAAGGTGCGTTCGGAGAACCTCCACCCGTAGTCGTCGCCGCCAAACTTGTCACAGGGAGCCGCGCCTTTTTGTCCCGGGCCGGACTCGACCCTGCTCGTTTTCGTAGGCGCCATGCGTCGAGACGGCCTAATTGTCTGCGGCACACCGAAGGGTGACGGCCGCCTCCACGTCTCCATCGCTGGGGGCGCCCGCAGTGCGACGACCTCCATGGTCAAAGCTTACACCTCCCACACGAGATACATTTAATCGGTCAAGGTGCGTTCGGAGAACCTCCACCCGTAGTCGTCGCCGCCAAACTTGGCACAGGGAGCGGCGCCTTTTTGTCCCGGGCCGGACACGACCCTGCTCGTTTCCGTAGGCGCCATGCGTCGAGACGGCCTAATTGTCTGCTCCACACCGAAGGGTGACGGCCGCCTCCACGTCTCCGTCGCTGGGGGCGCCCGCAGTGCGACGACCTCCATGGTCAAACCTTACACCTCCCACACGAGATACATATAATCGGTCAAGGTGCGTTCGGAGAACCTCCACCCGTAGTCGTTGCCGCCAAACTTGTCCCAGGGAGCGGCGCCTTTTTGTCCCGCGCCGGACACGACCCTGCTCGTTTCCGTAGGCGCGATGCGTCGAGACGGCCTAATTGTCTGCGGCACACCGAAGGGTGACGGCCGCCTCCACGTCTCCGTCGCTGGGGGCGCCCGCAGTGCGACGACCTCCATGGTCAAACCTTACACCTCCCACACGAGATACATTTAATCGGTCAAGGTGCGTTCGGAGAACCTCCACCCGTAGTCGTTGCCGCCAAACTTGTCACAGGGAGCCGCGCCTTTTTGTCCCGGGCCGGACACGACCCTGCTCGTTTTCGTAGGCGCCATGCGTCGAGACGGCCTAATTGTCTGCGGCACACCGAAGGGTGACGGCCGCCTCCACGTCTCCGTCGCTGGGGGCGCCCGCAGTGCGACGACCTCCATGGTCAAACCTTACACCTCCCACACGAGATACATTTAATCGGTCAAGGTGCGTTCGGAGAACCTCCACCCGTAGTCGTCGCCGCCAAACTTGTCACAGGGAGCGGCGCCTTTTTGTCCCGGGCCGCACACGACCCTGCTCGTTTCCGTAGGCGCCATGCGTCGAGACGGCCTAATTGTCAGCGGCACACCGAAGGGGTGACGGCCGCCTCCACGTCTCCGTCGCTGGGAGCGCCCGCAGTGCGACGACCTCCATGGTCAAACCTTACACCTCCCACACGAGATACATTTAATCCGTCAAGGTGCGTTCGGAGAACCTCCACCCGTAGTCGTCGCCGCCAAACTTGTCACAGGGAGCGGCACCTTTTTGTCCCGCGCCGGACACGACCCCGCTCGTTTCCGTAGGCGCCATGCGTCGAGACGGCCTAATTGTCTGCGGCACACCGAAGGGTGACGGCCGCCTCCACGTCTCCGTCGCTGGGGGCGCCCGCAGTGCGACGACCTCCATGGTCAAACCTTACACCTCCCACACGAGATACATTTCATCAGTCAAGGTGCGTTCGGAGAACCTCCACCCGTAGTCGTCGCCGCCAAACTTGTCACAGGGAGCGGCGCCTTTTTGTCCCGCGCCGGACACGACCCTGCTCGTTTCCGTAGGCGCCATGCGTCGAGACGGCCTAATTGTCTGCGGCACACCGAAGGGTGACGGCCGCCTCCACGTCTCCGTCGCTGGGAGCGCCCGCAGTTCGACGACCTCCATGGTCAAACCTTACACCTCCCACACGAGATACATTTAATCGGTCAAGGTGCGTTCGGAGAACCTCCACCCGTAGTCGTCGCCGCCAAACTTGTCACAGGGAGCGGCGCCTTTTTGTCCCGGGCCGGACACGACCCTGCTCGTTTCCGTAGGCGCCATGCGTCGAGACGGCCCAATTGTCTGCGGCACACCGAAGGGTGACGGCCGCCTCCACGTCTCCGTCGCTGGGAGCGCCCGCAGTGCGACGACCTCCATGGTCAAACCTTACACCTCCCACACGAGATACATTTAATCGGTCAAGGTGCGTTCGGAGAACCTCCACCCGTAGTCGTCGCCGCCAAACTTGTCACAGGGAGCCGCGCCTTTTTATCCCGGGCCGGACACGACCCTGCTCGTTTTCGTAGGCGCCATGCGTCGAGACGGCCTAATTGTCTGCGGCACACCGAAGGGGGACGGCCGCCTCCACGTCTCCGTCGCTGGGGGCGCCCGCAGTGCGACGACCTCCATGGTCAAACCTTACACCTCCCACACGAGATACATTTAATCGGTCAAGGTGCGTTCGGCGAACCTCCACCCGTAGTCGTCGCCGCCAAACTTCTCACAGGGAGCGACGCCTTTTTGTCCCGGGCCGGACACGACCCTGCTCGTTTCCGTAGGCGCCATGCGTCGAGACGGCCTAATTGTCTGCGGCACACCGAAGGGTGACGGCCGCCTCCACGTCTCCGTCGCTGGGAGCGCCCGCAGTGCGACGACCTCCATGGTCAAACCTTACACCTCCCACACGAGATACATTTAATCGGTCAAGGTGCGTTCGGAGAACCTCCACCCGTAGTCGTCGCCGCCAAACTTGTCACAGGGAGCGGCACCTTTTTGTCCCGCGCCAGACACGACCCCGCTCGTTTCCGTAGGCGCCATGCGTCGAGACGGCCTAATTGTCTGCGGCACACCGAAGGGTGACGGCCGCCTCCACGTCTCCGTCGCTGGGGGCGCCCGCAGTGCGACGACCTCCATGGTCAAACCTTGCACCTCCCACACGAGATACATTTCATCAGTCAAGGTGCGTTCGGAGAACCTCCACCCGTTGTCGTCGCCGCCAAACTTGTCACAGGGAGCGGCGCCTTTTTGTCCCGGGCCGGACACGACCCTGCTCGTTTCCGTAGGCGCCATGCGTCGAGATGGCCCAATTGTCTGCGGCACACCGAAGGGTGACGGCCGCCTCCACGTCTCCGTCGCTGGGAGCGCCCGCAGTGCGACGACCTCCATGGTCAAACCTTACACCTCCCACACGAGATACATTTAATCGGTCAAGGTGCGTTCGGAGAACCTCCACCCGTAGTCGTCGCCGCCAAACTTGTCACAGGGAGCCGCGCCTTTTTATCCCGGGCCGGACACGACCCTGCTCGTTTTCGTAGGCGCCATGCGTCGAGACGGCCTAATTGTCTGCGGCACACCGAAGGGGGACGGCCGCCTCCACGTCTCCGTCGCTGGGGGCGCCCGCAGTGCGACGACCTCCATGGTCAAACCTTACACCTCCCACACGAGATACATTTAATCGGTCAAGGTGCGTTCGGCGAACCTCCACCCGTAGTCGTCGCCGCCAAACTTCTCACAGGGAGCGACGCCTTTTTGTCCCGGGCCGGACACGACCCTGCTCGTTTCCGTAGGCGCCATGCGTCGAGACGGCCTAATTGTCTGCGGCACACCGAAGGGTGACGGCCGCCTCCACGTCTCCGTCGCTGGGAGCGCCCGCAGTGCGACGACCTCCATGGTCAAACCTTACACCTCCCACACGAGATACATTTAATCGGTCAAGGTGCGTTCGGAGAACCTCCACCCGTAGTCGTCGCCGCCAAACTTGTCACAGGGAGCGGCACCTTTTTGTCCCGCGCCAGACACGACCCCGCTCGTTTCCGTAGGCGCCATGCGTCGAGACGGCCTAATTGTCTGCGGCACACCGAAGGGTGACGGCCGCCTCCACGTCTCCGTCGCTGGGGGCGCCCGCAGTGCGACGACCTCCATGGTCAAACCTTGCACCTCCCACACGAGATACATTTCATCAGTCAAGGTGCGTTCGGAGAACCTCCACCCGTAGTCGTCGCCGCCAAACTTGTCACAGGGAGCGGCGCCTTTTTGTCCCGGGCCGGACACGACCCTGCTCGTTTCCGTAGGCGCCATGCGTCGAGACGGCCCAATTGTCTGCGGCACACCGAAGGGTGACGGCCGCCTCCACGTCTCCGTCGCTGGGAGCGCCCGCAGTGCGACGACCTCCATGGTCAAACCTTACACCTCCCACACGAGATACATTTAATCGGTCAAGGTGCGTTCGGAGAACCTCCACCCGTAGTCGTCGCCGCCAAACTTGTCACAGGGAGCGGCGCCTTTTTGTCCCGCGCCGGACACGACCCTGCTCGTTTCCGTAGGCGCCATGCGTCGAGACGGCCTAATTGTCTGCGGCACACCGAAGGGTGACGGCCGCCTCCACGTCTCCGTCGCTGGGGGCGCCCGCAGTGCGACGACCTCCATGGTCAAACCTTACACCTCCCACACGAGATACATATAATCGGTCAAGGTGCGTTCGGAGAACCTCCACCCGTAGTCGTTGCCGCCAAACTTGTCCCAGGGAGCGGCGCCTTTTTGTCCCGCGCCGGACACGACCCTGCTCGTTTCCGTATGCGCGATGCGTCGAGACGGCCTAATTGTCTGCGGCACACCGAAGGGTGACGGCCGCCTCCACGTCTCCGTCGCTGGGGGCGCCCGCAGTGCGACGACCTCCATGGTCAAACCTTACACCTCCCACACGAGATACATTTAATCGGTCAAGGTGCGTTCGGAGAACCTCCACCCGTAGTCGTTGCCGCCAAACTTGTCACAGGGAGCCGCGCCTTTTTGTCCCGGGCCGGACACGACCCTGCTCGTTTTCGTAGGCGCCATGCGTCGAGACGGCCTAATTGTCTGCGGCACACCGAAGGGTGACGGCCGCCTCCACGTCTCCGTCGCTGGGGGCGCCCGCAGTGCGACGACCTCCATGGTCAAACCTTACACCTCCCACACGAGATACATTTAATCGGTCAAGGTGCGTTCGGAGAACCTCCACCCGTAGTCGTCGCCGCCAAACTTGTCACAGGGAGCGGCGCCTTTTTGTCCCGGGCCGCACACGACCCTGCTCGTTTCCGTAGGCGCCATGCGCCGAGACGGCCTAATTGTCAGCGGCACACCGAAGGGTGACGGCCGCCTCCACGTCTCCGTCGCTGGGAGCGCCCGCAGTGCGACGACCTCCATGGTCAAACCTTACACCTCCCACACGAGATACATTTAATCGGTCAAGGTGCGTTCGGAGAACCTCCACCCGTAGTCGTCGCCGCCAAACTTGTCACAGGGAGCAGCGCCTTTTTGTCCCGGGCCTTACACGACCCTGCTCGTTTCCGTAGGCGCCATGCGTCGAGACGGCCTAATTGTCTGCGGCACTCCGAAGGGTGACGGCCGCCTCCACGTCTCCGTCGCTGGGGGCGCCCGCAGTGCGACGACCTCCATGGTCAAACCTTACACCTCCCACACGAGATACATTTAATCGGTCAAGGTGCGTTCGGAGAACCTCCACCCGTAGTCGTCGCCGCCAAACTTGTCACAGGGAGTGGCGCCTTTTTGTCCCGGGCCTTACACGACCCTGCTCGTTTCCGTAGGCGCCATGCGTCGAGACGGCCTAATTGTCTGCGGCACTCCGAAGGGTGACGGCCGCCTCCACGTCTCCGTCGCTGGGGGCGCCCGCAGTGCGACGACCTCCATGGTCAAACCTTACACGTCCCACACGAGATACATTTAATCGGTCAAGGTGCGTTCGGAGAACCTCCACCCGTAGTCGTCGCCGCCAAACTTGTCACAGGGAGTGGCGCCTTTTTGTCCCGGGCCTTACACGACCCTGCTCGTTTCCGTAGGCGCCATGCGTCGAGACGGCCTAATTGTCTGCGGCACTCCGAAGGGTGACGGCCGCCTCCACGTCTCCGTCGCTGGGGGCGCCCGCAGTGCGACGACCTCCATGGTCAAACCTTACACCTCCCACACGAGATACATTTAATCGGTCAAGGTGCGTTCGGAGAACCTCCACCCGTAGTCGTCGCCGCCAAACTTGTCACAGGGAGCCGCGCCTTTTTGTCCCGGGCCGGACTCGACCCTGCTCGTTTTCGTAGGCGCCATGCGTCGAGACGGCCTAATTGTCTGCGGCACACCGAAGGGTGACGGCCGCCTCCACGTCTCCATCGCTGGGGGCGCCCGCAGTGCGACGACCTCCATGGTCAAAGCTTACACCTCCCACACGAGATACATTTAATCGGTCAAGGTGCGTTCGGAGAACCTCCACCCGTAGTCGTCGCCGCCAAACTTGGCACAGGGAGCGGCGCCTTTTTGTCCCGGGCCGGACACGACCCTGCTCGTTTCCGTAGGCGCCATGCGTCGAGACGGCCTAATTGTCTGCTCCACACCGAAGGGTGACGGCCGCCTCCACGTCTCCGTCGCTGGGGGCGCCCGCAGTGCGACGACCTCCATGGTCAAACCTTACACCTCCCACACGAGATACATATAATCGGTCAAGGTGCGTTCGGAGAACCTCCACCCGTAGTCGTTGCCGCCAAACTTGTCCCAGGGAGCGGCGCCTTTTTGTCCCGCGCCGGACACGACCCTGCTCGTTTCCGTAGGCGCGATGCGTCGAGACGGCCTAATTGTCTGCGGCACACCGAAGGGTGACGGCCGCCTCCACGTCTCCGTCGCTGGGGGCGCCCGCAGTGCGACGACCTCCATGGTCAAACCTTACACCTCCCACACGAGATACATTTAATCGGTCAAGGTGCGTTCGGAGAACCTCCACCCGTAGTCGTTGCCGCCAAACTTGTCACAGGGAGCCGCGCCTTTTTGTCCCGGGCCGGACACGACCCTGCTCGTTTTCGTAGGCGCCATGCGTCGAGACGGCCTAATTGTCTGCGGCACACCGAAGGGTGACGGCCGCCTCCACGTCTCCGTCGCTGGGGGCGCCCGCAGTGCGACGACCTCCATGGTCAAACCTTACACCTCCCACACGAGATACATTTAATCGGTCAAGGTGCGTTCGGAGAACCTCCACCCGTAGTCGTCGCCGCCAAACTTGTCACAGGGAGCGGCGCCTTTTTGTCCCGGGCCGCACACGACCCTGCTCGTTTCCGTAGGCGCCATGCGTCGAGACGGCCTAATTGTCAGCGGCACACCGAAGGGTGACGGCCGCCTCCACGTCTCCGTCGCTGGGAGCGCCCGCAGTGCGACGACCTCCATGGTCAAACCTTACACCTCCCACACGAGATACATTTAATCCGTCAAGGTGCGTTCGGAGAACCTCCACCCGTAGTCGTCGCCGCCAAACTTGTCACAGGGAGCGGCGCCTTTTTGTCCCGGGCCGGACACGACCCTGCTCGTTTCCGTAGGCGCCATGCGTCGAGACGGCCTAATTGTCAGCGGCACACCAAAGGGTGACGGCCGCCTCCACGTCTCGTCGCTGGGGGCGCCCGCAGTGCGACGACCTCCATGGTGAAACCTTACACCTCCCACACGAGATACATTTAATCGGTCAAGGTGCGTTCGGAGAACCTCCACCCGTAGTCGTCGCCGCCAAACTTGTCACAGGGAGCGGCGCCTTTTTGTCCCGCGCCGGACACGACCCTGCTCGTTTCCGTAGGCGCCATGCGTCGAGACGGCCTAATTGTCTGCGGCACACCGAAGGGTGACGGCCGCCTCCACGTCTCCGTCGCTGGGGGCGCCCGCAGTGCGACGACCTCCATGGTCAAACCTTACACCTCCCACACGAGATACATTTAATCGGTCAAGGTGCGTTCGGAGAACCTCCACCCGTAGTCGTCGCCGCCAAACTTGTCACAGGGAGCAGCGCCTTTTTGTCCCGGGCCTTACACGACCCTGCTCGTTTCCGTAGGCGCCATGCGTCGAGACGGCCTAATTGTCTGCGGCACTCCGAAGGGTGACGGCCGCCTCCACGTCTCCGTCGCTGGGGGCGCCCGCAGTGCGACGACCTCCATGGTCAAACCTTACACCTCCCACACGAGATACATTTAATCGGTCAAGGTGCGTTCGGAGAACCTCCACCCGTAGTCGTCGCCGCCAAACTTGTCACAGGGAGCGGCGCCTTTTTGTCCCGGGCCGGACACGACCCTGCTCGTTTCCGTAGGCGCCATGCGTCGAGACGGCCTAATTGTCAGCGGCACACCGAAGGGTGACGACCGCCTCCACGTCTCCGTCGCTGGGGGCGCCCGCAGTGCGACGACCTCCATGGTCAAACCTTACACGTCCCACACGAGATACATTTAATCGGTCAAGGTGCGTTCGGAGAACCTCCACCCGTAGTCGTCGCCGCCAAACTTGTCACAGGGAGTGGCGCCTTTTTGTCCCGGGCCTTACACGACCCTGCTCGTTTCCGTAGGCGCCATGCGTCGAGATGGCCTAATTGTCTGCGGCACTCCGAAGGGTGACGGCCGCCTCCACGTCTCCGTCGCTGGGGGCGCCCGCAGTGCGACGACCTCCATGGTCAAACCTTACACCTCCCACACGAGATACATTTAATCGGTCAAGGTGCGTTCGGAGAACCTCCACCCGTAGTCGTCGCCGCCAAACTTGTCACAGGGAGCCGCGCCTTTTTGTCCCGGGCCGGACTCGACCCTGCTCGTTTTCGTAGGCGCCATGCGTCGAGACGGCCTAATTGTCTGCGGCACACCGAAGGGTGACGGCCGCCTCCACGTCTCCATCGCTGGGGGCGCCCGCAGTGCGACGACCTCCATGGTCAAAGCTTACACCTCCCACACGAGAAACATTTAATCGGTCAAGGTGCGTTCGGAGAACCTCCACCCGTAGTCGTCGCCGCCAAACTTGGCACAGGGAGCGGCGCCTTTTTGTCCCGGGCCGGACACGACCCTGCTCGTTTCCGTAGGCGCCATGCGTCGAGACGGCCTAATTGTCTGCGGCACACCGAAGGGTGACGGCCGCCTCCACGTCTCCGTCGCTGGGGGCGCCCGCAGTGCGACGACCTCCATGGTCAAACCTTACACCTCCCACACGAGATACATTTAATCGGTCAAGGTGCGTTCGGAGAACCTCCACCCGTAGTCGTCGCCGCCAAACTTGTCACAGGGAGTGGCGCCTTTTTGTCCCGGGCCTTACACGACCCTGCTCGTTTCCGTAGGCGCCATGCGTCGAGACGGCCTAATTGTCTGCGGCACACCGAAGGGTGACGGCCGCCTCCACGTCTCCGTCGCTGGGGGCGCCCGCAGTGCGACGACCTCCATGGTCAAACCTTACACCTCCCACACGAGATACATTTAATCGGTCAAGGTGCGTTCGGAGAACCTCCACCCGTAGTCGTCGCCGCCAAACTTGTCACAGGGAGCGGCACCTTTTTGTCCCGCGCCGGACACGACCCTGCTCGTTTCCGTAGGCGCCATGCGTCGAGACGGCCTAATTGTCTGCGGCACACCGAAGGGTGACGGCCGCCTCCACGTCTCCGTCACTGGGGGCGCCCGCAGTGCGACGACCTCCATGGTCAAACCTTACACCTCCCACACGAGATACATTTAATCGGTCAAGGTGCGTTCGGAGAACCTCCACCCGTAGTCGTCGCCGCCAAACTTGTCACAAGGAGCGGCGCCTTTTTGTCCCGGGCCGGACACGACCCTGCTCGTTTCCGTAGGCGCCATGCGTCGAGACGGCCTAATTGTCAGCGGCACACCGAAGGGTGACGGCCGCCTCCACGTCTCCGTCGCTGGGAGCGCCCGCAGTGCGACGACCTCCATGGTCAAACCTTACACCTCTCCATGGTCAAACCTTACACCTCCCACACGAGATACATTTAATCGGTCAAGGTGCGTTCGGAGAACCTCCACCCGTAGTCGTCGCCGCCAAACTTGTCCCAGGGAGCGGCGTCTTTTTGTCCCGCGCCGGACACGACCCTGCTCGTTTCCGTAGGCGCCATGCGTCGAGACGGCCTAATTGTCTGCGGCACACCGAAGGGTGACGGCCGCCTCCACGTCTCCGTCGCTGGGGGCGCCCGCAGTGCGACGACCTCCATGGTCAAACCTTACACCTCCCACACGAGATACATTTAATCGGTCAAGGTGCGTTCGGAGAACATCCACCCGTAGTCGTCGCCGCCAAACTTGTCACAGGGAGCGGCGCCTTTTTGTCCCGGGCCGGACACGACCCTGCTCGTTTCCGTAGGCGCCATGCGTCGAGACGGCCTAATTGTCAGCGGCACACCGAAGGGTGACGGCCGCCTCCACGTCTCCGTCGCTGGGAGCGCCCGCAGTGCGACGACCTCCATGGTCAAACCTTACACCTCCCACGCGAGATACATTTAATCGGTCAAGGTGCGTTCGGAGAACCTCCACCCGTAGTCGTCGCCGCCAAACTTGTCACAGGGAGCGGCGCCTTTTTGTCCCGGGCCGGACACGACCCTGCTCGTTTTCGTAGGCGCCATGCGTCGAGACGGCCTAATTGTCAGCGGCACACCAAAGGGTGACGGCCGCCTCCACGTCTCCGTCGCTGGGGGCGCCCGCAGTGCGACGACCTCCATGGTCAAACCTTACACCTCCCACACGAGATACATTTAATCGGTCAAGGTGCGTTCGGAGAACCTCCACCCGTAGTCGTCGCCGCCAAACTTGTCACAGGGAGCGGCGCCTTTTTGTCCCGGGCCGGACACGACCCTGCTCGTTCCCGTAGGCGCCATGCGTCGAGACGGCCTAATTGTCTGCGGCACACCGAAGGGTGACGGCCGCCTCCACGTCTCCGTCGCTGGGGGCGCCCGCAGAGCGACGACCTCCATGGTCAAACCTTACACCTCCCACACGAGATATATTTAATCGGTCAAGGTGCGTTCGGAGAACCTCCACCCGTAGTCGCCGCCAAACTTGTCACAGGGAACGGCGCCTTTTTGTCCCGCGCCGGACACGACCCTGCTCGTTTCCGTAGGCGCCATGCGTCGAGACGGCCTAATTGTCTGCGGCACTCCGAAGGGTGACGGCCGCCTCCGCGTCTCCGTCGCTGGGGGGCGCCCGCAGTGCGACCACCTCCATGGTCAAACCTTACACCTCCCACACGAGATACATTTAATCGGTCAAGGTGCGTTCGAAGAACCTCCACCCGTAGTCGTCGCCGCCAAACTTGGCACAGGGAGCGGCGCCTTTTTGTCCCGGGCCGGACACGACCCTGCTCGTTTCCGTAGGCGCCATGCGTCGAGACGGCCTAATTGTCTGCGGCACACCGAAGGGTGACGGCCGCCTCCACGTCTCCATCGCTGGGGGCGCCCGCAGTGCGACGACCTCCATGGTCAAAGCTTACACCTCCCACACGAGATTTATTTAATCGGTCAAGTTGCGTTCGGAGAACCTCCACCCGTAGTCGTCGCCGCCAAACTTGGCACAGGGAGCGGCGCCTTTTTGTCCCGGGCCGGACACGACCCTGCTCGTTTCCGTAGGCGCCATGCGTCGAGACGGCCTAATTGTCTGCGGCACACCGAAGGGTGACGGCCGCCTCCACGTCTCCGTCGCTGGGGGCGCCCGCAGTGCGACCACCTCCATGGTCAAACCTTACACCTCCCACACGAGATACATTTAATCGGTCAAGGTGCGTTCGAAGAACCTCCACCCGTAGTCGTCGCCGCCAAACTTGTCACAGGGAGCCGCGCCTTTTTGTCCCGCGCCGGACACGACCCTGCTCGTTTCCGTAGGCGCCATGCGTCGAGACGGCCTAATTGTCTGCGGCACACCGAAGGGTGACGGCCGCCTCCACGTCTCCGTCGCTGGGGGCGCCCGCAGTGCGACGACCTCCATGGTCAAACCTTACAACTCCCACACGAGATACATTTAATCGGTCAAGGTGCGTTCGGAGAACCTCCACCCGTAGTCGTCGCCCCCAAACTTGTCACAGGGAGCGGCGCCTTTTTGTCCCGCGCCGGACACGACCCTGCTCGTTTCCGTAGGCGCCATGCGTCGAGACGGCCTAATTGTCTGCGGCACACCGAAGGGTGACGGCCGCCTCCACGTCTCCGTCGCTGGGGGCGCCCGCAGTGCGACGACCTGCATGGTCAAACCTTACACCTCCCACACGAGATACATTTAATCGGTCAAGGTGCGTCCGGAGAACCTCCACCCGTAGTCGTCGCCGCCAAACTTGTCACAGGGAGCGGCGCCTTTTTCTCCCGGGCCTTACACGACCCTGCTCGTTTCCGTAGGCGCCATGCGTCGAGACGGCCTAATTGTCTGCGGCACTCCGAAGGGTGACGGCCGCCTCCACGTCTCCGTCGCTGGGGGCGCCCGCAGTGCGACGACCTCCATGGTCAAACCTTACACCTCCCACACGAGATACATTTAATCGGTCAAGGTGCGTTCGGAGAACCTCCACCCGTAGTCGTCGCCGCCAAACTTGTCACAGGGAGCGGCGCCTTTTTGTCCCGGGCCGGACACGACCCTGCTCGCTTCCGTAGGCGCCATGCGTCGAGACGGCCTAATTGTCTGCGGCACTCCGAAGGGTGACGGCCGCCTCCACGTCTCCGTCGCTGGGGGCGCCCGCAGTGCGACGACCTCCATGGTCAAACCTTACACCTCCCACACGAGATACATTTAATCGGTCAAGGTGCGTTCGGAGAACCTCCACCCGTAGTCGTCGCCGCCAAACTTGTCACAGGGAGCGGCGCCTTTTTGTCCCGGGCCGGACACGACCCTGCTCGTTTCCGTAGGCGCCATGCGTCGAGACGGCCTAATTGTCAGCGGCACACCGAAGGGTGACGACCGCCTCCACGTCTCCGTCGCTGGGGGCGCCCGCAGTGCGACGACCTCCATGGTCAAACCTTACACCTCCCACACGAGATACATTTAATCGGTCAAGGTGCGTTCGGAGAACCTCCACCCGTAGTCGTTGCCGCCAAACTTGTCCCAGGGAGCGGCGCCTTTTTGTCCCGCGCCGGACACGACCCTGCTCGTTTCCGTAGGCGCCATGCGTCGACACGGCCTAATTGTCTGCGGCACACCGAAGGGTGACGGCCGCCTCCACGTCTCCGTCGCTGGGGCGGCCGCAGTGCGACGACCTCCATGGTCAAACCTTACACCTCCCACACGAGATACATTTAATCGGTCAAGGTGCGTTCGGAGAACCTCCACCCGTAGTCGTCGCCGCCAAACTTGTCACAGGGAGCGGCGCCTTTTTGTCCCGGGCCTTACACGACCCTGCTCGTTTCCGTAGGCGCCATTCGTCGAGACGGCCTAATTGTCTGCGGCACTCCGAAGGGTGACGGCCGCCTCCACGTCTCCGTCGCTGGGGGCGCCCGCAGTGCGACGACCTCCATGGTCAAACCTTACACCTCCCACACGAGATACATTTAATCGGTCAAGGTGCGTTCGGAGAACCTCCACCCGTAGTCGTCGCCGCCAAACTTGTCACAGGGAGCGGCGCCTTTTTGTCCCGGGCCGGACACGACCCTGCTCGTTTCCGTAGGCGCCATGCGTCGAGACGGCCTACTTGTCTGCGGCACACCGAAGGGTGACGGCCGCCTCCACGTCTTCGTCGCTGGGGGCGCCTGCAGTGCGACGACCTCCATGGTCAAACCTTACACCTCCCACACGAGATACATTTAATCGGTGAAGGTGCGTTCGGAGAACCTCCACCCGTAGTCGTCGCCGCCAAACTTGTCACAGGGAGCGGCGCCTTTTTGTCCCGGGCCGGACACGACCCTGCTCGTTTCCGTAGGCGCCATGCGTCGAGACGGCCTAATTGTCTGCGGCACACCGAAGGGTGACGGCCGCCTCCACGTCTCCGTCACTGGGGGCGCCCGCAGTGCGACGACGTCCATGGTCAAACCTTACACCTCCCACACGAGATACATTTAATCGGTCAATGTGCGTTCGGAGAACTTCCACCCGTAGTCGTCGCCGCCAAACTTGTCACAGGGAGCGGCACCTTTTTGTCCCGGGCCGGACACGACCCTGCTCGTTTCCGTAGGCGCCATGCGTCGAGACGGCCTAATTGTCAGCGACACACCGAAGGGTGACGGCCGCCTCCACGTCTCCGTCGCTGGGGGCGCCCGCAGTGCGACGACCTCCATGGTCAAACCTTACACCTCCCACACGAGATACATTAAATCGGTCAAGGTGCGTTCGGAGAACCTCCACCCGTAGTCGTCGCCGCAAAACTTGTCACAGGGAGCGGCGCCTTTTTGTCCCGCGCCGGACACGACCCTGCTCGTTTCCGTAGGCGCCATGCGTCGAGACGGCCTAATTGTCAGCGGCACACCGAAGCGTGACGGCCGCCTCCACGTCTCCGTCGCTGGGGGCGCCCGCAGTGCGACGACCTCCATGGTCAAACCTTACACCTCCCACACGAGATACATTTAATCGGTCAAGGTGCGTTCGGAGAACCTCCACCCGTAGTCGTCGCCGCCAAACTTGTCACAGGGAGCGGCGCCTTTTTGTCCCGGGCCGGACACGACCCTGCTCGTTTCCGTAGGCGCCATGCGTCGAGACGGCCTAATTGTCAGCGGCACACCGAAGGGTGACGACCGCCTC
The DNA here is from genome assembly GCF_048455015.1 of Haemaphysalis longicornis. NCBI lineage: Eukaryota > Metazoa > Arthropoda > Arachnida > Ixodida > Ixodidae > Haemaphysalis > Haemaphysalis longicornis. Next base: position 101,319,836 of record NW_027526214.1, read on the forward strand.
CATGTCTCCGTCGCTGGGGGCGCCCGCAGTGCGACGACCTCCATGGTCAAACCTTACACCTCCCACACGAGATACATTTAATCGGTCAAGGTGCGTTCGGAGAACCTCCACCCGTAGTCGTCGCCGCCAAACTTGTCACAGGGAGCGGCGCCTTTTTGTCCCGGGCCGGACACGACCCTGCTCATTCCCGTAGGCGCCATGCGTCGAGACGGCCTAATTGTCTGCGGCACACCGAAGGGTGACGGCCGCCTCCACGTCTCCGTCGCTGGGGGCGCCCGCATTGCGACGACCTCCATGGTCAAACCTTACACCTCCCACACGAGATACATTTAATCGGTCAAGGTGCGTTCGGAGAACCTCCACCCGTAGTCGTCGCCGCCAAACTTGTCACAGGGAACGGCGCCTTTTTGTCCCGCGCCGGACACGACCCTGCTCGTTTCCGTAGGCGCCATGCGTCGAGACGGCCTAATTGTCTGCGGCACTCCGAAGGGTGACGGCCGCCTCCGCGTCTCCGTCGCTGGGGGGCGCCCGTAGTGCGACCACCTCCATGGTCAAACCTTACACCTCCCACACGAGATACATTTAATCGGTCAAGGTGCGTTCGGAGAATCTCCACCCGTAGTCGTCGCCGCCAAACTTGTCACAGGGAGCGGCGCCTTTTTGTCCCGGGCCGGACACGACCCTGCTCGTTTTCGTAGGCGCCATGCGTCGAGACGGCCTAATTGTCTGCGGCACACCGAAGGGTTACGGCCGCCTCCACGTCTCCATCGCTGGGGGCGCCCGCAGTGCGACGACCTCCATGGTCAAAGCTTACACCTCCCACACGAGATACATTTAATCGGTCAAGGTGCGTTCGGAGAACCTCCACCCGTAGTCGTCGCCGCCAAACTTGGCACAGGGAGCGGCGCCTTTTTGTCCGGGGCCGGACACGACCCTGCTCGTTTCCGTAGGCGCCATGCGTCGAGACGGCCTAATTGTCTCCGGCACACCGAAGGGTGACGGCCGCCTCCACGTCTCCATCGCTGGGGGCGCCCGCAGTGCGACGACCTCCATGGTCAAAGCTTACACCTCCCACACGAGATTTATTTAATCGGTCAAGGTGCGTTCGGAGAACCTCCACCCGTAGTCGTCGCCGCCAAACTTGTCACAGGGAGCGGCGCCTTTTTGTCGCGGGCCGGACACGACCCTGCTCGTTTCCGTAGGCGCCATGCGTCGAGACGGCCTAATTGTCTGCGGCACACCGAAGGGTAACGGCCGCCTCCACGTCTCCGTCGCTGGGGGCGCCCGCAGTGCGACGACCTCCATGGTCAAACCTTACACCTCCCACACGAGATACATTTAATCGGTCAAGGTGCGTTCGGAGAACCTCCACCCATAGTCGTCGCCGCCAAACTTGTCACAGGGAGCGGCACCTTTTTGTCCCGCGCCGGACACGACCCTGCTCGTTTCCGTAGGCGCCATGCGTCGAGACGGCCTAATTGTCTGCGGCACACCGAAGGGTGACGGCCGCCTCCACGTCTCCGTCGCTGGGGGCGCCCGCAGTGCGACGACCTCCATGGTCAAACCTTACACCTCCCACACGAGATACATTTAATCGGTCAAGGTGCGTTCGGAGAACCTCCACCCGTAGTCGTCGCCCCCAAACTTGTCACAGGGAGCGGCGCCTTTTTGTCCCGCGCCGGACACGACCCTGCTCGTTTCCGTAGGCGCCATGCGTCGAGACGGCCTAATTGTCTGCGGCACACCGAAGGGTGACGGCCGCCTCCACGTCTCCGTCGCTGGGGGCGCCCGCAGTGCGACGACCTGCATGGTCAAACCTTACACCTCCCACACGAGATACATTAATTCGGTCAAGGTGCGTCAGGAGAACCTCCACCCGTAGTCGTCGCCGCCAAACTTGTCACAGGGAGCGGCGCCTTTTTGTCCCGGGCCTTACACGACCCTGCTCGTTTCCGTAGGCGCCATGCGTCGAGACGGCCTAATTGTCTGCGGCACTCCGAAGGGTGACGGCCGCCTCCACGTCTCCGTCGCTGGGGGCGCCCGCAGTGCGACGACCTCCATGGTCAAACCTTACACCTCCCACACGAGATACATTTAATCGGTCAAGGTGCGTTCGGAGAACCTCCACCCGTAGTCGTCGCCGCCAAACTTGTCACAGGGAGCGGCGCCTTTTTGTCCCGGGCCGGACACGACCCTGCTCGCTTCCGTAGGCGCCATGCGTCGAGACGGCCTAATTGTCTGCGGCACTCCGAAGGGTGACGGCCGTCTCCACGTCTCCGTCGCTGGGGGCGCCCGCAGTGCGACGACCTCCATGGTCAAACCTTACACCTCCCACACGAGATACATTTAATCGGTCAAGGTGCGTTCGGAGAACCTCCACCCGTAGTCGTCGCCGCCAAACTTGTCACAGGGAGCGGCGCCTTTTTGTCCCGGGCCGGACACGACCCTGCTCGTTTCCGTAGGCGCCATGCGTCGAGACGGCCTAATTGTCTGCGGCACACCGAAGGGTGACGGCCGCCTCCACGTCTCCGTCGCTGGGGGCGCCCGCAGTGCGACGACCTCCATGGTCAAACCTTACACCTCCCACACGAGATACATTTAATCGGTCAAGGTGCGTTCGGAGAACCTCCACCCGTAGTCGTTGCCGCCAAACTTGTCCCAGGGAGCGGCGCCTTTTTGTCCCGCGCCGGACACGACCGTGCTCGTTTCCGTAGGCGCCATGCGTCGAGACGGCCTAATTGTCTGCGGCACACCGAAGGGTGACGGCAGCCTCCACGTCTCCGTCGCTGGGGGCGCCCGCAGTGCGACGACCTGCATGGTCAAACCTTACACCTCCCACACGAGATACATTTAATCGGTCAAGGTGCGTTCGGAGAACCTCCACCCGTAGTCGTCGCCGCCAAACTTGTCACAGGGAGCGGCGCCTTTTTGTCCCGGGCCTTACACGACCCTGCTCGTTTCCGTAGACGCCATGCGTCGAGACGGCCTAATTGTCTGCGCCACTCCGAAGGGTGACGGCCGCCTCCACGTCTCCGTCGCTGGGGGCGCCCGCAGTGCGACGACCTCCATGGTCAAACCTTACACCTCACACACGAGATACATTTAATCGGTCAAGGTGCGTTCGGAGAACCTCCACCCGTAGTCGTCGCCGCCAAACTTGTCACAGGGAGCGGCGCCTTTTTGTCCCGGGCCGGACACGACCCTGCTCGTTTCCGTAGGCGCCATGCGTCGAGACGGCCTAATTGTCTGCGGCACACCGAAGGGTGACGGCCGCCTCCACGTCTTCGTCGCTGGGGGCGCCTGCAGTGCGACGACCTCCATGGTCAAACCTTACACCTCCCACACGAGATACATTTAATCGGTGAAGGTGCGTTCGGAGAACCTCCACCCGTAGTCGTCGCCGCCAAACTTGTCGCAGGGAGCGGCGGCTTTTTGTCCCGGGCCGGACACGACCCTGCTCGTTTCCGTAGGCGCCATGCGTCGAGACGGCCTAATTGTCTGCGGCACACCGAAGGGTGACGGCCGCCTCCACGTCTCCGTCGCTGGGGGCGCCCGCAGTGCGACGACGTCCATGGTCAAACCTTACACCTCCCACACGAGATACATTTAATCGGTCAATGTGCGTTTGGAGAACCTCCACCCGTAGTCGTCGCTGCCAAACTTGTCACAGGGAGCGGCACCTTTTTGTCCCGGGCCGGACACGACCCTGCTCGTTTCCGTAGGCGCCATGCGTCGAGACGGCCTAATTGTCAGCGGCACACCGACGGGTGACGGCCGCCTCCACGTCTCCGTCGCTGGGGGCGCCCGCAGTGCGACGACCTCCATGGTCAAACCTTACACCTCCCACACGAGATACATTTAATCGGTCAAGGTGCGTTCGGAGAACCTCCACCCGTAGTCGTCGCCGCAAAACTTGTCACAGGGAGCGGCGCCTTTTTGTCCCGCGCCGGACACGACCCTGCTCGTTTCCGTAGGCGCCATGCGTCGAGACGGCCTAATTGTCAGCAGCACACAGAAGCGTGACGGCCGCCTCCACGTCTCCGTCGCTGGGGGCGCCCGCAGTGCGACGACCTCCATGGTCAAACCTTACACCTCCCACACGAGATACATTTAATCGGTCAAGGTGCGTTCGGAGAACCTCCACCCGTAGTCGTCGCCGCCAAACTTGTCACAGGGAGCGGCGCCTTTTTGTCCCGGGCCGGACACGACCCTGCTCGTTTCCGTAGGCGCCATGCGTCGAGACGGCCTAATTGTCAGCGGCACACCGAAGGGTGACGACCGCCTCCACGTCTCCGTCGCTGGGGGCGCCCGCAGTGCGACGACCTCCATGGTCAAACCTTACACCTCCCACACGAGATACATTTAATCGGTCAAGGTGCGTTCCGAGAACCTCCACCCGTAGTCGTTGCCGCCAAACTTGTCCCAGGGAGCGGCGCCTTTTTGTCCCGCGCCGGACACGACCCTGCTCGTTTCCGTAGGCGCCATGCGTCGACACGGCCTAATTGTCTGCGGCACACCGAAGGGTGACGGCCGCCTCCATGTCTCCGTCGCTGGGGCGGCCGCAGTGCGACGACCTCCATGGTCAAACCTTACACCTCCCACACGAGATACATTTAATCGGTCAAGGTGCGTTCGGAGAACCTCCACCCGTAGTCGTCGCCGCCAAACTTGTCACAGGGAGCGGCGCCTTTTTGTCCCGGGCCTTACACGACCCTGCTCGTTTCCGTAGGCGCCATTCGTCGAGACAGCCTAATTGTCTGCGGCACTCCGAAGGGTGACGGCCGCCTCCACGTCTCCGTCGCTGGGGGCGCCCGCAGTGCGACGACCTCCATGGTCAAACCTTACACCTCCCACACGAGATACATTTAATCGGTCAAGGTGCGTTCGGAGAACCTCCACCCGTAGTCGTCGCCGCCAAACTTGTCACAGGGAGCGGCGCCTTTTTGTCCCGGGCCGGACACGACCCTGCTCGTTTCCGTAGGCGCCATGCGTCGAGACGGCCTAATTGTCTGCGGCACACCGAAGGGTGACGGCCGCCTCCACGTCTTCGTCGCTGGGGGCGCCTGCAGTGCGATGACCTCCATGGTCAAACCTTACACCTCCCACACGAGATACATTTAATCGGTGAAGGTGCGTTCGGAGAACCTCCACCCGTAGTCGTCGCCGCCAAACTTGTCACAGGGAGCGGCGCCTTTTTGTCCCGGGCCGGACACGACCCTGCTCGTTTCCGTAGGCGCCATGCGTCGAGACGGCCTAATTGTCTGCGGCACACCGAAGGGTGACGGCCGCCTCCACGTCTCCGTCGCTGGGGGCGCCCGCAGTGCGACGACGTCCATGGTCAAACCTTACACCTCCCACACGAGATACATTTAATCGGTCAATGTGCGTTCGGAGAACTTCCACCCGTAGTCGTCGCTGCCAAACTTGTCACAGGGAGCGGCACCTTTTTGTCCCGGGCCGGACACGACCCTGCTCGTTTCCGTAGGCGCCATGCGTCGAGACGGCCTAATTGTCAGCGACACACCGAAGGGTGACGGCCGCCTCCACGTCTCCGTCGCTGGGGGCGCCCGCAGTGCGACGACCTCCATGGTCAAACCTTACACCTCCCACACGAGATACATTAAATCGGTCAAGGTGCGTTCGGAGAACCTCCACCCGTAGTCGTCGCCGCAAAACTTGTCACAGGGAGCGGCGCCTTTTTGTCCCGCGCCGGACACGACCCTGCTCGTTTCCGTAGGCGCCATGCGTCGAGACGGCCTAATTGTCAGCGGCACACCGAAGCGTGACGGCCGCCTCCACGTCTCCGTCGCTGGGGGCGCCCGCAGTGCGACGACCTCCATGGTCAAACCTTACACCTCCCACACGAGATACATTTAATCGGTCAAGGTGCGTTCGGAGAGCCTCCACCCGTAGTCGTCGCCGCCAAACTTGTCACAGGGAGCGGCGCCTTTTTGTCCCGGGCCGGACACGACCCTGCTCGTTTCCGTAGGCGCCATGCGTCGAGACGGCCTAATTGTCAGCGGCACACCGAAGGGTGACGACCGCCTCCACGTCTCCGTCGCTGGGGGCGCCCGCAGTGCGACGACCTCCATGGTCAAACCTTACACCTCCCACACGAGATACATTTAATCGGTCAAGGTGCGTTCGGAGAACCTCCACCCGTAGTCGTCGCCGCCAAACATGTCACAGGGAGCGGCGCCTTTTTGTCCCGGGCCGGACACGACCCTGCTCATTCCCGTCGGCGCCATGCGTCGAGACGGCCTAATTGTCTGCGGCACACCGAAGGGTGACGGCCGCCTCCACGTCTCCGTCGCTGGGGGCGCCCGCATTGCGACGACCTCCATGGTCAAACCTTACACCTCCAAAACGAGATACATTTAATCGGTCAAGGTGCGTTCGGAGAACCTCCACCCGTAGTCGTCGCCGCCAAACTTGTCACAGGGAGCGGCGCCTTTTTGTCCCGGGCCGGACACGACCCTGCTCGTTTTCGTAGGCGCCATGCGTCGAGACGGCCTAATTGTCTGCGGCACACCGAAGGGTTACGGCCGCCTCCACGTCTCCATCGCTGGGGGCGCCCGCAGTGCGACGACCTCCATGGTCAAAGCTTACACCTCCCACACGAGATACATTTAATCGGTCAAGGTGCGTTCGGAGAACCTCCACCCGTAGTCGTCGCCGCCAAACTTGGCACAGGGAGCGGCGCCTTTTTGTCCGGGGCCGGACACGACCCTGCTCGTTTCCGTAGGCGCCATGCGTCGAGACGGCCTAATTGTCTCCGGCACACCGAAGGGTGACGGCCGCCTCCACGTCTCCATCGCTGGGGGCGCCCGCAGTGCGACGACCTCCATGGTCAAAGCTTACACCTCCCACACGAGATTTATTTAATCGGTCAAGGTGCGTTCGGAGAACCTCCACCCGTAGTCGTCGCCGCCAAACTTGTCACAGGGAGCGGCGCCTTTTTGTCGCGGGCCGGACACGACCCTGCTCGTTTCCGTAGGCGCCATGCGTCGAGACGGCCTAATTGTCTGCGGCACACCGAAGGGTAACGGCCGCCTCCACGTCTCCGTCGCTGGGGGCGCCCGCAGTGCGACGACCTCCATGGTCAAACCTTACACCTCCCACACGAGATACATTTAATCGGTCAAGGTGCGTTCGGAGAACCTCCACCCATAGTCGTCGCCGCCAAACTTGTCACAGGGAGCGGCACCTTTTTGTCCCGCGCCGGACACGACCCTGCTCGTTTCCGTAGGCGCCATGCGTCGAGACGGCCTAATTGTCTGCGGCACACCGAAGGGTGACGGCCGCCTCCACGTCTCCGTCGCTGGGGGCGCCCGCAGTGCGACGACCTCCATGGTCAAACCTTACACCTCCCACACGAGATACATTTAATCGGTCAAGGTGCGTTCGGAGAACCTCCACCCGTAGTCGTCGCCCCCAAACTTGTCACAGGGAGCGGCGCCTTTTTGTCCCGCGCCGGACACGACCCTGCTCGTTTCCGTAGGCGCCATGCGTCGAGACGGCCTAATTGTCTGCGGCACACCGAAGGGTGACGGCCGCCTCCACGTCTCCGTCGCTGGGGGCGCCCGCAGTGCGACGACCTGCATGGTCAAACCTTACACCTCCCACACGAGATACATTTAATCGGTCAAGGTGCGTCAGGAGAACCTCCACCCGTAGTCGTCGCCGCCAAACTTGTCACAGGGAGCGGCGCCTTTTTGTCCCGGGCCTTACACGACCCTGCTCGTTTCCGTAGGCGCCATGCGTCGAGACGGCCTAATTGTCTGCGGCACTCCGAAGGGTGACGGCCGCCTCCACGTCTCCGTCGCTGGGGGCGCCCGCAGTGCGTCGACCTCCATGGTCAAACCTTACACCTCCCACACGAGATACATTTAATCGGTCAAGGTGCGTTCGGAGAACCTCCACCCGTAGTCGTCGCCGCCAAACTTGTCACAGGGAGCGGCGCCTTTTTGTCCCGGGCCGGACACGACCCTGCTCGCTTCCGTAGGCGCCATGCGTCGAGACGGCCTAATTGTCTGCGGCACACCGAAGGGTGACGGCCGCCTCCACGTCTCCGTCGCTGGGGGCGCCCGCAGTGCGACGACCTCCATGGTCAAACCTTACACCTCCCACACGAGATACATTTAATCGGTCAAGGTGCGTTCGGAGAACCTCCACCCGTAGTCGTTGCCGCCAAACTTGTCCCAGGGAGCGGCGCCTTTTTGTCCCGCGCCGGACACGACCGTGCTCGTTTCCGTACGCGCCATGCGTCGAGACGGCCTAATTGTCTGCGGCACACCGAAGGGTGACGGCACCCTCCACGTCTCCGTCGCTGGGGGCGCCCGCAGTGCGACGACCTCCATGGTCAAACCTTACACCTCCCACACGAGATACATTTAATCGGTCAAGGTGCGTTCGGAGAACCTCCACCCGTAGTCGTCGCCGCCAAACTTGTCACAGGGAGCGGCGCCTTTTTGTCCCGGGCCGGACACGACCCTGCTCGTTTCCGTAGGCGCCATGCGTCGAGACTTCCTAATTGTCTGCGGCACACCGAAGGGTGACGGCCGCCTCCACGTCTCCGTCGCTGGGGGCGCCCGCAGTGCGACGACCTCCATGGTCAAACCTTACACCTCACACACGAGATACATTTAATCGGTCAAGGTGCGTTCGGAGAATCTCCACCCGTAGTCGTCGCCGCCAAACTTGTCACAGGGAGCGGCGCCTTTTTGTGCCGGGCCGGACACGACCCTGCTTGTTTCCGTAGGCGCCATGCGTCGAGACGGCCTAATTGTCTGCGGCACACCGAAGGGTGACGGCCGCCTCCACGTCTCCGTCGCTGGGGGCGCCCGCAGTGCGACGACCTGCACGGTCAAACCTTACACCTCCCACACGAGATACATTTAATCGGTCAAGGTGCGTTCGGAGAACCTCCACCCGTAGTCGTCGCCGCCAAACTTGTCACAGGGAGCGGCGCCTTTTTGTCCCGGGCCGGACACGACCCTGCTCGTTTCCGTAGGCGCCATGCGTCGAGACGGCCTAATTGTCTGCGGCACACCGAAGGGTGACGGCCGCCTCCACGTCTTCGTCGCTGGGGGCGCCTGCAGTGCGACGACCTCCATGGTCAAACCTTACACCTCCCACACGAGATACATTTAATCGGTGAAGGTGCGTTCGGAGAACCTCCACCCGTAGTCGTCGCCGCCAAACTTGTCACAGGGAGCGGCGCCTTTTTGTCCCGGGCCGGACACGACCCTGCTCGTTTCCGTAGGCGCCATGCGTCGAGACGGCCTAATTGTCTGCGGCACACCGAAGGGTGACGGCCGCCTCCACGTCTCCGTCGCTGGGGGCGCCCGCAGTGCGACGACGTCCATGGTCAAACCTTACACCTCCCACACGAGATACATTTAATCGGTCAATGTGCGTTTGGAGAACCTCCACCCGTAGTCGTCGCCGCCAAACTTGTCACAGGGAGCGGCACCTTTTTGTCCCGGGCCGGACACGACCCTGCTCGTTTCCGTAGGCGCCATGCGTCGAGACGGCCTAATTGTCAGCGGCACACCGACGGGTGACGGCCGCCTCCACGTCTCCGTCGCTGGGGGCGCCCGCAGTGCGACGACCTCCATGGTCAAACCTTACACCTCCCACACGAGATACATTTAATCGGTCAAGGTGCGTTCGGAGAACCTCCACCCGTAGTCGTCGCCGCAAAACTTGTCACAGGGAGCGGCGCCTTTTTGTCCCGCGCCGGACACGACCCTGCTCGTTTCCGTAGGCGCCATGCGTCGAGACGGCCTAATTGTCAGCGGCACACCGAAGCGTGACGGCCGCCTCCACGTCTCCGTCGCTGGGGGCGCCCGCAGTGCGACGACCTCCATGGACAAACCTTACACCTCCCACACGAGATACATTTAATCGGTCAAGGTGCGTTCGGAGAACCTCCACCCGTAGTCGTCGCCGCCAAACTTGTCACAGGGAGCGGCGCCTTTTTGTCCCGGGCCGGACACGACCCTGCTCGTTTCCGTAGGCGCCATGCGTCGAGACGGCCTAATTGTCAGCGGCACACCGAAGGGTGACGACCGCCTCCACGTCTCCGTCGCTGGGGGCGCCCGCAGTGCGACGACCTCCATGGTCAAACCTTACACCTCCCACACGAGATACATTTAATCGGTCAAGGTGCGTTCGGAGAACCTCCACCCGTAGTCGTTGCCGCCAAACTTGTCCCAGGGAGCGGCGCCTTTTTGTCCCGCGCCGGACACGACCCTGCTCGTTTCCGTAGGCGCCATGCGTCGAGACGGCCTAATTGTCTGCGGCACACCGAAGGGTGACGGCCGCCTCCACGTCTCCGTCGCTGGGGGCGCCCGCAGTGCGACGACCTCCATGGTCAAACCTTACACCTCCCACACGAGATACATTTAATCGGTCAAGGTGAGTTCGGAGAACCTCCACCCGTAGTCGTTGCCGCCAAACTTGTCCCAGGGAGCGGCGCCTTTTTGTCCCGCGCCGGACACGACCCTGCTCGTTTCCGTAGGCGCCATGCGTCGAGACGGCCTAATTGTCTGCGGCACACCGAAGGGTGACGGCCGCCTCCACGTCTCCGTCGCTGGGGGCGCCCGCAGTGCGACGACCTGCATGGTCAAACCTTACACCTCCCACACGAGATACATTTAATCGGTCAAGGTGCGTTCGGAGAACCTCCACCCGTAGTCGTCGCCGCCAAACTTGTCACAGGGAGCGGCGCCTTTTTGTCCCGGGCCGGACACGACCCTGCTCGTTTCCGTAGGCGCCATGCGTCGAGACGGCCTAATTGTCTGCGGCACACCGAAGGGTGACGGCCGCCTCCACGTCTCCGTCGCTGGGGCGCCCGCAGTGCGACGACCTCCATGGTCAAACCTTACACCTCCCACACGAGATACATTTAATCGGTCAAGGTGCGTTCGGAGAACCTCCACCCGTAGTCGTCGCCGCCAAACTTGTCACAGGGAGCGGCGCCTTTTTGTGCCGCGCCGGACACGACCCTGCTCGTTTCCGTAGGCGCCATGCGTCGAGACGGCCTAATTGTCAGCGGCACACCGATGGGTGACGGCCGCCTCCACGTCTCCGTCGCTGGGGGCGCCCGCAGTGCGACGACCTCCATGGTCAAACCTTACACCTCCCACACGAGATACATTTAATCGGTCAAGGTGCGTTCGGAGAACCTCCACCCGTAGTCGTCGCCGCCAAACTTGTCACAGGGAGCGGCACCTTTTTGTCCCGCGCCGGACACGACCCTGCTCGTTTCCGTAGGCGCCATGCGTCGAGACGGCCTAATTGTCTGCGGCACACCGAAGGGTGACGGCCGCCTCCACGTCACCGTCGCTGGGGGCACCCGCAGTGCGACGACCTCCATGGTCAAACCTTACACCTCCCACACGAGATACATTTAATCGGTCAAGGTGCGTTCGGAGAACCTGCACCCGTAGTCGTCGCCGCCAAACTTGTCACAGGGAGCGGCGCCTTTTTGTCCCGCGCCGGACACGACCCTGCTCGTTTCCGTAGGCGCCATGCGTCGAGACGGCCTAATTGTCAGCGGCACACCGAAGGGTGACGGCCGCCTCCACGTCTCCGTCGCTGGGGGCGCCCGCAGTGCGACGACCTCCATGGTCAAACCTTACACCTCCCACACGAGATACATTTAATCGGTCAAGGTGCGTTCGGAGAACCTCCACCCGTAGTCGTCGCCGCCAAACTTGTCACACGGAGCGGCGCCTTTTTGTCCCGGGCCGGACACGACCCTGCTCGTTTCCGTAGGCGCCATGCGTCGAGACGGCCTAATTGTCTGCGGCACACCGAAGGGTGACGGCCGCCTCCACGTCTCCGTCGCTGGGGGCGCCCGCAGTGCGACGACCTCCATGGTCAAACCTTACACCTCCCACGCGAGATACATTTAATCGGTCAAGGTGCGTTCGGAGAACCTCCACCCGTAGTCGTCGCCGCCAAACTTGTCACAGGGAGCGGCACCTTTTTGTCCCGCGCCGGACACGACCCTGCTCGTTTCCGTAGGCGCCATGCGTCGAGACGGCCTAATTGTCTGCGGCACACCGAAGGGTGACGGCCGCCTCCACGTCTCCGTCGCTGGGGGCGCCCGCAGTGCGACGACCTCCATGGTCAAACCTTACACCTCCCACACGAGATACATTTAATCGGTCAAGGTGCGTTCGGAGAACCTGCACCCGTAGTCGTCGCCGCCAAACTTGTCACAGGAAGCGGCGCCTTTTTGTCCCGCGCCGGACACGACCCTGCTCGTTTCCGTAGGCGCCATGCGTCGAGACGGCGTAATTGTCAGCGGCACACCGAAGGGTGACGGCCGCCTCCACGTCTCCGTCGCTGGGGGCGCCCGCAGTGCGACGACCTCCATGGTCAAACCTTACACCTCCCACACGAGATACATTTAATCGGTCAAGGTGCGTTCGGAGAACCTCCACTCGTAGTCGTCGCCGCCAAACTTGTCACAGGGAGCGGCGCCTTTTTGTCCCGGGCCGGACACGACCCTGCTCGTTTCCGTAGGCGCCATGCGTCGAGACGGCCTAATTGTCTGCGGCACACCGAAGGGTGACGGCCGCCTCCACGTCTCCGTCGCTGGGGGCGCCTGCAGTGCGACGACCTCCATGGTCAAACCTTACACCTCCCACGCGAGATACATTTAATCGGTCAAGGTGCGTTCGGAGAACCTCCACCCGTAGTCGTCGCCGCCAAACTTGTCACAGGGAGCGGCACCTTTTTGTCCCGCGCTGGACACGACCCTGCTCGTTTCCGTAGGCGCCATGCATCGAGACGGCCTAATTGTCTGCGGCACACCGAAGGGTGACGGCCGCCTCCACGTCTCCGTCGCTGGGGGCGCCCGCAGTGCGACGACCTCCATGGTCAAACCTTACACCTCCCACGCGAGATACATTTAATCGGTCAAGGTGCGTTCGGAGAACCTCCACCCGTAGTCGTCGCCGCCAAACTTGTCACAGGGAGCGGCACCTTTTTGTCCCGCGCCGGACACGACCCTGCTCGTTTCCGTAGGCGCCATGCGTCGAGACGGCCTAATTGTCTGCGGCACACCGAAGGGTGACGGCCGCCTCCACGTCTCCGTCGCTGGGGGCGCCCGCAGTGCGACGACCTCCATGGTCAAACCTTACACCTCCCACGCGAGATACATTTAATCGGTCAAGGTGCGTTCGGAGAACCTCCACCCGTAGTCGTCGCCCCCAAACTTGTCACAGGGAGCGGCGCCTTTTTGTCCCGCGCCGCACACGACCCTGCTCGTTTCCGTAGGCGCCATGCGTCGAGACGGCCTAATTGTCTGCGGCACACCGAAGGGTGACGGCCGCCTCCACGTCTCCGTCGCTGGGGGCGCCCGCAGTGCGACGACCTCCATGGTCAAACCTTACACCTCCCACACGAGATACATTTAATCGGTCAAGGTGCGTTCGGAGAACCTCCACCCGTAGTCGTCGCCGCAAAACTTGTCACAGGGAGCGGCGCCTTTTTGTCCCGCGCCGGACACGACCCTGCTCGTTTCCGTAGGCGCCATGCGTCGAGACGGCCTAATTGTCAGCGGCACACCGAAGCGTGACGGCCGCCTCCACGTCTCCGTCGCTGGGGGCGCCCGCAGTGCGACGACCTCCATGGTCAAACCTTACACCTCCCACACGAGATACATTTAATCGGTCAAGGTGCGTTTGGAGAACCTCCACCCGTAGTCGTCGCCGCCAAACTTGTCACAGGGAGCGGCGCCTTTTTGTCCCGGGCCGGACACGACCCTGCTCATTTCCGTAGGCGCCATGCGTCGAGACGGCCTAATTGTCAGCGGCACACCGAAGGGTGAGGACCGCCTCCACGTCTCCGTCGCTGGGGGCGCCCGCAGTGCGACGACCTCCATGGTCAAACCTTACACCTCCCACGCGAGATACATTTAATCGGTCAAGGTGCGTTCGGAGAACCTCCACCCGTAGTCGTCGCCGCCAAACTTGTCACAGGGAGCGGCACCTTTTTGTCCCGCGCCGGACACGACCCTGCTCGTTTCCGTAGGCGCCATGCATCGAGACGGCCTAATTGTCTGCGGCACACCGAAGGGTGACGGCCGCCTCCACGTCTCCGTCGCTGGGGGCGCCCGCAGTGCGACGACCTCCATGGTCAAACCTTACACCTCCCACGCGAGATACATTTAATCGGTCAAGGTGCGTTCGGAGAACCTCCACCCGTAGTCGTCGCCGCCAAACTTGTCACAGGGAGCGGCACCTTTTTGTCCCGCGCCGGACACGACCCTGCTCGTTTCCGTAGGCGCCATGCGTCGAGACGGCCTAATTGTCTGCGGCACACCGAAGGGTGACGGCCGCCTCCACGTCTCCGTCGCTGGGGGCGCCCGCAGTGCGACGACCTCCATGGTCAAACCTTACACCTCCCACGCGAGATACATTTAATCGGTCAAGGTGCGTTCGGAGAACCTCCACCCGTAGTCGTCGCCCCCAAACTTGTCACAGGGAGCGGCGCCTTTTTGTCCCGCGCCGCACACGACCCTGCTCGTTTCCGTAGGCGCCATGCGTCGAGACGGCCTAATTGTCTGCGGCACACCGAAGGGTGACGGCCGCCTCCACGTCTCCGTCGCTGGGGGCGCCCGCAGTGCGACGACCTCCATGGTCAAACCTTACACCTCCCACACGAGATACATTTAATCGGTCAAGGTGCGTTCGGAGAACCTCCACCCGTAGTCGTCGCCGCAAAACTTGTCACAGGGAGCGGCGCCTTTTTGTCCCGCGCCGGACACGACCCTGCTCGTTTCCGTAGGCGCCATGCGTCGAGACGGCCTAATTGTCAGCGGCACACCGAAGCGTGACGGCCGCCTCCACGTCTCCGTCGCTGGGGGCGCCCGCAGTGCGACGACCTCCATGGTCAAACCTTACACCTCCCACACGAGATACATTTAATCGGTCAAGGTGCGTTTGGAGAACCTCCACCCGTAGTCGTCGCCGCCAAACTTGTCACAGGGAGCGGCGCCTTTTTGTCCCGGGCCGGACACGACCCTGCTCATTTCCGTAGGCGCCATGCGTCGAGACGGCCTAATTGTCAGCGGCACACCGAAGGGTGACGACCGCCTCCACGTCTCCGTCGCTGGGGGCGCCCGCAGTGCGACGACCTCCATGGTCAAACCTTACACCTCCCACACGAGATACATTTAATCGGTCAAGGTGCGTTCGGAGAACCTCCACCCGTAGTCGTTGCCGCCAAACTTGTCCCAGGGAGCGGCGCCTTTTTGTCCCGGGCCTTACACGACCCTGCTCGTTTCCGTAGGCGCCATGCGTCGAGACGGCCTAATTGTCTGCGGCACTCCGAAGGGTGACGGCCGCCTCCACGTCTCCGTCGCTGGGGGCGCCCGCAGTGCGACGACCTCCATGGTCAAACCTTACACCTCCCACACGAGATACATTTAATCGGTCAAGGTGCGTTCGGAGAATCTCCACCCGTAGTCGTCGCCGCCAAACTTGTCACAGGGAGCGGCGCCTTTTTGTCCCGGGCCGGACACGACCCTGCTCGTTTCCGTAGGCGCCATGCGTCGAGACGGCCTAATTGTCTGCGGCACACCGAAGGGTGACGGCCGCCTCCACGTCTCCGTCGCTGGGGGCGCCCGCAGTGCGACGACCTCCATGGTCAAACCTTACACCTCCCACACGAGATACATTTAATCGGTCAAGGTGCGTTCGGAGAACCTCCACCCGTAGTCGTCGCCGCCAAACTTGTCACAGGGAGTGGCGCCTTTTTGTCCCGGGCCGGACACGACCCTGCTCGTTTCCGTAGGCGCCATGCGTCGAGACGGCCTAATTGTCTGCGGCACACCGAAGGGTGACGGCCGCCTCCACGTCTCCGTCGCTGGGGGCGCCCGCAGTGCGACGACCTCCATGGTCAAACCTTACACCTCCCACACGAGATACATTTAATCGGTCAAGGTGCGTTCGGAGAACCTCCACCCGTAGTCGTCGCCGCCAAACTTGTCACAGGGAGCGGCGCCTTTTTGTCCCGGGCCGGACACGACCCTGCTCGTTTCCGTAGGCGCCATGCGTCGAGACGGCCTAATTGTCAGCGGCACACCGAAGGGTGACGGCCGCCTCCACGTCTCCGTCGCTGGCGGCGCCCGCAGTGCGACGACCTCCATGGTCAAACCTTACACCTCCCACACGAGATACATTTAATCGGTCAAGGTGCGTTCGGAGAACCTCCACCCGTAGTCGTCGCCGCCAAACTTGTCACAGGGAGCGGCGCCTTTTTGTCCCGCGCCGGACACGACCCTGCTCGTTTCCGTAGGCGCTATGCGTCGAGACGGCCTAATTGTCTGCGGCACACCGAAGGGTGACGGCCGCCTCCACGTCTCCGTCGCTGGGGGCGCCCGCAGTGCGACGACCTCCATGGTCAAATCTTACACCTCCCACACGAGATACATTTAATCGGTCAAGGTGCGTTCGGAGAACCTCCACCCGTAGTCGTCGCCGCCAAACTTGTCACAGGGAGCGGCGCCTTTTTGTCCCGCGCCGGACACGACCCTGCTCGTTTCCGTAGGCGCCATGCGTCGAGACGGCCTAATTGTCTGCGGCACACCGAATGGTGACGGCCGCCTCCACGTCTCCGTCGCTGGGGGCGCCCGCAGTGCGACGACCTCCATGGTCAAACCTTACACCTCCCACACGAGATACATTTAATCGGTCAAGGTGCGTTCGGAGAACCTCCACCCGTAGTCGTCGCCGCCAAACTTGTCACAGGGAGCGGCGCCTTTTTGTCCCGCGCCGGACACGACCCTGCTCGTTCCCGTAGGCGCCATGCGTCGAGACGGCCTAATTGTCTGCGGCACACCGCAGGGTGACGGCCGCCTCCACGTCTCCGTCGCTGGGCGCGCCCGCAGTGCGACGACCTCCATGGTCAAACCTTACACCTCCCACACGAGATACATTTAATCGGTCAAGGTGCGTTCGGAGAACCTCCACCCGTAGTCGTCGCCGCCAAACTTGTCACAGGGAGCGGCGCCTTTTTGTCCCGGGCCGGACACGACCCTGCTCGTTTCCGTAGGCGCCATGCGTCGAGACGGCCTAATTGTCTGCGGCACACCGAAGGGTGACGGCCGCCTCCACGTCTCCGTCGCTGGGGGCGCCCGCAGTGCGACGACCTCCATGGTCAAACCTTACACCTCCCACACGAGATACATTTAATCGGTCAAGGTGCGTTCGGAGAACCTCCACCCGTAGTCGTCGCCGCCAAACTTGTCACAGGGAGCGGCGCCTTTTTGTCCCGGGCCGGACACGACCCTGCTCGTTTCCGTAGGCGCCATGCGTCGAGACGGCCTAATTGTCAGCGGCACACCGAAGGGTGACGGCCGCCTCCACGTCTCCGTCGCTGGGGGCGCCCGCAGTGCGACGACCTCCATGGTCAAACCTTACACCTCCCACACGAGATACATTTAATCGGTCAAGGTGCGTTCGGAGAACCTCCACCCGTAGTCGTCGCCGCCAAACTTGTCACAGGGAGCGGCGCCTTTTTGTCCCGGGCCGGACACGACCCTGCTCGTTTCCGTAGGCGCCATGCGTCGAGACGGCCTAATTGTCAGCGGCACACCGAAGGGTGACGGCCGCCTCTACGTCTCCGTCGCTGGGGGCGCCCGCAGTGCGACGACCTCCATGGTGAAACCTTACACCTCCCACACGAGATACATTTAATCGGTCAAGGTGCGTTCGGAGAACCTCCACCCGTAGTCGTCGCCGCCAAACTTGTCACAGGGAGCGGCGCCTTTTTGTCCCGGGCCGGACACGACCCTGCTCGTTCCCGTAGGCGCCATGCGTCGAGACGGCCTAATTGTCTGCGGCACACCGAAGGGTGACGGCCGCCTCCACGTCTCCGTCGCTGGGGGCGCCCGCAGTGCGACGACCTCCATGGTCAAACCTTACACCTCCCACACGAGATACATTTAATCGGTCAAGGTGCGTTCGGAGAACCTCCACCCGTAGTCGTCGCCGCCAAACTTGTCACAGGGAGCGGCGCCTTTTTGACCCGCGCCGGACACGACCCTGCTCGTTCCCGTAGGCGCCATGCGTCGAGACGGCCTAATTGTCTGCGGCACACCGAAGGGTGACGGCCGCCTCCACGTCTCCGTCGCTGGGGGCGCCCGCAGTGCGACGACCTCCATGGTCAAACCTTACACCTCCCACACGAGATACATTTAATCGGTCAAGGTGCGTTCGGAGAACCTCCACCCGTAGTCGTCGCCGCAAAACTTGTCACAGGGAGCGGCGCCTTTTTGTCCCGCGCCGGACACGACCCTGCTCGTTCCCGTAGGCGCCATGCGTCGAGACGGCCTAATTGTCTGCGGCACACCGAAGGGTGACGGCCGCCTCCACGTCTCCGTCGCTGGGGGCGCCCGCAGTGCGACGACCTCCATGGTCAAACCTTACACCTCCCACACGAGATACATTTAATCGGTCAAGGTGCGTTCGGAGAACCTCCACCCGTAGTCGTCGCCGCCAAACTTGTCACAGGGAGCGGCGCCTTTTTGTCCCGGGCCGGACACGACCCTGCTCGTTTCCGTAGGCGCCATGCGTCGAGACGGCCTAATTGTCTGCGGCACACCGAAGGGTGACGGCCGCCTCCACGTCTCCGTCGCTGGGGGCGCCCGCAGTGCGACGACCTCCATGGTCAAACCTTACACCTCCCACACGAGATACATTTAATCGGTCAAGGTGCGTTCGGAGAACCTCCACCCGTAGTCGTCGCCGCAAAACTTGTCACAGGGAGCGGCGCCTTTTTGTCCCGCGCCGGACACGACCCTGCTCGTTTCCGTAGGCGCCATGCGTCGAGACGGCCTAATTGTCAGCGGCACACCGAAGCGTGACGGCCGCCTCCACGTCTCCGTCGCTGGGGGCGCCCGCAGTGCGACGACCTCCATGGTCAAACCTTACACCTCCCACACGAGATATTTAATCGGTCAAGGTGCGTTCGGAGAACCTCCACCCGTAGTCGTCGCCGCCAAACTTGTCACAGGGAGCGGCGCCTTTTTGTCCCGGGCCGGACACGACCCTGCTCATTTCCGTAGGCGCCATGCGTCGAGATGGCCTAATTGTCAGCGGCACACCGAAGGGTGACGACCGCCTCCACGTCTCCGTCGCTGGGGGCGCCCGCAGTGCGACGACCTCCATGGTCAAACCTTACACCTCCCACACGAGATACATTTAATCGGTCAAGGTGCGTTCGGAGAACCTCCACCCGTAGTCGTCGCCGCCAAACTTGTCACAGGGAGCGGCGCCTTTTTGTCCCGGGCCGGACACGACCCTGCTCATTTCCGTAGGCGCCATGCGTCGAGATGGCCTAATTGTCAGCGGCACACCGAAGGGTGACGACCGCCTCCACGTCTCCGTCGCTGGGGGCGCCCGCAGTGCGACGACCTCCATGGTCAAACCTTACACCTCCCACGCGAGATACATTTAATCGGTCAAGGTGCGTTCGGAGAACCTCCACCCGTAGTCGTCGCCGCCAAACTTGTCACAGGGAGCGGCGCCTTTTTGTCCCGGGCCGGACACGACCCTGCTCATTTCCGTAGGCGCCATGCGTCGAGACGGCCTAATTGTCAGCGGCACACCGAAGGGTGACGACCGCCTCCACGTCTCCGTCGCTGGGGGCGCCCGCAGTGCGACGACCTCCATGGTCAAACCTTACACCTCCCACGCGAGATACATTTAATCGGTCAAGGTGCGTTCGGAGAACCTCCACCCGTAGTCGTCGCCGCAAAACTTGTCACAGGGAGCGGCGCCTTTTTGTCCCGGGCCGGACACGACCCTGCTCATTTCCGTAGGCGCCATGCGTCGAGATGGCCTAATTGTCAGCGGCACACCGAAGGGTGACGACCGCCTCCACGTCTCCGTCGCTGGGGGCGCCCGCAGTGCGACGACCTCCATGGTCAAACCTTACACCTCCCACGCGAGATACATTTAATCGGTCAAGGTGCGTTCGGAGAACCTCCACCCGTAGTCGTCGCCGCCAAACTTGTCACAGGGAGCGGCGCCTTTTTGTCCCGGGCCGGACACGACCCTGCTCATTTCCGTAGGCGCCATGCGTCGAGACGGCCTAATTGTCAGCGGCACACCGAAGGGTGACGACCGCCTCCACGTCTCCGTCGCTGGGGGCGCCCGCAGTGCGACGACCTCCATGGTCAAACCTTACACCTCCCACGCGAGATACATTTAATCGGTCAAGGTGCGTTCGGAGAACCTCCACCCGTAGTCGTCGCCGCCAAACTTGTCACAGGGAGCGGCACCTTTTTGTCCCGCGCCGGACACGACCCTGCTCGTTTCCGTAGGCGCCATGCGTCGAGACGGCCTAATTGTCTGCGGCACACCGAAGGGTGACGGCCGCCTCCACGTCTCCGTCGCTGGGGGCGCCCGCAGTGCGACGACCTCCATGGTCAAACCTTACACCTCCCACGCGAGATACATTTAATCGGTCAAGGTGCGTTCGGAGAACCTCCACCCGTAGTCGTCGCCCCCAAACTTGTCACAGGGAGCGGCGCCTTTTTGTCCCGCGCCGCACACGACCCTGCTCGTTTCCGTAGGCGCCATGCGTCGAGACGGCCTAATTGTCTGCGGCACACCGAAGGGTGACGGCCGCCTCCACGTCTCCGTCGCTGGGGGCGCCCGCAGTGCGACGACCTCCATGGTCAAACCTTACACCTCCCACGCGAGATACATTTAATCGGTCAAGGTGCGTTCGGAGAACCTCCACCCGTAGTCGTCGCCCCCAAACTTGTCACAGGGAGCGGCGCCTTTTTGTCCCGCGCCGCACACGACCCTGCTCGTTTCCGTAGGCGCCATGCGTCGAGACGGCCTAATTGTCTGCGGCACACCGAAGGGTGACGGCCGCCTCCACGTCTCCGTCGCTGGGGGCGCCCGCAGTGCGACGACCTCCATGGTCAAACCTTACACCTCCCACACGAGATACATTTAATCGGTCAAGGTGCGTTCGGAGAACCTCCACCCGTAGTCGTCGCCGCAAAACTTGTCACAGGGAGCGGCGCCTTTTTGTCCCGCGCCGGACACGACCCTGCTCGTTTCCGTAGGCGCCATGCGTCGAGACGGCCTAATTGTCAGCGGCACACCGAAGCGTGACGGCCGCCTCCACGTCTCCGTCGCTGGGGGCGCCCGCAGTGCGACGACCTCCATGGTCAAACCTTACACCTCCCACACGAGATACATTTAATCGGTCAAGGTGCGTTCGGAGAACCTCCACCCGTAGTCGTCGCCGCAAAACTTGTCACAGGGAGCGGCGCCTTTTTGTCCCGCGCCGGACACGACCCTGCTCGTTTCCGTAGGCGCCATGCGTCGAGACGGCCTAATTGTCAGCGGCACACCGAAGCGTGACGGCCGCCTCCACGTCTCCGTCGCTGGGGGCGCCCGCAGTGCGACGACCTCCATGGTCAAACCTTACACCTCCCACACGAGATACATTTAATCGGTCAAGGTGCGTTTGGAGAACCTCCACCCGTAGTCGTCGCCGCAAAACTTGTCACAGGGAGCGGCGCCTTTTTGTCCCGCGCCGGACACGACCCTGCTCGTTTCCGTAGGCGCCATGCGTCGAGACGGCCTAATTGTCAGCGGCACACCGAAGGGTGACGACCGCCTCCACGTCTCCGTCGCTGGGGGCGCCCGCAGTGCGACGACCTCCATGGTCAAACCTTACACCTCCCACGCGAGATACATTTAATCGGTCAAGGTGCGTTCGGAGAACCTCCACCCGTAGTCGTCGCCGCCAAACTTGTCACAGGGAGCGGCACCTTTTTGTCCCGCGCCGGACACGACCCTGCTCGTTTCCGTAGGCGCCATGCGTCGAGACGGCCTAATTGTCTGCGGCACACCGAAGGGTGACGGCCGCCTCCACGTCTCCGTCGCTGGGGGCGCCCGCAGTGCGACGACCTCCATGGTCAAACCTTACACCTCCCACGCGAGATACATTTAATCGGTCAAGGTGCGTTCGGAGAACCTCCACCCGTAGTCGTCGCCCCCAAACTTGTCACAGGGAGCGGCGCCTTTTTGTCCCGCGCCGCACACGACCCTGCTCGTTTCCGTAGGCGCCATGCGTCGAGACGGCCTAATTGTCTGCGGCACACCGAAGGGTGACGGCCGCCTCCACGTCTCCGTCGCTGGGGGCGCCCGCAGTGCGACGACCTCCATGGTCAAACCTTACACCTCCCACGCGAGATACATTTAATCGGTCAAGGTGCGTTCGGAGAACCTCCACCCGTAGTCGTCGCCCCCAAACTTGTCACAGGGAGCGGCGCCTTTTTGTCCCGCGCCGCACACGACCCTGCTCGTTTCCGTAGGCGCCATGCGTCGAGACGGCCTAATTGTCTGCGGCACACCGAAGGGTGACGGCCGCCTCCACGTCTCCGTCGCTGGGGGCGCCCGCAGTGCGACGACCTCCATGGTCAAACCTTACACCTCCCACACGAGATACATTTAATCGGTCAAGGTGCGTTCGGAGAACCTCCACCCGTAGTCGTCGCCGCAAAACTTGTCACAGGGAGCGGCGCCTTTTTGTCCCGCGCCGGACACGACCCTGCTCGTTTCCGTAGGCGCCATGCGTCGAGACGGCCTAATTGTCAGCGGCACACCGAAGCGTGACGGCCGCCTCCACGTCTCCGTCGCTGGGGGCGCCCGCAGTGCGACGACCTCCATGGTCAAACCTTACACCTCCCACACGAGATACATTTAATCGGTCAAGGTGCGTTTGGAGAACCTCCACCCGTAGTCGTCGCCGCCAAACTTGTCACAGGGAGCGGCGCCTTTTTGTCCTGGGCCGGACACGACCCTGCTCATTTCCGTAGGCGCCATGCGTCGAGACGGCCTAATTGTCAGCGGCACACCGAAGGGTGACGACCGCCTCCACGTCTCCGTCGCTGGGGGCGCCCGCAGTGCGACGACCTCCATGGTCAAACCTTACACCTCCCACGCGAGATACATTTAATCGGTCAAGGTGCGTTCGGAGAACCTCCACCCGTAGTCGTCGCCGCCAAACTTGTCACAGGGAGCGGCACCTTTTTGTCCCGCGCTGGACACGACCCTGCTCGTTTCCGTAGGCGCCATGCATCGAGACGGCCTAATTGTCTGCGGCACACCGAAGGGTGACGGCCGCCTCCACGTCTCCGTCGCTGGGGGCGCCCGCAGTGCGACGACCTCCATGGTCAAACCTTACACCTCCCACGCGAGATACATTTAATCGGTCAAGGTGCGTTCGGAGAACCTCCACCCGTAGTCGTCGCCGCCAAACTTGTCACAGGGAGCGGCACCTTTTTGTCCCGCGCCGGACACGACCCTGCTCGTTTCCGTAGGCGCCATGCGTCGAGACGGCCTAATTGTCTGCGGCACACCGAAGGGTGACGGCCGCCTCCACGTCTCCGTCGCTGGGGGCGCCCGCAGTGCGACGACCTCCATGGTCAAACCTTACACCTCCCACGCGAGATACATTTAATCGGTCAAGGTGCGTTCGGAGAACCTCCACCCGTAGTCGTCGCCCCCAAACTTGTCACAGGGAGCGGCGCCTTTTTGTCCCGCGCCGCACACGACCCTGCTCGTTTCCGTAGGCGCCATGCGTCGAGACGGCCTAATTGTCTGCGGCACACCGAAGGGTGACGGCCGCCTCCACGTCTCCGTCGCTGGGGGCGCCCGCAGTGCGACGACCTCCATGGTCAAACCTTACACCTCCCACACGAGATACATTTAATCGGTCAAGGTGCGTTCGGAGAACCTCCACCCGTAGTCGTCGCCGCAAAACTTGTCACAGGGAGCGGCGCCTTTTTGTCCCGCGCCGGACACGACCCTGCTCGTTTCCGTAGGCGCCATGCGTCGAGACGGCCTAATTGTCAGCGGCACACCGAAGCGTGACGGCCGCCTCCACGTCTCCGTCGCTGGGGGCGCCCGCAGTGCGACGACCTCCATGGTCAAACCTTACACCTCCCACACGAGATACATTTAATCGGTCAAGGTGCGTTTGGAGAACCTCCACCCGTAGTCGTCGCCGCCAAACTTGTCACAGGGAGCGGCGCCTTTTTGTCCCGGGCCGGACACGACCCTGCTCATTTCCGTAGGCGCCATGCGTCGAGACGGCCTAATTGTCAGCGGCACACCGAAGGGTGACGACCGCCTCCACGTCTCCGTCGCTGGGGGCGCCCGCAGTGCGACGACCTCCATGGTCAAACCTTACACCTCCCACACGAGATACATTTAATCGGTCAAGGTGCGTTCGGAGAACCTCCACCCGTAGTCGTTGCCGCCAAACTTGTCCCAGGGAGCGGCGCCTTTTTGTCCCGGGCCTTACACGACCCTGCTCGTTTCCGTAGGCGCCATGCGTCGAGACGGCCTAATTGTCTGCGGCACTCCGAAGGGTGACGGCCGCCTCCACGTCTCCGTCGCTGGGGGCGCCCGCAGTGCGACGACCTCCATGGTCAAACCTTACACCTCCCACACGAGATACATTTAATCGGTCAAGGTGCGTTCGGAGAATCTCCACCCGTAGTCGTCGCCGCCAAACTTGTCACAGGGAGCGGCGCCTTTTTGTCCCGGGCCGGACACGACCCTGCTCGTTTCCGTAGGCGCCATGCGTCGAGACGGCCTAATTGTCTGCGGCACACCGAAGGGTGACGGCCGCCTCCACGTCTCCGTCGCTGGGGGCGCCCGCAGTGCGACGACCTCCATGGTCAAACCTTACACCTCCCACACGAGATACATTTAATCGGTCAAGGTGCGTTCGGAGAACCTCCACCCGTAGTCGTCGCCGCCAAACTTGTCACAGGGAGCGGCACCTTTTTGTCCCGCGCCGGACACGACCCTGCTCGTTTCCGTAGGCGCCATGCGTCGAGACGGCCTAATTGTCTGCGGCACACCGAAGGGTGACGGCCGCCTCCACGTCTCCGTCGCTGGGGGCGCCCGCAGTGCGACGACCTCCATGGTCAAACCTTACACCTCCCACGCGAGATACATTTAATCGGTCAAGGTGCGTTCGGAGAACCTCCACCCGTAGTCGTCGCCCCCAAACTTGTCACAGGGAGCGGCGCCTTTTTGTCCCGCGCCGCACACGACCCTGCTCGTTTCCGTAGGCGCCATGCGTCGAGACGGCCTAATTGTCTGCGGCACACCGAAGGGTGACGGCCGCCTCCACGTCTCCGTCGCTGGGGGCGCCCGCAGTGCGACGACCTCCATGGTCAAACCTTACACCTCCCACGCGAGATACATTTAATCGGTCAAGGTGCGTTCGGAGAACCTCCACCCGTAGTCGTCGCCCCCAAACTTGTCACAGGGAGCGGCGCCTTTTTGTCCCGCGCCGCACACGACCCTGCTCGTTTCCGTAGGCGCCATGCGTCGAGACGGCCTAATTGTCTGCGGCACACCGAAGGGTGACGGCCGCCTCCACGTCTCCGTCGCTGGGGGCGCCCGCAGTGCGACGACCTCCATGGTCAAACCTTACACCTCCCACACGAGATACATTTAATCGGTCAAGGTGCGTTCGGAGAACCTCCACCCGTAGTCGTCGCCGCAAAACTTGTCACAGGGAGCGGCGCCTTTTTGTCCCGCGCCGGACACGACCCTGCTCGTTTCCGTAGGCGCCATGCGTCGAGACGGCCTAATTGTCAGCGGCACACCGAAGCGTGACGGCCGCCTCCACGTCTCCGTCGCTGGGGGCGCCCGCAGTGCGACGACCTCCATGGTCAAACCTTACACCTCCCACACGAGATACATTTAATCGGTCAAGGTGCGTTCGGAGAACCTCCACCCGTAGTCGTCGCCGCAAAACTTGTCACAGGGAGCGGCGCCTTTTTGTCCCGCGCCGGACACGACCCTGCTCGTTTCCGTAGGCGCCATGCGTCGAGACGGCCTAATTGTCAGCGGCACACCGAAGCGTGACGGCCGCCTCCACGTCTCCGTCGCTGGGGGCGCCCGCAGTGCGACGACCTCCATGGTCAAACCTTACACCTCCCACACGAGATACATTTAATCGGTCAAGGTGCGTTTGGAGAACCTCCACCCGTAGTCGTCGCCGCAAAACTTGTCACAGGGAGCGGCGCCTTTTTGTCCCGCGCCGGACACGACCCTGCTCGTTTCCGTAGGCGCCATGCGTCGAGACGGCCTAATTGTCAGCGGCACACCGAAGGGTGACGACCGCCTCCACGTCTCCGTCGCTGGGGGCGCCCGCAGTGCGACGACCTCCATGGTCAAACCTTACACCTCCCACGCGAGATACATTTAATCGGTCAAGGTGCGTTCGGAGAACCTCCACCCGTAGTCGTCGCCGCCAAACTTGTCACAGGGAGCGGCACCTTTTTGTCCCGCGCCGGACACGACCCTGCTCGTTTCCGTAGGCGCCATGCGTCGAGACGGCCTAATTGTCTGCGGCACACCGAAGGGTGACGGCCGCCTCCACGTCTCCGTCGCTGGGGGCGCCCGCAGTGCGACGACCTCCATGGTCAAACCTTACACCTCCCACGCGAGATACATTTAATCGGTCAAGGTGCGTTCGGAGAACCTCCACCCGTAGTCGTCGCCCCCAAACTTGTCACAGGGAGCGGCGCCTTTTTGTCCCGCGCCGCACACGACCCTGCTCGTTTCCGTAGGCGCCATGCGTCGAGACGGCCTAATTGTCTGCGGCACACCGAAGGGTGACGGCCGCCTCCACGTCTCCGTCGCTGGGGGCGCCCGCAGTGCGACGACCTCCATGGTCAAACCTTACACCTCCCACGCGAGATACATTTAATCGGTCAAGGTGCGTTCGGAGAACCTCCACCCGTAGTCGTCGCCCCCAAACTTGTCACAGGGAGCGGCGCCTTTTTGTCCCGCGCCGCACACGACCCTGCTCGTTTCCGTAGGCGCCATGCGTCGAGACGGCCTAATTGTCTGCGGCACACCGAAGGGTGACGGCCGCCTCCACGTCTCCGTCGCTGGGGGCGCCCGCAGTGCGACGACCTCCATGGTCAAACCTTACACCTCCCACACGAGATACATTTAATCGGTCAAGGTGCGTTCGGAGAACCTCCACCCGTAGTCGTCGCCGCAAAACTTGTCACAGGGAGCGGCGCCTTTTTGTCCCGCGCCGGACACGACCCTGCTCGTTTCCGTAGGCGCCATGCGTCGAGACGGCCTAATTGTCAGCGGCACACCGAAGCGTGACGGCCGCCTCCACGTCTCCGTCGCTGGGGGCGCCCGCAGTGCTACGACCTCCATGGTCAAACCTTACACCTCCCACACGAGATACATTTAATCGGTCAAGGTGCGTTCGGAGAACCTCCACCCGTAGTCGTCGCCGCAAAACTTGTCACAGGGAGCGGCGCCTTTTTGTCCCGCGCCGGACACGACCCTGCTCGTTTCCGTAGGCGCCATGCGTCGAGACGGCCTAATTGTCAGCGGCACACCGAAGCGTGACGGCCGCCTCCACGTCTCCGTCGCTGGGGGCGCCCGCAGTGCGACGACCTCTATGGTCAAACCTTACACCTCCCACACGAGATACATTTAATCGGTCAAGGTGCGTTTGGAGAACCTCCACCCGTAGTCGTCGCCGCAAAACTTGTCACAGGGAGCGGCGCCTTTTTGTCCCGCGCCGGACACGACCCTGCTCGTTTCCGTAGGCGCCATGCGTCGAGACGGCCTAATTGTCAGCGGCACACCGAAGGGTGACGACCGCCTCCACGTCTCCGTCGCTGGGGGCGCCCGCAGTGCGACGACCTCCATGGTCAAACCTTACACCTCCCACGCGAGATACATTTAATCGGTCAAGGTGCGTTCGGAGAACCTCCACCCGTAGTCGTCGCCGCCAAACTTGTCACAGGGAGCGGCACCTTTTTGTCCCGCGCCGGACACGACCCTGCTCGTTTCCGTAGGCGCCATGCGTCGAGACGGCCTAATTGTCTGCGGCACACCGAAGGGTGACGGCCGCCTCCACGTCTCCGTCGCTGGGGGCGCCCGCAGTGCGACGACCTCCATGGTCAAACCTTACACCTCCCACGCGAGATACATTTAATCGGTCAAGGTGCGTTCGGAGAACCTCCACCCGTAGTCGTCGCCCCCAAACTTGTCACAGGGAGCGGCGCCTTTTTGTCCCGCGCCGCACACGACCCTGCTCGTTTCCGTAGGCGCCATGCGTCGAGACGGCCTAATTGTCTGCGGCACACCGAAGGGTGACGGCCGCCTCCACGTCTCCGTCGCTGGGGGCGCCCGCAGTGCGACGACCTCCATGGTCAAACCTTACACCTCCCACGCGAGATACATTTAATCGGTCAAGGTGCGTTCGGAGAACCTCCACCCGTAGTCGTCGCCCCCAAACTTGTCACAGGGAGCGGCGCCTTTTTGTCCCGCGCCGCACACGACCCTGCTCGTTTCCGTAGGCGCCATGCGTCGAGACGGCCTAATTGTCTGCGGCACACCGAAGGGTGACGGCCGCCTCCACGTCTCCGTCGCTGGGGGCGCCCGCAGTGCGACGACCTCCATGGTCAAACCTTACACCTCCCACACGAGATACATTTAATCGGTCAAGGTGCGTTCGGAGAACCTCCACCCGTAGTCGTCGCCGCAAAACTTGTCACAGGGAGCGGCGCCTTTTTGTCCCGCGCCGGACACGACCCTGCTCGTTTCCGTAGGCGCCATGCGTCGAGACGGCCTAATTGTCAGCGGCACACCGAAGCGTGACGGCCGCCTCCACGTCTCCGTCGCTGGGGGCGCCCGCAGTGCGACGACCTCCATGGTCAAACCTTACACCTCCCACACGAGATACATTTAATCGGTCAAGGTGCGTTTGGAGAACCTCCACCCGTAGTCGTCGCCGCCAAACTTGTCACAGGGAGCGGCGCCTTTTTGTCCCGGGCCGGACACGACCCTGCTCATTTCCGTAGGCGCCATGCGTCGAGACGGCCTAATTGTCTGCGGCACTCCGAAGGGTGACGGCCGCCTCCACGTCTCCGTCGCTGGGGGCGCCCGCAGTGCGACGACCTCCATGGTCAAACCTTACACCTCCCACACGAGATACATTTAATCGGTCAAGGTGCGTTCGGAGAATCTCCACCCGTAGTCGTCGCCGCCAAACTTGTCACAGGGAGCGGCGCCTTTTTGTCCCGGGCCGGACACGACCCTGCTCGTTTCCGTAGGCGCCATGCGTCGAGACGGCCTAATTGTCTGCGGCACACCGAAGGGTGACGGCCGCCTCCACGTCTCCGTCGCTGGGGGCGCCCGCAGTGCGACGACCTCCATGGTCAAACCTTACACCTCCCACACGAGATACATTTAATCGGTCAAGGTGCGTTCGGAGAACCTCCACCCGTAGTCGTCGCCGCCAAACTTGTCACAGGGAGCGGCACCTTTTTGTCCCGCGCCGGACACGACCCTGCTCGTTTCCGTAGGCGCCATGCGTCGAGACGGCCTAATTGTCTGCGGCACACCGAAGGGTGACGGCCGCCTCCACGTCTCCGTCGCTGGGGGCGCCCGCAGTGCGACGACCTCCATGGTCAAACCTTACACCTCCCACGCGAGATACATTTAATCGGTCAAGGTGCGTTCGGAGAACCTCCACCCGTAGTCGTCGCCCCCAAACTTGTCACAGGGAGCGGCGCCTTTTTGTCCCGCGCCGCACACGACCCTGCTCGTTTCCGTAGGCGCCATGCGTCGAGACGGCCTAATTGTCTGCGGCACACCGAAGGGTGACGGCCGCCTCCACGTCTCCGTCGCTGGGGGCGCCCGCAGTGCGACGACCTCCATGGTCAAACCTTACACCTCCCACGCGAGATACATTTAATCGGTCAAGGTGCGTTCGGAGAACCTCCACCCGTAGTCGTCGCCCCCAAACTTGTCACAGGGAGCGGCGCCTTTTTGTCCCGCGCCGCACACGACCCTGCTCGTTTCCGTAGGCGCCATGCGTCGAGACGGCCTAATTGTCTGCGGCACACCGAAGGGTGACGGCCGCCTCCACGTCTCCGTCGCTGGGGGCGCCCGCAGTGCGACGACCTCCATGGTCAAACCTTACACCTCCCACACGAGATACATTTAATCGGTCAAGGTGCGTTCGGAGAACCTCCACCCGTAGTCGTCGCCGCAAAACTTGTCACAGGGAGCGGCGCCTTTTTGTCCCGCGCCGGACACGACCCTGCTCGTTTCCGTAGGCGCCATGCGTCGAGACGGCCTAATTGTCAGCGGCACACCGAAGCGTGACGGCCGCCTCCACGTCTCCGTCGCTGGGGGCGCCCGCAGTGCGACGACCTCCATGGTCAAACCTTACACCTCCCACACGAGATACATTTAATCGGTCAAGGTGCGTTCGGAGAACCTCCACCCGTAGTCGTCGCCGCAAAACTTGTCACAGGGAGCGGCGCCTTTTTGTCCCGCGCCGGACACGACCCTGCTCGTTTCCGTAGGCGCCATGCGTCGAGACGGCCTAATTGTCAGCGGCACACCGAAGCGTGACGGCCGCCTCCACGTCTCCGTCGCTGGGGGCGCCCGCAGTGCGACGACCTCCATGGTCAAACCTTACACCTCCCACACGAGATACATTTAATCGGTCAAGGTGCGTTTGGAGAACCTCCACCCGTAGTCGTCGCCGCAAAACTTGTCACAGGGAGCGGCGCCTTTTTGTCCCGCGCCGGACACGACCCTGCTCGTTTCCGTAGGCGCCATGCGTCGAGACGGCCTAATTGTCAGCGGCACACTGAAGGGTGACGACCGCCTCCACGTCTCCGTCGCTGGGGGCGCCCGCAGTGCGACGACCTCCATGGTCAAACCTTACACCTCCCACGCGAGATACATTTAATCGGTCAAGGTGCGTTCGGAGAACCTCCACCCGTAGTCGTCGCCGCCAAACTTGTCACAGGGAGCGGCACCTTTTTGTCCCGCGCCGGACACGACCCTGCTCGTTTCCGTAGGCGCCATGCGTCGAGACGGCCTAATTGTCTGCGGCACACCGAAGGGTGACGGCCGCCTCCACGTCTCCGTCGCTGGGGGCGCCCGCAGTGCGACGACCTCCATGGTCAAACCTTACACCTCCCACGCGAGATACATTTAATCGGTCAAGGTGCGTTCGGAGAACCTCCACCCGTAGTCGTCGCCCCCAAACTTGTCACAGGGAGCGGCGCCTTTTTGTCCCGCGCCGCACACGACCCTGCTCGTTTCCGTAGGCGCCATGCGTCGAGACGGCCTAATTGTCTGCGGCACACCGAAGGGTGACGGCCGCCTCCACGTCTCCGTCGCTGGGGGCGCCCGCAGTGCGACGACCTCCATGGTCAAACCTTACACCTCCCACGCGAGATACATTTAATCGGTCAAGGTGCGTTCGGAGAACCTCCACCCGTAGTCGTCGCCCCCAAACTTGTCACAGGGAGCGGCGCCTTTTTGTCCCGCGCCGCACACGACCCTGCTCGTTTCCGTAGGCGCCATGCGTCGAGACGGCCTAATTGTCTGCGGCACACCGAAGGGTGACGGCCGCCTCCACGTCTCCGTCGCTGGGGGCGCCCGCAGTGCGACGACCTCCATGGTCAAACCTTACACCTCCCACACGAGATACATTTAATCGGTCAAGGTGCGTTCGGAGAACCTCCACCCGTAGTCGTCGCCGCAAAACTTGTCACAGGGAGCGGCGCCTTTTTGTCCCGCGCCGGACACGACCCTGCTCGTTTCCGTAGGCGCCATGCGTCGAGACGGCCTAATTGTCAGCGGCACACCGAAGCGTGACGGCCGCCTCCACGTCTCCGTCGCTGGGGGCGCCCGCAGTGCGACGACCTCCATGGTCAAACCTTACACCTCCCACACGAGATACATTTAATCGGTCAAGGTGCGTTTGGAGAACCTCCACCCGTAGTCGTCGCCGCCAAACTTGTCACAGGGAGCGGCGCCTTTTTGTCCCGGGCCGGACACGACCCTGCTCATTTCCGTAGGCGCCATGCGTCGAGACGGCCTAATTGTCAGCGGCACACCGAAGGGTGACGACCGCCTCCACGTCTCCGTCGCTGGGGGCGCCCGCAGTGCGACGACCTCCATGGTCAAACCTTACACCTCCCACGCGAGATACATTTAATCGGTCAAGGTGCGTTCGGAGAACCTCCACCCGTAGTCGTCGCCGCCAAACTTGTCACAGGGAGCGGCACCTTTTTGTCCCGCGCTGGACACGACCCTGCTCGTTTCCGTAGGCGCCATGCATCGAGACGGCCTAATTGTCTGCGGCACACCGAAGGGTGACGGCCGCCTCCACGTCTCCGTCGCTGGGGGCGCCCGCAGTGCGACGACCTCCATGGTCAAACCTTACACCTCCCACACGAGATACATTTAATCGGTCAAGGTGCGTTCGGAGAACCTCCACCCGTAGTCGTCGCCGCCAAACTTGTCACAGGGAGCGGCACCTTTTTGTCCCGCGCCGGACACGACCCTGCTCGTTTCCGTAGGCGCCATGCGTCGAGACGGCCTAATTGTCTGCGGCACACCGAAGGGTGACGGCCGCCTCCACGTCTCCGTCGCTGGGGGCGCCCGCAGTGCGACGACCTCCATGGTCAAACCTTACACCTCCCACGCGAGATACATTTAATCGGTCAAGGTGCGTTCGGAGAACCTCCACCCGTAGTCGTCGCCCCCAAACTTGTCACAGGGAGCGGCGCCTTTTTGTCCCGCGCCGCACACGACCCTGCTCGTTTCCGTAGGCGCCATGCGTCGAGACGGCCTAATTGTCAGCGGCACACCGAAGCGTGACGGCCGCCTCCACGTCTCCGTCGCTGGGGGCGCCCGCAGTGCGACGACCTCCATGGTCAAACCTTACACCTCCCACACGAGATACATTTAATCGGTCAAGGTGCGTTTGGAGAACCTCCACCCGTAGTCGTCGCCGCCAAACTTGTCACAGGGAGCGGCGCCTTTTTGTCCCGGGCCGGACACGACCCTGCTCATTTCCGTAGGCGCCATGCGTCGAGACGGCCTAATTGTCAGCGGCACACCGAAGGGTGACGACCGCCTCCACGTCTCCGTCGCTGGGGGCGCCCGCAGTGCGACGACCTCCATGGTCAAACCTTACACCTCCCACACGAGATACATTTAATCGGTCAAGGTGCGTTCGGAGAACCTCCACCCGTAGTCGTTGCCGCCAAACTTGTCCCAGGGAGCGGCGCCTTTTTGTCCCGGGCCTTACACGACCCTGCTCGTTTCCGTAGGCGCCATGCGTCGAGACGGCCTAATTGTCTGCGGCACTCCGAAGGGTGACGGCCGCCTCCACGTCTCCGTCGCTGGGGGCGCCCGCAGTGCGACGACCTCCATGGTCAAACCTTACACCTCCCACACGAGATACATTTAATCGGTCAAGGTGCGTTCGGAGAATCTCCACCCGTAGTCGTCGCCGCCAAACTTGTCACAGGGAGCGGCGCCTTTTTGTCCCGGGCCGGACACGACCCTGCTCGTTTCCGTAGGCGCCATGCGTCGAGACGGCCTAATTGTCTGCGGCACACCGAAGGGTGACGGCCGCCTCCACGTCTCCGTCGCTGGGGGCGCCCGCAGTGCGACGACCTCCATGGTCAAACCTTACACCTCCCACACGAGATACATTTAATCGGTCAAGGTGCGTTCGGAGAACCTCCACCCGTAGTCGTCGCCGCCAAACTTGTCACAGGGAGTGGCGCCTTTTTGTCCCGGGCCGGACACGACCCTGCTCGTTTCCGTAGGCGCCATGCGTCGAGACGGCCTAATTGTCTGCGGCACACCGAAGGGTGACGGCCGCCTCCACGTCTCCGTCGCTGGGGGCGCCCGCAGTGCGACGACCTCCATGGTCAAACCTTACACCTCCCACACGAGATACATTTAATCGGTCAAGGTGCGTTCGGAGAACCTCCACCCGTAGTCGTCGCCGCCAAACTTGTCACAGGGAGCGGCGCCTTTTTGTCCCGGGCCGGACACGACCCTGCTCGTTTCCGTAGGCGCCATGCGTCGAGACGGCCTAATTGTCAGCGGCACACCGAAGGGTGACGGCCGCCTCCACGTCTCCGTCGCTGGCGGCGCCCGCAGTGCGACGACCTCCATGGTCAAACCTTACACCTCCCACACGAGATACATTTAATCGGTCAAGGTGCGTTCGGAGAACCTCCACCCGTAGTCGTCGCCGCCAAACTTGTCACAGGGAGCGGCGCCTTTTTGTCCCGCGCCGGACACGACCCTGCTCGTTTCCGTAGGCGCCATGCGTCGAGACGGCCTAATTGTCTGCGGCACACCGAAGGGTGACGGCCGCCTCCACGTCTCCGTCGCTGGGGGCGCCCGCAGTGCGACGACCTCCATGGTCAAATCTTACACCTCCCACACGAGATACATTTAATCGGTCAAGGTGCGTTCGGAGAACCTCCACCCGTAGTCGTCGCCGCCAAACTTGTCACAGGGAGCGGCGCCTTTTTGTCCCGCGCCGGACACGACCCTGCTCGTTTCCGTAGGCGCCATGCGTCGAGACGGCCTAATTGTCTGCGGCACACCGAATGGTGACGGCCGCCTCCACGTCTCCGTCGCTGGGGGCGCCCGCAGTGCGACGACCTCCATGGTCAAACCTTACACCTCCCACACGAGATACATTTAATCGGTCAAGGTGCGTTCGGAGAACCTCCACCCGTAGTCGTCGCCGCCAAACTTGTCACAGGGAGCGGCGCCTTTTTGTCCCGCGCCGGACACGACCCTGCTCGTTCCCGTAGGCGCCATGCGTCGAGACGGCCTAATTGTCTGCGGCACACCGCAGGGTGACGGCCGCCTCCACGTCTCCGTCGCTGGGCGCGCCCGCAGTGCGACGACCTCCATGGTCAAACCTTACACCTCCCACACGAGATACATTTAATCGGTCAAGGTGCGTTCGGAGAACCTCCACCCGTAGTCGTCGCCGCCAAACTTGTCACAGGGAGCGGCGCCTTTTTGTCCCGGGCCGGACACGACCCTGCTCGTTTCCGTAGGCGCCATGCGTCGAGACGGCCTAATTGTCTGCGGCACACCGAAGGGTGACGGCCGCCTCCACGTCTCCGTCGCTGGGGGCGCCCGCAGTGCGACGACCTCCATGGTCAAACCTTACACCTCCCACACGAGATACATTTAATCGGTCAAGGTGCGTTCGGAGAACCTCCACCCGTAGTCGTCGCCGCCAAACTTGTCACAGGGAGCGGCGCCTTTTTGTCCCGGGCCGGACACGACCCTGCTCGTTTCCGTAGGCGCCATGCGTCGAGACGGCCTAATTGTCAGCGGCACACCGAAGGGTGACGGCCGCCTCCACGTCTCCGTCGCTGGGGGCGCCCGCAGTGCGACGACCTCCATGGTCAAACCTTACACCTCCCACACGAGATACATTTAATCGGTCAAGGTGCGTTCGGAGAACCTCCACCCGTAGTCGTCGCCGCCAAACTTGTCACAGGGAGCGGCGCCTTTTTGTCCCGGGCCGGACACGACCCTGCTCGTTTCCGTAGGCGCCATGCGTCGAGACGGCCTAATTGTCAGCGGCACACCGAAGGGTGACGGCCGCCTCCACGTCTCCGTCGCTGGGGGCGCCCGCAGTGCGACGACCTCCATGGTCAAACCTTACACCTCCCACACGAGATACATTTAATCGGTCAAGGTGCGTTCGGAGAACCTCCACCCGTAGTCGTCGCCGCCAAACTTGTCACAGGGAGCGGCGCCTTTTTGTCCCGGGCCGGACACGACCCTGCTCGTTTCCGTAGGCGCCATGCGTCGAGACGGCCTAATTGTCAGCGGCACACCGAAGGGTGACGGCCGCCTCTACGTCTCCGTCGCTGGGGGCGCCCGCAGTGCGACGACCTCCATGGTGAAACCTTACACCTCCCACACGAGATACATTTAATCGGTCAAGGTGCGTTCGGAGAACCTCCACCCGTAGTCGTCGCCGCCAAACTTGTCACAGGGAGCGGCGCCTTTTTGTCCCGGGCCGGACACGACCCTGCTCGTTCCCGTAGGCGCCATGCGTCGAGACGGCCTAATTGTCTGCGGCACACCGAAGGGTGACGGCCGCCTCCACGTCTCCGTCGCTGGGGGCGCCCGCAGTGCGACGACCTCCATGGTCAAACCTTACACCTCCCACACGAGATACATTTAATCGGTCAAGGTGCGTTCGGAGAACCTCCACCCGTAGTCGTCGCCGCCAAACTTGTCACAGGGAGCGGCGCCTTTTTGACCCGCGCCGGACACGACCCTGCTCGTTCCCGTAGGCGCCATGCGTCGAGACGGCCTAATTGTCTGCGGCACACCGAAGGGTGACGGCCGCCTCCACGTCTCCGTCGCTGGGGGCGCCCGCAGTGCGACGACCTCCATGGTCAAACCTTACACCTCCCACACGAGATACATTTAATCGGTCAAGGTGCGTTCGGAGAACCTCCACCCGTAGTCGTCGCCGCAAAACTTGTCACAGGGAGCGGCGCCTTTTTGTCCCGCGCCGGACACGACCCTGCTCGTTCCCGTAGGCGCCATGCGTCGAGACGGCCTAATTGTCTGCGGCACACCGAAGGGTGACGGCCGCCTCCACGTCTCCGTCGCTGGGGGCGCCCGCAGTGCGACGACCTCCATGGTCAAACCTTACACCTCCCACACGAGATACATTTAATCGGTCAAGGTGCGTTCGGAGAACCTCCACCCGTAGTCGTCGCCGCCAAACTTGTCACAGGGAGCGGCGCCTTTTTGTCCCGGGCCGGACACGACCCTGCTCGTTTCCGTAGGCGCCATGCGTCGAGACGGCCTAATTGTCTGCGGCACACCGAAGGGTGACGGCCGCCTCCACGTCTCCGTCGCTGGGGGCGCCCGCAGTGCGACGACCTCCATGGTCAAACCTTACACCTCCCACACGAGATACATTTAATCGGTCAAGGTGCGTTCGGAGAACCTCCACCCGTAGTCGTCGCCGCAAAACTTGTCACAGGGAGCGGCGCCTTTTTGTCCCGCGCCGGACACGACCCTGCTCGTTTCCGTAGGCGCCATGCGTCGAGACGGCCTAATTGTCAGCGGCACACCGAAGCGTGACGGCCGCCTCCACGTCTCCGTCGCTGGGGGCGCCCGCAGTGCGACGACCTCCATGGTCAAACCTTACACCTCCCACACGAGATATTGAATCGGTCAAGGTGCGTTCGGAGAACCTCCACCCGTAGTCGTCGCCGCCAAACTTGTCACAGGGAGCGGCGCCTTTTTGTCCCGGGCCGGACACGACCCTGCTCATTTCCGTAGGCGCCATGCGTCGAGATGGCCTAATTGTCAGCGGCACACCGAAGGGTGACGACCGCCTCCACGTCTCCGTCGCTGGGGGCGCCCGCAGTGCGACGACCTCCATGGTCAAACCTTACACCTCCCACACGAGATACATTTAATCGGTCAAGGTGCGTTCGGAGAACCTCCACCCGTAGTCGTTGCCGCCAAACTTGTCCCAGGGAGCGGCGCCTTTTTGTCCCGGGCCTTACACGACCCTGCTCGTTTCCGTAGGCGCCATGCGTCGAGACGGCCTAATTGTCTGCGGCACTCCGAAGGGTGACGGCCGCCTCCACGTCTCCGTCTCTGGGGGCGCCCGCAGTGCGACGACCTCCATGGTCAAACCTTACACCTCCCACACGAGATACATTTAATCGGTCAAGGTGCGTTCGGAGAACCTCCACCCGTAGTCGTCGCCGCCAAACTTGTCACAGGGAGCGGCGCCTTTTTGTCCCGCGCCGGACACGACCCTGCTCGTTTCCGTAGGCGCCATGCGTCGAGACGGCCTAATTGTCTGCGGCACACCGAAGGGTGACGGCCGCCTCCACGTCTCCGTCGCTGGGGGCGCCCGCAGTGCGACGACCTCCATGGTCAAACCTTACACCTCCCACACGAGATACATTTAATCGGTCAAGGTGCGTTCGGAGAACCTCCACCCGTAGTCGTCGCCGCCAAACTTGTCACAGGGAGCGGCGCCTTTTTGTCCCGCGCCGGACACGACCCTGCTCGTTTCCGTAGGCGCCATGCGTCGAGACGGCCTAATTGTCTGCGGCACACCGAAGGGTGACGGCCGCCTCCACGTCTCCGTTGCTGGGGGCGCCCGCAGTGCGACGACCTCCATGGTCAAACCTTACACCTCCCACACGAGATACATTTAATCGGTCAAGGTGCGTTCGGAGAACCTCCACCCGTAGTCGTCGCCGCCAAACTTGTCACAGGGAGCGGCGCCTTTTTGTCGAGGGCCGGACACGACCCTGCTCGTTTCCGTAAGCGCCATGCGTCGAGACGGCCTAATTGTCTGCGGCACACCGAAGGGTGACGGCCGCCTCCACGTCTCCGTCGCTGGGGGCGCCCGCAGTGCGACGACCTCCATGGTCAAACCTTACACCTCCCACACGAGATACATTTAATCGGTCAAGGTGCGTTCGGAGAACCTCCACCCGTAGTCGTCGCCGCCAAACTTGTCACAGGGAGCGGCGCCTTTTTGTCCCGGGCCGGACACGACCCTGCTCGTTTTCGTAGGCGCCATGCGTCGAGACGGCCTAATTGTCTGTGGCACACCGAAGGTGACGGCCGCCTCCACGTCTCCATCGCTGGGGGCGCCCGCAGTGCGACGACCTCCATGGTCAAAGCTTACACCTCCCACACGAGATACATTTAATCGGTCAAGGTGCGTTCGGAGGACCTCCACCCGTAGTCGTCGCCGCCAAACTTGGCACAGGGAGCGGCGCCTTTTTGTCCCGGGCCGGACACGACCCTGCTCGTTTCCGTAGGCGCCATGCGTCGAGACGGCCTAATTGTCTGCGGCACACCGAAGGTGACGGCCGCCTCCACGTCTCCGTCGCTGGGGGCGCCCGCAGTGCGACGACCTCCATGGTCAAAGCTTACACCCCCCACACGAGATACATTTAATCGGTCAAGGTGCGTTCGGAGAACCTCCACCCGTAGTCGTCGCCGCCAAACTTGGCACAGGGAGCGGCGCCTTTTTGTCCCGGGCCAGACACGACCCTGCTCGTTTCCGTAGGCGCCATGCGTCGAGACGGCCTAATTGTCTGCGGCACACCGAAGGGTGACGGCCGCCTCCACGTCTCCGTTGCTGGGGGCGCCCGCAGTGCGACGACCTCCATGGTCAAACCTTACACCTCCCACACGAGATACATTTAATCGGTCAAGGTGCGTTCGGAGAACCTCCACCCGTAGTCGTCGACGCCAAACTTGTCACAGGGAGCGGCGCCTTTTTGTCCCGGGCCGGACACGACCCTGCTCGTTTCCGTAGGCGCCATGCGTCGAGGCGGCCTAATTGTCTGCGGCACACCGAAGGGTGACGGCCGCCTCCACGTCTCCGTCGCTGGGGGCGCCCGCAGTGCGACGACCTCCATGGTCAGACCTTACACCTCCCACACGAGATACATTTAATCGGTCAAGGTGCGTTCAGAGAACCTCCACCCGTAGTCGTCGCCCCCAAACTTGTCACAGGGAGCGGCGCCTTTTTGTCCCGCGCCGGACACGACCCTGCTCGTTTCCGTAGGCGCCATGCGTCGAGACGGCCTAATTGTCTGCGGCACACCGAAGGGTGACGGCCGCCTCCACGTCTCCGTCGCTGGGGGCGCCCGCAGTGCGACGACCTCCATGGTCAAACCTTACACCTCCCACACGAGATACATTTAATCGGTCAAGGTGCGTTCGGAGAACCTCCACCCGTAGTCGTTGCTGCCAAACTTGTCACAGGGAGCGGCGCCTTTTTGTCCCGCGCCGGACACGACCCTGCTCGTTTCCGTAGGCGCCATGCGTCGAGACGGCCTAATTGTCTGCGGCACACCGAAGGGTGACGGCCGCCTCCACGTCTCCGTCGCTGGGGGCGCCCGCAGTGCGACGACCTGGTCAAACCTTACACCTCCCACACGAGATACATTTAATCGGTCAAGGTGCGTTCGGAGAACCTCCACCCGTAGTCGTCGCCGCCAAACTTGTCACAGGGAGCGGCGCCTTTTTGTCCCAGGCCTTACACGACCCTGCTCGTTTCCGTAGGCGCCATGCGTCGAGACGGCCTAATTGTCTGCGGCACTCCGAAGGGTGACGGCCGCCTCCACGTCTCCGTCGCTGGGGGCGCCCGCAGTGCGACGACCTCCATGGTCAAACCTTACACCTCCCACACGAGATACATTTAATCGGTCAAGGTGCGTTCGGAGAATCTCCACCCGTAGTCGTCGCCGCCAAACTTGTCACAGGGAGCGGCGCCTTTTTGTCCCGGGCCGGACACGACCCTGCTCGTTTCCGTAGGCGCCATGCGTCGAGACGGCCTAATTGTCTGCGGCACACCAAAGGGTGACGGCCGCCTCCACGTCTCCGTCGCTGGGGGCGCCCGCAGTGCGACGACCTCCATGGTCAAACCTTACACCTCCCACACGAGATACATTTAATCGGTCAAGGTGCGTTCGGAGAACCTCCACCCGT
The DNA here is from genome assembly GCF_048455015.1 of Haemaphysalis longicornis. Classification (NCBI taxonomy): domain Eukaryota; kingdom Metazoa; phylum Arthropoda; class Arachnida; order Ixodida; family Ixodidae; genus Haemaphysalis; species Haemaphysalis longicornis. The sequence goes on from NW_027526214.1 coordinate 101,360,260, forward strand.
AGTCGTCGCCGCCAAACTTGTCACAGGGAGTGGCGCCTTTTTGTCCCGGGCCGGACACGACCCTGCTCGTTTCCGTAGGCGCCATGCGTCGAGACGGCCTAATTGTCTGCGGCACACCGAAGGGTGACGGCCGCCTCCACGTCTCCGTCGCTGGGGGCGCCCGCAGTGCGACGACCTCCATGGTCAAACCTTACACCTCCCACACGAGATACATTTAATCGGTCAAGGTGCGTTCGGAGAACCTCCACCCGTAGTCGTCGCCGCCAAACTTGTCACAGGGAGCGGCGCCTTTTTGTCCCGGGCCGGACACGACCCTGCTCGTTTCCGTAGGCGCCATGCGTCGAGACGGCCTAATTGTCAGCGGCACACCGAAGGGTGACGGCCGCCTCCACGTCTCCGTCGCTGGCGGCGCCCGCAGTGCGACGACCTCCATGGTCAAACCTTACACCTCCCACACGAGATACATTTAATCGGTCAAGGTGCGTTCGGAGAACCTCCACCCGTAGTCGTCGCCGCCAAACTTGTCACAGGGAGCGGCGCCTTTTTGTCCCGCGCCGGACACGACCCTGCTCGTTTCCGTAGGCGCCATGCGTCGAGACGGCCTAATTGTCTGCGGCACACCGAAGGGTGACGGCCGCCTCCACGTCTCCGTCGCTGGGGGCGCCCGCAGTGCGACGACCTCCATGGTCAAACCTTACACCTCCCACACGAGATACATTTAATCGGTCAAGGTGCGTTCGGAGAACCTCCACCCGTAGTCGTCGCCGCCAAACTTGTCACAGGGAGCGGCGCCTTTTTGTCCCGCGCCGGACACGACCCTGCTCGTTCCCGTAGGCGCCATGCGTCGAGACGGCCTAATTGTCTGCGGCACACCGCAGGGTGACGGCCGCCTCCACGTCTCCGTCGCTGGGGGCGCCCGCAGTGCGACGACCTCCATGGTCAAACCTTACACCTCCCACACGAGATACATTTAATCGGTCAAGGTGCGTTCGGAGAACCTCCACCCGTAGTCGTCGCCGCCAAACTTGTCACAGGGAGCGGCGCCTTTTTGTCCCGGGCCGGACACGACCCTGCTCGTTTCCGTAGGCGCCATGCGTCGAGACGGCCTAATTGTCTGCGGCACACCGAAGGGTGACGGCCGCCTCCACGTCTCCGTCGCTGGGGGCGCCCGCAGTGCGACGACCTCCATGGTCAAACCTTACACCTCCCACACGAGATACATTTAATCGGTCAAGGTGCGTTCGGAGAACCTCCACCCGTAGTCGTCGCCGCCAAACTTGTCACAGGGAGCGGCGCCTTTTTGTCCCGGGCCGGACACGACCCTGCTCGTTTCCGTAGGCGCCATGCGTCGAGACGGCCTAATTGTCAGCGGCACACCGAAGGGTGACGGCCGCCTCCACGTCTCCGTCGCTGGGGGCGCCCGCAGTGCGACGACCTCCATGGTCAAACCTTACACCTCCCACACGAGATACATTTAATCGGTCAAGGTGCGTTCGGAGAACCTCCACCCGTAGTCGTCGCCGCCAAACTTGTCACAGGGAGCGGCGCCTTTTTGTCCCGGGCCGGACACGACCCTGCTCGTTTCCGTAGGCGCCATGCGTCGAGACGGCCTAATTGTCAGCGGCACACCGAAGGGTGACGGCCGCCTCTACGTCTCCGTCGCTGGGGGCGCCCGCAGTGCGACGACCTCCATGGTGAAACCTTACACCTCCCACACGAGATACATTTAATCGGTCAAGGTGCGTTCGGAGAACCTCCACCCGTAGTCGTCGCCGCCAAACTTGTCACAGGGAGCGGCGCCTTTTTGTCCCGGGCCGGACACGACCCTGCTCGTTCCCGTAGGCGCCATGCGTCGAGACGGCCTAATTGTCTGCGGCACACCGAAGGGTGACGGCCGCCTCCACGTCTCCGTCGCTGGGGGCGCCCGCAGTGCGACGACCTCCATGGTCAAACCTTACACCTCCCACACGAGATACATTTAATCGGTCAAGGTGCGTTCGGAGAACCTCCACCCGTAGTCGTCGCCGCCAAACTTGTCACAGGGAGCGGCGCCTTTTTGACCCGCGCCGGACACGACCCTGCTCGTTCCCGTAGGCGCCATGCGTCGAGACGGCCTAATTGTCTGCGGCACACCGAAGGGTGACGGCCGCCTCCACGTCTCCGTCGCTGGGGGCGCCCGCAGTGCGACGACCTCCATGGTCAAACCTTACACCTCCCACACGAGATACATTTAATCGGTCAAGGTGCGTTCGGAGAACCTCCACCCGTAGTCGTCGCCGCAAAACTTGTCACAGGGAGCGGCGCCTTTTTGTCCCGCGCCGGACACGACCCTGCTCGTTCCCGTAGGCGCCATGCGTCGAGACGGCCTAATTGTCTGCGGCACACCGAAGGGTGACGGCCGCCTCCACGTCTCCGTCGCTGGGGGCGCCCGCAGTGCGACGACCTCCATGGTCAAACCTTACACCTCCCACACGAGATACATTTAATCGGTCAAGGTGCGTTCGGAGAACCTCCACCCGTAGTCGTCGCCGCCAAACTTGTCACAGGGAGCGGCGCCTTTTTGTCCCGGGCCGGACACGACCCTGCTCGTTTCCGTAGGCGCAATGCGTCGAGACGGCCTAATTGTCTGCGGCACACCGAAGGGTGACGGCCGCCTCCACGTCTCCGTCGCTGGGGGCGCCCGCAGTGCGACGACCTCCATGGCCAAACCTTACACCTCCCACACGAGATACATTTAATCGGTCAAGGTGCCTTCGGAGAACCTCCACCCGTAGTCGTCGCCGCAAAACTTGTCACAGGGAGCGGCGCCTTTTTGTCCCGCGCCGGACACGACCCTGCTCGTTTCCGTAGGCGCCATGCGTCGAGACGGCCTAATTGTCAGCGGCACACCGAAGCGTGACGGCCGCCTCCACGTCTCCGTCGCTGGGGGCGCCCGCAGTGCGACGACCTCCATGGTCAAACCTTACACCTCCCACACGAGATATTTAATCGGTCAAGGTGCGTTCGGAGAACCTCCACCCGTAGTCGTCGCCGCCAAACTTGTCACAGGGAGCGGCGCCTTTTTGTCCCGGGCCGGACACGACCCTGCTCATTTCCGTAGGCGCCATGCGTCGAGATGGCCTAATTGTCAGCGGCACACCGAAGGGTGACGACCGCCTCCACGTCTCCGTCGCTGGGGGCGCCCGCAGTGCGACGACCTCCATGGTCAAACCTTACACCTCCCACACGAGATACATTTAATCGGTCAAGGTGCGTTCGGAGAACCTCCACCCGTAGTCGTTGCCGCCAAACTTGTCCCAGGCAGCGGCGCCTTTTTGTCCCGGGCCTTACACGACCCTGCTCGTTTCCGTAGGCGCCATGCGTCGAGACGGCCTAATTGTCTGCGGCACTCCGAAGGGTGACGGCCGCCTCCACGTCTCCGTCTCTGGGGGCGCCCGCAGTGCGACGACCTCCATGGTCAAACCTTACACCTCCCACACGAGATACATTTAATCGGTCAAGGTGCGTTCGGAGAACCTCCACCCGTAGTCGTCGCCGCCAAACTTGTCACAGGGAGCGGCGCCTTTTTGTCCCGCGCCGGACACGACCCTGCTCGTTTCCGTAGGCGCCATGCGTCGAGACGGCCTAATTGTCTGCGGCACACCGAAGGGTGACGGCCGCCTCCACGTCTCCGTCGCTGGGGGCGCCCGCAGTGCGACGACCTCCATGGTCAAACCTTACACCTCCCACACGAGATACATTTAATCGGTCAAGGTGCGTTCGGAGAACCTCCACCCGTAGTCGTCGCCGCCAAACTTGTCACAGGGAGCGGCGCCTTTTTGTCCCGCGCCGGACACGACCCTGCTCGTTTCCGTAGGCGCCATGCGTCGAGACGGCCTAATTGTCTGCGGCACACCGAAGGGTGACGGCCGCCTCCACGTCTCCGTTGCTGGGGGCGCCCGCAGTGCGACGACCTCCATGGTCAAACCTTACACCTCCCACACGAGATACATTTAATCGGTCAAGGTGCGTTCGGAGAACCTCCACCCGTAGTCGTCGCCGCCAAACTTGTCACAGGGAGCGGCGCCTTTTTGTCGAGGGCCGGAATCGACCCTGCTCGTTTCCGTAGGCGCCATGCGTCGAGACGGCCTAATTGTCTGCGGCACACCGAAGGGTGACGGCCGCCTCCACGTCTCCGTCGCTGGGGGCGCCCGCAGTGCGACGACCTCCATGGTCAAACCTTACACCTCCCACACGAGATACATTTAATCGGTCAAGGTGCGTTCGGAGAACCTCCACCCGTAGTCGTCGCCGCCAAACTTGTCACAGGGAGCGGCGCCTTTTTGTCCCGGGCCGGACACGACCCTGCTCGTTTTCGTAGGCGCCATGCGTCGAGACGGCCTAATTGTCTGCGGCACACCGAAGGTGACGGCCGCCTCCACGTCTCCATCGCTGGGGGCGCCCGCAGTGCGACGACCTCCATGGTCAAAGCTTACACCTCCCACACGAGATACATTTAATCGGTCAAGGTGCGTTCGGAGAACCTCCACCCGTAGTCGTCGCCGCCAAACTTGGCACAGGGAGCGGCGCCTTTTTGTCCCGGGCCGGACACGACCCTGCTCGTTTCCGTAGGCGCCATGCGTCGAGACGGCCTAATTGTCTGCGGCACACCGAAGGTGACGGCCGCCTCCACGTCTCCGTCGCTGGGGGCGCCCGCAGTGCGACGACCTCCATGGTCAAAGCTTACACCTCCCACACGAGATACATTTAATCGGTCAAGGTGCGTTCGGAGAACCTCCACCCGTAGTCGTCGCCGCCAAACTTGGCACAGGGAGCGGCGCCTTTTTGTCCCGGGCCAGACACGACCCTGCTCGTTTCCGTAGGCGCCATGCGTCGAGACGGCCTAATTGTCTGCGGCACACCGAAGGGTGACGGCCGCCTCCACGTCTCCGTCGCTGGGGGCGCCCGCAGTGCGACGACCTCCATGGTCAAACCTTACACCTCCCACACGAGATACATTTATTCGGTCAAGGTGCGTTCGGAGAACCTCCACCCGTAGTCGTCGCCGCCAAACTTGTCACAGGGAGCGGCGCCTTTTTGTCCCGGGCCGGACACGACCCTGCTCGTTTCCGTAGGCGCCATGCGTCGAGACGGCCTAATTGTCTGCGGCACACCGAAGGGTGACGGCCGCCTCCACGTCTCCGTCGCTGGGGGCGCCCGCAGTGCGACGACCTCCATGGTCAGACCTTACACCTCCCACACGAGATACATTTAATCGGTCAAGGTGCGTTCAGAGAACCTCCACCCGTAGTCGTCGCCCCCAAACTTGTCACAGGGAGCGGCGCCTTTTTGTCCCGCGCCGGACACGACCCTGCTCGTTTCCGTAGGCGCCATGCGTCGAGACGGCCTAATTGTCTGCGGCACACCGAAGGGTGACGGCCGCCTCCACGTCTCCGTCGCTGGGGGCGCCCGCAGTGCGACGACCTCCATGGTCAAACCTTACACCTCCCACACGAGATACATTTAATCGGTCAAGGTGCGTTCGGAGAACCTCCACCCGTAGTCGTTGCTGCCAAACTTGTCACAGGGAGCGGCGCCTTTTTGTCCCGCGCCGGACACGACCCTGCTCGTTTCCGTAGGCGCCATGCGTCGAGACGGCCTAATTGTCTGCGGCACACCGAAGGGTGACGGCCGCCTCCACGTCTCCGTCGCTGGGGGCGCCCGCAGTGCGACGACCTGGTCACACCTTACACCTCCCACACGAGATACATTTAATCGGTCAAGGTGCGTTCGGAGAACCTCCACCCGTAGTCGTCGCCACCAAACTTGTCACAGGGAGCGGCGCCTTTTTGTCCCAGGCCTTACACGACCCTGCTCGTTTCCGTAGGCGCCATGCGTCGAGACGGCCTAATTGTCTGCGGCACACCGAAGGGTGACGGCCGCCTCCACGTCTCCGTCGCTGGGGGCGCCCGCAGTGCGACGACCTGGTCAAACCTTACACCTCCCACACGAGATACATTTAATCGGTCAAGGTGCGTTCGGAGAACCTCCACCCGTAGTCGTCGCCGCCAAACTTGTCACAGGGAGCGGCGCCTTTTTGTCCCAGGCCTTACACGACCCTGCTCGTTTCCGTAGGCGCCATGCGTCGAGACGGCCTAATTGTCTGCGGCACTCCGAAGGGTGACGGCCGCCTCCACGTCTCCGTCGCTGGGGGCGCCCGCAGTGCGACGACCTCCATGGTCAAACCTTACACCTCCCACACGAGATACATTTAATCGGTCAAGGTGCGTTCGGAGAATCTCCACCCGTAGTCGTCGCCGCCAAACTTGTCGCAGGGAGCGGCGCCTTTTTGTCCCGGGCCGGACACGACCCTGCTCGTTTCCGTAGGCGCCATGCGTCGAGACGGCCTAATTGTCTGCGGCACACCAAAGGGTGACGGCCGCCTCCACGTCTCCGTCGCTGGGGGCGCCCGCAGTGCGACGACCTCCATGGTCAAACCTTACACCTCCCACACGAGATACATTTAATCGGTCAAGGTGCGTTCGGAGAACCTCCACCCGTAGTCGTCGCCGCCAAACTTGTCACAGGGAGTGGCGCCTTTTTGTCCCGGGCCGGACACGACCCTGCTCGTTTCCGTAGGCGCCATGCGTCGAGACGGCCTAATTGTCTGCGGCACACCGAAGGGTGACGGCCGCCTCCACGTCTCCGTCGCTGGGGGCGCCCGCAGTGCGACGACCTCCATGGTCAAACCTTACACCTCCCACACGAGATACATTTAATCGGTCAAGGTGCGTTCGGAGAACCTCCACCCGTAGTCGTCGCCGCCAAACTTGTCACAGGGAGCGGCGCCTTTTTGTCCCGGGCCGGACACGACCCTGCTCGTTTCCGTAGGCGCCATGCGTCGAGACGGCCTAATTGTCAGCGGCACACCGAAGGGTGACGGCCGCCTCCACGTCTCCGTCGCTGGCGGCGCCCGCAGTGCGACGACCTCCATGGTCAAACCTTACACCTCCCACACGAGATACATTTAATCGGTCAAGGTGCGTTCGGAGAACCTCCACCCGTAGTCGTCGCCGCCAAACTTGTCACAGGGAGCGGCGCCTTTTTGTCCCGCGCCGGACACGACCCTGCTCGTTTCCGTAGGCGCCATGCGTCGAGACGGCCTAATTGTCTGCGGCACACCGAAGGGTGACGGCCGCCTCCACGTCTCCGTCGCTGGGGGCGCCCGCAGTGCGACGACCTCCATGGTCAAACCTTACACCTCCCACACGAGATACATTTAATCGGTCAAGGTGCGTTCGGAGAACCTCCACCCGTAGTCGTCGCCGCCAAACTTGTCACAGGGAGCGGCGCCTTTTTGTCCCGCGCCGGACACGACCCTGCTCGTTCCCGTAGGCGCCATGCGTCGAGACGGCCTAATTGTCTGCGGCACACCGCAGGGTGACGGCCGCCTCCACGTCTCCGTCGCTGGGGGCGCCCGCAGTGCGACGACCTCCATGGTCAAACCTTACACCTCCCACACGAGATACATTTAATCGGTCAAGGTGCGTTCGGAGAACCTCCACCCGTAGTCGTCGCCGCCAAACTTGTCACAGGGAGCGGCGCCTTTTTGTCCCGGGCCGGACACGACCCTGCTCGTTTCCGTAGGCGCCATGCGTCGAGACGGCCTAATTGTCTGCGGCACACCGAAGGGTGACGGCCGCCTCCACGTCTCCGTCGCTGGGGGCGCCCGCAGTGCGACGACCTCCATGGTCAAACCTTACACCTCCCACACGAGATACATTTAATCGGTCAAGGTGCGTTCGGAGAACCTCCACCCGTAGTCGTCGCCGCCAAACTTGTCACAGGGAGCGGCGCCTTTTTGTCCCGGGCCGGACACGACCCTGCTCGTTTCCGTAGGCGCCATGCGTCGAGACGGCCTAATTGTCAGCGGCACACCGAAGGGTGACGGCCGCCTCCACGTCTCCGTCGCTGGGGGCGCCCGCAGTGCGACGACCTCCATGGTCAAACCTTACACCTCCCACACGAGATACATTTAATCGGTCAAGGTGCGTTCGGAGAACCTCCACCCGTAGTCGTCGCCGCCAAACTTGTCACAGGGAGCGGCGCCTTTTTGTCCCGGGCCGGACACGACCCTGCTCGTTTCCGTAGGCGCCATGCGTCGAGACGGCCTAATTGTCAGCGGCACACCGAAGGGTGACGGCCGCCTCTACGTCTCCGTCGCTGGGGGCGCCCGCAGTGCGACGACCTCCATGGTGAAACCTTACACCTCCCACACGAGATACATTTAATCGGTCAAGGTGCGTTCGGAGAACCTCCACCCGTAGTCGTCGCCGCCAAACTTGTCACAGGGAGCGGCGCCTTTTTGTCCCGGGCCGGACACGACCCTGCTCGTTCCCGTAGGCGCCATGCGTCGAGACGGCCTAATTGTCTGCGGCACACCGAAGGGTGACGGCCGCCTCCACGTCTCCGTCGCTGGGGGCGCCCGCAGTGCGACGACCTCCATGGTCAAACCTTACACCTCCCACACGAGATACATTTAATCGGTCAAGGTGCGTTCGGAGAACCTCCACCCGTAGTCGTCGCCGCCAAACTTGTCACAGGGAGCGGCGCCTTTTTGACCCGCGCCGGACACGACCCTGCTCGTTCCCGTAGGCGCCATGCGTCGAGACGGCCTAATTGTCTGCGGCACACCGAAGGGTGACGGCCGCCTCCACGTCTCCGTCGCTGGGGGCGCCCGCAGTGCGACGACCTCCATGGTCAAACCTTACACCTCCCACACGAGATACATTTAATCGGTCAAGGTGCGTTCGGAGAACCTCCACCCGTAGTCGTCGCCGCAAAACTTGTCACAGGGAGCGGCGCCTTTTTGTCCCGCGCCGGACACGACCCTGCTCGTTCCCGTAGGCGCCATGCGTCGAGACGGCCTAATTGTCTGCGGCACACCGAAGGGTGACGGCCGCCTCCACGTCTCCGTCGCTGGGGGCGCCCGCAGTGCGACGACCTCCATGGTCAAACCTTACACCTCCCACACGAGATACATTTAATCGGTCAAGGTGCGTTCGGAGAACCTCCACCCGTAGTCGTCGCCGCCAAACTTGTCACAGGGAGCGGCGCCTTTTTGTCCCGGGCCGGACACGACCCTGCTCGTTTCCGTAGGCGCCATGCGTCGAGACGGCCTAATTGTCTGCGGCACACCGAAGGGTGACGGCCGCCTCCACGTCTCCGTCGCTGGGGGCGCCCGCAGTGCGACGACCTCCATGGCCAAACCTTACACCTCCCACACGAGATACATTTAATCGGTCAAGGTGCCTTCGGAGAACCTCCACCCGTAGTCGTCGCCGCAAAACTTGTCACAGGGAGCGGCGCCTTTTTGTCCCGCGCCGGACACGACCCTGCTCGTTTCCGTAGGCGCCATGCGTCGAGACGGCCTAATTGTCAGCGGCACACCGAAGCGTGACGGCCGCCTCCACGTCTCCGTCGCTGGGGGCGCCCGCAGTGCGACGACCTCCATGGTCAAACCTTACACCTCCCACACGAGATATTTAATCGGTCAAGGTGCGTTCGGAGAACCTCCACCCGTAGTCGTCGCCGCCAAACTTGTCACAGGGAGCGGCGCCTTTTTGTCCCGGGCCGGACACGACCCTGCTCATTTCCGTAGGCGCCATGCGTCGAGATGGCCTAATTGTCAGCGGCACACCGAAGGGTGACGACCGCCTCCACGTCTCCGTCGCTGGGGGCGCCCGCAGTGCGACGACCTCCATGGTCAAACCTTACACCTCCCACACGAGATACATTTAATCGGTCAAGGTGCGTTCGGAGAACCTCCACCCGTAGTCGTTGCCGCCAAACTTGTCCCAGGGAGCGGCGCCTTTTTGTCCCGGGCCTTACACGACCCTGCTCGTTTCCGTAGGCGCCATGCGTCGAGACGGCCTAATTGTCTGCGGCACACCGAAGGGTGACGGCCGCCTCCACGTCTCCGTCGCTGGGGGCGCCCGCAGTGCGACGACCTCCATGGTCAAACCTTACACCTCCCACACGAGATACATTTAATCGGTCAAGGTGCGTTCGGAGAACCTCCACCCGTAGTCGTCGCCGCCAAACTTGTCACAGGGAGCGGCGCCTTTTTGTCCCGCGCCGGACACGACCCTGCTCGTTTCCGTAGGCGCCATGCGTCGAGACGGCCTAATTGTCTGCGGCACACCGAAGGGTGACGGCCGCCTCCACGTCTCCGTTGCTGGGGGCGCCCGCAGTGCGACGACCTCCATGGTCAAACCTTACACCTCCCACACGAGATACATTTAATCGGTCAAGGTGCGTTCGGAGAACCTCCACCCGTAGTCGTCGCCGCCAAACTTGTCACAGGGAGCGGCGCCTTTTTGTCGAGGGCCGGAATCGACCCTGCTCGTTTCCGTAGGCGCCATGCGTCGAGACGGCCTAATTGTCTGCGGCACACCGAAGGGTGACGGCCGCCTCCACGTCTCCGTCGCTGGGGGCGCCCGCAGTGCGACGACCTCCATGGTCAAACCTTACACCTCCCACACGAGATACATTTAATCGGTCAAGGTGCGTTCGGAGAACCTCCACCCGTAGTCGTCGCCGCCAAACTTGTCACAGGGAGCGGCGCCTTTTTGTCCCGGGCCGGACACGACCCTGCTCGTTTTCGTAGGCGCCATGCGTCGAGACGGCCTAATTGTCTGCGGCACACCGAAGGTGACGGCCGCCTCCACGTCTCCATCGCTGGGGGCGCCCGCAGTGCGACGACCTCCATGGTCAAAGCTTACACCTCCCACACGAGATACATTTAATCGGTCAAGGTGCGTTCGGAGAACCTCCACCCGTAGTCGTCGCCGCCAAACTTGGCACAGGGAGCGGCGCCTTTTTGTCCCGGGCCGGACACGACCCTGCTCGTTTCCGTAGGCGCCATGCGTCGAGACGGCCTAATTGTCTGCGGCACACCGAAGGTGACGGCCGCCTCCACGTCTCCGTCGCTGGGGGCGCCCGCAGTGCGACGACCTCCATGGTCAAAGCTTACACCTCCCACACGAGATACATTTAATCGGTCAAGGTGCGTTCGGAGAACCTCCACCCGTAGTCGTCGCCGCCAAACTTGGCACAGGGAGCGGCGCCTTTTTGTCCCGGGCCAGACACGACCCTGCTCGTTTCCGTAGGCGCCATGCGTCGAGACGGCCTAATTGTCTGCGGCACACCGAAGGGTGACGGCCGCCTCCACGTCTCCGTCGCTGGGGGCGCCCGCAGTGCGACGACCTCCATGGTCAAACCTTACACCTCCCACACGAGATACATTTATTCGGTCAAGGTGCGTTCGGAGAACCTCCACCCGTAGTCGTCGCCGCCAAACTTGTCACAGGGAGCGGCGCCTTTTTGTCCCGGGCCGGACACGACCCTGCTCGTTTCCGTAGGCGCCATGCGTCGAGACGGCCTAATTGTCTGCGGCACACCGAAGGGTGACGGCCGCCTCCACGTCTCCGTCGCTGGGGGCGCCCGCAGTGCGACGACCTCCATGGTCAGACCTTACACCTCCCACACGAGATACATTTAATCGGTCAAGGTGCGTTCAGAGAACCTCCACCCGTAGTCGTCGCCCCCAAACTTGTCACAGGGAGCGGCGCCTTTTTGTCCCGCGCCGGACACGACCCTGCTCGTTTCCGTAGGCGCCATGCGTCGAGACGGCCTAATTGTCTGCGGCACACCGAAGGGTGACGGCCGCCTCCACGTCTCCGTCGCTGGGGGCGCCCGCAGTGCGACGACCTCCATGGTCAAACCTTACACCTCCCACACGAGATACATTTAATCGGTCAAGGTGCGTTCGGAGAACCTCCACCCGTAGTCGTTGCTGCCAAACTTGTCACAGGGAGCGGCGCCTTTTTGTCCCGCGCCGGACACGACCCTGCTCGTTTCCGTAGGCGCCATGCGTCGAGACGGCCTAATTGTCTGCGGCACACCGAAGGGTGACGGCCGCCTCCACGTCTCCGTCGCTGGGGGCGCCCGCAGTGCGACGACCTGGTCAAACCTTACACCTCCCACACGAGATACATTTAATCGGTCAAGGTGCGTTCGGAGAACCTCCACCCGTAGTCGTCGCCACCAAACTTGTCACAGGGAGCGGCGCCTTTTTGTCCCAGGCCTTACACGACCCTGCTCGTTTCCGTAGGCGCCATGCGTCGAGACGGCCTAATTGTCTGCGGCACACCGAAGGGTGACGGCCGCCTCCACGTCTCCGTCGCTGGGGGCGCCCGCAGCGCGACGACCTCCATGGTCAAACCTTACACCTCCCACACGAGATACATTTAATTGGTCAAGGTGCGTTCGGAGAACCTCCACCCGTAGTCGTCGCCGCCAAACTTGTCACAGAGAGCGCCGCCTTTTTGTCCCGGGCCTTACACAACCCTGCTCGTTTCCGTAGGCGCCATGCGTCGAGACGGCCTAATTGTCTGCGGCACTCCGAAGGGTGACGGCCGCCTCCACGTCTCCGTCGCTGGGGCGCCCGCAGTGCGATGACCTCCATGGTCAAACCTTACACCTCCCACACGAGATACATTTAATCGGTCAAGGTGCGTTCGGAGAACCTCCACCCGTAGTCGTCGCCGCCAAACTTGTCACAGGGAGCGGCGCCTTTTTGTCGCGGGCCGGACACGACCCTGCTCGTTTCCGTAGGCGCCATGCGTCGAGACGGCCTAATTGTCTGCGGCACACCGAAGGGTGACGGCCGCCTCCACGTCTCCGTTGCTAGGGGCGCCCGCAGTGCGACGACCTCCATGGTCAAACCTTACACCTCCCACACGAGATACATTTAATCGGTCAAGGGGCGTTCGGAGAACCTCCACCCGTAGTCGTCGCCGCCAAACTTGTCACAGGGAGCGGCGCCTTTTTGTCCCGGGCCGGACACGACCCTGCTCGTTTCCGTAGGCGCCATGCGTCGAGACGGCCTAATTGTCTGCGGCACACCGAAGGGTGACGGCCGCCTCCACGTCTCCGTCGCTGGGGGCGCCCGCAGTGCGACGACCTCCATGGTCAAACCTTAAACCTCCCACACGAGATACATTTAATTCGTCAAGGTGCGTTCGGAGAACCTCCACCCGTAGTCGTCGCCGCCAAACTTGTCACAGGGAGCGGCGCCTTTTTGTCCCGGGACGGACACGACCCTGCTCGTTTCCGTAGGCGCCATGCGTCGAGACGGCCTAATTGTCTGCGGCACACCGAAGGGTGACGGCCGCCTCCACGTCTCCGTCGCTGGGGGCGCCCGCAGTGCGACGACCTCCATGGTCAAACCTTACACCTACCACACGAGATACATTTAATCGGTCAAGGTGCGTTCGGAGAACCTCCACCCGTAGTCGTCGCCGCCAAACTTGTCACAGGGAGCGGCGCCTTTTTGTCCCGGGCCGGACACGACCCTGCTCGTTTCCGTAGGCGCCATGCGTCGAGACGGCCTAATTGTCTGCGACACACCGAAGGGTGACGGCCGCCTCCACGTCTCCGTCGCTGGGGGCGCCCGCAGTGCGACGACCTCCATGGTCAAACCTTACACCTCCCACACGAGATACATTTAATCGGTCAAGGTGCGTTCGGAGAACCTCCACCCGTAGTCGTCGCCGCCAAACTTGTCACAGGGAGCGGCGCCCTTTTGTCCCGGGCCGGACACGACCCTGCTCGTTTCCGTAGGCGCCATGCGTCGAGACGGCCTAATTGTCAGCGGCACACCGAAGGGTGACGGCCGCCTCCACGTCTCCGTCACTGGGGGCGCCCGCAGTGCGACGACCTCCATGGTCAAACCTTACACCTCCCACACGAGATACATTTAATCGGTCAAGGTGCGTTCGGAGAACCTCCACCCGTAGTCGTCGCCGCCAAACTTGTCACAGGGAGCGGCGCCTTTTTGTCCCGCGCCGGACACGACCATGCTCGTTTCCGTAGGCGCCATGCGTCGAGACGGCCTAATTGTCAGCGGCACACCGAAGGGTGACGGCCGCCTCCACGTCTCCGTCGCTGGGGGCGCCCGCAGTGCGACGACCTCCTTGGTCAAACCTTACACCTCCCACACGAGATACATTTAATCGGTCAAGGTGCGTTCGGAGAACCTCCACCCGTAGTCGTCGCCGCCAAACTTGTCACAGGGAGCGGCGCCTTTTTGTCCCGCGCCGGACACGACCCTGCTCGTTTCCGTAGGCGCCATGCGTCGAGACGGCCTAATTGTCTGCGGCACACCGAAGGGTGACGGCCGCCTCCACGTCTCCGTCGCTGGGGGCGCCCGCAGTGCGACGACCTCCATGGTCAAATCTTACACCTCCCACACGAGATACATTTAATCGGTCAAGGTGCGTTCGGAGAACCTCCACCCGTAGTCGTCGCCGCCAAACTTGTCACAGGGAGCGGCGCCTTTTTGTCCCGCGCCGGACACGACCCTGCTCGTTTCCGTAGGCGCCATGCGTCGAGACGGCCTAATTGTCTGCGGCACACCGAAGGGTGACGGCCGCCTCCACGTCTCCGTCGCTGGGGGCGCCCGCAGTGCGACGACCTCCATGGTCAAACCTTACACCTCCCACACGAGATACATTTAATCGGTCAAGGTGCGTTCGGAGAACCTCCACCCGTAGTCGTCGCCGCCAAACTTGTCACAGGGAGCGGCGCCTTTTTGTCCCGCGCCGGACACGACCCTGCTCGTTCCCGTAGGCGCCATGCGTCGAGACGGCCTAATTGTCTGCGGCACACCGCAGGGTGACGGCCGCCTCCACGTCTCCGTCGCTGGGGGCGCCCGCAGTGCGACGACCTCCATGGTCAAACCTTACACCTCCCACACGAGATACATTTAATCGGTCAAGGTGCGTTCGGAGAACCTCCACCCGTAGTCGTCGCCGCCAAACTTGTCACAGGGAGCGGCGCCTTTTTGTCCCGGGCGGGACACGACCCTGCTCGTTTCCGTAGGCGCCATGCGTCGAGACGGCCTAATTGTCTGCGGCACACCGAAGGGTGACGGCCGCCTCCACGTCTCCGTCGCTGGGGGCGCCCGCAGTGCGACGACCTCCATGGTCAAACCTTACACCTCCCACACGAGATACATTTAATCGGTCAAGGTGCGTTCGGAGAACCTCCACCCGTAGTCGTCGCCGCCAAACTTGTCACAGGGAGCGGCGCCTTTTTGTCCCGGGCCGGACACGACCCTGCTCGTTTCCGTAGGCGCCATGCGTCGAGACGGCCTAATTGTCAGCGGCACACCGAAGGGTGACGGCCGCCTCCACGTCTCCGTCGCTGGGGGCGCCCGCAGTGCGACGACGTCCATGGTCAAACCTTACACCTCCCACACGAGATACATTTAATCGGTCAAGGTGCGTTCGGAGAACCTCCACCCGTAGTCGTCGCCGCCAAACTTGTCACAGGGAGCGCCGCCTTTTTGTCCCGGGCCGGACACGACCCTGCTCGTTTCCGTAGGCGCCATGCGTCGAGACGGCCTAATTGTCAGCGGCACACCGAAGGGTGACGGCCGCCTCTACGTCTCCGTCGCTGGGGGCGCCCGCAGTGCGACGACCTCCATGGTGAAACCTTACACCTCCCACACGAGATACATTTAATCGGTCAAGGTGCGTTCGGAGAACCTCCACCCGTAGTCGTCGCCGCCAAACTTGTCACAGGGAGCGGCGCCTTTTTGACCCGCGCCGGACACGACCCTGCTCGTTTCCGTAGGCGCCATGCGTCGAGACGGCCTAATTGTCAGCGGCACACCGAAGGGTGACGGCCGCCTCCACTTCTCCGTCGCTGGGGGCGCCCGCAGTGCGACGACCTCCATGGTCAAACCTTACACCTCCCACACGAGATACATTTAATCGGTCAAGGTGCGTTCGGAGAACCTCCACCCGTAGTCGTCGCCGCCAAACTTGTCACAGGGGGCGGCGCCTTTTTGTCCCGCGCCGGACACGACCCTGCTCGTTTCCGTAGGCGCCATGCGTCGAGACGGCCTAATTGTCAGCGGCACACCGAAGGGTGACGGCCGCCTCCACGTCTCCGTCGCTGGGGGCGCCCGCAGTGCGACGACCTCCATGGTCAAACCTTACACCTCCCACACGAGATACATTTAATCGGTCAAGGTGCGTTCGGAGAACCTCCACCCGTAGTCGTCGCCGCCAAACTTGTCACAGGGAGCGGCGCCTTTTTGTCCCGGGCCGGACACGACCCTGCTCGTTTCCGTAGGCGCCATGCGTCGAGACGGCCTAATTGTCAGCGGCACACCGAAGGGTGACGGCCGCCTCTACGTCTCCGTCGCTGGGGGCGCCCGCAGTGCGACGACCTCCATGGTGAAACCTTACACCTCCCACACGAGATACATTTAATCGGGCAAGGTGCGTTCGGAGAACCTCCACCCGTAGTCGTCGCCGCCAAACTTGTCACAGGGAGCGGCGCCTTTTTGTCCCGGGCCGGACACGACCCTGCTCGTTCCCGTAGGCGCCATGCGTCGAGACGGCCTAATTGTCTGCGGCACACCGAAGGGTGACGGCCGCCTCCACGTCTCCGTCGCTGGGGGCGCCCGCAGTGCGACGACCTCCATGGTCAAACCTTACACCTCCCACACGAGATACATTTAATCGGTCAAGGTGCGTTCGGAGAACCTCCACCCGTAGTCGTCGCCGCCAAACTTGTCACAGGGAGCGGCGCCTTTTTGACCCGCGCCGGACACGACCCTGCTCGTTTCCGTAGGCGCCATGCGTCGAGACGGCCTAATTGTCTGCGGCACACCGAAGGGTGACGGCCGCCTCCACGTCTCCGTCGCTGGGGGCGCCCGCAGTGCGACGACCTCCATGGTCAGACCTTACACCTCCCACATGAGATACATTTAATCGGTCAAGGTGCGTTCGGAGAACCTCCACCCGTAGTCGTCGCCGCCAAACTTGTTACAGGGAGCGGCGCCTTTTTGTCCCGCGCCTGACACGACCCTGCTCGTTTCCGTAGGCGCCATGCGTCGAGACGGCCTAATTGTCTGCGGCACTCCGAAGGGTGACGGCCGCCTCCGCGTCTCCGTCGCTGGGGGCGCCCGCAGTGCGACGACCTCCATGGTCAAACCTTACACCTCCCACACGAGATACATTTAATCGGTCAAGGTGCGTTCGGAGAACCTCCAGCCGTAGTCGTCGCCGCCAAACTTGTCACAGGGAGCGGCGCCTTTTTGTCCCGCGCCGGACACGACCCTGCTCGTTTCCGTAGGCGCCATGCGTCAAGACGGCCTAATTGTCTGCGGCACTCCGAAGGGTGACGGCCGCCTCCGCGTCTCCGTCGCTGGGGGGCGCCCGCAGTGCGACGACCTCCCTGGTCAAACCTTACATTGCCTTTTGCCATATTTTGTGGACATGGCTTCGTCCGTGTATATATTGTCACTTCAATCCACCAAGCGGTTAGGATAGACACAGAAAAATATTTTGCAAGTTCAGATGGGACCTGTAGCTGGGCTAAAATGTCCTCAGAGAATTATTTTCAGGGACAATGGTAGGCGGCCATTCTGTAATATACCAGTCTTAAAAAGCTGTATTAACAACACAGATTTTTCTGTACCCATGCCTAGATTGATGAACTGACTTGCAAGGGAGGTGCAACTGCACCAGCCTGCACAAGGCGCCTGCTCAAGCTACTGTTGACGGTCAACTTGGCGCAGGTCTTCTCTTGGTTTGGTAAACAGGGAACACGATTTTCCACCTGCGAGTGGTGTACCGCATTGTGTGTAGCTAGATAGCTTCGTGTTGTAACAGACATCAAATTCTTTCACCAGACAATGTATAGGGCCCAAGGTTTCATTGTCAGTCACATCCTGTGCAAATATCAGCTTTGTCGACAACCTGCGGCTTCTTAGTTTTATTGGTAGAAGCGGTATTAAATTTCTTTCAGCCTTTGGAGCATGAAATTTTTACTCACTTTCCAACCAATCCGGTCTGCAATTATTTTGGCAGTTTCTGGCACCACACCGAAGAACGGAAACTGTTCAAGAATCCCTTCCATAACTGATGATGGAGGCATGGACCATTAAACCACCATTGAATCATTTCCGTGCTTCCATGCGTTTTTATTTTTTGTCATTGTTCTTTGAGCGCATCACTTGGTGTGACTCACATAGTCCTGTAAATGTGTTTTCTTGTAACTAATATTCAATCATTTCCGCGTTCCCTGTTTGTTCGTTTGTTCCCAAATCATATCACTTTGAGTGAAATATTGAAAAAGTGTAACTTTTTGTTTTCCTAACCAAAATTCAATAAGTTTTCTCTAAAGTTTTTTGTTGTTTTATTATTGTCCTGCCATTTCACTAAGTGTGATTCATTTCATCACGTAAATTTCTACTGCTCTTGTAACCAGCGTACAGTCATTTCTTTATACACACCTTTTCTATAGATCATAACCATTTCCCTAGATGTTGGTTTGTTTAACGATGCTTAAATTTGTATGGCACTCACAACCACTACTCAACATCACTTCTGTTTCCTAGGTGCTGTTGTTTTATTGTTCGACAAACTTTTCTCTACATGTGAACTGTTTAGTTTCGTAAATTTGCTGTGTTCTTATAACCACCATTTATTCATTTTTTTTTGTTTTCACACTTTTCTTGCGTTGTTTTTCACCCAATCATGTTAATGTGCGATATTTCAAGTTGCATAACTATCGTGGGCTTGTACCCTCGGTTTACATTTTTGCTTTTCTTCCTATTTTTTGTCAACCTTTCTGCTACGTGTGACTTATTTATAGTCATGAATATTTTTCCTATTCTTGTAATTGTAGAATGTGTATCATGTGGGCCAGGGCAGATAGCAATGAAAATTTTATAAAGTGGCCGTGTTGAGAAAGCATATTACATAATTTGGAAGTCAATATAAACTGTTTTACCTGAACTCTTTTGTGTTTTATGTGTACTTTAAAGCGTTCTTACTACCCAGATGCAGGTACTTACAGATAGTGTGGGAGACCGTCACTTCAATTAGTTTATTTTTTGAATTGCTTCTATGATAGTTTATTTCCAGAAGGCCTGTACAGCCGTACTGTATGGTACAATTCTATGACGCTACTGTGTGTGCCTTAGTATTTAGGGCCCTTGTGCTGAACAGGACTGGTTTTCTGTTACTTACTGCCTCTTGTTTTCGATGCGACATTTCTGGTTTAGCCCTTTGCTTCGTGTGCTCCTGCGAGAGTGTGTGTTCAGATTCGCACTTCATGTATGAGACTTCATGCAGTATGTTGCACTTCAAAAGTGGGAACACATTATTCTGGATAGTAGGTGACAAGTAACAGCAAACAGTGCTCAATAGCTAGTCAGACATGTATTTGAAGTATAAATGCCCACAACACGTAGACAACCTTAGAAAGGGGGCTGGCTAAACTTCGAAATAATGTATAAAGAATGTAAATTTCAGGCATACAGGTTTATCTCAACAATGTCATAATAACTTACACACGACACGATTATAACAAACTATTGTTGTGCAAAGACAAAAAACCAAAGTAGAACAGACATCTATATACATCTCGCATGCGTACCACTACAATACAAGACGTACCACTAAGGTAACGTACCGTAAACAGCATATAGATGTTCCATGAGACGTTTACTGTACGTTACCCTTCGTACAATTTAAACGGGTTTTTTGCAGTTGTAGCAACGTTGAATATATGTAACTTAGACCCCAATGGTACGTATTCTGGACATCTGCAATATCGATTGGTGACGTCTCTGGGATATCTGCACGACGTAACGTGGTTGGCTGGGTCCCAATGGCACCAAGACTGCCAGAACAGAGGCCGTCGCTATGTATGTAGTGAATCACAAAAGAAAATGAGGGGCTCGTTTAAATAAGACAGAAATAAAGTTTGGCAGTCGAGAAAACTTCGGAAAGCAATGGGGAGGATGAGGTTGGTCATTTAAACAGATAACGAATTTGAAAAGAAAGCAAAAAAGTGGAGGAAAAATGCCCACCGCTTGCGATCTCAACCCACGGTGTCCAGAATACCGGTCTGGCACAATGACCACTGTGCTAGCGGCGGGGCTATTTTCCTCTCCACTTTCTGGGTTTTTTAGGTTAAGGTATGTCTTTTTGTTTCCTGCGCTTGCGGGTGGTAGCCAGTGCCAATCGGACAACTCGGGGTGAAGGGTGCCAAAGAAAAAATACCTGAAAATAAATATTCCAGAAAGTGGTGGAGAAAATGGCACCGCCGGTAGCCTACTGGCCATCGGCCGGGCATTTTTTCTCCACTTTCTTTCTTTCCAAATTCTTTATCTGTTTAAATGACCTACCACATCCTCCCCTTTGCTGACCGAGGTTTTTTTGTCTGCCAACCTTTATTTCTGTCTTATTTCAACGAGCCCTTATTTCCTTTTTTAGTTCGCTACATGCATAGCGAGGGACTATGTTCGGGCAGTGTTGGTGCCATGGGAAGCTCTCGACATGTCGTAGACATTCGAGTACCACACAGGGGCTTAAAAAGAAAGGTCCCCTTCAGTCCTAGTAGTCCAAGTGAGCGCTGGCTACCACCCCCAAGCGCAGGAAACAAAAACAATACCTTAACATAAATACCCTAGAATGTGGAGGGGAAAATAGCCCCGCCTGTAGCGTAGTTGTCATTTTACCAGAGCGGTATTTTGGAGGTCGTGAGTTCGGATCCCACACTGCGGGAATTTTTCTCAACTTTCTTTTGAAATTCTTTTTCTGTTTCAATGACCTACCACATCCTCTCCTTAGCTTTCCGAGATTTTCTTGACTGCCAACCCTTATTTTTGTCTTACTTTAACGAGCCCCTCACGTCCTACTCTGATTCGCTACATGCATAGGGAGGGCCTCTGTTGTGGCAGTCACGGTGCCATAGGGAGCTTAGGAGTGTTCAACTCTGGTCCACCACTTTTGACATGTCTTAGACACTGGAGTCACGGCCCGGGGATTAAAAAGAAATCCCCCTTCCTCCCGAGTAGTCCGAGTGGCGCTGGCTACCACCCCCAAGCGGGGGCAATAACTTATCATGTATACCCCTGAAAGTGCACGGGAAAATAGCCTCGCCGGTATCGTAGTGGTCATGGCACCAGATCAGTATTTGGGAGGGCGTGGGTTCGGATTCCACCCGGCGGGCATTTTTTCTCGGTTGGTTTGACCCCGACGAGGGAGAAGTGTTGCTCCCGACGAGGGAGAGAAGGGGGAGCCCCCGCGTTCTTCTAAAATAGAGAGGAAAAAGGGGCCCCCGAGCGAGCTGACGTAGTATGCCGCCAGGGCAAATCCCAGGAGTAGGCCGGACAACAAGTTGTTCCTCGCAGAGGGTTGGGAGAGGAGGGGCGCCGCGAATACCAGGGTTTCACAAAGGCGCGCTGTAGATGGCCGGCTGCAGACGGGAAAGAAAGGAATGCGGCGGTGCAAAGCAGCTTCCGCTACACCTGCAAACTGCCCGTGTTCGGTCCGGTAGCCGCTTTTAAGGCCTCCCGTGAACCTGAGCGCCCAAGAACGCCCCTGACACATCACCGCTCACTTAAGGGTCCTTACACACAGTGTATTTACGCTGCCCTCTCTCGCGAGCCTCCAGAAATGCCTCATCCTCGCTGTCTGTCTTAGTATCGCCATTCCTCTTGGAGGTCGCGACACTATCGCTACTTTTGCCCATTGCAGCGGGCCAATCTGGTTCTTTCCGCGGCAGTTTCTCGAAATTGTACCCCTTTTCGTATACAGCTGATTCGACCTTTCCTATAATACGTACCTGTATTCCGGAAGAAGTTTTGGGAATACTGCCACCTGCGTGACAAGTTCCCCAAACGAACCGCGGATACTGACCTTGGCAATCGGCAGGCGCACGTTTCGTGCTGGTCCGTCCTGCTTTACCCAAACGCACGGTCCCGTCAGCTGATCCGGTTCAACGTACGAAGGGTGGATCATGTCTACCGTCGTTGCGGAGCCGCAAAGAACTCGGCACGGTTTACCGTTGACCACGCGCTCACGTACGTACGGCTCTAGAAACTGGCTGCTGTCCTCACTCTGATGAAGGACGTGAAAGACAAGTTTTCCCTTGTTGCATTCTTTCAACTCGCAGCAAAATGTCCTGTCACGCCGCAGTAGTAACACGAAGCCTGTCTGTGCGCTTCAAAAGCTTTGTTTTTCCGCTGCTCCTCAGCGCCTGCTCTCTTTTCGTTTTCGCGGTCTGTTTCACTACCCGATAGAAGGACTTTCCTAGTTCCACTCTGTTCATTGGGAACTCTGCCTTTAGGCCCTGACTTATCAGGCCTCGGCCTGAACGCTTTTTGGCCGTCTTTCGGCCCCTGCGCACCTCAACATGAAACGAACTCCTCGTCTAGCTGAGCTGCGTGATCCACAGTATTTACCCCTGGCCTGTCTTGCAACCAAAGTCTCAGGTTTTCTGGTAGACGGCGATAGAACTGCTAGTGACCGAAGCACTCAACTACAATATCGGGCTTTCCGAAAGCCTTTGCGTCTTTGAGGCACTATTCATTGTTTGCCCTCAGCTTGTAGGCTAACTCCGAGTACGATTCGCGCTTAGCTTTCTCAGCTTCACGGAATTTCTGGCGAAACGCCTCTGCTGACAGCCTGTAATCACGCGTGAGGCTCGACTTGACTTTCTCGTAGTCTTCTGCTTTCTTCTTTGCCAGCGGGTCATCACGTCGGAAGACTCACCTGGAAAAGCGTAAGCAGCTTCGCGGCCATGAGTGTCGGCTAAACTTGGCCCTCTCGCACGTACGCTCGAAGTTGAGCAAAAAAAGGCCGATGTCTCCTCCTACCTTGTAGGGCCACATTAGGTCACTCATTCGTAACATAGGTCGCTCAGTATCCACAGACCGCATGCTGCTGCCACTCTGACGTCCATGTCGAGACGCCTCGACATCTAGACGCTTCGTTTCTAGCTCATGCTGTCGCTCCAGTTCTCGCTTTTTCTCCTTGCGTTCTGCCTCTGCAGCCTGACGTTTAGTGGTATCCCTGTCATTGATCAGCTCAACGCACTCTGACAGCTCGTCATCGTAAGCCCCAACAGCGAGTATGGCCTGTATCAGCTGTGGCTTTCTCAGCGCGTCCGTAACATCCAAGCGCAACTTTTTTGGAAGCTTCAACAACTGCGGTTTTTAAAACGCCTTCAAATTTATTGCCGGTTTAGAGTAATGCTTTCCCACTGTTCTAAAAATGTTCTGCGCGAATAACTCACGCGACAAAAACACACGCCCTACCAGCTATCCTCAAAAGCGTTGTAAAACTCAGTGAAGAAAAGTTCCGGAATCACCAGTGACCGCAGTGAATTCTGGGGAGGCCGAAGCCGCCATGACGTCCGTGGTTTTTTGATCTGACAGCGCTGGCTCCAGGTTTTATCAAGTTGCTATCCGACCGCTGCCAACCAGTTGTTGCGACCGGGCGGGCTGACTGAAGCCGAGCTTTGTCGCTTCCGACATACGTGTGGTAGCTTGGTGTGAAGCGAACGGCAAAGCCACTGTTGGAGCCGTGAAGCAGTCCCGAAGCCGTAGGCTAACGTAACTGTTTACTTAAAAGCGACGGGTGAGCCGAAGGCAAAGAACAACACCGTGACGGGCGAGGTAGCAGCACGGACTCGAGCAGAGTGACAGCATTATTTCACTGCTCAACCAGGAATGAAATATAGCGCTTGAGGTTGCTCGTATTTATACCCAAAAGCGCCAACGGTCAAAACAGCATTCCCTTTAGATTGTGCACATGCCACCAATGTCACAGACACACACAACACCCTTTCCAGAGTTCGTGAGCTGCCGTTAGTAGCGGCGCACGCTGAGTCCGGAAGAGGGGAGAGAGGAGGACTCTGCTGCGGACGCGTGGCTTCCGTGTCAGAGGGCAAGTCTCGGCCTGCCTCGTCGGCAACCACCGAAGTATTCAAACGCACCGAAAGATATGCGCCAGAGACCCAGGCTTGTCCAGAAGTGAAAGCATGAGTCGCCAACATGGGGGGAGCTTGCTTGAAAGCCGCACGTAGTAGAGGCTTTGCCTCACAGCCCAGGAGTGTTTAAACAAAGCCCAGCGGCAGGAGCATACGTAACCACGTTAAAAAGAAGATACCCGTGATAACTTCGACACCGGTAGTCCGGACGAAGAATCAGCCTTTATTCTGCGCTGACCAACACATATATATAGGACCGGCGTGGCGTCACCGGCCGGAACAGATAACAGCCAAAGGGCTAAACACACAGGGAAACCAACAGCGTCCGGCGCTATCACCGCTCCTTGGCCGTCGCTATCCCGTTACCACAATACCCTTAGCCCCCAGTAGACCAAGTGGCGCTGGCTACCACCCCCGAGCACAGAAAAAATTGCCTTAACATAAATACAACAGATAGTGGAGGGGTAAATAGGCGCACCGGTAGCGTAGTGGTCATCGCACCAGACCGGTAGTCTGGAGGTCGTGGGTTTAGATCCCACCCGGCGGGCAATTTTTCTCTGGCTATTTTGCAACTTCTTTATCTGTTTCAATGACCTACCACATCCTTCCGGTTGCTTTACGGGTTTTTTGTGATTGCCAACCCTTTTTTTCTGTCATATTTCAACGAGCCCCTCATTTCCTATTCTGATTTAAATGTATATATATATATATATATATATATATATATATATATATATATATATATATATATATATATCAAGGTTTCAGTCGTCATTGCCAGTGCTATTCGGCGTTTTTCGAAAAATATAATAGGCCGAAGGACGTGTGCTTGTCACGTTTCTTTGATACATTGATAAATAAGCGAAAATATAGGTCGAAAAAAAATCCGCCGTTTTTCCAGGAGCGGGAAAAACGGCGGACTTTTTCTTGACTTATATTTTCGCTTATTTATCAATGTATCAAAGAAACGTGACAAGCACACGTCATTCGGCCCTATTGAATATTACGAAAAACGCCGAATAGCACTGGCAATGACGACTGCAACATTGATATGTATCTTTACTGAGTCCCTCGTCCCGTATATATATATATATATATATATATATATATATATATATATATATATATATATATATATATATATATATATATATATATATATATACATATATATAGATATATATATATATATATATATATATATATATATATATATATATATATATATATATATATATTTATATATATATTGTGAGCATAAGGACGTTATTGCCAGACATTATGCCAAAGCGCAACATAACCATCATCGCTTGCATTGTGGACACCAAGGAGTGTGGTTCCCGTTTAGTCATGGCTGTCCACCCATTGCCATTATCATCTGTAAATGCTCATCATCATTCCCTCGCTTCGACTGCGGACGTACGTCTGGGCTCGGCGACCGCAAAAAGGCCTGCTTGCGAAATGCCGTCTCCGCAATGATATATATATATATATATATATATATATAATCCGGGGAGTAGTAGAACTTTGAAGATGGTAGAAAACACAAGAGAAGAAAAAACTTCGAACAAGGTAAAAGCACGATTGTGGCCTACGTTTCAGCAAAGATAACTTGCTTTCCTAAGGGCTTCCCTGAGGAAAGCAACTTCTCTTGGCTGAAATGTAGGCCACAATCGTGCTTTTACCTTGTTCGAAGTTTTTCTTCTCTTATCTATATATATATATATATATATATATATATATATATATATATATATAATTGCGGAGAAGGGAAAACGCTTATTCTCAAGAAACAATTGGAGAATACTCTACGTTCAGATAATTAGGTGGGCCGGTCAGACTAGGCTGCGAGGTCGATCAGCAGGTGCACACGCCTGTAGACGAGAGCGTCCTCGTCTTCCTTGCTGGCGAGCTAGGCTGCCTCACAACCATGGCACGTACCCGCTGTGGGGGAAGTGCGCCCTCTACAAGTCGAGTCTCTAATAACCACCATGCGGCATAGCTCCCCCCAGGATAAGCACCGACTAGGTGCTGTGTAGCTACGATGTTAAAGGTGAACCAGGGGAGTGGTACGGTTTGAGTCAGCCGACGTGGACAATGTCAGTCCGAGGTTGAGAGCTGGAAGGGACGACGGGGACGATTTCATACGTGACGTCTATAACTTTACGGAGTACTTTGTAATGGCCAGCAAAGCGGGAAAGCAGCTTCTCAGAAGGTCCCACGCGATGAATCGGACACCAGAGTAAGACGAGGGACCCTGGTGAAAAATGCACGACGCGGTGCAGTTGATCATTATGGTTCTTCTGGGTGACTTGCGAATCGGCAAGGTGGGAACGGGCAAGCTGACGTGCTGCATCCGCCCGAGCGACGGCTTCGTGGGCATATTCGGTGCACGTTATGTATATATATATATATATATATATATATATATATATATATATATATATATATATATATATAACACAAAATTAAGGGTTGGCAGTCAAGAAAACCTTTTAAAGCAAAGGGGAGGATATGGTAGTCATTGAAACAGATAAAGAATTTTGAAAGAAAGAAAGAAAGCGGAGAAAAAATGCCCGCCAGGCGGGATACGAACCCACGACCTCCAGATTACCGGACTGGTGCGATGAGCACTACGCTACCTACGGGGCAAGTTTCCCCTCCGCTTTCTGGGGAATTTATGTCAATGTAATTTCTTCCTGTGCTTGAAAGTGGTAGCCAGCGCCACTCTGACTTCTCGAGGTGAAGGGGACCTTCTTTTTATCCCCGGGCCGTGACTCGAGTGTCTACAACATGTCGAGAGGGGTCAACCACAGTTGAATCCTCTTAATCTTCTTACGGCACCAAGACAGCCAGAACAGAGCCCCTCGCTATGCATGTAGCGAATCAGAATAGGAAATGAGGGGCTCGTCGAAAAAAACGCCGAAATAAGGGTTGGCAGTCAAGAAAACCTCGGAAAGCGCAAGGGAGGATGTGATCGGCCATTGAAACAGATAAAGACTTTGGAAAGAAAGAAAGCGGAGAAAGCGGAGTCATGGCTCGGGGATTAAAAAGA
Organism: Haemaphysalis longicornis; assembly: GCF_048455015.1. Lineage (NCBI taxonomy): Eukaryota > Metazoa > Arthropoda > Arachnida > Ixodida > Ixodidae > Haemaphysalis > Haemaphysalis longicornis. The sequence goes on from NW_027526214.1 coordinate 101,387,162, forward strand.
AGGTCCCCTTCACCCCAAGAAGTCACAGTGGCTCTGGCTACCACCCCCAAGCACAGAAAAAAAATACATTGACATAAATACCCCACAAAGCGGAGGGGAAAATTGCCCCGTCGGTAGCGTATTGGTCATCGCACCAGACTGGTATTCTGGAGGTCGTGAATGCGTATCTCACCTGGCGGGAATTTTTTCTCCGCTTTCTATCTTTCTTTCTTTCCAAATTCTTTATCTGTTTCAATGACCTACCAAATCCTCCCCTTTGCTTTCCGAGGTTTTCTTTACATCAACCCTTATTTCTGTGTTATTTTCTACAAGACCCTCATTTCCTATTCTGATTCCCTACATGCATAGCGAGTGTCGAGGTTTCGCCTGCCAGGACGCCATGGCGACATGGGGGCGGCGTAGGAGTGGCCCCGGGTACGGGGAGTGCAATATCTCAGAGGCTTCCGGGCCATCCTTGGCCCGCGGGGGAAGGTCGAGACACCGAAATTCTTAGGAAGGGTTTCGCTCGGGCTTGCCACCGCTCATGGGCTTCTTGTATGGAGCGGTGTTTGTTTGTTCTGGTCGGGTGGGGAAGACGCGACGGGCTGGGGGCGCCGGAGCGAGGAGTTGAAAGCCGGACGCCGACGAGTGAGGTAGTCCGGCGTTTGAGACGGAGAAACGGGAATGTGGCGGAAAGCGTTTGCAAGTGAAGTGGGCGACTTTTGCTGTGTGTTGTAGAGGAAGCCAGAGGGCGGGTTTGGAGAATAAACAGCGAAACAGCCTTCCGTCCTGCAACGAGTCCCAGTGTCCCCTCACGGGTTGTCACGATCCCGATCAAAAACGTGACTAAGAATTTCGGTGTCTCGACCTCCCCACGGCGGGCCAAGGCCGGCCCGGAAGCCTCTGAGGTATTGCACTCCCCGTCTCCCGGGGCCACTCCTACGCCGCCCACCTTTCGCCATGGCATCCTGGCAGGCGAAACCTCGACAGCAAGGGCCTCTGTTCTGGCAGTGTTGGTGCCATAGGAAGATTAAGAGGGTTCAACGCTGGTTGACCACTCTCGACATGTCATAGACACTCGAGGCACGGCCCGGGGATTAAAAAGAAGGTTAACTTCACACCGAGAAGTCAGAGTGGCGCTTGCTACAACCCCAAGCACGGGAAAAAATTACACTGACATAAATACCCAAGTAAGCGGAGGGGAAAATTGCCCCGCCGGTAGCTTAGTGGTCATCGCACCAGACCAGTATTCTGTAGGTCGTAGGTTCCGATCCGACCTGGCGGGCATTTTATCTCCGCTTTCTTTCTTTGTTTCCAAATTCTTTATCTGTTTCAAATACCTACCACATCCTCCCCTTTGATTTTCAAAGTTTTCTTGACAGCCAACCCTTATTTCTGTAATTATTTTCTACGAGCCCCTCATTTCCTGTTCTGATTCACTACTTGCATAGCGAGGGCCTTTGTTCTGGCAGTCTTGGTGCCATAGGAAGATTACGAGGGTTCAACGCTGGTTGACCACACTCGACATGACCTAGACACTAGAGTTGCAGCCAGGGGATTAAAAAGAGAGTCCCCTTTCACCCGGAGAAGTCATAGTGGCGTTGGCTACCACCCCCAAGCACAGGAAAAAATTACATTGACATAAATACCCCAGAAAGCGGAGGGAAAAATTGCCCCACCAGTAGCATAGTGGTCTTCGCACCAGACAGGTATTCTTGAGTTCGTGGGTTAGGATCCCACCTGGCGGCCATTTTTTCTCCGCTTTCTTTCTTTCCACATTCTTTATCTGTTTCAATGACCTACCAGATCCTCCCCTTTGTTTTCAGAGGTTTTCTTAACTGCCAATTCTTACTTCTGTTTTATTTTCTACGAGCCCCTTATTTCCTATTCTATACGCTACATGCATAGCGAGGGCCTCTGTTCTGGCAGTATTAGAACCATGGAAAGGTTAAGAGGGTTCAACGCTGGTTGACCACTTTTGACATGTCGTAGACACTCGAGTCACGGCCCGGGGAATAAAGAGAAGGTCCCTTCATCCCGATAAGTCAGAGAGAGAGAGAGAGAGAGCAACGTTTATTTAGCGTATTTATGCGTGGGAGTGGCTCCTCAGTCCAGAAGTCCAAACGCTGTCTTCGCACGTTCAGACATCTCCGTCCGCATGACCTGGTCGGCGAGGTGTGCGCTGGACAACACAGTCTCCCACTGCTCGAGCTTTGGGCTAGAAAAAGTGGGTGGCAAGTCTGGGTTTTGACTGCATTCCCAAAATATGTGATGCAGTAAGCCTGTTTCTTCACAGAACTTGCAATGCGGTGAATGCTGGTTAGGGTATTGCTTATGAAGTCGAACCGGATCAGGGAACGTGTTGGTTTGTAGCAGTCGAAGCGTGGATCCTTGGTGTTTACTTAACTGGGGGTGTGGCGGTGAATAGATCCTTTGTTCGAACCTGTAGTTCTGGGTAATGTCTCTGTAGGAAACAACGGGGGTGGGATCAGGATCTCCTTCCGTGGCCTGTTTGGCGAGTGTGCAGGCTGTCTCGTGGGCGAAATCGTTGCCCGCGAGAGACGAGTGTGCCGGGGCCTATACTATCATGACTTTCCGGTTTGGGGGTTTGCGTTCAGGAGGCGGTGTGCTGTTGGAGTCACCATTCCCGAAAAGTATCTTCTGCAAGCCTGCTGTTAGTCAGAGATAATTGTAGTTGCCTTGGTTTGAGTAATAGCCAGCGCTATGGCCACTTCTTCCACCTCTTGACTCGATGTTTTTGGAATGGTTGCGCTGGTGAGGCATTTGTCTCTTGTAGTCACCACCGCCACCTTTGCTCTGTTCTGTTTGCAGCTTGCTGCGTCTGTATACACTGTTCCCTCATCACTGCCCTAAGTCTTATCTAGGGCTTTGGTCCTGGCCTGTCGTCTTCCTTCGTGATGTTTGGGATGCATGTCCCGAGAGATTGGCCTCATTAGTTTGCACTGCGTCGTGTTTGACACAAGAGCTCTGGGTTGTAGCTGACCCTGGGGGGTCCACTGAACTTTCCCCATGAGCTTTCTGCCAGCGGGTGTCAGTTGAAGCCTTAATTTGTGGCTTGAGAGGTGACCTTCGATTAGTTCGGATGTGGTGTTGCGGAGGCCTACCTTTAGCAGTAGAGCTGTCGAAGCGCTAATGGGGATTCCTAAAGTCTGTTTGTAGGCTTTGTGTATGATGACGTCGATGTGTTCCTCTTAACTCTTGGTCTGAATTACGTACGGTCCAGTATAAGTAATGCGTGAGAGTATGAAGGCCTGGACCAATCTAGTGGTGTCTTGCTCTTTCAGTCCCCTCTGTCTGTTGGCCACTGTGCGTAGCATCTCAGTGAATTGTTCTGTGGTTGTCTTGAGATTTTTAATCAGGCCGGTGTTCCTTGTGTCCGCATGAATGTCTAATCCAAGAATTCGCATCACTTTTGTAGGCCTGATGGGATGACCTTCCAGCATGATTTGTATATTGTCCTTGTCTTTCGGCCTCGCCTGCGCACGGCCAGAAGTTCCGATTTTTGCGGTGCACATGTTAGTCCGCATTTTTTAGCATACTCATTGACAGCATCGGCTGCTTGCTGGAGCGTGTCTTGGAGGCCGCCAATGGAATCTTTGCCCGTCCACATAGTAATATCGTCGGCGTAGAGGCCGTGTTTTATGTTGGGAATTTGGTCTAATCGGTTCGGCAGCTCAAGAAGGGCAATATTGAAGAGAATGGGGGATACGACAGATCCTTGCAGGGTGCCCGTGTTTCCGAGGGTAATTGGGGCCGAGGAGACATCCACTATCTTTATGATGGCTTGGCGGTATGACAGGAGGTCGGCAATGTAATTGTACATCCTTTACCCGCAGCCAGTTTATGAAGGATGCCAGTTTTTGCCAGTTTATGGAGGATGGCCCTGTGTGACACGTTATGAGACGCCCCTTTAAGGTCCAGGGCCAGTATGGCCCGGGGCAAGTGTCTGGTGGCAGGGGCGAGTATGTCCTCCTTGATTTGAACGAGCATGTCCTGGGTTCCCAAGAGTCTTCTGAAACCGAACATGGAGTCAGACATTTGCTGCGGGGCATCAAGGTGTTGCTGAAGCCACAGAAGAATTATTCGCTTCGTTATTTTGCCCACGCCAGAGGTCAACGATATCGGCCAGAGATTATCCATGCGGGGTGATTTTCCTGGTTGGGGAATAAATCACACCTCCGCCGTTTTCCACGAGATGGGAAGTTTGCCTGTGCGCCAAAAGACTTTGAAATACTCCGTTAGATCTTATAGAGCCTTGTCGTCCAGGTTAGCCAATATCTTGCTGGTGATTTGGTCTTGTCCAGGTGAGCTGGAGCGTTTGCTGGCAGTAATGGCTGCACGGACCTCGTACATTTCGATCTCTTTGTCCAATTCAAGGTTAGGTGTGCCTTCATAGAGAGGACGAGGGTTTCCCTTTCCAGGACGTATGTATTTGTTCCTCAGATCTTGGATGAGGTCATCGGTCGTTCCTAGGTACAAGTGCCTGGTGCACGCCAGGCTTTTACTGGCTTTTTCCTTGTGCTTAAGGGGGTCGATGAGATGTCTTACCAGTTGACACGTTTTGCGAGTAGAGACCGTACCCTGAAGGCCGTCACACAACGTGAGCCAATTTTTCTTGCACAGGTGGGGAGCGTACTCATCCGCTGGTTTACTTAGTTGCGCTATGCTCTTCTTGAGTCGGCGGTTATGTCTCTGCCTTTTCGAACGTCTTGAGAGGCTGTGCCTGGCTTCCTAGATGTGCAAGAGTTTGGTATCAACGTGTGGCACTTGGTATGTCATGAAAATCGGTTTTGTGTGGGCTTTTGCATCTCTTATGACACTTTCCGCCCACTGTTCGTAGGATTGTTCTTGCGAGGGGTCGCGATCTTTCCTTTCTTTTCTGAACTTATCCCAGTCAGTAAATGTGACCGCACCGATGTGTGACCTGTAGTTCACACCTTTGATTAGGATGTTTATAAAGTCGTGATCGGATCCCAAATTCTCCATTGTGTTGGTCCACGTGATGTCGAGAGAGCCTCGGAGAAGGGACAAGTCTAGGCATGTGCCCCTATTGACGCTATTTAGGAGAGTTTAGGAGAGTGAGATTGTGTATTTCTATGAGGTTGAGCAGATCTTTACCTCCTGTGTTTCTATACGTGTAGCCCCAAAGTTGGTGTGCCGCATTAAGGTCTCCCACTATGAGACGAGGGGCGTTGCCGGCGAGTTGGAGGGCTTCTCGTACAGTTTCTTCAATGCCTGGTCGCCTTTTGGAGGGTCGGCAATAAATGTTAAGCATGAAGAAGCTGTTTTTGCAGTTTGATGTGCGTGGAACGAGCTCTACCAATGTGTGCTCACAATCCCTTTGCGGAGTGAGGTGCTGGATGGCTGCTATGTTGCTCTTAACCAAGGTTGCTGTAGATCGTCCAGAGGGACCTGTGTAGGTAATGTATCCTGGAAGCTTACTTGGACTGTTTGTTTCTTGAATTGCAATAATTTCAGGCATTGGCGTGAGTGTGGCGAGGTACTGTTGTAGCGCTGCTGATTTCTCTTTAATTCCACGGCAATTCCATTGGAGCAGCGCAGTGATGTCTTGCCTATTTGGTTGTGTAGTCATCAGGGAAGGAGACGGAATCCTTGCTTTCACACGTGGGTGGGCGGGAGTATGGAGCCTGCCTTTTGCGGAGAGTAGTGTTTTCTACCATCCCCAGTCTCTCTTCTATCCGGTCGATGCGAGTTCCGAGTTGGTCGACCCGAGCTACTACTTGATCAATTCGGACGCCGTTCTCCGCTACCTTAGTGGTTAGCGCCTGTGGAAGCTGGTTCATTTGGTCAGACTGAGTTTTCATCTGGGCCTTGAGTGCCCAGCCTAACTCATCGAGTTGGCTGTTCTGCTTGTCTGAGAACGCTTAAAGCACGTCTTCGAAGGAGGCTCGGTGTCCTTACGATTGAAGAGATGGCGAGAAGGCTTTAGTTGTGTCCTGTGGCACTGTCTTGTTCTGCCTCATTGTTTTTTCTTCAGCTAGCGACGCGGGATTTGTGCATGTCACTGGAGTGGGAGAGGTGGTTGTGTCCATGGTTACATCATTTTCTGCGGCATTAGGTGATGGTCGTTTGCGTTTGTCTGTGACCGAGTCCTCTGGGGATTTTTCTAGTTCTGCTAGGCGGCTTTTTTATGACGCAATAATAGACTGTTGTTGCACCAACTGTGATTTAAGGGTTGTGCATTCCTGACACGAATGTGGATCTGCGTGATTTAGTGTCGTGGGTGTGGGATCTCCTCGAGCAGTGAGAGACAATACGCCAGCCCAGCTCGCCTGTTTCTCGTCATTTCCGTTCCCCACTCCCTGGTTTCGGGACCCGCAAATGCATCTGGTGCTTGATCTCGCAGACGCTTTTCTTTCTTTCTTCTTTCTTTCTTTCTTTCTTTCTTTCTTTATATGTTTCAATGACCTACCACAAGCTCCCCTTTGCTTTCCGAGGTTTTCTTGACTGCCAACCCTTATTTTCTCTGTTATTTCTACGAGCCACTCATTTCCTATTTTGATGCTATATATACATATATATACATATATATATATATATATATATATATATATATATATATATATATATATATATATATATATATATATATATATATATATATATATATATATATACAAAAATGGTTTCGACCACGGTAAAAAAAGAGAACAGATTTAATAACATTTCGGCCGAGGGACCGGCCTTCGTCAGACGAAGGCCGGTCCTCTGACGAAGGCCGGTCCCTCGGCCGAAACGTTATTAAATTTGTTCTCTTTTTTTACCGTGGTCGAAACCATTTTTGTGTTTATTCTACCGGCGTCCAGGAAAACTTTGTTGCTATATATATATAACAAAGTTGCAGTCCTTATTGCCGGTGCTGTTTGGCATTTTAGCAGTGTTTTATAGTGCCGAATGAGGTATCATTTTATTATTTATGCAGGAATAAATAATTGAAAATTCAAGTCGGGAAAAAATGCGCCGTTTTTTCTGGAAGCGGGAATCGAATTCACAACCTCCGCATAACGCGTGCGGTGCTCTACCATTGAGCTAGTTCCGCGGCGACTCCTCTCTCTACTATACCGCGGGGTTTTGTATTTACTACTGCTCCGAGCCCGGTCAACTAGCGCCGCCCCTCGACCACCGCGGGAAGACGTAGAACGTCTTTTCCCATCGGCCGCGCGTAAGACGTGGTCGGAAGTCGGGGATAGCCAAAGGCATTTCAGACTGCTAAAGCCAGAACCCTCGTAATGCATTTTGTAGAACAGAAAAAATGCGCCGTTGACCTGGCTCTGAGCAGTAGTAAATACAAAACCTCGCGGTATAGTTGATAGAAGAGTCGCCGCGGAACTACCTCAATGGTAGAGCACCGCACGCGTTATGCGGAGGTTGTGGGTTCGATTCCCTCTTCCGGAAGAAACGGCGCATTTTTTCTCGACTTGAATTTTCAATTATTCATTCCTGCATAAAAAAAATACCTCAGTCGGCACTATAAAACACTGTTAAAACGCCAAACAGCACTGGCAATAAGGAACGCAACTTTGATATGTGTCCTTACGGAATCCCTCGTCCCGTACGTCTCTGTTCTACAATATATATATATATATATATATATATATATATATATATATATATATATATATATATATATATATATATATATATATATAAATATAATATATATTTATATTGGAGCGAACTTGTGCTCCCCTAACAACTCAAAAGAATACAGAGGCGGCGAAGCAGCGGTCAACAAAGTGACTTGCACAGGCGAGTGTCGTCGAATCGAATGCCCCGGCGTCCGCACTGCAGGCTTTTTATCTTTTGGCGCGCGTGGTTCTCGAAACGTCGATTCGCATCGAGAACATAGTAGATCCAAGAAGATTATTCTGGGCTGTTCACGTTAGATCGGAATGCTCTCCCTATCACAACAGATAACACCTGCGGCACAGAAAGAAAGAATGGAACACGCGCTTCCCTTGGCGCAGAGACAACACAGACCGGCGCAGCAGGGCGGCAAAAGCAAAACACAAATAAACAAACCCAATGTATGGTTCGCGGCATTACCCCCCCCCTCTAAGAGTGCATCGACCCGATGCTAACATAAGCGACAGTCCGAACAAATGAAAATAAAAGTTCGTCATCGTCCGTAGAAAGGTTTTAAGCGAACCACGTGGACGACTTCAGGCCGCGTGCGTCGTCGTGATGTGCCGGAGTCACCATCGGGGATCACTTCGTAGGTAAGTTGGCCAACACGTCGTAGAATCTGGTAGGGTCCGAAATACCGTCGCAGGAGCTTCTCACTGAGTCCGCGTCGTCAGATGGGAGTCCAAACCCACACACGATCCCCTGGTTGGTACTCGGCGTCTCGGCGCCGGAGGTTATAGCGGCCCGCATCCACCAGCTGCTGGTCCGTTATACGAACTCGAGCGAGCTGGCGGGCCTCCTCCGCACGTTGAAGATATCCGTGGACGTCGGCGTTGAGGTCGTCGTCTTCTACTTGCGGAAGCATGGCGTCGAGCATCGTAGTCGGCCTTCTACCGTAGACAAGCTCGAACGGCGTCAGCTGTGTCGTCTCCTGGATAGCCATGTTGTACACAAACGTGACATACGGGAGCACTTCGTCCCAAGTCTTATGTTCAACGTCAACGTACATTGACAGCATATCTGCGATTGTCTTGTTCAGACGTTCTGTTAGTCCGTTCGTTTGGGGGTGGTACGCCGTCGTTCTTCGGTGATCCGTGTTGCTGTAGCGTAATACTCCTTGCATCAGCTCCGCAGTAAATGCCGTTCCGCGGTCTGTGATTAGGACTTCCGGGGCTCCATGTCGCAGAACAACTTGGCTTATAAAGAACTTCGCCACTTCTTGTGCAGTCCCCCTCGGAAGAGCGGCGGTCTCTGCGTAGCGCGTCATGTAGTCTGTCGCTACGACAATCCACTTGTTCTGTGATCGTGACGTAGGGAACGGGCCTAAAAGGTCCATTCCAATCTGTTGAAATGGTCTCGATGGGACGGCGATCGGTTGCAGAAGTCCGGCGGGTCTTGTTGGCGGCGTTTTTCGTCGCTAGCAGTCACGGCAGCTCCGGACGTAGTGGGTGACGTCAGAGGTAAGGCCGGGCCAGTAGTACCTCGCCTTGATTTTTCCAATAGTGCGGGCTGTGCCCAGATGTCCGGAAAACGGGTCGTCGTGGCACGCTTCCAAAATTTCGTCACGAAGGTCCGCGGGGATGACGAGAAGGTAATTCGCTCTTGTTCCGGGGCTGAAATTCTTCTTCACAAGGACGGAGTTTCTCAGGCTGAATGCTGGTAAGTTGCGTTTGAAGGTCCTAGGAACGGCAACGTTGCATCCCTCGAGGTACTCGATTATGACGCGTAAGTCGGGGTCGGCACGCTGCTGGGCGGCTAGGTCGCTCTCCGTCACGATCCCGAAGAACGCGCTGTCTTCATCAGAGTCTTGTGGTGGTGGGTCGACGGGGGCGCGGGACAGGCAGTCGGCGTCGGAGTGTTTCCTGCCGGATTTATAAACGACTGTAACGTCGAACTCCTGCAGGCGCAAGCTCCACCGCCCAAGACGGCCAGAGGGGTCCTTCAAATTGGCGAGCCAACACAGCGCATGGTGGTCTGTTACAACCTTGAACGGTCTCCCATACACGTATGGGCGAAATTTTGAAATGGCCCATATATTAGCCAGGCACACTTTTTCGGAGGCAGAATAGTTTTTCTCCTCCTTCGACAGACCACGGCTAGCATAGGCGATTACCCTTTCGCAGCCGCTTTGCTTTTGGACAAGGACGGCACCCAAGCCTATATCACTGGCGTCCGTATGCATTTCTGTTTCGGCCTTTCCGTCGAAATGAGCGAGCACGGGCGGGCTTTGCAGGCGTTTTTGCAGCTCGCCGAATGCTTTTTCTTGGTCGTTTTCCCAGCTGAAAGGGGTGCTATCTTTCGTCAAGCGTGTGAGTGGCTCTGCAATGCGTGCGAAGTTTGCGACGAAGCGCCGGTAGTATACGCAAAGCCCGAGAAATCTCCGCACGCCCTTCTTGTCTTTAGGCCTTGGGAAGTTCGCAATGGCTGAAGTTTTTGCCGGGTCAGGTAGGACTCCCGCGGCGTTGACGACGTGGCCCAAGAACTTGAGTTCCCCGTATGCGAAACGGCACTTTTCAGGCTTCAGCGTCAACCCCGACGTACGAATGGCCTCGAGTACAGACTCCAACCTTGCAAGGTGTTCGTCGAAAGTCCGGGCGAATACCACTACGTCGTCGAGGTATACGAGGCAGGTGTGCCACTTAAGGCCAGCTAGCACAGTGTCCATGACTCTTTGAAACGTCGCTGGTGCTGTGCACAGCCCAAACGGCATCACCTTGAACTCGTATAGGCCGTCTGGGGTTATAAATACAGTCTTCTCTCGGTCTCTCTCGTCCACTTCAATTTGCCAGTAGCCGGTCTTCAGGTCCATCGATGAGAAGTACTTCGCGTGGCAGAGGTGGTCGAGGGCGTCGTCGATTCGGGGGAGGGGGTACACGTCCTTTTTCGTGATTTTGTTCAGTCGCCGGTAGTCAACGCAAAACCTTAATGTGCCGTCTTTTTTCTTTACGAGTACGACGGGCGCAGCCCAGGGGCTTTTCGATGGCTGTATAATGTCATCGCTCAGCATGTCGTCGACTTGAGTCCGGATGGCTTCCCATTCGTGTGAAGAGACGCGGTACGGTGACTGTCAGGTAGGTCGGGCTCCATCTTCGGTTATTATTCGGTGCTTCGCTAGAGGGGTCTGACGTAGTTTTGCGCTCGACGAAAAACATTCGCTATAGCGACGCAGCAAAGCCAATAATTTCTTCCGTTGTTCTTGCGGTAGCGCCGGATTCACGTCGAATGGCTTCGGGAGCTTGAATGTTTCTACGGGTGTGCGTTCAAAGTCGGCGACTGCGATCACATCACTTGCTTCTCGCGTTTCTTCGAGGAACGTAATTGCAGCTCCCTTGTTTAAATGCTGGTACTCTTCATTGAAATTAGTGACCAAAACGTGAGATTGGCGTTGCTTAAAGTGCGCAATGCCTCTTGCGACGGAGACACCGCGGTCGAGAAGCAACCTTCGATCACTCTCTACGATAGCGTCGATGTCAGAAGCAGCATCCTCACAGTAGACGGCGATCATCAAGCTTGCGCGGGGTGGCAGGGTGATGTGATCGTCGGCGATCCTGACAGCAGCACGGTGATCGGGGTTCGGCTGCGGCGTCGTGGAGTGATTGGAGGAAAATGTTATCGACTTGGTCTGCAGATCAGTTATTGCGCCGTTGTCCGTCAAAAAGTCCATTCCGAGAATCACGTCGCGGGAGCAGTTAGGCAGAATGACGAACGCCGCAGGGTACGTTGTGCCGTCTATGGTGACGCGCGATGTGCACGTTCCACTTGGCGTCACGAGGTGGCCTCCTGCTGTGCGTATGTGCGGACCTTCCCATCTGGTCATAACTTTCTTCAGTTTAGACGCAAATGGTCCGCTCATTACCGAATAGTCAGCTCCCGTGTCTACGAGGGCGACTACGTCAAAGCCGTCGATGGACACCTTGACGTCAGATGCAGTCGTCCTGGAGTTCCGGGTTCGTCGGGGCGTGGTATCTCTGCTTGTACGTGTTGATGGTCGGGCACTGTGCATCGTCGTTGTCGTCGTCTTCTCAACGGACGTCTCGGTCAGGTCGGGTACGCGTCGCGCCGTGTAGCTGTCGTCGTGTTCGGGAGTCTCGTCAGGGTTAGGTCGGGTCGGCGGGATGAGGGCATGTCGTGAATCACTGTCTTCAGCGCGTCCTTGCGTCGTTGGAGGGTTTCTAGTTTTTCGCCGTAGAGCAACTTCACCTCCAGAAGTTGCCGCCTTTAGTTTCCCCCGCGTGGGCTGGGGGACCTTCCACGGGCGAAGTCAGCGTTGCTACGGCGGTTCGGCGATTGGTAGGGGTAGGGCGACGGCGAACGGTTGAAACGTGCTGGGCCACGGCTGGTTTCAGATAGATACTCGTCGATCTCACGTGGTCGTTGGCCAGGCAGAGGGCGAGGTGCGTCGACGGAGAAACCCCGCAGTCCGAGACTTTTGTATGGGCAGCGACGATAAATGTGGTCGGCCTCTCCGCAGTGGTAGCACAGAGGACGGCTATCGGGAGTTCGCCATACGTCCGTCTTCCTCGGCGTCTGGTTTCGGGCTACCGGGGGTCGGGTGGGTGACAGTGGGCGGCGGTACGGCGGGGCCTCTTGACGGCGTGTTGGAGCAGGGCGGGGTCGACGAACAGCCGCGGAGTATGTCATAGCTTGTGGCTCTCGGGGTACCTCGGATGGCGTAGAAGTTCCCAACGCTTGTTGCACTTCTTCTCTAATCACGTCGGTGAGGGAAGCGACTTGGGGCTGCGGCGGCGTTGGGAGAAGTTTCCGCAGCTCCTCTCTCACTATTGCGCGGATAGTCTCGCGTAGGCTGTCGGCCGGGATCCGCGTGCTGCCAAAGTCGTTCGCATTGGCCGCGCCAACAAAGTTGCGGTCATACTGCTTAGCACGCATTTCGAGGGCTTTCTCAATGGTGCTGGCTTCGGTCACGAATTCGGCGACGGTTTTGGGCGGATTTCGGACAAGTCCAGCAAACAGTTCCTCCTTCACTCCGCGCATTAAGAAGCGCAACTTCTTTTCTTCCGTCATTTCGGGGTCCGCGCGGCGAAATAGCTGCTTCATCTCCTCAACGAAGATCACGACACCTTCGTTGGGGTGTTGCGTGCGCGTTTCCAACAACAGGGCGGCTCTTTCTTTCCGCACGACGGTAGTGAAGGTCTTAGTAAACTCGCTTTTGAACTGAGCCCAGTTTGTCAAGGAGCTCTCGTGGTTCTCGAACCAAGTGCGAGCCGAATCTTCCAAGTAAAAGAAAACGTGCCGGAACGTTTCTGCGTCGTCTCACCTGTTGAATTTCCGGACGCGCTCCAGTTTCTCTAACCATTCTTCTGGGTCTTCTGCGGGGGCTCCTCGGAACGATGGCGGTTCCCGGGGCTGCTGCAGGACGATTCGCGACGTTGTTTCTTGCACCATGGTGTTGGTTGCAGCGTTCCTTTTCTTGGGCCCTTCTGGCATCAAACCGAACTCGGGCGGTAAATCTTGCAGGCGGGGGCTGGCTCTTGTTGGACTGGCTTGGCGGCTTTTCGAGGTTGTAGTGGGCATGAAGGGTGCGTACCCCGCACCTCCACCAGATGTCACGAAGACAAGGACGATGCAGTGGTGTTGAATGAGAAACACGTTTATTGGAGCGAACTTGTGCTCCCCTAACAACTCAAAAGAATACAGAGGCGGCGAAGCAGCGGTCAACAAAGTGACTTGCACAGGCGAGTGTCGTCGAATCGAATGCCCCGGCGTCCGCACTGCAGGCTTTTTATCTTTTGGCGCGCGTGGTTCTCGAAACGTCGATTCGCTTCGAGAACATAGTAGATCCAAGAAGATTATTCTGGGCTGTTCACGTTAGATCGGAATGCTCTCCCTATCACAACAGATAACACCTGCGGCACAGAAAGAAAGAATGGAACACGCGCTTCCCTTGGCGCAGAGACAACACAGACCGGCGCAGCCGGGCGGCAAAAGCAAAACACAAATAAACAAACCCAATGTATGGTTCGCGGCAATATATATAATTTTTTTATTTATTTATTTATTTATTTCAACATACTGCAGCCCCTTTGGGGCTATTGCTGGAGTGGGGTTGGGTACAAAATATCGCTTAAGAAAAACCAGGATACAGCCATAATAAAATATACAGACTATTGGCCACACTGGCAGTGCAGGATGCGGAATGAACGCGACAGTAAAGAAAACTTATAACGGCCAAGGTCACATGTGTACATATTGATAGAGGACGCAGAACATACGAAACACAAGTATACCGTGCGCTCATCAACGATACAACACTGGCGCACAGATATCATAAACCGAAACTCAAACAATACACAGTCTGCTCCTTAAACGAAGCACTTAAGTAAGAGTTAGTGCTTAGTTTAAGTATGGAAATACACAATATTTAAACATATTTGCACCACACAAGGCATGGGTACTTCAGTACAGTGCGTGGTGCACAACTATGCAGCATACGTATATATGCATTACCTAAAACAACCGACATCACCAGGAAGAAAAACCTCTTGCAGAAACCATTAAACGACTGCACACAGTTCATGCAGCCCTCCAGTTCTCTCACTGCACCCGTCTGTACAAAAACACACACCAGCTAAACGTGGAACTTGTATCGATCGGAAAATTCTTGTTTCTGAGTTGTTGGGCCTGAAATTTAGGCACGCTGTTCTCTGACGCAGATGGAGCTAGTGCTAGTAGCGTGGGCGTAGCTGGGGAGACTCCCGACTGCGCTGCTGAGGAGCGATCCTTGGCGTTCTCACGTGCCATATTCGAGAATGTGTGTTCGGATAAATTATTAGGCTGCGGATTCTATGCGGCTGAATCGGCCGGTACCTGCAATGACTTCGAAGCTTTTTACATTCTTCCACCGTCAAGCCGAAAGCTTGACTCACCTTGTTTTAGATGCGGAGCGTCTTATGCTCGGGGGTATGCCCGCGGCATCGGCGGTGGTCCGGCGTCCGCACACCACCATTCCTTGGCCAATCCCCCACGTTTTATGCTCGCGGTATGATCCGCAGCGTCGGCGGTGGTCCGGTGTCGTCCGCACACCTACGTTTCTTGGCCAATGCCCAAGCAAAAACGCCCGTGTGTGCGAGATTTCGGCGCACGATAAAGATCCCCAGGTGGTCAAAATTATTCCGGAGCCCTCCACTACGGCGCGCCTCATCGCCTGTGTTGCGTCGGCGCGTTAAAACCCCACAATCAATTGGCCAATCCCCCAAGTGGGTACGTGCCTTAGAATATGAAAAACAACAACAACAACAACAACAACAACAACAACGGTTGTGCTTGCACTTGACTACGTGATTCTTCAGATGAAGTAGGATGGAAGGAACGGCCCCGTCAGTGAGTGTGCTGACGCAATTAAGTGAGAGCATCAGCGCAAACAGTAGCAGCAATTACACCCAACTACAATCCACGGAACGTGTATCGATCTCGTCTTTACCAACTGCAACGGCAATGACTGCATACAACCGCTGCTACGAGATCCACTGACTGTGCACTTCAGCAACCATAAGGATGTCATACTTAAAGTAAGAAGACGTGCAAACCTAAATAAAGATCTTTAGATACCACTTCAATCTCGTCTCACTCGCGTATATACGCATGCAATAAGGAAAATTACACGCATCTCCCCGAAGGGAACGATGAGTAGGATATACTTTATTAAACGGGCTCATGAACTGCAACCCTTCCCGTTCCACCGAGGTATAACGGATAAATTTAATACATTGAAAATGGATGTATGGATTTAAAACAAAAATGTAAAAAGGTAATAATAAGATAATTACGCAGAAAATGACTCACTACAGAAAAATGATAAATACAAAAGATCTAAAAGCTATGATCGCGTTATTTGCCACTGAATTTGTTTCTGCGTGTGAGTGAAATTGTGACAAAGTATTTGACGGGTTAGTATTGTTGAATATTAGCGTTAATTAGTATTGTCATTTCTTCGAAAATGTTAATGTTTTTGTAAGTTTTCTTAGCTCTGGTTTCCTTCTTACGATATGATTTCTATGGATATCAAGAAGTTGTTTTCTGTGTTTGTTTCTTATTGGGCAGTCCTGTAAATAGTGGTCAAAACTGTCAGATTGTAGGTTACATTTGCATATGTTATTATTTGTAATGGCGAACCTATGAAAATAAAAGAGAAATCTACCGTGCCCGGTGAAGAACTCCGACGTGTAGTAGTTGGTGGGAAAGTGGTCCGGAATTTTGTGAACATTTTTTATCCATTGGAATGTGTAGCTTTCATTTCCTTCTTGTTGCCACTCAACATTCCAATGTTTTCTTAGATCAATATTGAGCTCTTTTTTGATAAATTGTAGTGAAATAGGCCAGACAATTGTGCTGTTTTTTTAGCCATTTCGTCCGCTAATTCATTACCGACATTGCCACTGTGACCTTTAATGTAAGTTAACGTTACTTTGACCGGTCTTGCTATTTTGTTTGGGGTTTCATTATTTCGAAATATATTTGGATTCCGATTATTTTGATTGCTAATTCCTTTTAGGGTTGATAGGCTATCAGTACACAACTGTACGTTACCTTCTTTGAAGGTAGTTTGGAGGTGTTCAAGTGCTTTTAAAATACCAATTCCTTCTGCCTCAAAGTTATTGCTGTACTCCGGAAGTTTGTATTGTTTGGTTTCTACTATTTTCCCGAATTTGTCTAGAATTCTAAAAGCTGCTCCTATATCGGTTTTATCTTGCGAGCGGTCTGTAAATACTAAGAAATCTTTCTGCGAAATCGGTTAGGTAAGATAGGTAAAAGATATCTTATCTGCTGTATGCAGCTGCCATATATCTACTTTGTTACTTATTTTGTCTCCCGTAAAAGCGCGATTTTTCCAGGTGAACATTTTTCCGGCGAAATGTACGTTAAATGTCTAGATTTCTTTTTCAATCGTAAGATGCATTGGTGGGACATTACCTATCACGTTTAAAGCCGGATTGGATACTGTTTTAAATGCTGTGGTAACTTTAATGAGGCTTGTTCTTTGAATACTTCTTAGCTTTTTTCTCATTATACCTGTTTGTTATGCCAAATTGGAGCGGCCTAAACTATGATTCTTTCTATAGCTCTGATATAAATTTGTGGTAGGTGTTTGCTGGTAAGCTCCCAGTTGTATGCTGTAACTTTTCCTAGGCTGTTTATTTTTTGGTTTACTTTTTCCTTTACATAGTTAATATGAGGGATAAAAGTGAGCTTGTTGTCTATATAGACGCGTAATATTTTATTTCTTTACAGAATTTAAGATTTTTGTTGCCTAGTTTGATAATGGGAGTTCTTTTACTGTACATGTCCCCTATTGCAGTGAATTTTGATTTTGTTGTGTTAAATGTGAGTTCTTTGTCTATTCCCCAGTTTTCTACTATTTTGAGCGCTTCGGTTGCCTTTTGTTCCATATTATCTCTTGAATTGCCTCTTATTACTAATGGTATGTCGTCGGCAAAAGCCTGAATATATACATCGCTAGGAAATTTGCTGTTTAGGAGATCCAAAATTGTTATGTTCCAAAGTAATGGACTTAAAGGAGATTCCTGCGGAGATCATGAATTAAGATAAAGTTGAATTCTTGATTTCTCTATGTTATAGATAATTTTTCTATTTTTAAAAAACTTATGATCAGAAATGATCACATTTCTCCGACACCCTGACTTTTTAAGAAAGTTTACAATAACCGATGATTTGATACATCTAAATGCGTTCTTTATGTCTAAAGAAATGACAACACATACCGCTTTATCTAATCTTGCTTGATCAATTTTCTTTTTTAACTCGTTTAAGGCGATGGTTGCCGACATGTTATGGGTAAATCCGAACTGTTTTGTACTATGGAGTTATTTATTGGTTAGAAGTATTATATTCTGTCTTTATTTATTTTTTTTTTCAAGTATTATTCCTAGTTCAACGCTATGGGTCTATATTTGTTGGCTCCTTGGTTATCTCCTGATTTTGGTATTAGGATTACATTTGATTCCTTCCACCGTGATGTAATGTATCCTGTCTTGATACATACATTGTAAAGATCAAGAAAGAATAATTTTTGGTAGTTATATAGACATTGTCCAAAAGCGGCTCGTAGGCCATCTGGTCCAGGAGCTATATTTCTGCGCAATTCAGAAATGACTGCGTTAATTTCATTTTCAGTAAGAACAGCTTCTTCGCTAATAGCTTTAAGAAGAAGAATTTCTGCTTCGTCACAATCCTTGTCGACGTCGTATAGCTCTCTTTATATATGCTCAACTGTTTCTTCGGTTGATTTTGTTTTTCGTCCACTTTCTTTTTCCAAACTTGAAATGATGATTGGTTGGTTTACTGTTCCTCTGGCTAGTTTATACGGTAATGTGAATGGATGTTTATGAAATTTTAAACAAAGTTGTTCCCAACTTTTTCTTTTTGCTGTGGCTAAGTTATCATTGTAAGCTTTGTGTTCATTATAGTACTCGCGCTTACATTGTTCCTTGATTTCTCCTCGCGATTTTTGATACCTCCTTCTTAGTGCTCTTACTCGCCTTCGCTCGATTTCAAGTTCAACTGTCCACCACGGTTTTGGTTGTGTGTGGGATGGTCATTACAGGGTTCACTACATTTCTACCAAAGTTGGGTAACAAACATAACGGAAACGCAAACAGAACCCCCATGACGCCCCGCATCCTACTCATGGTTCCCGTCGGGGAGATGGGTGCAATTTTTTTTAACTCCCTGGCGATCGCAGCAATCCTGTACAATCTCACTGACTGGGTATGCTTGGCTTGATGAACGTGCACGGGGGCCGCTGGGCGGTCGTCAAAAGGCACGCACAGACGAACGCTAGCCATTTTCTTGGTTTTGTTAACGGCCGGGCGGCCGCCGTAAGGCGGGCGCTCGTCAATTTTTTGGTTTTTTTGTTTAGTGTAGGGTTTAAATGTGACCCCCTTGGGATTTTTAACGTGCGCCCAATTCTCGTACACACGGGCGTTTACCCTTTCCCCTTCATAATAAAAGCGGCCAGCACGGCCGGGAATCGAACCCGTGATCTCGTGCTCAGCAGCGCAGCGCCTTAGCTACTGAGCCACCGCAGCGGGTTTCTTGGTATTTTGGAGTGCGGACACGGAACGTCACGATTTCTTAAACACCTTAGCTGTTAAAGTGTGGAGCTGCCTAATGGTGTTATTTTGAGATTTAGAGTGGACTGTTTGCTGTGCATAAAGATGTAGAGGGCACATAATTAGTTACGTGAGGTGCTGACTTGAACCAGGCAAGCTGAGATTAAAAAGGTTGTGTAGATCGCTCCTATCAGAAACATCGCACTCGCAGTTGATTACTCTATAGGCGTGGGGGTCCGCGAGCTTGAAGAAAAAACTACATGGACATTATTAATACGGCTTCAGGTGTAAAATTGCTTGCCGCGGCTGTAGACGCAGTGCTACTGGGCAAAAAAAGCGTGACTGATAGTGGTTCTTCAAATAAAAAAAGTGACACAAGCAGCGCGGCCCACGCCACCCATATAAAAATAATTAATTGGCTGATCGCGGTTTTATTTCGTCAGTTACTTCTTAGGGCGGTTTACGATCCTGGTAAAAATATTTATTGTCTCGCCGTGACCAGAGCTTCGTAGTTTGTGTTCACGTTTATTTATTTATTTATTTATTTATTTATTTATTTATTTATTTATTTATTTATTTATTTATTTATTTATTTATTTATTTATTTATTTATTTATTTATTTGCAAACAAGCGCCGCAGCCGGCGAACCGGCGTACGGAGCATACCGATCACCGTAGACCTTCGCAAAGCGTTTGACACAGTCTCTCTTGAAGCCTGCGTTCACACAGAAGATGCCGGAATTGTGTATTCTGCAGTTTTTGGACGCGCGCCTTCTCGTTGGTGATGGTCAGCCGTGTTGGCACTGGGCACCTCGTAGCCAACAGTGCGTCCTACCATACCAATCGGTCCATTCGAAGCTCGTGAAGAGGGGCATGTTGAATATTTATATGAAGGGTGCGCTCACTACGTATTGCCTAAGCAAAATGCATGCAAGCTTGCTGCAGAAAGCTGTGATATTGGAAATGGCGGGCTATCCATCACAAATTTTGGCTTCAGTGGCGGAGAGCTTTTGAAAGACGTGAAGAGTGCCCAAGCGCCAAGTGAGGATGGTCTTCGGGAAAAAACCCTGAGGTGGCTGCGCCATAGATGCACCAGTCATTCCACCGCCTGAAGAATGTCGGTGGCAAATCTCCAGTGCATGTTGTAGTCTCGGCTAAGCTTTCGAAGATGGTGCGAAAGAGCAATGAGCCATGAAATGAGCCCCGCTGCGTCACAAAATATAAGGTTTATGGAGTGCGCGAAGGGTGTGTTTAACCATATGTGGTTAATATGCGGTAAAATGTGGCAAATAAAGCGTGACAAAGGTTGCTGTCCTAATCAATCCGAAGAGGTAAAAGCGCCGGGATGATTGCTTTTATTTTGAATACTAGTACACGACCCTTGTTTCTACCTCTACGATTGCTGTGACGAGTCGTGAAAAACTGCGGAAGCATTGGTTCTCTCTTTTTAAAATTGTCAGTAGTCTCCGCACACGCATGGGGAGTCAAGCAGAAAAATAAATAAATTCTTGAGTGTCTCCCTAAGCACAGTGAAGTTACAGAAATTATGCGGCCCGGTTCTTGCATGTACTAAATATTTTCGTACAGTGTTTATTTTTCCCTACGGGATGGCCAATCGATTTATCAGGAAAATATGGTACCGCTTAGGCGGCAGTGAATTAGGAATATAAGTTACTGTTATTGCGGATAACCAGAGAAAGCTGGCAAAACAAAGTTATCCTGAGTTGTTTCCTCAAAGGAAAGTAATGACACAAAGCGAATTTTGACGGCTGCTCCTAATTTTAATAATTTTCGCACTGGGCTTGTTACTTCGACTCGGAGTAACGTGGAGCCTTAGCAAAATAAATGCTTAAAAAACAATCCGACATTTTTAATATCGGTAGTCTGCAAGCCCAAACAGGCAGAGAAAAAGACAGTGAGCGGACAGAAATTAGAGATGAGTGAAAATATTACTGCTCGGCAAATTTATGGAATGGTCAATTTTTAGTACGGTGCTTGTTACTCCGCGCACACTTGCGTGGACACTTAGTAGCGTCCGAATGTCGACACGTAAAACCTGAAGCATCAATAGCGGCACTGCTTTAAAAAATAAGACTGGTAGCGGCTCAAAAGCTGCAGTGGAAGTGCGCAAAATAATTCATCCAATTAAGGGGTCTGCAGAAGGCAGTGACACAAAGTTCGTTTCACACGTTTGTATTATATTAAATAGTTTAAAAGCTCACGCGGGCACCATGTGCCCGTTTGAAAGCGCACCCCTATAAAAAAAGACGCTGACACATTGGAGGTACCGGTTTTTAAATACAGTGTTCCATATGTGTAAAACCCAATATAACTATTGAAACGTGGGAGCTGCTATCAAATCCAAGTAAATGACGCACGCTGCGCAAATTGCTTCTGTCGTAAATATTTCGCTAAGGGTTGTTGTAACTTGATCTAATTGGTTGGCGACCAGTGATAGGAAGGCAACCATCAGACGCCTTTGGTGTTAAATCTTTAGGGTTAACAGTGTAAATGCAACGTGAAGGGTTTGAGAAAGTGCGCTAATAATTTGCGAACAATAGTTGCGCGAACCCACAAAGTAAAGTGAAACATAGAGTGCAGCGAATATTCCTTTTTACTAAAATATTATCGTACAACGTTTGGTTATTTGTCCATCACGGTGCAAAATGTGTTTAAAAGCAGCTTTTGCGGCTGTAATAATCTTGCCACACTGTTGAAGGCTTTGTGTAATTCAGAAATGGTTGTTTAGCAATAAACTTGGAACAAAAAAACGTGTTTGTTGTCCCTCGGTGTATGTGTTTGTGCTTGTGATCACTCGCCTTGTGATCAAAACTTGCTGCTACATAATGCTCGGTTGCATTTATAATTCCTTTTGATCTAGGAATTTCAGGGGACGTAGTGTTGCAAAAATTATATATGTGTAAAACTTTTAAGACTGCTAGTTTATTCGCCCAACGGGCGGGCCTACTTTCCAATTATCATCGATAGCCTTTTTAGGTCCACTTGAGTACGAATCTATCTCTCATTGACCTCTAACCGCTCCCTTGCTGCGCTGCGTAAGTGTATTCCAGGCCCCCAGATTTCTTTATTTTCGCCTCGTCATCGAGTTATTGACCTCCCTACTTCTAGACAAGTTGCCCCGCATGTACTAGTATTCCGGCGGTTGTAATTTTGTCTCTATATATTTCGTACCCAGTTCATATTGTTTGTCATTAAAACAAACACATCGTTACGTGGCGCCACAGTAGATGATACGAAGCGTGCCTGACAAAGAAGCGATACCCATAAAAGATGACGCCACGTATATATAAAAGCGGCCTTAGCAAATACTGCACTTGCTCCGCCCTGCACACAGCTTCGTCGTCGTCATGGAGTATGATGGTTGGCCCTGTAGCCTTGTAAATTGTGCGCCACGTCCTCGAGTGTGATTTATCATCCAGAAAGCTGGCTTCTGTGGGGCCTGTGGGGCCGACCAAAGTTCGCTTTCGAGTTCTTCAGTAAAGTTCTAAGATTCCCCGTTGTTTCAATCCCCGGAAATATGCATTGGTGGTATCCTTCTGTATAGTCGCCTAGTTTGCTTAGTTTTTTTTAATATTTCAGAGCGCGTGCCAAGTGCACCCAGCCCATACTTTCTCGACACCAGATTTGTCTCTCGCAAATAGGGTGACCTCTGACAACCTGTCAAAGGAGCTATGTTGTTCAACAAAGACTTCTGCCGAAATAAATGTGCTGAAGAGGGCGCTTTGAGCGTGCTTATTTATGAGAACTATATATTTATTCATAATTATTTTTGGCCAAACTGCCGTTATTTATGATTGCAGTTTCTCGAGCGT
Organism: Haemaphysalis longicornis; assembly: GCF_048455015.1. Taxonomy (NCBI): domain Eukaryota; kingdom Metazoa; phylum Arthropoda; class Arachnida; order Ixodida; family Ixodidae; genus Haemaphysalis; species Haemaphysalis longicornis. The sequence goes on from NW_027526214.1 coordinate 101,409,729, forward strand.
TTTTCAGGTGCTCTGCTTGCTCATGTCTTAACAATATATCACTTGAAAACCATAAAGCCCTCAAACAATTCCTGTTTCTCCGCAATCCAGTTATTTTGTTTTTATTCTGTGAACATTTTTGGCGAGCTATTATCTCCAATTGTTCCCTACAAATTTAACGCTTCCAGAACTGCTTCGGTTTATGCAAACTAAAATGTTCTTTTAGCGTTTATAAGTGCCATTCAAAGATGATATGTACCCAAACCTTTGTTCCATTACTTGCTTGGCATGATTGTGAATCTGCTCAGTACCTAATCCTCAACCTCGCCAGCTGTCTGGGTAGTAGAGAATATAGGCTGTCGCTTACGCAGGTATTATTACTTCGGTAAAGAGCTTGTACACAAACGAGAGTTGGATGATGGTTATGAAATTCTTAAGTTTTTTTTTGCGTTATCCCTCCTTGCGAATGAGAACTATAATGGCGTCTACGAAGATTATGAGCCTTTTTACCATTTTTACAATATCGTAAAAGTGTGCAGCTTGATTTTCCTGCACGATATATCAGCAATTGTTAAAAGATCTCCGTTTTGGCAATCATAGCCTCCAGTGTTTTCTGTATTATGCGTCGTGAAAGGGTTTTCTATTTCTTGTTGTGATGTTGAACAAGTACGACATCGCAAGGTCCGTGTGTAAGCATATTAATTTCTCGAGACTGCAGATTGCTCGCCTATAGGCTGGTATGTAATTGTTCTGCTACTTCTAATATATTCATTATTTCGCGCGTAATGTTAGCGGCTTGAATCTGAGGGCGGACTTTCTGCGTTTACACATAACTATATTTCTCATGATTTCCTGAAGGAGTTTTGTGCTGTGTTGTGCGCCTAATTACGGTTGATTTTATACGTCATTATATTTGTAGAGCTCTCCTCATTCCATTTGATCCGGGTTTTAAAACTTTTATGCCCCTACATAGGAAAATATTATAATTATATTGCTTGAATATGCTTCATTATATATGCCTTATTTTATACTATATGCTTCATTTTCTGAGCACTTCCCTGGTGAGTTTCCTAGAGTTGCGGGTAATAGTGGGATTGCGGCTGGTCATTGTCATTGATCCCATTTACAATACGTAGACAGCCTCTACCACGGGTGCACTCACAGACCCACAGTCGCCCCTTACGATGACGGCTGAGTAAACCTCACCATTGTCGGGCTTATTACTACGAGTGCGAGAAAACGCCAACGCCAGTAGCGCCAAGCCCCGCTAACCACTCGCGAGTGCGACCGCTTCTCGGGTGAGCGGTGAACCACTACTGCGGTGAATCGTGCTCACCCCTAACGCGTGCACGCCACTACCGGCGAATGTAGCTCACCACTCGCTCGCCAGTGCGAACGACAGCAGCGCAGAGATGCACTCACTACTCGCTTGTGCAAGCGCCACTGATTGCGAACCCCGCTGTCCACCACCCAGTCCGCGCGCCACTCGCGGCGGGTGAGGCTCACCACACGCGAGTTCGAGTGCACCCGCCGTTCGCGAGGACGAATGCATTTACCAAAGTGAGAGTGCGACTGCTTTCGTCACTCGTTAGCAAGAGTTGACTAGCACTACCCAGTGTGAGTGCACTCGCGGTACTTCCGCCATTTGCATTGTTCACCGAACGTAGCACCACTCTTGCGGTTTTACTCGCTGTTGGCTATTCATTACAAGAGCCGCTCGGTGTGGTGGTTGCGGCGGACGCGATGTACTGTGATACAACGTAAAGAGTTAAAGGCGGGAATTGCAGGAGTATAATATTTCGTCACTCCATTTATGAAACATCATGCAATGAGCCTTCTGGTAGTGTGGTAATTTAGGAATAGCATTCGTACTGACGCCTCCCGTCCAAATTCACTTATAATTTTCCATGACATTGCTAATCCAAGGATTGCTGCACACATCAACCAGAATGATGGTTCGGGCTCGTGGTGTTCTGTGTCGGCATTGGTGTCGGTAACCGAGTCACAACAAAGCGTACGCATTTTACTACCGCTGCTGATGGCGATCGAACCATTACGAAGCACAACGGTGCGGTCTCACAGTTCTTGGTGCACAAAAATGTCTTTCTTGATACAGCCGCCATATATAGGCTGTTTTTAAACGCCATTTGTGAGTGCCCGAAGTCTTTGAGAAAGCCTTCGCAGATTTTCGCGGCATCGCGTTTCATAATGTCGAAATGGTTGACACAGCAGAACGGTGTGTACTGAAGTAAGTGGACCGATTTCGAGAACTTGGCGCCTTAAACTTATGGGTATTGACATTGCTGGTTACGGCGGTAATTTGCAATGACTCTTCACTTACGTGGACCTGGCGTCACACATTCTTCTACGACAGCGATGGTGCTTGACTTGAGGAATGTGACTGCTGCTGTTCCTGGTTGACCTACCTCAAGTTTAGCGCTGGTGTTTTATTGCAAGACCCATCAAAAGTTTTTGCGTTGGGTTATGTGAATTTATTCCCATACGCGCATCTTCATAAAATCAGATACAAATAAAAAGAGAAGACAAAACATGACGTCCAAAACACACATAACACGATTTCTTTCATGCAGATCGAAATGCCGCACGACTTCGTTACAGTGTTGAAGTTCAGAAATTTCCCTGACAAAATACATAGGCGCTTAGCACTCTTTTGCCTCAACGAACACTTTTATTCAATTTTGCATGTTCTTCCAGTAAGGTAACGTAACATGTGGCCATGTGCTGTCCAGGACGTCAGTTTTACTTGTTCAAAAAGTGTTTCCCTGGTAACCTTAGGCGCAGTAGATCAGTTTCCATGTTCTGGTTCACATTTTAGAGTTCGCTTTATTTTGTTTATAAGTGTATCTTTCACAACGTACCGCAGACAAAATAACTCTCCTTTACAAGGACCTTACACAGTATTGGTTATGGTAACTTGCCGACTGGGCCCCTCGTTCTCTTCAGTGGCTCCCGCTGAAGTTCCCTTAGGCGGTTTTGAAGATTCACAAGATTGTACGACATCTGCGGATCTTGATTGGACTAATCAAATCTTTTGGCATCACTGAAGGCATAAAAAACGCGCGGCTCGCGCTGATATGTTGTCATCGATGGTAATTTGAGATTGCGGTTGTGCAATTGCATACTCAATTTGAAGTTGGAACCGAGGCCACCATCATTTGACTTTTCACTCGGTCTCTGCACGGTTTTCACAGCTTGTTTTGAAGGCCAATTTTTTTGCGCTTTTTTATTTTCGAAATTCGTGTTGTGAATAGCGGGAACACAATCTTCTCTGCCATGTTTTCTAGGCTATCTTTCTGAAAAAGGCTACCCAATATAGCACCCAGTAATGTGTTGTCTGGGGATGAGCTCGCTTTTGCGGTATTCATCATCATCGTCTGCCTATCCATGCCCACTGCAGGGCAAAGACCTCTCCCATTAATCTCCCATTACCCGGTCCTGTGATAACCGCGACAGTTTATCCCCGCCAACTTCTTCATCTCATCTGCTCATCTAACATTCTGCCGCCCCCTGGAGCACTCAACTCTCAACTCTCGTAGAAGCAAGCCAGCATCAAGATCAGAATAGACTATGACCAAAACATCACGACCGTCAGCACATCTCATGAACTCTCAGCAAGAAAACTTGACAAAATCACACACCTCAACATCGAAGGCAAGTTAATCGAAGGCCTCGAAGGCAAGTTAATCATTACGGACTCTTCCCCCAGGATTCAAGTAAAGGCGCTTTGCATGACATACGGATTGAGTACACCCACCAAGAAAGTCTCAATGATTTTTGGCTGCCCGGATATTAATTCATGGCATGCCGACGACTTGGACAATCGGGCTCGGTGGTGATTACCATCCTGGGGTAGAGAGTCCCCTTCTACGTCTACTACAAAGGAGTAGAAACTTGTTGTTATCTCTACAAGAAAACCCTTCGCTACTGTTTCAAGTTCTTCAAGCAAGGCCACCGCTCCGACGTATGCCCCACTCCAGACATCATAGCATGTGAACGCTGCGCTGCCCGCGACCCACTACGTCACCACCAGTGAAACCCCAAATGTGAGCTGTGCCAGGGGGACCACCTCACCGCCAGCAAGGAATGCAGGATGCAGTTCCGGGAGTCGTACCTTCTCCGAAAGATGAAACGTGAACGCGAGCACGCTTCCATTCAGATGGAGTCCACCCACCGGTCCCGCAGTGCCACCGGGGGAAACAGTGGTCCAGCTGGGCGCTCAAAGTCACGATCAACCGTCTGACTGCAGGGGAGCCACTCGCGGTCCCGGGAAAAGTCCAGAAAGCAAGGGGAGAAGCGAGAGCGGCACGACAACGACACTGACCGCAACAAGGTAACCTGGGCATCCGTACTTTCTCCCACTGATCGTCAGTCCACTGCACAGTGTAGCGAATGTGATAAACTGCAACAAGAAATCAGGACACTCAGGGCCGAAATTCAATCACTCAGATCCCTCATGATTATACAACTCAAGAAAACGTCCGCACCAACCTCAAAATCACAACCGGGTACACTCCCTGGAGCTCTCTAAGTAGAACCAATCACGACAACTCTGACACAACCGCCTATGGAAAAGAAACGAAGGCGACAACAAACGTCACCCATGCCGGAGGAAAACGACTCAAGCTACATAACAAAGCAAGAATTACAGACCAGTCTCGAGCGACTCACCAGCCTTGTTCAGGACGATCTGAAGTCAATTTATATTCAGCTGGGACAAGTTGGGAGACAAGTTGCACAGCTGTCGCGACAAACGCAGGGCACACAAGGCAAAATCGAACGCCTAGAATTTCAGCATCGGCAGGCACCGGCCGGCATCAAAGAAAATAGAAACCATACCTCCGCCCAGGACTGAACAAGACGATGGCCAAAAAATACACCACCACTCATGATGACTAACTTCAAGCAGAATGCACGATCCCCACTACTAATCTGGCAATGGAATTGTCGAAGTTTTAATCTTACCAAGGGGGACTTACAACAATGTGTAGATAGCCAATCTGATACTCCCAATTTAATAGCACTATAAGAAACGAACCAACATGCGAAAAGTCCTGGCTATATAACCCACATCACCCAAAACGGGAACCACGTCTGCACCCTAAGTCGAAAAGACATCCCGGCGATTCAACACCATCTGGCACACTTATTTTAATAACCAAATAGAACTGTTTCCACAAAATATAAAAAAGCTCGAACATTTTTATTCTGAACATCTATTGCCGGTCGAAAAGCAAGGCTCCGGGGCTAGCGGATATCATTCGGCGGGCAAAAAGTCTTGTGGCTCTAGCCCCTTTGTCATTGTAGGGGACCTTAACGCCGCGCACGCTGCCTTGGGCTACAATTATCAAACCAAACGAGGTAGAGAACTTTCAGATATCCTGTACGAAGAGAATCTCACCCTTATTAATGACCCATTCATGACTACTAGGATCGGCCCAAGGACAACAAGAGATACCTGCCGGATCTCACGTTAATAGGAAACTTCTCCAATAGCAGCTGGAGGAGCGGTGAAGAAAAATTGGGCCGTGATCATGTGATCATCGAGACCAAAGTATACAGGCCGTACTACAAAAAAAGTAGGAGAAGCGAAGTTAACAGACTAGGATGCGATAAGAAAAAAGAGATATCAGGCACCGACCAACACGACAGAAGACGTACGCGCATGGGACTAAGGAATATGCAACGACTTTACGCACCCTACAAAAAAATTCGAATGTCTTATCAAACACCGTCGGTGGACAATCAATTGCTTAATCTCTGGGAATCCCGGCGCAGCTTACTACGGAGATGGAGAAACCAAAGTCATAAGAGGAAGCTTCGCTTAAGGATCGCCAGACTAAACAAGGAAGCGGCCCAGTACGCGGCGGTCCTCAGCCGCCAGAATTGGCTAAACTTGTGTGAAAGCTTCAACTGAAGACTCACCACTTCCAAGGCCTGGAACATTCTTAGATGCCTTATAGATCCCACCAAGAGCAGGGGAGAAACTAACAACACGATGCGGACTGTCATACATTAATACCTACGCTCTGAAAAAGACCTGATGTGTACCGTGAAGGATAAATATTCCCGGCCACCCCCAAGGATCCTGCACCGCCATACACTGGATCTCCGAACTCTACTCTTGATCAGCCAATAACAACGGCTGAGGTGCGGGCGGCCCTGGCTAAGATCCGGTGGAAAACCTCACCGTGTATGGACAAAATAACCAGCAAGGCCCTGGCAAACCTAGACGACGCTTCCATCGGTGCTCTGACCTCCTACATGAATGAGTGCTGGACTGCCAGCATCCTCTCAACTGCTTGGAAGAAGGCAGAGGTGAGATTTCTACCAAAACCGGGTAAGGCGCCACGCGTCGATACCCTCCGCCCCATAGCTTTCACCCCCGCGTCGGGAAGGCTATGGAGCACGTTCTTCTTGACAGGCTGGAAATATATTTAGAAAGAACTGAAGAAATGCCACATACGATGTTCGCGTTTCGTCCGCACCTTTCAACACAAGACATCCTACTGCAACTGAAAACCGACATCTTTGTATCGGCCAGTAAGACCACGCCCAAGGTAATCGTCGCGTTAGACCTCAAAAGGGCCTTCGACAACGTGGCTCATGCCGCCATCTTAACGAACCTCAGCTACCTCGGCTGCGGCGGAAAAATGTACAGATACGTCCGCAACTTTCTTACGTGCCGGCAAGCTGTCATCAAGTTGGGCGACGTGCGATCCGACCCCTTGAGATGCAGTAGTATGGGTACACCGCAAGGCGCTGTCCTGTCTCCAATACTTTTCAATATAGCCCTGATAAACCTGCCAAAAGAGTTGAACAACATCCTGGACATTAAGCACGGCCTTTACTCCGACGATATCACTATCTGGGTAAGCCAAGGGTCCGCAGGAACCATGCAGGCCCGCCTCCAACAGGCTGCAGACGTGGTGAATGCTTACGCAAAAGGGTGTGGTCGCACATGCGCGCCTGAGAAATCTTAGCTTGTCATGGTGCAAAAACGTCTTCGAGATACAGCCACAGACATCTATATGTCGTTGAATGGGACCAAAATCCATCCCACCCCTACCATCAAAATACTCGGCATAATAAGCGGCGTACGCTTAATCCCGAGAACTTGCTCGCCGGGCACCGCAAGAGGATGATAAGTGGACCCGTTACTCACTCATCACATACAACGACATCACCCAATACTACATGCTCACACGACGCACGTTCCCACCGTCGCCGGACTAGCTAACAAAAGAACAACACTTTCACCAAACCCTTTGACGGCTTCAAACAAACCCATTCCACACCCCACGTGGCTACACACCATCCCCGCATGATATAGTACCCCCTGTGCAAATACTGCGGCGGGCCAGCTACGCTCTACCCTACCAGTCAAACCCAGACCTTGATCCAATCCCAACTCACGAGCAGTGGGAGAGTGAACTTGCCTGCCCAGACCTTAGTAAGCAGCTTTGCCTCGCTGAAAGGGCGAAGACGGCAGGCCGCACCAACGAAGTCCTGGACTGAGTACCCCGACCAACGATCCCGTTCGACTTCACTGTTAATAAAGTTTGCTCCACCTCCTCCTTGCCTTCTCTAGGATGCACTCTGTTACCCTTAATGACAAAGGATTATCGTGCCTTCGCATTACATGCCCTGCCTATGTCCATTTCTTCTTCATCATCATCATCATCACCAGCCTATCTGCGCCATGTGCAGGGCAAAGGACTCTCCCATTATTCACGAATTACCTTGGTCCTGTGCCAACTGTGACCAATTTATCCCCGCAAACTTCTTGATCTCATCTGCCCATCTAACTTTCTTCTTCTTAATTTCTACTAATATGTCCTTAACACGCGTGTGTTCCCCGACCGACTCCGCTCTCTTCTTCTGACATAATATTACACCTATCATCTTCCGCTCCATTGCCCACTGAGTCGTTTTCAATTTCAGTTGAACCCTCTTAGTGAGCCCCACGTTTCTGCGCCGTAGGTGACTACCAGTAAGATGCAGCTGTCATACACTTTCTTCTTCAGGTACAATGCAGTAGTATGATAGTATAAATGCGAGTGCGTTTGCGAGTGACTGAGTGACTGAAAGAAGGAGTGAGTGAGTCAACATGTTTCTTTGACCTGGGAAACGTGTGCGCGTGATAGTGGTAACTGTGCTATCGTGAGGTGCCACATTACCGCCGCCCTTGTGTCCAAAGCAAAAGAAAGTTGCGCGCTTCTGTCCGTTTGCTGTTGTTTTCCTATGTATTTTCAGTTACAATGAAAGCTTGGTATTGCTTGAAGATAGAAAAAACTCCAAACCCCCGGTTGTGAAAATTATAGTGTTTGCATTTGCATGGTACGGCACGTGCCCATTATCGCCGCTGGTTTGTGCCCTGCAAACGACGAGTTTATTAGTCCGCGCTTGTTTGTTTTATTAGTCAGCTCCTTGTTCAACAGGAGATTATAAATTCTTTTTACTAAACTGCCAAACATTGCATTGTCATCGAGGTTGTAACCCTCGGATCCCAGGCCGGTTTTCTGTAGCACATTCTACAGATGTGAGCGGCCACTAGTGGGCTGACGCAGACGGACGAGTTTCGCTTCGGCTCCCGCGTAATGACTCCTAACCTTCGTATCGGCATTACCGCGGACTGAATTCCACTTCTATAGAGTGCCCGACTTCGACATTCCTCATCTGCCACTTAGGTGAGACAAATTGGGCATAAAACACCAAATTGTTGGCCACGAAATTGTCTCAATTCCACAATCTCCCCGAAGAAAACTATGTGGTGGTGCAAAGCAGAGGTGTTGGCGTCCATTCAGCTCATTGGACGGCGCAGCGTGTCTCAACAGAAGCAGCAACTTAGTAAGCGGCGGGCGGACCGGGTTTATTATATTGTCACGAAGCCAAGGACAAGGCAGCTGTTTCGGAAAAGAAACAAGTTTATTAGAGCGAACTTGTGCTCCCCTAATAACTCAAAAGAATACAGAGGCGGCGAAGCAGCGGCCAACAAAGTGACGTGCGTCGGCGAGCGTCACAGAATCGAATACCCCTGCGCCTGCTCTGCAGGCTTTTTATCTTTCGGCGCGCGTTGTTCTCGAACCGTCGATTCACATCTAGAACATTGTATATCCAAGAAGATTATTCTAGGCTGTTAGCGTTAGATCGGAATGGTCTCCCTATCAGAAGAGATAACACATGCGGCCCAGAAAGATAGGTTGAAACACGCGCTTCCCTTGGCACAGAGATAACACAGACCGGCGCACCCGGGCGGCAAAAGAGAAACATAAACAAACCGAATGCATGGTTTGCGGTATTACGCCCCTCTAGGAGTGCATCGCCCCGATGCTAACATAAGCGACAGTCCGAACAAACAAAAAAATTTAAGTCTGGCATCGTGCGTAATAAGGTTTTAAGCGAACCACTTGGACGACTTCGGGGCGCGTGCGTCGTGGTGATGTTCTGGAATCACAATCGAGGATTACCTTGTAGGTAAGTTGGCCAAGACGTTGTAGAATTCTCTGGGTGTAGAGTTGGGCGCGTTGGTGTACGTGCATCTTGGGGAACAGCGCCAACTATTAGGGACACAATGGGAAAGAAGTGGACAGGACTAGCGCTGACTTTCAACTCGATTTATTGAAAAATACGTAACTACATATACATACACAGGATCCTCCTCCCTACGCCACGTGCCCACACCAGCCAATCACATACTAACGCGACCAAAACACTCCACTGTTGACAACGCACACTTCTAAACACTGGAACACCTTATCGCGACGACCGCTCCAAATAACCAAATTGAATGTATGATTGAATTATCAGTTGTTCTGCACGAGAAAGAATATGGTTTTTTTTGGAGCAGTCGTCGCGATAAGGTGTTCCAGTGTTACGAAGGGTGCGTTGTCAACAGTGGACTGTTTTGGTCGTGTTAGTATGTGATTCGCTGGTGTGGGCACGTGGCGTGGAGGAGGAGGATCCTCTGTATGTATAAGTAGTTACGCCTTTTCCAATAAATCGAGTTGAAAGTGAGCGCTAGTCCTGTCCACTTCTTCCTCATTGTGTCCCTGTTAGTTCGCGCTGTTCCCCAAGATGAAGATGTAGAATTCGGTTGGGTCAGAAAAACCGTCGATGAAGCTTCTCACTGAGTCCACGTCGTCAGATGGGAGTCGAAACCTGCACACGGTCCCATGAATGGTACTCGGCGTTTCTGCGATGGAGATTGTAGCGTCGGGCATCCACCAGCTGCTGGTCCGTTATACGAACTCGAACGAGCTGGCGGGCCTTCTGCGCACGTTGACGATATCGTTGGACGTCGGCGTTGAGGTCGTCGTCCTGTACGTGCGGAGGTAGGCGTCGATCATCGTAGTCGGCCGTCTTCCGAAGACACGCTCGAACGGTGTCATCTGCGTAGTTTCCTGGTTCGCTGTGTTGTAAGCAAACGTGACATACGCGAGGACTTTGTCCCAAGTCTTACGTTCAACATCGACGTATATAGACAGCATATCCGCGATCGTCTTGTTCAGACGTTCCTTAACTCCGTTCGTTTGTGGCCGGTACGTCGTCGTTCTTCTGTGATCCGTGTTGCTGTAGCGTAAGATTCCTTGCATTAGCTCCACAGTGAAGGCCGTTCCGCGGTCCGTGATTAGGACTTCAGGGGCTCCATGTCTTGGTTAATAAAGAACTTGGCAACTTCTTGTGCGGTCCCCTCGGAAGAGCGCGGTCACTGCGTAGTGCGTCAAGTAGTGTGTTGCTACAATGCACTTGTTCTCGGATTCTCGGATCGTGACGTAGGGAACGGCCCGAGAAGGACCATTCCAAATTGTTGGAAGGGCCTCGATGAGACGGCGATGGGCTGCAGAAGTCCGGTGGGTCTCGTCGGTGGCATTTTTCGTCGCTGACAATCACGGCAGCTCTGGACGTAGAGGGTGAGGCCGGATGTAAGGCGGGGCCAGTAGTACTTCGCCTTGATTTTTCTGATTGTGCGGGCTGTGCCGAGATGTCCGAAAGACGGGTCGTCGTGGCACGCTTCCAAAATTTTCTCACGAAGGTCTGCTGGGATGACAAGAAGGTAATTCGTTCTCTCTCCGGGGCTGAAAGTCTTCACGAGTACTGAGTTTCTCAGGCTGAATGCTGGTAATCTGCGTTTGAAGGTCCTAAGAACTGCGACGTTATATCCCTCGAGGTAGTTGATTATGACGCGTAAGTCGAGGTCGGCATGCTGCTGGGCAGCTAGGTCGCTCTCCGTTAGGATTCCGAAGAACGCGCGGTCTTCATCAGAGTCTTGTGCTGGTGGGTCGACGGGGGCGCGGGACAGGCAGTCGGCGTCGGATTGTTTTCTGCCGGATTTGTAAGCGACTGTAACGTCGAACAGCTGCAGGCGCAAGCTCCAACGCCCAAAACGGCCAGAGGGGTCCTTCAAATTGGCGAGCCAACACAGCACGTGGTGGTCTGTCACAACCTCGAATGGTCTTCCATACACGTATGGGCAGAATTTTTAAATCGCCCATATAAAAGCCAGGCACTCTTTCTCCTCCTTCGACAGAACACTGCTGTCATAGGCGATTACCTTTCGCACCCGCTTTGTTTTTGGACGAGGACGGCACCTAAGCCTATATCACTGGCGTCCGTGTGTATTTCCGTTTCGGCGTTTTCGTCGAAATGAGTGAGCACGGGCGGGATTTGCAGGCATTTTGCAGCTCGCTGAATGCTTTTTTTGGTCGTTTTCCCAGCTGAAAGGGGTGCTATCTTTCGTCAAGTGCGTGAGCGGCTCTGCAGAGCGTGCGAAGTTTCCGACCAAGCGCCGGTAGTATTCGCACAGTCGGAGAAATCTTCGCACGCCCTTCTTGTCTTTCGGCCTTCGGAAGTTCGCAACAGCTAAAGTTTTTGCTGGGTCAGGTGGGACTCCCGCCGCGTTGACGACGTGGCCCAAGAACTTGAGTTGCTCGTTCGCGAAACGGCACTTTTCAGGCTTCAGCGTTAACCCCGACGTACGAATGGCCTCGAGTACAGACTCCAACCTTGCGAGGTGTTCGTCGAAAGTCCGGGCGAATACGACAGCATCGTCGAGGTATACGAGGCAAGTGTGCCGTTTCAGGCCACTAGCACAGTGTCCATGACCCTTTGAAACGTTGCTGGCGCCGTGCACAGCCCGAAAGGCATGCCCTTGAACTCGTATAGGCCGCCCGGGTTATAAATGCAGTCTTCTCTCGATCTCTCTCGTCCACTTCAATTTTCCAGTAGCAGTTCTTCAGATCCATCGATGAGAAGTACTTCGCATGGCAGAGGTGGTCGAGGGCGTCGTCGATTCGTGCCAGGGGGTACACGTCTTTTTTGGAGATTTCGTTCTGTGGCCGGTAGTCAAAGCAGAGCCTTAATGTGCCGTCTTTTTTCTTCACGAGTACGACCGGCGCAGCCCAGTAGCTTTTCGATGACCGTATAATGTCGTCGCTGAGCATGTCGTCGACTTGAGTCCGGATGGCTTCCCGCTCGTGTGAAGAGACGCGGTACGGTGACTGTCAGGTAGGCCGTGCTCTATCTTCGGCTATAATTCGGTGCTTCGCTAGAAGTATCTGACGTAATTTTGAGTTTGCCGAAAAACACTCGCTGTAGCGACAAGCAAATCCAGTAATCTGTCCCGATTTTCTTGCGGCATCGTCGGGTTCACGTCGAAAGGTTGCGCTTGCTTGGAATCATCTGTGCGTGCGCATTCAATGTTGGAGACCGCGATCACTTCACTTGCTTCTTGCGTTTCTTTGAGGAACGCAATTGCACCGCCCTTCTTTAGATGGTAGTATTCCTCGGTGAAATCGATGACCAAAACATGGGATTTGCATTGCTTAAAGCGCGCAATGCCTCTTGCGGCAGAGACACCACGGTTGAGAAGCAACCTTTGGTCACCCTCTACGATAGCGTCGATATCAGGAGCAGCATCCTCACAGTAGACAGCGCTCATCAAGCTTGGTCGGGGTGGCAGGGTGATGTGATCGTCGGCGATCCTTACAGCAGCATGGTGATCGGGGTTCACTGGCGGCGTCGTGGAGTGATCAGTGGAAACAGTTATAGACTTGGTCTGCAGATCAATTATTGTGCCATTGTCCGTCAAAAACAAAAAGCCCACCTCCCCTCGCGGGAACACTGGTGTGATGCGACGCATCTCGGGGGGGGGTCCATTGGCGTTTCTGTTGTGTTTATTGCGCGTATAGCAGGGATTCTCACGCAAGGTGAGGTGGGGTTGTCGACTGAAAGGCACAAGCGAGAGAGCAAGCGAGCGCACCGCTGACTACCGTCGACTGAGCGCGCCGGAGCGCGGCACTCCGCTTATATGCGCAACGCCCGAAGGAGAGGAGCGTGATGTCGTCTATTGTACGTGATGCCGTCTATTGTGACGCGTGATGAGCACGTCCCACATGGCGTTACGAGACAGCCTCCTGCTGTGCGTATATGCGGACCGTCCCATCTTGTAGTAACTTTCTTCAGCTTAGACGCGAATGATCCGCTCATCACCAAGTAGTCGGCTCCCGTGCCGATGAGGGCGACTATGTCAATGCCGCCCATGGACAACTGGACGTCGGACGCTGCCTTCCTCGAGTTCCGGGTACGTCGGGGTGGCGCATCTTGGCTTGTGCGTGTTGACGGTCGGACACTGTGCGTCGTCGTTGTCGTCGTCTAAGCAGCAGGTTTGGTCATTTCAAGTACGCGTGGCGCCGTGTTGTTATCGTCGTGTTCTGGAGTCACGTCAGGTTCAGGTCGGGTCGTCAGGATAATGGCATGTCGTAATTCACACTCTTCGGCGAATCGTTGCGTCGTTGAAGGGTTTTTTGTGTTTACGCCGTTGTGCAACTTCACCTCCAGAAGTTGCTGCCTTTAGTTTCCCCCGCTTGGGCGGGGGACCTTCCACGTGCGAAGTGATCACTGCTATGGCGGTCCGGCGACTGGTACGGGTAGGGCGACGGCGAACGGCTGAAACGGGCTGGTCCACGGCTGGTGTTGGACAGGTATTCTTCAATCTCAGATGGGCACTGGCCGGGTCGGGGCGTGGTGCGTCGACGGAGAAACCACGAAGTCCGAGACTCTTGTATGGGCAGCGACGGTAGATTTGGTTGGCCTCTCAGCTGTGGTAGCACAGAGGATGATTATCGGGTGTTCGCCATACGTCAGTCTTCCTCGGCGTCTGGGTTCGTACTACAGGGGGCCGGGAGGGCGACAGTGGGCGGCGGTGGGGCGGGGCCTCTTGACGACGTCTTGGAGCAGGGCGCGGTCGGCGAACAGCCGCGGAGTAGGTCATCGCTTGGGGCTCGCGGGGTGCTTCCGATGGCGTAGAAGTCTGCAGTGCGAGTTGGACTTCTTATAGGATCACGTCGGTCATGGAGGCGATCTGGGGTTGAGGTGTGGCTGGGAAGAGCCTCCTGAGTTCTTCACGAACGACGGCGCGGATCGTTTCCCGCAACTTTTCCATCACGAATCCAAGGGCGTTGAGAGGGTTCGCCAAAAACGCGTTCAGTGGTCGATCGTATTTCCTCGAACGCATGTCCAGGGTCTTCTCGATCATCGAAGCCTCGGTCACGAACTGAGCGACGGTTTTTGGGGGGTTGCGAATGAGTAAAGCGAAGATCCCTTGTTTAACTCCCCGCATCGGGAAGCGCACCTTCTTTTCTTAAGCCCTTTTGGGGTCAGCTCGTCGGAATAGCATCTTCATCTCCTCAACGAACAACACAACACCTTCGTTAGGGTGTTGGATTCGCGTCTGCAACAACACCTTAGCTCCTTCTTTCCGTACGACAGTTGTGAATGTTTTCACAAATTCCGCTTTGAACATGCTTCATGATGTTAGCGAGCTCCAGTGATTTTCAAACCATAGTTGAGCAGTCTCCGAGGTAGAAAAACACTTGCTTCAGAGTTTCTCCATCATCCCATCGGTTGAAACCTCGGATACCTTCTAAGCTGGAGCGCGGGGTCTTCACCAGGGGATCCTCGGAATGATGGTGGCTCCCGAGGTTGCTGCACAACAACAGGAGAATTGGCTTGGTTGACCACGGTGCTGGTTGCGACGTTTATCTTCTTCACTTTCTCTGGTAGTAGACCGAACTCGGGTGCTAAATCTTGCAGGCGGAGGCTGGCTCTTGTTGGACTGGCTTGGAGGCTTCCGGAGGTTGTAGTGGCAATGAAATGTGCGTAACCCGCACCCACCAGATGTCACGAAGCCAAGGACGACGCAGTTGTTTCGGAAAAGAAACAAGTTTATTGGAGCGAACTTGTGCTCCCCTAACAACTCAAAAGAATACAGAGGCGGCGAAGCAGTGGTCAACAAATTAACGTGAGTCGGCGAGCGTCGCAGAATCGATTACCCCGGCGTCTGCTCTGCATGCTTTTTAGCTTTCGGCGCGCGTGGTTCTCGAACCGTCGATTCACATCTAGAACATTGTACATCCAAGAAGATTATTCTAGGCTGTTCACGTTAGATCGGAATAGTCCCCCTCTCAGAAGAGATAACACATGCGGTACAGAAAGAAAGAATGGAACACGCGCTTCCCTTCGCCCAGAGATAACACAGACCAGCGCAGCCGGGAGGCAAAAGCGAAACATAAACAAACAAACCCAATGCATGGTTTGCGGCAATATAGAGCACGTGGAGTGGAGAGCAGGAGATGTGAGTGGAGTCACGCATGCGCGCTTATCTCAAAGCTGGCGTGGAGAGGGGGAGTGCGGGAGCAGCGCACGTGCTATCGGTAGAATCGGTATTCTCCGTCAGCGTTTGTGAGGTAAAGGTTTTTGACGTTGATGCACCGGCTGAGACCAACGTACACACCCTCCTCTTCGCAGCTTTGTCTTCTCCTTCTTCGTCTTCAGCGGTTCCCCTACGGGAAGATGACGACTGTGGTTGAACGCGAAGCTACCTCGTGATGGATTCTTTGGTTGGCCAGTCCCTAGGGGCATCCTTCAACAATCATCATCAGAGACGCTGCGGACGAGGCACGGACGCGGGACATCCCCCCGAGCAAGAGACGCCAACATCCTCCTCTAAAGTTTTCAGAAAATCATTTCCGTTGACGTTCAGCTTCGCGTGCCTTCGTTGCATCCGTAGCTTCTTGACGTAGTTTGAATGAGTCAAAGACATAAGGCACGTTCGTAAGACTCGCTCCTGTCTGGGATTTGTAGCGCAGTGGGAAGAGCGCCGCACACCTCCCGTTGCGGCCAGAGAGTCGTGGGATCGAAACGGGGCGCCGCTGACTATTTCTTTTTTATACTGTCGCGACGGCGACAGAGAGATGAGAAGACACACGTCTGCACGCTACAGCGCCGTGGACCCAAACTGGGGTCCCCGCTTTATTCCACGCTCGTGTCCAGCGCGCACCGCAAGCGCGTGGTCAGCACTCGCCACTCGTGGCTCAGCCCCAGCGTCATCGTTCCTGGAGCGTGCCCGTTTGCGGCAGGAGACGACGCAAGCTGCTGGGGCGCCGCCACATAGCCCCCCCCCTCTTCAGACGGAGTGTCGGCAAAACGGACAGTCTTTGCACTGGGATGTTCACGGGTGGGGCTGTGAACGGTGGGGAGAGTGGTGGTGTTCAGGGTGGAGTGGTGGATGGTGGTGTCGAAGGGAGGCGGTTCGGCCTCGGCGAAAGCAGGCTTGAGGCGATCGATGGAAACGACAGTGTCGCGGCCGTTAACGCGAACTGTAAACGTCTTTTCGCCGCGTGTAATGACGAGATAAGGGCCGGTGTAGGGCGGTTGAAGTGGCCGGCGGGCACTGTCGACACGGATGAAAACGTATTGGCTGACAAAAAGACTTGGGGGAATAAAAGTGGGTTTTGTGGAACACGGCCGTGGCGGTTGGGGACGGATATAGCTGAAAAACCGGGTTAAATCCTTTACGTAGGATGGGCCAGGAGAGGAAGGGTTATCTTGAGGCTGTGGAGGGACCAGAAAGTCTGCCGGTAATCGCAAAGACATGCCGTAGACCATTTGGGATGCGGCACAACCAAGATCATCTTTGATGTCAGTGCGTAATCTTAGCAGCACAAGAGGAAGGTGAACTGCCCACTGCTCAGGTGATTCGTGAGCCATCAGCGAAGCCTTGAGCTGACGATGAAACCTCTCGACCATGCCGTTGGCTTGAGGATGATAGGCCGTTGTTTTTAGGTGAGTAACACCGAGTAGACATGTCAAGCGGCGAAAGAGTGTGGACTCAAATTGGCGGCCACGGTCTGTGATAATCTCCGACGGCACGCCAAAACGGGCGATCCACGTCGACATAAGCGTGGAAGCAACAGTCTCAGCCGTAATATCGTCGATTGGAGAAGCCTCCGGCCAGCGGGTAAAACGGTCGATCACTGTCAAGATGTAGCGGCAGCCCTTAGATGGTGGTAGTGGGCCAAAAAGGTCCACGTGAATTGTGGAGAACCTTGAGTCCGGTAGTGGGAAAGTAGCCAGAGGCGATGTGGTATGCCGAGAGACCTTGCATTGTTGGCAGGTGAGGCAGGAACGGGCCCAGGCGCGTACGTCAGTATTCATGCCCGGCCAGACGTATCTCTCGGCAATCAAACGCCGTGTGGCACGAACTCCAGGATGAGAGAGACGGTGAATAGAGTTGAAGGCAATGCGCCTGAGAGACGCAGGAAGGTACGGCCGTGTGCGGCCTGAGACCGGGTCAATGTCGCAAACGATGCTGATTCCCGAATCAGGGCATAGAATGTCCTCGAGTTGCAGAGAGGAGCTGTTTGAAGAACGTAAGGTTTGGAGCTCCTCGTCATCGCTTTGGGCTTGGGCCAACTCCTGAGAACTGAAACCGGAGCGCTGTATGGCGGAAATACGGCTAAGGGCGTCGGCTGGAATGTTGTTAACTCCCTTGACATGCCGAATGTCCGTCGTAAATTCTGCAAGATAAGCCAAATGTCGCGTCTCTCGGGGAGAATATGTAGTCTTCGATGACTTGAAGGCGTTCGTAAGAGGCTTGTGATCGGTGAAGATCACGAAGCTGCGGCCTTCGAGGAAAAAGCGGAAATGCTTCACAGCGAGGTATGCCGCCAGGAGTTCTCGTCCGAAAGTGCTGTACCGTTGCTCAGTGGGAGAAACCTTCTTCGAAAAGAAACCGAGCGGGTGCCAGCTGCCGCGGATGTGCTGCTGAAGTACACCTCCAATCGCACAGTGGAAAGCATCTACCATCAGGCTTGTGGGAGAGTTGTGGCGCGGGTGCACGAGGAGGGTAGAAGAGGCCAGGCGCTCCTCGGTGGTAGTGAATGCGTGATCAGCAGCTTCAGACCATTCAAGACTGCACTCGGGAGACTTGGAAGTTTGAAGGAAAGTTTCGAGAGGTTGAACAATGGCAGCACATTCCGGGATGAACCGTCGGTAATAATTCACCAGCCCTAGGAAACGGCGCAGTTGGCGCAAGGACTCAGGTCGGGGAAAGTCGATTATGGCCTTCACTTTGTCTGGCAGAGGGCGAATTCCATTGCAGTCAACGAAATGACCGAGAAACTCCAACGACGGCAACCCGAACGCACACTTTTCGCTATTAAGGATGAGGCCATGCTCTGCTAGGCGTTCGAAAACTATCCGCAGATGGTGCAGGTGCTCAGATAGCGATGAACTGGCGACAAGAACGTCATCTATGTAGGCGAAAACAAAAGGTAGACCACGGAGGACGACGTCTATGAAGCGCTGAAAAGTCTGAGCTGCGTTGCGTAACCCGAAAGGCATCCGAGTGAATTCGAAGAGGCCAAACGGTGTAATGATGGCAGTTTTCTTGACGTCATCCGGGGCTACGGGGATTTGGTGGTAGGCTTTTTGGAGGTCAAGCTTTGAAACGATGGTACATCCACTGAGGTTATTGGTGAAGTCGTGTATATTAGGTAGGGGGTACCTGTCGGGTACAGTGGCCACGTTCAAGGACCGGTAATCACCACAGGGTCGCCAGTCTCCTGATTTCTTCGGGAACATGTGTAACGACGAGGACCAGTTGCTCGATGACGGGCGAGCAATGCCGATTTCAACCATGTGGTGAAATTCCTGTTCCGCGATTTTATGTTTCTCTGGAGCCAGTCGACGCGCCACGGCGTGCATAGGTGGACCGGTGGTGATGATCTGATGAACGACGTCATGCTTCACTGGCTTTGTCCAGTCTGGAGGGGCGGTCAGGGAAGGAAACTCGTTCAGCAATTCCCGGTACGGAGAAGGTAGGTCGCAAAGAAGCGTAAATGCGAACGGATGGACTGGAAAAGATTTGCCGATGACAGAAAGGCCGGTTGTGGCGTCCAGGATTCTTTTTCGGGCCATGTCAACCAGGAGGCCAAAGTGCGAAAGGAAATCGGATCCTAGAATGGCGTAACTCACGTTGGCCACGAGGAAAATCCAGCTGAACGCACGGCGTAGGCCGATGTTTACCATCAGGGATTTTTTTCGGTACACGGGAATGCTGGACTTGTTAATAGCTTGGAGATGGCACAGTGGTGCTTGAGTACGGTCACAGGAATTAGCGGGGAGCACACTCACTTCAGCACCAGTGTCAACTAGGAAGCGTTGACCACTGGTTGCATCTGTGATGTAGAAGAGGCGACTGTCGCTGGCTTGGGAATCGGTCGCCGCCGCTAACGATCCCTCGTCCCATTTCCCGGCCAGCCGCAAGGACGGGTGCAACGTTGCGCCGCTGCACCGAAGCGGCGATGGTACCAGCACAATGAATCAGGGTGTTGAGGTGGCTGGCACCTTGTGCCTTCCTGGCGAAATACTTGCGGAGACGGGGTACAGCGAGAAGGGCAAAACCGGCGAGCTCGAGGGTTGCGAGGCGGCGGCGAGCTGTAACCAGCCGAGGCGACAAGCTCCTCCAAGTTTTGCATGCGCTCTCGTAGAGCGGCGAGGTCGTCGGATAGTGGTGATGGCAAAGGAGTAGCAGGCGCCGCCACGGTGCTATGGTCGGAAGATTGAGCGGATGCCACCGTGGACAAAGGCGGATGCAACGTGGCGACTTCCATTATCTTGTCAGCATGCGCGGCCAACGCGGATAAGGGAAGGTCAGAAGCAGTCGCGAGGATCATCTGCACAGAAGAGGGGAGCCGTCGCAGGAAAAGTTCCTTCAACAAACGGGAGTCCGTGGCAGAAGGTGCGTCGCCGAGCAGGGTTTGCTGTTCGTGAAGGAGCTGCGAAGGTCGACGGTCACCCAACTCCTCTGCAGAAAGCAGCCCCTGGAAACGCTGCCGTTCCGAAGGGCTCGTGCGGCTCAAGATGGCAGCCTTCAACGTGTCGTAAGGGTTCGTGGTAGGCGGGTTGGCAAGGATGTCACGAACCTCAACCGCGATCTCAAAAGGCAGTGACTGTTGTAGATGGTTGAAGCGGGTCTCTTGCGACGTGATGTGACTCACTCGGAAGCTTGCCTCGGCTTGAAGGAACCACACGTCGGGATGCTTAGCGCTGAAGGGGGCAAATGGCAAGCGACGGCGGAGATGCCAGGTGAAGAGGCCGCGGAGTACACAGAAGGACCGCTGGCGTCGCGGGGAGGGTCCATTCTGAGTACGTGGCTCCGCTGCAACGTCCGGGTCACCAATGTCGCGACGGCGACAGAGAGATGAGAAGACACACGTCTGCACGCTACAGCGCCGTGGACCCAAACTGGGGTCCCCGCTTTATTCCACGCTCGTGCCCAGCGCGCACCGCAAGCGCGTGGTCAGCACTCGCCACTCGTGGCTCAGCCCCAGCGTCATCGTTCCTGGAGCGTGCCCGTTTGCGGCAGCAGACGACGCAAGCTGCTGGGGCGCTGCCACAATACTATAGGGGGAGAGGTGCGGACAACAGATGGACTCCGGACATAGCCCCGAGATAGAGATACTTTGCAAATGAAAGAACAAATTACACTCATCTCCCCCGTGGGAACGCTGAGTAGGATGCAGAGCATCTCGTTTGTTCAATTTGTGTTTGTAACTGGATTCGGTGTAAATTTAGTCGAACATCGGCGATGCTATTTAATCCCAAGAATCAAGTCAAGCAAGGAGTCGTCAAGCAAAGTCAAGCGCAGTCAAGCGACAGCGAACGCTCGACTGAACAGGCGCAACGCGCTCCCCCGGTTATATTCCCGCTTTGAAGGATAGGAGACAACGGAGGAGAGTTGCACAGCGCATGCGCAGACGCTCGCTTACGCCCACAAAGCAGTTGTTAACGCAGCGAAGCGCGCGCCCAGCGAGCGCAGCCGCTGTTGTTATGAAAATAAGATGAGAGAGAGTGTTTCACACAGCTGTTGGAGAGACGAACAGAGAAGAGTTTGCGCACAGCTCACGCATGCGTAGTAAGGGTGCAGACGCCGCATGCGAAAACAATAGAGTTACTGGGTGCGAGTAAGAGATGCGCGGCATCTTAAACACGCAGCGTCCGCTGCCTCTGCCGTGCGACAATGGGCGAAGAGAAACCACAGACCGCATTCCAGTGCGCCGACACGGAATACCACCCACTCAGTAAATGCACCGTACGCCCGGACAACCCAGAGATCAAGCGCATAGAATCACGCGAGACAACCGCGCATGTGTACCGACCACTAACCACGCGAGGGGCTCAACCTCTCTAGGCTTACCACCGCAGCCATGATCGAATCTTTTGCTCCAAATGTGAGCTCGACTTGCCGTATGTCTATAAAAATGGGACCCTCCTTTTGCAACCAAGTGAAAATGTGATCGTTGAAAGTACGCCCGATTCCGGCTTGCGATCAGTCTAAGCTACATCCAAACGCTTCAAATCCAAACTGCGCTATGGGAATTAGCCACGCACGTGAAGCCTCCATTCGGCACCTGTTGGTTGCATCCACTGATGAGAAGCTACCATTATTTACACTAACATCCACGACTATCTCTATGGAAACCTGCCAGCCCTCATTCATGCAGGAGTAAGGGGTGACACCCGCTCGGTGCTTCTGACTTTCCAATGTCACCTCTTGCTGTTCTATGTTAAAGCGGGCAGCGTCTTCTTCCATTGCTGATGATTTCGCTAATACTGTACGTGTTTATCCATGGACGTGTGTCCCCAACCTGAGAACTACAAGTGTTCAGACTTCACCTGATCTCCTCCATATACACACCATGCGTTCAACACAAGTGCCGTCTGTGGTCACAACCGTGCACCACAGCCAGTAAGGACTGCCCGCGCCGCTTTCTGAAACCGTCCCGAACAAAAAGAAACCTTATCTCACCAAGAACCAGCTAGGGTGGCCAACTGTAGCTACTCGCTTTCGCACTGCTTATTCCTCCCTCTAACGCGACACGCACAATTTTTCCGCAGTCCCAACGTCGTCTCCCATCCCATAAGCACTACTTGACCTCATTAAACGGCAGCAGGAGCAAAGCGCTCAACTCCTCAGTGGAGGGGATGCATTAGACGCCGAACCTGCTGCCCGGCCACATCCAGCTCCGCGGCTCCCACGGCTCCCACTCTCCTCAAGCAAGTCCAATTAGAAGACATTGTCAACACGCAAATCAAAGCCCGCATCTTCTCTTATGCCGAGCAGTATAAGAAAACCTCTATGGCATCCCCCATTAACATGATGATGGAGGCGCCCGAAGCCATGCCCGTCTCCTCACGGAACTATTTTCGACAATTGAGCAGGATCTCCTGCTCGAGCACACACACCAAGCAAAAAAAAAACTAAAAATACAAATGACTCATAGACACATAGTGCAACCCCTGGTAACTATGTACCAGTAGAACAGTCGATCATTTATTAGCAAAGAAGACCCCCTTGAATTGTACACGTCCACCAACCTCCTCATCACCCACGCTGCTCGGCGGCAACACCTTCGCCGTCCGCCCGCACAAACACAAGGCAATGTTTCTGAAGCGTACTTTCCCGGTCAAATACGTACGGTGTCCCCTATCGACAACGCTTTGGTAGAGCTCATCCATCCCAACAGGCGGGAAAAAGACTCTTTATCTTGAACCTGCACAGCCGCCCACCTAGCCCTTCATGGCCATAGAAAGCTACTTCACAGAGTGGCCCTACTCAATAAAAATAGTCACTGTATGCTCCTCGGCAGTTTTAACGCACTGCATGGTACGTGGGGATATACACACGCATCAATGATAGGAACAGCTTTCCCTCCCGCTACACAACAAAAACCATTTATTCCTGCAAGATGATCTGACCCAGGCTATCTGGCTCGGTAACAGCGTAACGCGGGATTCCGTCCCCGATGTCACGTTTAGACGGTATGTCCCATAAAAAGGTTAGAAACGGAAGCCCGACACCTTGCGAAGCGACATTTTCATGATCGCCCTATGTGTTTCCAATCATATTTTCCGCCACCACGCAGGTGTGGCGCAACTTAAAGATGTGCAGGCCATCCGGAAAGCCCCCTTTCCTCCACACTACAAACGGAAGACATTGAAGAATGCACGGAACGGATGGTCTACCTCGCAAATTCTCATAGAGGATCTCCCAGAAGCCGATACCCACTTGATCACAGGTGGTATGTCCAACGGGGCTTATTGGATGGATGCCGCCGCCACAAGCATAATCGCTTACTCAAACGGGGTTTCAGAATACTAACCTAAGAGGCCCTCACTTTTACCCAAACTCTGCAAAACCAAAACCGGTAAACGTTGTGCGACCAACTGAGCGGATTTCAGAGAGCAAAGAAAGCACGGAATATATTTCGGCACTATTTTGGCGATACGAAAGCAAACACGGGCTTAATGTATCACCAGCCTCACTCACAATCATTCTAAACACCCGTACCAGTTGCTTTCCCCCCTTCAAGGGAAGCTTTTTTGCCCCATGCCAGCTATGTCACCTGCTTCCACCTCTTATTACCGAGGGCTCCAAGCCCCGCCTTTGACGAGCAATACACACGCGAAGAACTCTTACCAGCACTTGCGAGATTAGCACGCAATTCGGCACCGGTGCGAAACCAAATTACATACAAGCGGCTTCGAAACGAAGAGTACCTGGATTACCTCATTGACTCCTAAAAACCGCACTGGAAAGAAGAAACACTACCATCACCGTGGTGCCCCGCTGATGTTAGCTTACTGAGGAAACCAAACAAGCTCTTGGTGTTTGAAATACAACGTTTCGTATCTCTTACGTCATGTGTGGCAAAACTATACGAGAAATTGATCGCTCGACGGATTTCAGAGCTTCTAGAAGATACTGGCCGCTTTTCGCACGCCATGTTGGGATTCAGAGCACATCCGTCTGGTAAAAACGTACACCTACAATTGAAAGAAACAATCATTGCCTACCTCAGCAGAACGATCACAAGCTGCATCCTAGCGCTGGATATATGAGGGCCTATCGACAGCGTAATCCACAGCGCCATCGTACGACCCCATACCACGGCTTTCCTCACATGACGGACGGCTAACTAACAACTCGTACCTTACGGCACAGACGAATTCTACACTCCCGGCAAGGAAACGCCCCCAGGGATCAGAAATCTACGGTTACCTATTCAACGTCTCCATCTTGGGTTTTCTCTTGCAAGTTGCACAGATACCTTCTAATCATCATGCTATATAAGCTGATAAGCTTATTCGCTGGAAAAACACATGCTCCTGAAGTTACCAGCAAGACAGTTTCTCTACCCGCCGTCTACGTCATGTTGTATTACCTCCGCTAGTGCGGTTTCTCACGTGCCCAATCCAAATCTGCGGTCCCCGTTCTCCGAAGCAAGACCCGAGGACGGTCACCAAACCCGACACCCGACTCACAATATCCATCTATGAGCAACCGATCCCCACGGTTAAGACTGTGTGCATTCTGTGGGTACAATATCACCACGATGGCTCATGAGATGCCTATGTCCCAGACTACCAACTATTTTTTCGCATTTAAGCATAGGATCATACAGTTCTGTTCCGGAAGACATTGGCCTCAAAGACGCCGCCAGCTGCCGCTTTCTCCAAGCAACGCTAACAAGCAGGATCACTTACGGAGCTCCTCAACTCACCCTCAACCCACGCGAGCGGTCCAGCATTTACATTTCCATTCGGAAGTCCTCTAAGGTAGCTTTTGGCATGCCTGTGTACACGTCAACAGAACGACTGCTGCCAATCGGTCTCCGCAACAGTATACCCGCATAGATGAAAGCCCACATAAACAACCAATAAGCCCGCCCAAATTGTGGGGGAGCATCCCGATTCTCCGCATTGAATTCCTGCTGATCCATACACGAACATCCGGGTCCTTTCTGTTCCACGCCGTCTGCACCCCCCAAACTTTATTTGACGACGGCCACAGCGGAGCCACTTCTTGCTTTCAAAGTACGGCAGTGACTTAACAACCCTGCGAAGCCGTTCCCTACCCCACACAACGGGTACACGTAGCTGCCGTAATGCGCTACGACGCCAACACTGTTGTTGCTTCCATGATGATGATGCTATTTGCATGTAAATGTCGGAAAGCCAACAATGGCATAGAGCGCCAAGAAAGTGTTTTGGTGAATAGCTTGCATCTAAAATTGGTTACAGTTAAAAAAAAGTAGAATCATATACTATGACGACAGCTGGTGTACAGCGCCCGAATGACGACCAAGAGCGGTTAAAAAATGAAGTGGCTGGTGTATAGGACAAGGGCCAAATTTATGGGTGGTATGACATGAGCTGTAAGATATGAACCTCTGATAGAAACACAAAGGCGCGTTGAACAGAAAACATGCAATTATCTCCGAAAAACTATGACGGATCTAATGGAATATGTTGTCTGTAGATTTATCTGAAGGGTTTGCGTCGTCTAATATCGAGGGTCTTGAATTGAATAAGGATGTGCATCACGGGTAGGCCCTTCCCCCACCTGCTGCAAAGGGGTCTTGGAGAACCAGTGGGCAGGAGCGAGTGTGTTACTTGCGTATGGACTATCCGTAATAGAGCCAGGGTAACTTCATCGTGTCGGTTGTGTGTTCAGTGGGGTATGCTCCGTATTGTCTGAAGAGTGGTTTTATAAGGTGCAGTTTGTTCTCGATGTGTTCATTCCAGTCGGCTTGCATGTTGTTCGAAGGTGTTCTCTGATGTGTGGCTTGAGGTCAGTGTAGGGTATTGTTGTCATGTCAATTTCAGTTGTAAGTTCAGCAGCGGCAGCCATTCTGTCGGCGGTCTCATTACCTGCCATCCCAGAGTGCTATGGCACCGAGCACACGGTCACATCAAGGTTTAACGCATATACAGATATAATAGTAATAAGGAGAACATTGATCACATGGTTTTTAAACTTTTGTTAAGATAATATACGCTAAGCACCTAAAGAATTGGTTGAAATTACGGATTTTGGAAGTAAGTTTAGAACAATATGCTTAGCTACATGAAGTATGCCACAGTCTCTACCGCAAAAATTCTTTTATTTCTATTCATATTTCAGAGACATTAAAGGTGCAACCATGCGCAGCACAGGAAACAGTTTTGGCAGTTGTTGGAGGGTCGGTGTAAAATTTCGCAAAGATATATTTTGCTGTAAAGACTAGAAATGTTGCACGATCACGCTTCTTGGCCCACTGTTTTTCTCTACAATTATGAAAGATACCTCACCTGATATCGGGCGAAGCAGCCACGGTACCAGAAATTCTGTAACGGAGGTTTTGATGGTGTCTGAAAACACGACATCAAGTTGTGGCGCTTCTTTTACTCTGAAAGGCACGGGAACAGAGATTGATGGACGATTACAAAGGAGTTCAGTTATGAATGTATCATAAAAACTCACGCAAAAAGATGGTGAGGCATTGATGAGCTTTTAAAAGCATATCCCAGGTCCGTCTATGCTCCCTGACGTTCTAAGCTGCATTTGTTGCACTCTACATACAGGCTTTCAACTCGACAGTCCGGAAAGCACCACACGCCTAGCGGAGGCCTAGATTAAGCTTAGAGACCAGCATTCTTTAGGGGTGTTTTAATGGCTGACCCATTCACAACGCTAGCATGGCCCAATCATCAACCTATTTGGTTGGAGAAAACACGCAAAAGTTGTCAGCACCAAGAGAAATGTGTGATAGTCCATCGGGGTAGTCATTGTTTTTAAGCCCTTGTTTTAGTTTTTTTATGTGTGGTAATAATGTGAGCTTTCTTCGAAGATTATACCTCAAAACTTATGTTTCTTTTAGACAGGAATCGAGACGCCCTTAACTTGAATGTCCGGATCCGGCCGGATGTCACGCCTCCTGGAAAGCAAAACACCAGTGCACCGTTCTGGATACAATTTTATAAACTATTGCTATCTGTCCAGCTGGCCAACTTGTTAACACCAAGCTGGACATGGCGCTATCAGACAGACAATTTATAGGATTTAAAGAAGAGTTGAACGTGTTCTACATAGTTTGAACAAGAAATCGATAGTGGAGGCGCCTTCCTAACAGAATTCATTTTCACAATAAAAAGAGTGCAGCTTTAAACTCAACCTTGTGGAACGCCATTTTTCAGCACATGAACCTTAGAGAGTGTAGTTCCAACTCGCACACGAAATGTTATTTCAGAAATGTGACTGGAACGCGTGTTCATCATGTTACCCGACATGCCAAAGGACTACAAATCGCTTCGGATACCATAACGACAAGCAGTATTGTAAGCCTTTTCAAGATCAAAAAATACTGACATACCGTACTGCTTGTGGTGGAAAGCATCTTTGCTATATGACTCTAATGCAGCGATTTGGTCATTAGTAGAACGCCTCTCACTGAAGCCGGCCTTGGAGCTCTCGAGAAGATCATTGTACTCTAAGAAGTACACCAGCCTCCTGTTTATCATCTTCTCTAAGAGCTTACACAGGCAGCTTGACAGGGCAATGGGACGATAACTGGCAGGAGAGGAAGGGTTCTTCACTTCCTTTCCGAAAGCGACTACTAGGGCCTTCCTCCAACAGCGTGGGGTGTCCCCCGAAAGCCGTATTTTAATGTATAGGTGCAGGAGTGCGTCAAGAGTGTCTGGGTGTAGGTGTTGTATCATGGTGTTTGTAATCTTATCTGCACCTGCAGCTGAAGGTATACATGCGGTCAAGGCATCCTTTAGCTCTTAAATTAAAAATGAAGAATTGTAGAAAGTGTGCGACTTGTTGCTATAACGGAAGGGAATCTTTCTTCAAGACATTCTGTGTTTCATAAAACTGTTTGTGTAGTGTGCTGAACATGACATGTGTTGGATGTGTTGTGCAAACGTGTTAGCCTTGTCTTCGAGTGTGTCCCCTGTTGTGGTAACCAGGGGCAGGCTCTGTGTCTGTTGTCGTTAGCGTTTACGTATGTGCGTTCAGACTTTGTGTGTGTGTGTATTAATAATGTACGTCAAGAAGGTGTGCAAACCCCATCGTTTTGCCTCACGGCGCACGCGTTTTGTAAGCGCCTTGGCTTGCTTGAACAACAGGAGGTTACACAACGTGGAGTACCGACGAAGGATACCCCACACGTTGCTCTGGTCCTCTCGCATCCTCCTACAGTCATCATTCCACCACGGTATCCTCTTGTTGCGGGGGGCATCAGTGGCGTGGGGAATGGACTTTTCGGCACGGTCAAGGATGTGCCCCGTAAGTAGTTGGGAAGCTTCTTCAACGTGTAGGTGTCCGGTGGTTGTGAAGTGTAGTTTGGATGTCCCTGTATATGTATTCCAGTTCGCTCTTTCTTCACTGAAGCTGTTCTGGTAGGATTAACTGCATGGGCCTTTGTCTATATATGTTAGTGAGGTGGGCAAGTGCAGAAAACCATATGGGACTGTGCCCACACCCCACTCAAGACATTGAAAGAGAATTGCAGAACCAAGAGCCAAGTCAAGATTTGAGAATGTATTGTGTCCTAAGTTACGATATGTAGCTGTTTCTTGTGGGAAAGGCATGCTCCCGAGAATACAAAGAACTTCTCTAAAACGCGATTTCGGGAGTCTGTGCGAGAATAGCCCCAAAGAGAATGATGGGCAATAAGGTCGCCTGTGATGATGTATGTTTGTGGCATCTTTTCAACCAGCCCTTTGACATCCGAGCTCCAAAGTGCAACATCCGGAGTAATATATATGGAGCATACCGTTATCAACCTAATAAATATTACTGTGCTGATTGCTACAGCCTCAAAGAAAGTGTTCAAAGAGACAGGGTAGAATGCTAAGCATTTTCATGCGATTATTGCCACACCGTGTGAAGAGTGTGTGCAGCCATCTCTGTCATTTCTGAACACTGTGTATATCTTCAAGAAATTTGTGTGCGTGTAATTGTGGGCGTGTGATTGTGTGCGTGTGAGTGTAACGATCAATCAGGTGATAGAGAAGTGCGCTGAGTATACTGAAAAGTTGGACTGAAAAAAAGGACTTGAAAAATTACAGGCCCATGAGCTTACTGTCAGTCGTCTACAAGGTACTTACTAAGGTAATCGCCAACAGAATTTTCGCAAGCTTAGATTTTAGTCAACCTAAAGAACAAGCAGGGTTCTGTAAAGGTTATTCACCAATGGACCATATTCACACGATCAATCAGGTGATAGAGAAGCGTGCTGAGTATACTAAACCCCTATATATATATCCTTCATAGATTGTAAGAAAGCATTTTACTCGGTCGAAACCCTAGCAGTCATTCAGGCATTACGGAACCAGGGGGTGGATGAGCATTATGTAAGAATACTAGAGGATATCTACAATGTGTCCACAGCTACAATCATCCTCCATAAAGAGAGCAGTAAAATACCTATAAGGAAGGGTGTCACACAAGGAGACACAATCTCTCCAATATTATTTACAGCATGTTTACAAGAAGTATTCAGAACGTTGGATTGGCAACAGGTGGGAGTAAGGGTTAATGGAGAATCCCTCAGTAACCTCAGATTTGCTGATGACGTTGCCTTGCTAAGTAACTCGGGGGACGAATTGCAAAGCATGGTTTCCACACTGGAGGAATAGAGTAGAACCGTTGGCCTGAAAATTAATATGCAAAACACTAAAGTAATGACCAATAGCCTCGAGACAGCACAGCGGTTTGAGATAGGTGGCGAGGCAGTGGAAGTGGTAAGCGAATATATCTACTTAGGCGAAGTTGTGATTCCAGATTCCAACAATAAGGCAGAGATAATCAGAAGTATCAGAATGGGCGGGGGTGCATATGGCAGGCATTCTCAGATAGTGAATAGCAGCCTACCATTGTCGCTGAAGAAGAACGTGTATGACAGCTGCATCTTAGCGGTACTCACCTACGGGGCAGAAACTTGGAGACTCACTAAGAGGGTTCAACTTAAATTGCGAACGATTCAGCGGGCAATGGCGTAAAAATGATAGGTGTGACATTAAGGGACAAGAAGAGAGCGGAGTGGGTAAGGGAACAAAGACGTGTTAAGGACATATTAGTAGCGATTAAGAAAAAGAAATGGACGTGGGCAGGGCATGTAATGCGAAGGCAAGATAACCGCTGGTCATTAAGGGTAGCAGAGTGGATGCCTAGAGAAGGCCTGCGCTGCAGGGGTGGCTGAAAGTTAGATGGGCAGATGAGGTCGAGAATTTTGCGGGGATAAATTGGTCACAGTAGGCACAGGACCGAGGTAATTGGAGAATAATGGGAGAGGCCTTTCCTTGCAGTGGGCGTAGATAGCCTGATGATGATGATAATAATGATGATGAGTTTGAATGTGTTTCCTGAACACACATTACATTTGGCTGATTAGCATACGGTAGTTGGCATATATCGTCAACATTTTTATGAAGTCCTCTGCAGTTTTATTGGAGTATGTTTTCTGTTCCCATTATGAAGCGTTCGGAGCTCTTGGTGTGTATTTTATGAACTGTCTTTCGGGGCTTGGAGTGTCGTAGAGGGCTTTTTCTGCTTCTCCACAGGTTTGTATGCAGTAACTCGTTCCTGTCGCTTCGACGCAAACAAGAACGGTCCCACCTCCATCTCCTCCTCGGATGTCCTTGGGGTGCCTGATGAACCAGGCCCCTTGTGCTTGGCCGCCATTCGGGTGCCTTTCGTTTTCTGAGCCCCTACCGCCAAACGTGTCCGGAGCCCAACAAGTGGCACGGGCGGTGCGGCAGAGGTGCGAGCCGATGCGGTACCCAATGTCCTTCTCCACCGCATGCCGCATTGGCAGCAGTGGCAGAAGGAGCACCGACAATGTTTCTGAGCCTTGCTGCGTAATCTTTGCAGTTGAAAGAAACTGCACTCTGGCGTGACGCGCCGTCGCAGCAGGAACCTGCGACGTCATAATGTTAAGCGAAACGTGGTCTACCGATGAAACGAATGTTTTCCGTTTTCCGTCTTACAAGACATTCTACATTAATCGCACATGCAGTCGTGGTGGCGGTGTTTGTATTTTTGTAAAAGGTTTCAATTGCGAATTGATAGAACCATTCTGTGTAGTCAAAAATGACTGAATTCCTCTGTGTAAAGTAGATTGTATAATATTTGCTGTCTGCTATCGACCCACGAGCGGGATCATACCACCTGTTCTTGATTTTCTTGAGTTATTCCTGAATTTTGCAGGTAGAAATAGGTTTGACGTCATCTTAGGTGGCGATTTGACTATAAATATGATCGGGCACAATTCCACACAAACCAAATTAGATGTGCTGTTAACCTCTAGTGGTATTTCAAATGTGATCAACCTTCCCACTAGAATAACGCAAACTTCATCATCATTGAATGATCTTTTCATAACGAACGTAAGTTGCGACGAATTAACAAGGGGTAATAGCAGCAGAAATAAGTGATCAATTGCCCATATTTATCTGCTCGTTAAGAAATAGGCCCCCCAAAAAACATCAACGAACACACCCATTTCAGTGCATAAATGAAAAAAATATTTCTCTATTCAGCGGATAAATTTCGAGTGCAGTTTAGGAGAGTGTACTTCGAAAAAGTGATGCAAACACGGCGTACAACGAGTTCATGAAAATCCTCAAGCCCATTTACTCCGCTTGTTTTCCTTTCGTGCGCCCGGAACCGAAAGGAAAGATTCGAAAGCCTTGGAATTATTCTGAGCTTGGTTCGACAATACGTAGGAAAAATGTCTTGTACAACGAATTCCTTAGAACAAGAAATCCAGTGTTAAAGCAATTGAACATTTTTCGGAACCGTTATTATAAGAACCTAAAGAAAGCTCGACGTGACTATTAGAGTAACCTGTTCATACCAGCGATTGGAAATACGGCAACAATGTGGAAAAAAATAAATTCTTTATTGAAACGCAATATTCTCCAAGACACTACTCACACCATTAAGCAAAACGCCATCGAACTTTCTGGAAAGCTGCTTACCGATGCCTTCAACCGTTATTTTACTGACGTTGTACGAAGTTTGAATGTACAAACGACCTTGAAAACTTTCGGTACAACAATAACTTTATATTTCTTAATCCTGTAAGCTACCGTAAAGTAATTGATGCAGTGTTAGGGCTCAACAATAGCAGCGCGCTTGATATCGATGACATAGAAGTAAAACCCTTCAAATACGTTATCTTTTTTTTGACAGCATACATTGCTAACATATTTAATTTGTCCATTAGCCAAGGTGTTTTTCGTTCAAAAATGAGGACCGTTCGGGTGAGAGTGCTTCATAAAATGGGAGACAAAAATGATATAGGAAATTACCGAGCAGTTTCTATACTTCCAGTACTCTGAACATCACTGGAAAGACTTTTTCTAAAACACTTGACTAGATTCGACAAAAAAATAACATCCTGGTCGAGTGTCAATATGGCTTTCGTCAGGGCCTTGGAACGGACATGGCGATTATAGATGAAAAAGAATAAATTTTGTCTCAATTAAACCGAGGAAACATGGTACTCTGTCTATTTATTGATTTAACAAAATCATTCCACCATATCAACCACAATTTGCTAGTACGGAAGCTAGAGCGCTATGGTATACGTGGCGTGGCAGCCTCCTTCATTAAATCTTACCTCAAAGATTGTAATCAATGCGTAGCCTTGAATGGCTTTTCTTCAGAGCCTTGTCGGGTAAAAAGTGGGTTACCCCAGGGCAGCATTCTGGAACCCTTTCTTCTTAATATCTACGTAAACGATATTATTGGCGTATCATTATGCGCTAAGTTTATCATCTATGCGAATGACACGAGTATATTCTCCTATGGTAAATCAGCGCACGACCTTATTGTGCATGCAAATTCAACTTTGCAGAAACTAGAAATATGGACAGAGCAAAACGGTTTAAAGATTAGTGGTTCAAAGACGAAAGCAGAATTGTTCCGCGCCAGAAATGAGCCTGTAATAATTGACAATGTTATTTCTTTAAAATCTGCCAATGTGGAGATGGTACCGTAAGTAAAAACACTCGGAGTCATATTTCACGAACATTTATCCTGGGATGAGCACGTAACATAACTCGCAAAAAAGTTGTCTCCAGTAGTTGGCCTTCTATACCGCCATAAACATATTCTACCGCATAAAATTATATTGCTCATATGTAACACATTGTTTTCTTCAAGGGTAAACTATTGCCATTTGGTCTGGGGAACAACTACTCAGGCAAACTTCCAAAAACTTCACCGGCTACAGAAAAAAATCATTAGAATGCTCAAAAACATTTGTTTCCATTACCACGCACAAGCTTTATTCAGAAAATACAATGCATTGCCGGTAACCACAATATACAACTCCCGTCTGTGTAAGGTTTATAAACTAGAAATAAAATTGGGCAGATCTATCCTAAACCACCTGGCAAAATTAAAACCAAATGATACGGTGTACCACACGCGACCCACAGAACATTGGAGCGTTTGGACATACAGGAAATCTTACGGAAAACAATTGCTCGAAAACAGACTACCTAGAATACTCAACATATTTCTTTCTAAAAACATATCATTACAAGGTATCACCGTTGGGAGACTGCGCAATTTCTTCACCTCCTCCTGAGAGTGTTGTTTTGGTGGTTCTTTCGATGTGTGCTTGGTTGTTTTTCTTGTAGAGCTTCCTTGCATTTTTATGTTCTTTGGTCGTCACTGACGAGAGCGGCAAATTTATGACTTTCGGTTGTGTGTAATGCTCTTTTATAGCTACAATCGAGCCCACACTTTCTGCTGTTGTTTTCCCCGTGTCAGTGTATTTTACTGATTTTTCAACTCTATTTTAATGACGTTTACGCTGTATTTTAATGATGTTCCTGTGACACTATATTTTAACAATTTCCTACAAACCCGATTGCTGTAACAAACTGTAGTGTTAGATCACCGGACAACGTTTCTAAATACTCTTCAAGCGGCCAGTAAGGGAAGAGAGGGGGTTTGCGGCTCCGTCAAGCTGACATCTCGTCGGCTTTTTCTGCGGATCTCCAGCATCCTGTACCTTTACTTGATGCGAAATAAATGAATGAATGAACTTATTAATGAATGAATGAATGCTCCACAGGGAGCGGGGAGTGTAGGGAAGCAGGGGCCGGAGGGGCATCGCTCCCGATGGTGCTCTTACCACCACAGCCGCTGCTGGCTCATTTAACGGTGCGGAGGCCGGTGGGGCTGGCCGAGACAACCCAGGGGGGGTGGGGGGGGGGGTGTAGAGGCGGGATCAAGTGCGGCTCTCGGCACTGGGTCCCCGCCGAAATCAGACGCCGCTCTGTCCCCCGGCGGGATGCTCTGCCATATCTCGCCAGGGGGAAAGAGGCAAACCTCTTCCGCGCCTCTAGGTAGGTGATGCTCTCGGTAATCTTCTCGGTGATTAATTATCTGCTTCTCCTGCTTAACTTTCACGTTTTCGCGAGTACGCTGCATGGGGTCCTTAGAGGTTGGAACATGTGAATGTTTCGGATTCGCCGTTTTTTGAAGGACGGTCATGCTGGCCGCAACTTAGTACAGGTAAGACGGCCACGGCAAGAGTTTGTTTCATGCCAGATCCGTCGTCACTTGAAGCAGCGCCGTAGGTTCGGAATGTACGGGCGGACAGAACAATGTATAACTGGTATTTCTGGATTATAGAAGGGTGGATCGAACGAAGGTTAGTATAATGTGTTTAGTTTTTGTTTGTCATCGCGGCGTATGGATATGTGCTTTACAGCCCTGACACCCTGATCCCTTAAGCCTTCCAAATGGTCTTCATCGGTTTCAGAAATGAGATCTGCCTCAGAGATGAAACCTTGAGAGCTGCTGACACTGCAGTGGGTTGTGACCCTGATCTCCAGATCTGCCATGGGGGTGGTTTCAGGTAGATTGGGAATTGCTGCTGAGTTTTAACTTCAACTAGCGTTTCAGCAGTTCTGAGCTTTTTGGCGTCGAATGTTTTGCAGATGATACCTTCCAGGAATTTCGAAAAAAGAAATGCGGATTGAGAGGTACCCGGCGTCGAATTGTCCACAGATTCAAGGATAAAAAAACGAGGGTAGTTATTTGGCTTTGGGAGCGAGTTACAAATCAAAGAAGGAAAAGTAGCTTCGTTGCGGCCCGTTTTCAGTGACCGATGCCGCGTGGGGGCGGGGGGTTTAAAAAGAACATATAGCATAATATAGGTGCAGGGGACGGGAGTACTTTCTTCGCTTGGGTTACCCTGATACCGAGGCAGGTCCCGTAGCTCCCGGCCTGTTACACAGACAGGGACCCCATCCGCCGGAGCTTGCCTCGGGCTCCGACGGCCACCGTTTGAGTTTTAGATGCGACTGCATCTCATTCACTCGCCTTGTCCCTCCATACGGCGTTGTTGTTGTCCGTCTACACCCCTCCCCCATTCTACTCGTCGCGCGAGCTGCGCTCTCCGCCGCTCACCCCCTCTCCTCTCCAATAGCGAACACTCTCTCGCGAGGGGCATTGGATTGGATTCGATTGGATCGGCTTGGCTTGGCTTGGCTTGGATTGGATTGGATTGTATAAAGTGGATTGTGTTGGATTGTGTTGCGTCATAGCCGCGGACGGGGGTTCATGGCAAGTTTCACGCAATGGGAGAATAAACCTAACGGAAACAACAATGGAACCCCCTATGCGTCGCATCTACACAGGTGTTCTAGCGAGGGGAGGTGGCAGAAATTTTCTACTCTTCATCTTAAAACTCAATACCATGCTCGTTTACAGCGTGAGTATGGAGGCTCGGGGTCAGCGGTGTCGCCAATACCGTCACCAAGATTACGCAAGGTGCCTTGTACGATGTCTTGTTACTTTCTGGCGGTACACAGTTTCAATGCACGCGGCGGAGGAGTCCGCTATAGTTCTCGCTTACGCTCACGCTACGACTCAAACAATCACGCTTGTGGACGGACTCTCAAGTCGCGGGCGCCGCTATACGTAAGGCACAGTATCCACCCTGCCACTTCACATCTTAGACAAGCGCCCCACCTGTACCATTTACTCGCATTGCGTGGGCTTACAGTAGCACCTCCCTCCCTGGCAACGAAGTGGCTCATGCAACAACCCGCCCTCTCCTTACCCGGAAAGTCCCCGCCAATGCGGCCGCACAAATCCCGACCACGGTTCACCTGCTTGAACCGACTAATTCGATACATGCACCGAAAGCTTGCACTACTACAAGGCCTTCCGACGCCCCCATCCCCCTCCGTTCCCTTCCCTCTCAGTTTCTGACGGCCGCATCTGTCCAAGCCTGAAAACTCTGACCTCCAATCACGCTGTCGCCCTTCATCGTATCTCTCCCCACCTCCTATGCACCCATATGCTCCCACTGTGGCACTCCGAATCGCACCTTGTCTTGATGTGCCCAATGAACCCCTTAGCACCCGCTCCCTCTACTATAGAGTGATGGGAATATGAGCTGCGCAGTTGCCAGCTGAAGGACCAAGAAGCGCTGGCTCATGGGGCGAAGGTGGCGGTTACGGCGCGCGGCTGAATCGGAGTGGGATAGCCACCCACCGCTCCAATTCTCTCTCTTCCCTCCTTTGTTTTTTTTTAATAAGACTTCTCCAACCAACAAGCCGCCCACAGAAGATGCACTACCAACTCTTCACTTTTATTACCTCCGTATAGATTAACTACTATTTGTGGTATTCACAAGTATTGTGCCTCGCTATGCTGGCCTTTAGGGGCATAGTGGCAAATAAACTCTGTACATTGCTATGAACGGTATCAATATGCAACTTGAACTCCGCTGATTAACGCGGGGGTGGCTTCCTTCTTTTA
The DNA here is from genome assembly GCF_048455015.1 of Haemaphysalis longicornis. Lineage (NCBI taxonomy): Eukaryota > Metazoa > Arthropoda > Arachnida > Ixodida > Ixodidae > Haemaphysalis > Haemaphysalis longicornis. The sequence goes on from NW_027526214.1 coordinate 101,446,693, forward strand.
GATCCGACGCTGTCTTGCCAGCGGCCCTGTCCTGCGTCCGTTGTCCGCATCCGCGTCTGCACTCTCTTCCGCTCACCCCCTCTCCTCATTCCGATAGCGCACACTCTCACCCATAGAGTTATTCTCTCACCTAACCATCTGTAGCGCGCGACGCTCACTCCGACGGTTGGCGGCGCTGTGCTCGGCGCAGCGCGCGCTGTCCGCATGTGCAGCGCCCTCTATCTCCGCGGTCTCCTCTCCTTCGGGTGCTGCGCAAAAAACCGGTGTGCCGCTCTCCGGCGGCCTTTCGGTCGACGGTTGCTCTCTGCTTGCGCTTGAACCCTCCTAAGCGTCGCATCCCACCAGGGTTCCCGCGAGGGGAAGTGGGCGTAATTTTTTTTTTGTATTGTTGCGTGTTGAATCGGAATGCGTCAACGCTGTGCACCTATGAGTTTTCATGGATGGTTAATCAATTCTAGGGCTATTTCTCCGTGTTTCGACACGTTTATGATTCAAATGTTGCGAGATAAAGTTATATTTCTGTTGCATTCGCATTTGATGCTGCTATGCGATGAAATACAGTGAACTGTCGTTAGCGCGATCTCCAAGGAAGCATAATAATTTGTACGTCTTATCAGAAGTTCGCCTTATCAGAAATTCGCCTTATCTTATCAGAAGATGCCCTTCCGAAAAAATAATCGCCAACACGCCCAGGTGCATGCAAATATTTTTATTCAAGACAGTGAATAAAGTAGACTTACGATGGAGCATTTTTAACCCGCCACTTGATATAAGACTGGGTTGAAATGCTCTCGCCTTATTTCATCCTGTCCAAGCGGCGAAGTAGAGCGTAAACCTGCTGACTCAGGCGACAACGCTTCAGAGATAACAAAGAACCTCTCAGTTTCTCGGCGGCGACGGGTTGCACTGGTGACTCGAACCGACACGAACGAAAATGCTCCTGAAACATCATTGGTCAGGAGAGCTGCTATGCTCGTGAACAGGACGTCTACGTCGTTGGTTTTTTTTTTTCAAAATTTTATATTCCTGGTGTTGCGCCTCTCTCCGTTAAAGCAGTGCGGCACAAACCGTGCTCTGGCTTTGTGTTTTCTTCCTTTTCTCGCTGGCTTCGCGGGGTGAAGGGTCGGAGAAGTAAAAGCTTTATCTTAGAGTGGTTTTTTCTTGCTGCGCGCCGTGAGTTTGCTATGGTTTCCTTTTACTTTTCTGTTTGTCTGGTCGCGTGAATTCCCCGCCGCACCCCGCCAAGACAGCCATGTTTGCTACCCAAAAACACCAGCAGTGGTGGCGACGCCGAAGGTGGTTCGTATTAACCGATGAGTACATGCAAGGTTGTTTGTATTAAGCGGAGTTTTGTTCTCTTGGGTCTGAGGAAAACCACCTCAAAGGTCCCACAATGTTCGTCCTAAGTGATAATACCTGATAGGTAAATTCGTGTAAAAGCGAAATGGCTGTATCTTCCCAAATGCTGCGTTTTGAAAGCCTTGCTGCTACTACTAAACTAACACCGGCCGCCTATTTTTATATGATTAATAAAAGCCTGGCCTAGAACGTGGTTTTCTTCTTGTGAACCATGCGCACAGGTGGTCCAGTCGCCAGTAGATGGTGAGACATGCACTACGTAGCCGTTTCTTCGTTGCCTAGTGATTTGCACAGCCGTAGTGAAACAAATAGGATAAATTCAGTAGACACAATAAGAACGGCTATTGGTACAGTAACTGAAAGGAACTACGCAGAGTATTACTACACGTAATATTAGCAGACGTCCTTTAACAGTGCAAGAACTTTGTGAAAGAAAGCAATGATATGATACAGAATATACATTGGTATTCTTGCTGAAAGTATTATTAAATTTCATGGTATTCCCTTCGGTAACAATGTGTGATGGTAGATTATTCCGGTTAATTGCGGTACGAGGAACAAATGATTCGGAACATGCATGGGTATAACATGTGATGCGTTTGATTTTGCATGAATGATCTCGACGCCGAAAAATAGCAGCGGTTTCACAGATAAATTCGTCACGGAGGGACACATGGTAGTATACTTTATGAAATAATGTTAAGCGAGATATGCTGCGACGATACGATAAGGGTTCTAGTTCCGCACGATTTTTTAATGCTTTTACGCTAATATAGGGTGAGTAATCAGAAAAGAGGAAGCGGACAGCGCAGTTTTTCAAGGCTTCTAAGTCATGTATTCGATATGCCTGATGAAGGTCCCAAAGGTCTCATGCGTACTCTAGTTTAGGACGTATTAGTGTAATATATGCTAACTTACGTAAAGGCACGGGAGCATGTCTGAGGTTATGTCTGAGGAAACCAAGTGGACGGTTAGCAGACGCAAGTGTATGGTTTATGTGAGTATTCCATGTCAAGTGACTGGTTAGATGCACGTCAAGGTATTTATAGGTGGAAGTACTCTCCACGAGGCTGTTGCGTTTAATATAAGATGCTGAATTTTGGGAAGCTTGCTTATAACGGACACTGCTTTTGTTTTAGCGAGGTTTAGGTGCATTAGCCGGGTTGAGCACCGTGTGTTAATAGTGTTTATATCAGATTGAAGAATGTCGTGGTCATGGTTAGATTGAATTTTATGGTATAATACGCAGTCATCCACAAAAAGTCTTATGTTAGATTTAACGCAGTCTGGTAGATGATTAATCTAAACTAGAAAAAGCACGGGCCCGAGTGCACTTCCCTGAGGAACATCGGATGTTACAGTGACTAGACATGAGTTCTGATTGTTAACTGATGTAATTTAAAATTGCAACCTGTTAGAAAGAAAGCCTTTTATCCACGTGACAACAGTAGGGTCAATATTCAGTAGCTTAAGCCTGTGAATGAGTCGATGGTGAGGGACACGATCATATGCTTTTGAGAAGTCTAGAAAAATGGCGTCGACTGTAATTCCAGCGTCTATAGATGAATGTAATTCGTGAATGAAGCCAGCTAGTTGGGTGTCACATGAAAAGCCTTTATGAAAACCGTGCTGATGCCGAAAATTAAGGTTATGTTTTTCGAGGTAGTTAATGATCTTGGAGTGTATAATATGTTCGATGAGTTTGCATATGGTACTGGTTAAGGAAATGGGGCGATCATTTATAGGGTTGGTACGATCACCAGATTCGAAAAACAGAACAACCTTCACCACCTTCCAGTCATGGGGTAAAATCCGGATGATAGAGATTGCTGAACTATTCCGGTTAATACTGAAAAGATACGTCGTGCTACATTTTAAAATAGTTTTCTTTAAACCAGTGTTGTCAGTGGAAGAAGAAATCTTGAGAATAGTCAGAAGAGACCAGGCTCGGGTATTGTTATTTCTGGCATAGACGCATCAGTGCAACTGTGTATGATTACCTGTGGGTGGAAAAATTCAACTGTAAATACGAAGGAAAATGTTTAGTTGAGTAGTTCCAAGCAGTCGCTGTCCATTGTTATTACGCCGTTCTGATCAGTAAAGATGATGTCAGGATTATGCTTGGGATTGATTACACGCCAGAGACTCCGAGGGTTATTTGTTAGCATCGACGATAAGTCACGTTGGAAAAACTGTAAGCGCGTGGTTTTTAGCAATTTGTGATATTCTCGGTCACATGAATTATATCGATGCCAGGAAACAGTTAATTTATTTTTGTCAGTTTGCCTGAATATTCTTTTCTTCTTGTTGTTAAGGCGGCGAAGTTTCTGTGGACACCAAGATGCAGTATTATCGGATTTTATAGAGATTACCGGGATGTATTTACCTATCAGATTTGTGAGGGCATTTTTTAGTAGTAACCAGTTTTCTTCGACGGTCCGCGACATGTTATCTGTTAGAAAATCAATAGCAAAAAGTCAGAGTTCGTGGTTAATACGGTCAAAGTTAGCTTTCTTGTAGCGTCGAACGAGGTTGCCGAATGTTTGCCTTTTGATAAAAGGAAGAACTATGCGACCAGTTAATACGTCCTGATCGGGTAAACCATTGAGACGTGTTATATAAGAGCATATATCTGCGTTGTTAGTCAGGACTAAGTCGGGAAATTTGGAACAGTGGCTTGAACGTAATGTTGCGCTTGTGACTAATTGGGTGAGGTTTAAATCAAGACAACATTGTAGAAACGCATTAGACTCAGACTGTGTGCTAAAAGGTTATTGAGTAGACAATGCTATGTCAGGGAAACTGAAGTCTCCAAAAATTTCTATATTTGAACAAGGAAACCGACGAGCAAGTTCGGCAAGAATACGATGGAATTCTACAGTGAAACCATGTGTACAATCTGGCGGGTGATAAAAAACACTCACTATTACATTACTCTACTTGAATCTTAAAGAAATTACTACACATACCAAAAACGTGCTTATAATCACTGGCACAACCAAGTACTGCCTGCTTACAGCAAGAAGGACACCGCCACCCCGGCGGTTTTGCCTGTCACCACGAAAAATATTGAAATCTGATTCACAAATGAACATGCTATTGCTAGGAATAGAATCATTTAACCAAGCTTCAGGTAAAGCTATGATGGTTGCAGATGTTTCGTCTATAAATGAAGACAATGCGGCATTTTTACTAATAACACTCCTAATATTAGTGTATAAAAAGTTACAACTATCATCAATTCTGGTATTACTATTTGATGTTGCTAGTAGCAGTTTAGCTGAAGATGAAGGGCTGACGTTGTGTCCATTTGCAGAAAGCACAGGGGAACGAGCTTCGCAAAATCCAATATGTAAACATCTTTATTAATTTTAGCTTGTTAAACACAAGGTTGACGCTGTCTTTTTCTTTCTTTATTGTCTTTGAAATCTGCCATAATTTTCGTCTTTCCTCACGAACTGCCTCAGAGTAATTTCGTGAAATGCGGAACTCCGTCAACTTGTGGCCACTATTTAGTACTGTGTCAATTTCTTTTTCATTGAAAAACTTCACGATTATGGTTCGAGTGCGCTCACTAGAAAATCGACCAAGGCGCGCAATTGATGGTGCTGGTATTCCCAACTGGTCTTCAGAAAACTTTTTGACTATTTGCTCGGACGTTTCCTGGTCTTCGGATTCGCCCATGTCTTGAATGCCATAAAAAAGAAGATTAGAGCGCCTGGAGCGGTTTTCTAAATAGTCTATCTTACCCTGCATCAAAGCAATGTCACGCTGGTTGCTGCTGGAAGGCAGAGTAGAAGCTCCTGATGCACACTTTGATTCTAAATTTTTGATTTGGTTTTGCATTTTCGTTAGAATAGCTTCCGGACTCGAGAGTGATCTCTGTGCGGAAAACCATTCTAATTTACTTTCTATTTCATCTACGCGTCTGGTCAGCGATTATAGGTCGTTTTTAAGTTCAATGTGAGAGCATAGCACTTTGTTCACCAATTCCAGCAGGTTAACATTACTGGCTTCGAAACGTTGCATGGCAGTGAACACCATATCAAGTTTATCCTCTTGCACTTTGGTCATGGGACCCGGATTGGTTTCAATGTCGCCCCCAAGCCACAACATGCCCCAAACGTACACTGCTCTATGTGCCAACCCCTTGAAGCGGTTGGACAGGTCATGGGGCCACTACACCTCAATGAGGCAAACATTGTTGCTACGGTAACATGACGTTTCACGGTAACAAACCTGTGCAAGAGCAAGCGGTGAGTGCAACATTCCAACTGCAGTGGCGTGGCCGAAGTGCCGAATAACGATGCCTGATTAAATGTAGCCGGGTCGGCTGCCATGGTTCCGGATTACCAACCGGCTGAAGGAATATCCATCAGGCTGGCTAACACGACATCCGGTTGGTCTAGTCCGTTTGGTATGGTCCGTGGCTCGCCGATGGCAAACTTGAAGTCGCCCCTCCGCCCAGTCGACAACCAGGCAGTGGTGCAGGTGATGTTCAGGACGGATGACCGAGTATCCACACGAGCAGGACTTGTGCAAGTGCAAGCGGTGAGTGCAACATTCCAACTGCGGTGGCGTGGCCGAAGTGCCGAATAACGATGCCTGATTAAATGTAGCCGGGTCAGCTGCCATGGTTCCGGGTTACCAACCGGCTGAAGGAATATCCATCAGGCTGGCTAACACGACATCCGGTTGGTCTAGTCCGTTCGGTATGGTCCGTGGCTCGCCGATGGCAAACTTGAAGTCGCCCCTCCGCCCAGTCGACAACCAGGCAGTGGTGCAGGTGATGTTCAAGACGAATGACCGAGTATCCACACGAGCAGGACTTGTGCAAGTGCAAGCGGTGAGTGCAACATTCCTACTGCGGTGGCGTGGCCGAAGTGCCGAATAACAATGCCTGATTAAATGTAGCCGGGTCAGCTGCCATGGTTCCGGGTTACCAACCGGCTGAAGGAATATCCATCAGGCTGGCTAACACGACATTCGGTTGGTCTAGTCCGTTTGGTATGGTCCGTGGCTCGCCGATGGCAAACTTGAAGTCGCCCCTCCGCCCAGTCGACAACCAGGCAGTGGTGCAGGTGATGTTCAGGACGGATGACCGAGTATCCACACGAGCAGGACTTGTGCAAGTGCAAGCGGTGAGTGCAACATTCCAACTGCGGTGGCGTGGCCGAAGTGCCGAATAACGATGCCTGATTAAATGTAGCCGGGTCAGCTGCCATGGTTCCGGGTTACCAACCGGCTGAAGGAATATCCATCAGGCTGGCTAACACGACATCCGGTTGGTCTAGTCCGTTTGGTATGGTCCGTGGCTCGCCGATGGCAAACTTGAAGTCGCCCCTCCGCCCAGTCGACAACCAGGCAGTGGTGCAGGTGATGTTCAAGACGGATGACCGAGTATCCACACGAGCAGGACTTGTGCAAGTGCAAGCGGTGAGTGCAACATTCCTACTGCGGTGGCGTGGCCGAAGTGCCGAGTAACAATGCCTGATTAAATGTAGCCGGGTCAGCTGCCATGGTTCCGGGTTACCAACCGGCTGAAGGAATATCCATCAGGCTGGCTAACACGACATTCGGTTGGTCTAGTCCGTTTGGTATGGTCCTTGGCTCGCCGATGGCAAACTTGAAGTCGCACCTCCGCCCAGTCGACAACCAGGCAGTGGTGCAGGTGATGTTCAAGACGGATGACCGAGTATCCACACGAGCAGGACTTGTGCAAGTGCAAGCGGTGAGTGCAACATTCCAACTGCGGTGGCGTAGCCCGATGTGCCTAAGAACGATGCCTGATTAATTGTAGACGGGTCAGCTCACATGGTTCCGGGTTTCCAACTGACTGAACGAAAAGCCATCAGGCGCGCTGGCACGACATCCGGTGATAGTACGTGTCACGACATTCAATGTGATAGCAAGTGTCAATTACTGTTTTAAGGTAATGAACGATGGACTTTTATTATACACCACCCTAATTTTATCACGCTCATTCACGACGTATTTGTGAGTGCTGTTATCTTGTTAAAGCCACAAAGTGTTTAATTTGAGGCGAGGAAGTATTTCTTTTTGTTGGCCTAAAAACGAAGTTGTTGTAAGGTCCACTCATGGGGTCAGTGGAAGGCGCACAGGCCACGCGCTTGAAAGGCAATATCCCCGCTGCTCGGTCTAGCGCCGCAGCACTGCCGACACTACACCCCGGTCGGCTCCATTTCGACGCGGCGCGTTCGGGAGCTGGCTTGTCTGGGCGGAGGAATGCCGCGGTGATAGTCCCCCTTTACAAATGCAGACCGCCCCCTGAGTTCCCAGAATTGTTGACATATCGGACGATGGAGGGGGGTGATCGTCTCGTGACCCTGCGGCCCGGCGGCTTATCCGCGGGACACCATTGTTACGCGCCCGCGTCGGCTCGGCGTATAGCTGCCGCTTTTATCCCCCCCCTCCTTGCCACCGCGTGCATCTTGCCCGCGGGCCAGCTTTTGACCCGAAGGTGGTGGCACCTTATTGAATATTTCGAAGAAGCCGGAGTGACAGCTGTCTACGCGAATTTGGGCCCTTGCTAACGCATGTACGAAAGCTACAGGGGCGTGCCCGAGAGAGAGTAAACCAAAATGTTATGAGGGCGAACTTGGCCGCGAAACAGCGTTCTCGTCTGAGCTTTCAGCTGGGCAGTTGCCGGCGAGACAAGGAGTCTCGACCGCTAAAGCTAGTTTGGGATTTGTGAGCCCCTAAGCGAGAGATAGATTGAACGATCACGTCGGAAGTTTAGGGTACAGCTGTGTAGCAGGCCACTTGACGGGTCCTGCAGCGGTAACAGTGTCCCCGCCGTCGTTTCTCGAGCGGATTGTGTACACCCCGAGGTTACCAGAGTTAAACGGAGTTGGAAAGCTCGAGTGACTTGTACGCACTTACAGCTAGCCTCAAACTGAAGTTTGAAGTCTTTCCTTTCATTCCTTATGTAGTCAGTTATCCTAATGTAAAAGTTGCATATAAACTTTTCCTTTCCCTTCATCAACTACAAACGCTTCGAGTTCATTAAGTCGGCCACTATCTCCGAAAGCTTCAACCCCAGCGCTTTGTGAGCCTCCTGCCAAATCAACCGGAGCCCGGGCGATTCGATTCCTGATCGGCACCGGACTTCGGGGAAACGAACATTATTAATCTTTACTGGTGTGTACAACAAAAAATATAAAATAACAATTTCTCCCAAAACACCCAGATAACTCTTTCTTGATTTGGTGGCGCACCTTCACTTTCGCGGAATTACGGACGTTTTCCACAGTGCCAACACAGTGATTGTCGACTGGCCGTGGGCCCTGCTCAACGAACAATGAATGGGTGCAGCCTCCACAATCCAAACTCTGGCTTAACATCTTGAGATGTTGCCTAATTCCTCTGCCTGATTCTTGTTGAGGTTGACGGTGTACCTTCTATCTATCCTAATTGCACTGATCCAGATACCTCAATATTGGTCTCTAATCGGTGTATTTGACTCCTTTGTGGTGAACGTTCGATAAGTCGCGCCTGCCAGAATCTGATGAAGAAACGCCACTCATAGCAGGATTATGCACTGCACGTGTATGCTTTGCGGCCAAATGGTGACTGTGTTTTCATATGCAAAAAAAGGATACGCGAAATCGGTCATTCCACTTCAGTTTATGTAGGATCATTCGGCCGTTCTACACTACCCTAAAAAGTCTCTTAATATCAAAGCCTCGCTTCCCTCCAACTGCGCCGATATTTTTTTCTGAAATACGTTTACATCAATCGAACCGTTTCACCATAAAACTTTACCTATTGTCCAGTTCACCTCTCCTAACCTGTTACAGAAAGTGTATACTTTGTATCGCTACTCCAACAGGTTGTTCTAAAGCACAAATGTGCGCTTCAAAACTTTGTCGTCACAATATTGAAGAGCTGTATTCCTGTTTTCTTCTTTTTCTTCCCACGTACTTCCCAGAGGAAGCTTCATGGCTCCACGAATTTTAAACCAGAGCACTGCCCTCACCTTATCTCCAGGATTCTCTGCTCGTGACTTGTATTCAGCGAATTGTATCATGTTACACGTCATTCTCAGCTCCCAAGTTCCGAGCGGCAAGATAACGACGTACATAACATATTGCAAACATTTTTGTACTTCATCAACTATTCTTTTCGTTAAATATTGGTAGCGTAGCCCCACATTGAATCAAGCGCGCCACTCAGACCTAAAGGTCACCATATCCAGTGTGTTAAATTAAAACCAGTGGTATCTAAACATTAGATTGTAAATTATTCAATATTGACATAAATGAATCTTTTGCGGTCTCTGCGTATCCTCTGTGGTTTTGGTAAATACCAATGACACAAAGCAATTCTACGTTGGTGCGCCGCCAGCTAACTAAAATGACAAAAAACACGTATATCCCTTTCCATGCACCCCCGATGCTCTAATGTGCACATAAGATGCGATATATTTTCCCTAAATATTTTAGTTTTTGTCAAATTCATCCTGCTCTGTAGTAGCAATGTAAAACCAGTTCAAAGTTTATTTACATGATGGGCACTTTGGTTCGAAAAACAGGAAGTCCAATTTCAGCAAAATCTTACGTCCGCGATGACCTGAAAACAAGATTTATAAGATTTATAGGTAATTTGTTTGTCAGCAATAGCACAGTTTAAAAATAAAATTTATTACAATTTTGCTATTATCGCCTTTCTGCCTTGCTGCTGTGGGAAGGACGCTTCCCTGAAGAAATAAAGCTTGATAAAGCAACTGTTTCTGCCTCAAAGCAGGTTAGACTCAATGCCGGAAAAGCAGGGCCGCGTTGGGTCTCTTCGGTCTGGAAGGTTCTTGTAAGGGTTGCAGGTGGAAGAGCCGCGGACGCAGCCCGAACACTGCTCAAGCCGTAGGTGGTGTAATATTTAGCAGGCTTGTGGTTCCTTAGGTTCTTTAGGCTTTACTCATCCTGTCATAACTGCCAGTGTGAGTAAAGTGATGACGAATTGCATAATTCTATTATTTATACAAGTCTATTCAATGTGCGGACGTCCGAAATGTTACGAGAACTCAGTGTAAACTTCATTGGGGCGCGCTAACTCGTGCTACAAAAGGCAGCTTTTGAAGGGATAGGGCAAATTGGACACCCGGGGGAAGCTTTCAAATGCACGATATTTTAAATGCCACGTAGCCACCTTTTGTAGAAAGGAGCCGTACAGCAATTCTGGTGAAACCGAGCGGATATATTACACAAACGTACGTGCGGCGCTCACTTACTTACAAAAATTGCAATTGCTGCAGCAGCGCAAAACAAAGGCGGGTATTTTAAATACCTGACCTAGTTGACTGGCCAGTTTTGTTGGGAAAAACGCGTGTCGTATTTGTGAACAGGGGGCGCCAGGCTCCGTTATAAAAACAATACTAAAATAAACTAAACCAGCCGTAAACATAATAAAAATAAGAGCCGATGAGTAAAAAAGGAAGCATTGGAAATATATTTCATGCGCTGCGCAATGCATTACCCAAAACGTATTTTTGAAGTTCTCGCGCAGTGACAAGCCCCAGGCTTGGCTCTCGCGAGGCCGCAAATCGTTTCTAGCACGTTAAACCCGTCACACTCTCATGGGGACGACCATGCGATTTGTCATAAATGCGCTTTTAATTACTTCAAAATTCATCTTTTATTCCTTCTTTTTTAAAGTGCGCAATACCAACCTGGCCGTCGAAACCCGTGGCCCTTATTACTTTTAATGCATGTTACTGTGTTTTAGTGAAAGGCTTCAGTATATACTTTTCCATCACTATCAATAAATGAAAACTATTTGGCGCTCTCTGGACATTGTCAGTCTTGTACCGTAGAAAACCAAAAAGGGAAGTGCTTTAAAAAAGCAATGGTTACACACGTAGTGAAAACCGGACAACGTCCCCATAGTGTGGCACTAAATAAATATACCGAAGGAAGTTCTTGCGACGTTTTTATTCTTGTGCGCGTGGTGGCAACTGACAACCTTAACAAATAATAAAAACACATTGCACCTAAAAACTTGCTGGGATTGTTTGGGACAATTGCTGCGGATACGTAATTACCACACTTTCGATGCCTACAAAGGTGTCAAATTGAACAACAGCATTGTGGGCTAGATCCCAGCATGGCAACTGCAGCTTTCCTTTTGCAACTGCCGTCCTGTGAGCAACAAGGCTACGCCCCATGACTTGGCCGCCGTTTCGGATGGATGCAAAAAGTAAAAAAGCTCAGGTGTAAGAGAGTTTGGGGCACGTTAAAACTACAGCGCGACTCATCGCCACTGAAGCGTCGGCAAGTTCTTCCCCACAATCAAGCACGCTTGCACACCGCGGTGATGACATACACAAAATCCCGGGTCATGTCCACTAACGCGAAACCTGGTAAGGGGCTAAGCACGCAGAGTATAGGCGTATCCTTGGTGCCTCGGTGTTTTTGGGAACGGAGATGAAGCCGTTGGGGGTACAGATATGATACTTGGTTGTAAAAGCTCTTATCTTGCAGCACGAATCCGTCTAGCGCGAGGGGTAAACAGGGGCCCGTTGATATTTAAGTACGCATAACCACGCGCTCCAGTGCCAGGTGTAAACGAGTGTCACGGTGATTTTTTAGCGCGCCTTGCGTTCTAGCGCGAGGCGTAAACGAGGATTTCAGAGTTTTTTTTGCTACGCGTGAGCGATAGGAGATGAACCAAGATTTCGACGACGACGACGACAGATGACAAGAGACGCAAACAGCCTCAGCCCCTAATAGATACGCTGCACGCTCAACACAGCGGGAATGCTTCCCCGGGAGAGGGGTGTTGCATTGCCAGTACAAAACCTGCACAGAATTTTAATCCTGCACATAAAAAGGCAGCAACCTATACCTGGACAGCAACACGCAACCAACCACTTTTTAGCCCCGGTGACATTTTTGCACATGTATGAAACAAACCGCCATATAATTTAAAAATAAAATCTATTTACTGTACGTCAAACAAGCTTGTCACGACTCCCTTTGCCCGCTCGCGAAAACAATGAGGCGCAAAAAACAGTGATTTATTTTTGCAGTGTGGCCGCCCCGAGCACGTGTACCAAACTTGCTGGAGTTACTGAGAGTTCACAGGGGTGCTAAATTATGTTTTAAACAAAATATTTTACTGCATGAAGAGACAAGATTACATCGGGACAAACAACATCTGAGAAAAAGAACAGGAAGAAAACTTTACACAGACATCGCCTTTGTGCGCGCAGGCACTAAGCGGGGTACGTTGGAAATGGGCGCACGTGCGATCTGGGCGGCTAATGGACGGCGTTTACTAGACAAGCAGCAACAAGGAAAAAAAAAATACACAATAGGGAATACAGCGACCCACTCTCTGGGAAGGCATACACTTTACCCTAGGCGTGGCTATAGATACCTTCAAGTTCAACGACAGAAATTCATGGCGAAGTAGAGTCAGCTTCGCGAGGAAGCCGCTTTCGCTTCTCAGGGCTCCTGGTGCGGAGTCTGGTTAGCCTTGCGACTCGTGTAGACGAGGCGTGCTCGATCGCGAAGGCAGAGGGCGGGTCGTCCTGCCGCGCACCTACCGGCGGACTTCCGCTGAAGCAGCTGCATCTTTAGCCCCCCCAGCGACTTTCACGTTGTTCAGTGTCCCATAGCCTGTTCCCAAGCTCTCTCCCGCTCGCACCCCTTAAATAGACTTTGCCCGACTGTGGTTCTGTCCTTCAGATTTGCTCCTCCGCCGTACCCATTGGTTCTTTTTCCATTTTCATGGGTTCTTTTTCCTTTTTTTTTCGCCACCACCCCGCACCTGCGATTGCGGGGCTGCTCTCCCGATTGTGACGTCGCCTTCCCTGTACCGCGGAGGTGGCCTGGGCTAACCCTAGGGGTTCCTTCCGCACCGCTGACTTTGCCTCCCACGATATCGAGAGAGAAGCGAGCTACGCGAACTGCCAGGGCCCTGCCATGTGCCCCTTTGGGGGCTGCGATGACTAAAGAAAAAAACCAACACACTAAGCAGACGGAGTGAAGCAATGGTTACACACGTAGTGAAAACCGGACAACGTCCCCATAGTGTGGCACTAAATAAATATACCGAAGGAAGTTCTTGCGACGTTTTTATTCTTGTGCGCGTGGTGGCAACTGACAACCTTAACAAATAATAAAAACACATTGCACCTAAAAACTTGCTGGGATTGTTTGGGACAATTGCTGCGGATACGTAATTACCACACTTTCGATGCCTACAAAGGTGTCAAATTGAACAACAGCATTGTGGGCTAGATCCCAGCATGGCAACTGCAGCTTTCCTTTTGCAACTGCCGTCCTGTGAGCAACAAGGCTACGCCCCATGACTTGGCCGCCGTTTCGGATGGATGCAAAAAGTAAAAAAGCTCAGGTGTAAGAGAGTTTGGGGCACGTTAAAACTACAGCGCGACTCATCGCCACTGAAGCGTCGGCAAGTTCTTCCCCACAATCAAGCACGCTTGCACACCGCGGTGATGACATACACAAAATCCCGGGTCATGTCCACTAACGCGAAACCTGGTAAGGGGCTAAGCACGCAGAGTATAGGCGTATCCTTGGTGCCTCGGTGTTTTTGGGAACGGAGATGAAGCCGTTGGGGGTACAGATATGATACTTGGTTGTAAAAGCTCTTATCTTGCAGCACGAATCCGTCTAGCGCGAGGGGTAAACAGGGGCCCGTTGATATTTAAGTACGCATAACCACGCGCTCCAGTGCCAGGTGTAAACGAGTGTCACGGTGATTTTTTAGCGCGCCTTGCGTTCTAGCGCGAGGCGTAAACGAGGATTTCAGAGTTTTTTTTGCTACGCGTGAGCGATAGGAGATGAACCAAGATTTCGACGACGACGACGACAGATGACAAGAGACGCAAACAGCCTCAGCCCCTAATAGATACGCTGCACGCTCAACACAGCGGGAATGCTTCCCCGGGAGAGGGGTGTTGCATTGCCAGTACAAAACCTGCACAGAATTTTAATCCTGCACATAAAAAGGCAGCAACCTATACCTGGACAGCAACACGCAACCAACCACTTTTTAGCCCCGGTGACATTTTTGCACATGTATGAAACAAACCGCCATATAATTTAAAAATAAAATCTATTTACTGTACGTCAAACAAGCTTGTCACGACTCCCTTTGCCCGCTCGCGAAAACAATGAGGCGCAAAAAACAGTGATTTATTTTTGCAGTGTGGCCGCCCCGAGCACGTGTACCAAACTTGCTGGAGTTACTGAGAGTTCACAGGGGTGCTAAATTATGTTTTAAACAAAATATTTTACTGCATGAAGAGACAAGATTACATCGGGACAAACAACATCTGAGAAAAAGAACAGGAAGAAAACTTTACACAGACATCGCCTTTGTGCGCGCAGGCACTAAGCGGGGTACGTTGGAAATGGGCGCACGTGCGATCTGGGCGGCTAATGGACGGCGTTTACTAGACAAGCAGCAACAAGGAAAAAAAAAATACACAATAGGGAATACAGCGACCCACTCTCTGGGAAGGCATACACTTTACCCTAGGCGTGGCTATAGATACCTTCAAGTTCAACGACAGAAATTCATGGCGAAGTAGAGTCAGCTTCGCGAGGAAGCCGCTTTCGCTTCTCAGGGCTCCTGGTGCGGAGTCTGGTTAGCCTTGCGACTCGTGTAGACGAGGCGTGCTCGATCGCGAAGGCAGAGGGCGGGTCGTCCTGCCGCGCACCTACCGGCGGACTTCCGCTGAAGCAGCTGCATCTTTAGCCCCCCCAGCGACTTTCACGTTGTTCAGTGTCCCATAGCCTGTTCCCAAGCTCTCTCCCGCTCGCACCCCTTAAATAGACTTTGCCCGACTGTGGTTCTGTCCTTCAGATTTGCTCCTCCGCCGTACCCATTGGTTCTTTTTCCATTTTCATGGGTTCTTTTTCCTTTTTTTTTCGCCACCACCCCGCACCTGCGATTGCGGGGCTGCTCTCCCGATTGTGACGTCGCCTTCCCTGTACCGCGGAGGTGGCCTGGGCTAACCCTAGGGGTTCCTTCCGCACCGCTGACTTTGCCTCCCACGATATCGAGAGAGAAGCGAGCTACGCGAACTGCCAGGGCCCTGCCATGTGCCCCTTTGGGGGCTGCGATGACTAAAGAAAAAAACCAACACACTAAGCAGACGGAGTGAATCAGGGGTGGAAGCGCGACCCAAATTGGCCTTGACATGCCCGGGAAGCCCCGGTTCGGCCGCGCGTATCAGCCGAAAACGCCTCCCCAACTCGCAGCGCCGAAGGAGAATGGCTGTCCTGGCGCGGCAAGCCATGGTTGGACGGCGGCGTCGGCTACTGTAGCGGACGTTGTACAAATGGACTTCAGTGAGGCCGCCGCAAAGCGGCAGTGCGAGGGCATCGACGCAGTACAAGGTGACAACCCTCCTGGCAGCGAGGAGCCACCTCCTAAGGCGGTTATAGTTAGATGTTCGAGATTAAACCGAACCCCCCTACGAATCCCAAGGCCATGCCCACCTACTCAGCACGATGCTTTCAAGGGTAGGCAGCAACTGTTTGTTATGTGTTGGTGTTGCACTGCTCCACCGAAGCGCGAGTGAACTAAACTGAACTACGTAGTTGGGTTCAGGGAATACTTTTGGAATGTCTTCCGTGGCTTTGTTGCCTGCAAAGTGTCTTTCGGTGTGTTTTTAAACGTGGGAAGGGAGGAAGGGGATGTAGACCACCGTGTTTAGTGGGGCCCTTAGCGCCCTTAGATTGTTTGCAGTTTAATGCATGTATGCATGAGTGTTTTATTTTCGTTTTTGTTGATGTTCCGTGTTTAGTGGTTCCCATAAAGCCCTTAGTGTGTTTGTAGTTTAATGTATCTTTGTATGACTGTTTTATTTTCATTTTCGTTGATGTTGTAGTTGCGTTTCGAATGCGAGTGAGTTTGTTAGTTTTGGCGGAGCGGAGTCCGTTTTTATTGCAAGTGCACGGACGTAAGTGTTACACTGTAAAGTTCATCGCTTTCTTGGAATGATTTAATTAACACACAATCCTATACTTGTAGCCATGCTTAACGTCAAGGGGTTTGCCAGTCGGAGACGTCAATGTCGCATGTACCGCCTTCTGATACCGGGGCCTTGCAAAAAAACCAAGGCCGAGAGAGAGGATCAAACGGACCGTATAGTGCAGCCATTATTGTCGCGCTATGACGTCTGTGTTTTTCACGCAGTCGGGTTCCCCGGAGGGTGCACGCTTTTAATACGGGGTATTTTAGTCGCCAGTCAAGCATAAAGCGTAGTTTCTGTGACTACTATGAGGAGTTGTTCACGCGTCAGTCTATCGATGCTCTCTAGTTCAAAAATGAGTTTATGTGTTGGTTACCGCGCCTGAGTTGAGACACTACCGCATGTCTCGAAATTGATGTTACAGTAGATGAAATAAAAAGAGACATCGCGAGCTGAGCCCAGGAAAGACCCCCGGTCCTGATGGACTGTGCTCAGCCTTTTATAAAAAGTTTAAGAACGACATAAGCCCTGTTCTGTGTGATGTTTACGCCGAATCATGCCAAACAGGAGAATTACCTCCATCCTTTCTAGTGTGACACACAGCCTTCATACCGAAATCAGAGGCCAACAATAAACTCAGGGCAATATCTGCGTATCGCCCAGTCAGTTTAACCAACGTTGATATTAAGATCTTAAGGAAAATATTAGCTAGCCCCTTGCAGAGGGTAATAAGAGACAATGTGGGACCACACCAAACTTGCGGTACAAAGGGACGTTCAATACTAACCAACATTCACACCACGAGAAGTGTTCTTTGCAGCTGCGACAGTGTGCACAGTGCTGTGACCATGCTTCAGATAAACCTGGCAAAAGCATTTGACCAGGTATTACATGAACGTCTTTTAAACATGTTACAACATGTAAATGTAGGTTCTTGTATTTGCAAGGGAGTGCGTATGGCGTACAATGTGGTTGCACTCACCTTGTTGTAAAGAAAATGACAATAAAACGCATTCAGGCTCCCCGAGCCGTGCGGTTGGGCTGATGATGATGATTGATGATGATGATTTCTATTGGTTTCCCCTTTGTATCGGGGTGATGACATGTCATCTTACCAAAAAAGAATAATATACCTATGTTTTACACTTTTGGTTCAGTACTAGCGCTGCTTAGGGCAGGCACAAAAAGCTTATTAGGCACAAATACTTTTTTTTTCTGTTACAAGTGGTAACTGTCCTAGGCAATATTCCCCTCTCTGCTTTTCGTCCACCAGCTGCCCATTGTCATCCTTGCTTTTTTTCTTTATATATTGAATCGTTTTGTTTAAGCATCGTAAGAAGCGAGAGCATCAGTGGGTTTCGATTGGAATCAGCTGAAGTTCGTGTCTTGGCGTACGCTGATGGCATTATCATTTTTTGTGTTGACAGAAGCAGTAGTAGGGTTGATGTAAACGTTTTGAAACGGTTTTCTAACTATAGTGCCAGTGGAGTAAACTTGCAAAAGTGTTTTGGATTTTGACATAGGGACTGCGAAAGTGCGCTAAGTGTGTGTGCATGTATCAGCTGGCAGACGACGCCAGCTAAGTAGTTGAGAGTGCCCCTAGAAAACTATGAAGACAGTGACTCTTACTGGCGCAGAGAGACAGCTGAACTGCGCGAAAAATGTGAGAAGTGGTAAGGGAGTGGACTTTCCATATTTGGCAGAGCGTCAGTATAAACCTTTTTTTGATAAGCAAGCTATGGTACGTACTTCAGGTACTGCTTTGTTCGCGTTCTCATGTACAAGCCCTGCACCGGTTGTTTGCAGAGTTGATATGGGAATCGAAAGGGGAAAGAACAAGGCGCACGAATCCCCTTCGGTGAGTGCGTCAGGGGGCGGGGGGGGCTTTCTTTGTCCCTTTTTTGTGGCAAGTCGTCAATTTTTATGTTCTTTCGGGATGTGAACGATCCTTTCTTGCGCACTGTGTGCCGGCTGCAGTTATAAAGTACACTACCTGAATTTGTTGTTACGTCTGCACACATTTCTCTCGGAGTAATCAAAGGCTACTTTTAAGTTATATTAGGTTATTGGTTCGGAAACTGATATAAGCTTTGTATAAAGTGGGGGGGGGGGGGGGGGAATGGAGGGGCAGAGATGTTGTGGCTGTGTTCATCTGTAGCATGAAAAGTGCGCAACTAAGTATTCTACCCTCGGGAACGCTATTTTCTCGCGCTTATAGTGGGAATACTGCAGACCCGAAGCCAACTTCCAATGTTTGTTCTGACAGGTACGTTTCTATCGTGTTATGCATATTTACACAAACCACCAAAACGTTTAGGTACCCAAGGATGTCCTAGCACTAAACAGATTGTAGGACTTCTCTAGGTTAAAAAATTGACAAAGAGTACGACTTGTGAAAAGGCATTTTTGTATAGTAAGCAAAAGCGACAAATTGGAACCGTCCTTATCTGCCCGAATGAAAGCTCTAAAGGCAGCTACTGAAGTACTCATCAAACAACCCCCAGCAGCTAAGAAATACACCTGCAGCATTGGCTACGTCATCCCAATTCAGCTTCCCGTGTGCAAGAAGTATGCAAGCCGTTTCGGTGTACAAACGCGCGCTACGACATGTTAGCAGGGAATAAAATTGTTTCCGAAAGCCGCACTTCACCATTTGCTCTTTGCAGAAAAGGAAATAACGGTAGTGATACACTAGATACATTTTTGCCATGAATTTTCTGGTTCCTCTAACAATGGCTCTCCAATTAAACACTAGGTGCGGAGCTACCAGTAATCTCTTTCAAAATCAGGCCAGAATGTCGCCGCTCTTTTTCCAGGTACTTTTCTGCTACCTATTCAGAAAAAGATTGTTTTTTCAAATGAAAGAAGTGTACGTTTTCTGTTGAAGAAAGCTGTAGCTCATTTTAGCGCAAAAACAATGAATTATTGAAATAAACTTACCGTTTGAAGATACTAAAAATAATAGGGCAGCTGAGTGTGCATGATTCTTTTAAACACTCACAATGACCTAAAAACATGAAGTAAATAAGTGTACTCGGATGTAATCACTGATTGCATTGTGCAAAATGACAAAAGCAAATTTTAACAATGAGTAAACACACATAATCAATATAACTATTAAGTTATTTAAAGGCTATTTCGAAATACTATAGTCTGTTTTTGCAACACAAAAAAATATAAAAACAAATGTTTGCTCTACAGCATGAGACAGTAAAAAGGTTTTCGAAGTTTTCATAGGTTTTTTTTTTAATAAAGACATAAGTGTGATATATTTTTGTGAGAAGAAAAAAAAAACAAAGGTAATAGCACAACGTGATGGGGCCCTTCTCCTGCGACATTGCTCTTACGGCCACTTTGAAAGTACTTCCCTTGACGATCCTCAATTTTCAATTTCAGCGCTCTGCTCCAAATGTATAGGTGAGATATTAACACCGTAGTTTCCTCCAAAAATGATACAGGGTGGCACACCACTAAACAGAAATGATGTAAACCCTTCGTTTAAAATATTTGAAGGTCTTATAAAAGCAAACAGGGGCTAAGCCCTCTCACAGATCCTTTTTTTTCTAATTCTTGGGACCACGGCGTAACCTTCATTGCCGTCTTAGTCTTCTGATAGTTTATAATCATTTACCTTAGTTGCATAAAACTCAAGATCAGTTCAATAAGTACCCCTGTGCAAAAAGTAATTTTTGTTCTAGAGATTTTTTTTGCCTAAATAGTTTGGTGTGTACCAAGAACTGGCCTTTGTCGCAGCAATTTTTTGTGCTCAATTATATTGGTAAAATGACAAGAGAAATGGGTCATTCAACCGAATCAGTACAGTGTTGTGTGTTAGGGTATAAATACTACTGTAAACTTGTTTACAATTTTACGCTTTATTATAGAGTATTATTGTAAGTGAAGTGGTACACATTACGCTGAACTATGAACTACATTGTTACTCATGTGCATTTTTCGGTTATTTGCGCCTTCTGAATGACACATTAAAATGTTCTTTTCAATTTTTTTCAGTAGATATGGCTCTTGTCATCGCTACTTACCAAGGGCAGTATTTTCCAGAATAAATTATAGTGCCAGAGAAAAGGGGAAAAATTATTAACGTCATGAGCGCTCGTAAACCCCTGACTTTATTCAGACGTTTTTCACTTGTAATACGCATTCTAGTGGAGGAAAAACGCACCCGGTAGAAAACACAATTTTGCATAAACCTCTGCCTTAAGAACTTTTATTGTTTTTATCAGAAAAGTCACTAAGAGTAGACTGAAGCAGCCTACGACAATCTTTGTATAGAAAATGAATAAGTGAACCCATATCAGCAGTAACGTGTCTTTGACAAAAAGTTTGCAGCCTTTGGCTACCAACCATAACAAGGCCACTGAGCGCTACCAGGTACCAACAGATCAATTCCTGTATTTATCAAAATTGTATTAGTAATCTTCAGGCTGGCAAGAAAGGTGTGTTGTTCTTTTGTCGTTTAAATTTAATAGTCGAGTTCCTGTCACCACGCTATTACGAAGTATTTTATTGTTAGCATGTGTAGGTAATGCCATGAGAAAATGGCAGCAACGTGCTGTTTTCTAGGCCTGAACTAGCGGGCATACTTTTAAAGCAAAACTTTCTACCGTTGACAGGCAACGGTTTTTTTTTTGTGGTGTGCGGGGCAACAAAGTCCCAACTCGGCGGAGGCGGAAGTGGCGGGGGTAGCGGGTGAAACACAGGGAGCCGACTGTAGATGCCGTGGCGAATTTACCCAGCGTTGCCCGCGGGGAAGTGAATGCTCGCGGTGGCAGACTAGACAGTACTGTTTTGACTTCGGCGCTAGCGACGATTGTTTTGGGCCTCTTTTGGCTCAGCTTCACGTCCATTGCGCGCTGCCTTCGTACGGCTTGATTAACTTGTTCGGCAGCACCTCCAAGATTAACCGCACCCGACGGAATCAAGTCGTTCTACGGCACTGATACGTTAAGGATTGGGTGGCTGGGCGGTAAAGTAAAATGTACAAACCACATGCAGACGTCTGGTCGCTAGAGAAACACGACCAAAAGCGCACTGTTTGGGACGTATAGGACTCCGTTCTTTAAATAGGGGAATACCCATTCGCTTACGGTTTAAGACGCAGTTAAAAATGCGAAAGTAGCAGCTCGTTCCGATAAATAGCGATTATAAAAGTTCCCTAAACTTTCTCTCCATTGTCAAACTTACTAAACTAACTACTAGTTCAAATCTGTATAAATGGGAATACCTACGCTCACATGCCGAATTGTTTCGGTGTCTGCGCTTGTGTCACGCGGTGGTGTAGCCCAAGCTAGAATATAAAGATGACCAGGTCCGTCTGTCTGACACTTGGAAAGGCACTCCTCTCCGTTTTCTTTCTCCAGACTCATAGATGGGCTACAGCGGCGGCATCTGCCGCTCTACCCCTGCCGTGGCCGACGCTGCTGTGGAGTTCGGACGCTGCCCCCGCGAATTCTCCTAAAGGCTGGCCGAATCTCTGGCTTCCCTCTTTGCAGAGCCACGTGTATAAATTCAATTGGCGTCACATGGGAAATTGTTGTGGGCGTCATTGAAATTTTTGCTTTCCAACTACATTCACAGATGGGATAAGAGACCTTTCTTTTCTAAGAGTATTCCCACATTTTTAACCGAGGAATCATGACAAGGGGGCAGCTTTATTCCATTTTTGTGAGAGGACATTCTTGCAGCTGTACATAGGCCGGTACGTCAGACGTAATAGGGTCGTTTAAGTGCTGAGGATTCCTACCCGAGAATTTTTTTCTTGATGCAAGAACATCATTTCTTCCAACAGCGTGCAGCTTGCCGGTAGACGTGAAATACTTCTTGTGCGATATCGTGCAAGCAGAGTTTCTCTTGCCCCACACGGGGCACCTTGAGCAATCTTGGTGACGGTATTGGCGACACCGCGGACTTCGAGCCGCCAAACTTAAGCTGGATCCAACCTTAGCGAGGTGTTGTATGGTGAAGGATAGAAACCACAAATGTGGCCTACGGAGCCCACGTCAAGCTCCGGCCGATGGGCTCCTTGTCTTTTTACAAGGCACGAAGCCCTGGGACTTCTTCAGCTATTAGGGAAAGCTGACGAAGAAAGTACCCCCGTCTCCCTGCTTTTATATGTGTTATATGGCATTTTCAACCCCACCCCCCAGACGTAATCGACCCCCAAAAAGAGGCCGCTCCGACGTTTTATTTCTACCTCTTTCAACAACTGTCTTTCCAACAACCGTAAACAACGTTTCTCGTTTTCTTGTAATTGAGCCAACTGACATTATCTGTCTTATTAGTATCGAAGTTCCTGAAAAGTATAATTGGTGAGGCGTACAAATCCAAGAAACAAAAAACTGGGCAATTGCTGGTCGAAGTCACCACGCAGCAACAGGCAGAAAAACTCTGGCGCCAGACCCTAATCGGTGATCTTGACATCAGGGTCACGCCCCACCGCAGATTAAACAGTTCCCAGGGCGTGATCTCCGATCCTGATATACTGAAAGAAACTCAAGCCGACCTGCTGCAGGGCCTTAGAAGTCAGGGTGTAACAGGGGTCAGGCGCATAAACATACGTAGAGATGATAAACAAATACCCACAAGGCACCTTATCTGAACTTTTGACAGCTCCAGTCTTCCAGGATACTTCAATGCAGGTTTTGTGCGATGTCCGGTGCGGCCTTACATCCCTATTCCGCGGCGCTGTCTTAAGTGCCAACGGTTTCGGCATGGCAAGAACTCCTGCCGCGGCCACCTTCCCTGTGCAAAATGCGGCCAACATGACTACCCGTTCGAAAACTGCAATACCCAGAGTTTCACCTCTGCCAACTGCCAGGAACCCCATGCAGCGTGGTCTCGCACTTGTGAGAAATTTAAGCAGGCAAAACCAATCATAAATGTAAAGGTCACAAAAGACATCTACTTCCAAGGGGCGCGAAAGAGGTTCGCCTCGTTCCCCCTGGGGAGGTATGCCGACGCAGCTCGCCGGGGGGGGGGGGAGCGGCGTCTGGTTTCGGCGGGGACCCAGTACCACGAGCCGGACTTGGTCCCGCACCCGTCCCCCACCGGGTTGCCTTTGGCGGCCCAACCCGCCTCTGCACCGCTCGCTGAGCCAGCAGCGGCTGAGATAACCACATCTGGTGGGAGTTATGCTGCATCCTCCAGTTCCGCTCCACTGTCACAAAGCACATGCGAGGGTACGTAGATGGAAATGGGGGAGCCAGCGGCAGTTCCCACACCCGCCGCACCACCTGCACCATCCGAGGCGTTTTTGAAACACTCGGCGGTAGCGGCCGAGGAAAAGCGCGCCCCAACGGGTCCATGGTCAACGCAGCCTGATTCCTCACGTGCTCCGAAGACATCCGAGGATGAAATGGGCGTCGGACCATTCTTGTCTTCGGTGCACCGCAAGGAACGCGCCCCGACTCCAAACCCTCCCGACAAGCCAAAAAAGGCGAGAGTCACAGCCCCGAAAGACGACACATAAACATACACACTCCAGTAGCTCTCACACTAAATAATAGGAAGAGAAAACATAACTCAATTGAACTGCAGAGGCCTTCCTAAATATCTTGACGATGTATACAAAATACTGCATGCTAATCATCCAAGTGTAATGTGTGTTAAGGAAACACATCTGAATTCCAAACACACAATTTTTTTAAATAGTTACCTGGTATACAGACAGGACAGGGATGGATGTCCACCCTCTTTTGGCGGTGAGGCCATAATTGTCCGGAAATCCTTAGCCTGCCACCCTGTCACTTTGAACACTGTCCTTGAGGCTATAGCAATAGGGTTAATAATATTTAATAGGTTCATATCGGTATCCTCCATATACATTCCTCCTGATGTTGCCCTTTCAAGCTCTGACTTCGAGGCGTTCGTTGACCAGCTGCCCGAACCATATATCCTCACAGGCGACCCTAATGCTCACAACTCTCTTTGGGGCTCTTCTCGCACAGTCTCCCGAGGTCACCTGATAAAAAAAATTCCTTACATCTTCAGGAGCACGCCTTGTCAACAATAAGCAGCCTACATACCATAACATCGGACGCAACAGATACTCATATCTTGACTTGGCTATTGGCTCCGCAGTTCTCTTTCCTCTTCTCAAGTGGGGTGTGGTCACTAACCCATATGGCAGTGAACACTTCCCCACCTAACTAAGATATATAGGTAAAGGCCCAAGCAGTTCATCTTCCCATAATAGGTTTAATGAAGCACGAGCTAACTGGAATACATTTGCAGAGACATCGAAACTGCACTACACATCCATTGGACATCTACACGTTGAAGAAGCCACAGAACTCCAAAAGTCCATTCCATACGCCTCTGGTGCCCCGCGCAACCATAGGAGGCCGTGGTGGAATGAGGACTGTAGGCGGGCGCGAGAGGCCCTGAACAAGGCGTGCGGTATCCTTCGTCAGCACCCCACGTCGAGCAACTTGCTCTTGTGCAAACGGGACAAGGCATTTGAAAAACGTGTGCGCCGTGGAGAAAAAGGATAGGGTCGGCACACCTTCTTGACATCCACAAACTCGTAGACAGACACACACAAAGTCTTGACACACATATGTAAGTTCAAAGGACAACCGACACACAGCCTGCCCCTGGTTAGCACAACAGGAGACGCACTCGAATACCAGGCCAAAACACTTGCACAACACTTCGAACATGTGTCCAGTTCCGCACACTACACAAACACTTTTATGAAACACAAAACATCTACGGAAAAGAAGTCCCTGCGTGATAGCAACAAGTTGCACACTTCTTACAATTCGCCTTTTTGAATTCATCACCTGAAGTCAGTCCTGACATCATGTAATCCTTCAGCTGTTTGTGAAGACAAAGTCACATACACGAAGATCCAACACCTACACTGAGACACCCTTAAAACACTTTTTCATATATACAAGAAAATATGGCTTTCGGGGCACAATCCACGCTCTGGGAGGGAGGCCATAGTAGTGGCTTTCCTGAAGGAAGGGAACGATCCTTTCTCTCCTGCCAGTTACCGGCCCATTGCTTTGACAAGCTGCCTGTGCAAGCTCCTCGAGAAGATGATAAACAGGTGGCTCGCGTACTTTCTTGAGTACAATGACCTTCTCTAGAGATCCTAGGCAGGCTTCAGGGCAAGGCGGCCCACTAACGATCAAGTCGTCGCGCTTGAGTCCTATATACAGGATGCGTTTATTCATACGCAGTTTTGCACAAAGGTGTTTTTTGACCGTGAGAAGGCCTATGACACCGCCTGGCGCTACGGGATCCTCAGTCACCTGAAATCATTTGGTATCTCAGGCAACATAATGAACACTCTTGGTAGTTATTTGTATGAAAGAAGATATCGTGTGAGAGTGGGTAGCGCACTCTCAAGGGTTTATGTGCAAAAAAACGGCGTTCGGCAAGGTGGACTTCTAAGTTGCACTCGGTTCATAGTTAAGATGAACTCCCGTTGGAAGGAATTGCCACCTACAATTTCCTCTCAATGTATGTAGACGACGTCCAGGTATCTTTTAAATCATGCAATACGTCCATCTGTGAGCGTCAAGTCCACCTTGGTGTGAAAAAACTAGGCAGCTCGGCAGACGTGAATGGTTTAAACTCAACCCAGAAAAAAGATCTTGTATTGTGTTCTCTAGGAAGCGTGGGATCCATCCAAACGCAGACACAACCCTTTATGGCGTCTCGATTTCTGTGAGGAAGGAACCCAAGTTTTTAGGGGTGTTTTGGATGAAAAACGTACGTTCATCATCACATTACAGAACTGAACATAAAAGTCTAAAGGCTATCAACATTCTCAAAATCTTGTCCACCAGTCCTATGAAACGGACAAGCAACTCGTCTCACGGATTTTTAACAGTCTATTGCGGTCTAGATTGGACTACGGAAGAGTCGTTTATGGATCTGCAGCAAAAACAACCTTAAAAGCGCTTGACCAAGTCCTGCATCTGGGGCTTCGCCTTGCGTGTGTTGGTTTTCGCACTAGCCCAGTCCAGAGCCTGTATGTAGAGTACAATAAGTGGTCCCTGCACCGCCAGAGCACCTACATAGATTTGCTGTATGCCTCAAATGTGATGGCTCTGACTAACCATCCTTTTAATTACACTCTTAACGATACATCCAGAAAACACCTCTTTTTAAACCGCCCATCCATTTCTTCTGAGCCTAATGTTTCCTTTATGGACATACACCAGACACCCATCATTCATTCTATGCCACCTTGGAATCTTCAGACTGTGTCGTGTGATATGTCGTTTACTCAACTCGATAAAACAGCGTACCAAAGATTGCTATTCTGCAACAATTCTTGTTTTTACAAGACAAGCACTGATGCGCGGCATTTTAAAGCGACGCATCAAAGACTGCCACTGCTGTGTCTTGTGCGGCGCGCGGAGGGAACTTTCGGGGCTGTAAGATGATGAATGTCCATAACAGTATTTTTACGGCAGGAGCATATGGAATAATTATGATTTTACATCACATTATCCAACAGCGAATAACAAAGTCTGCTGTGTACATGGCCACCCTTAGTGTTTTACGTGCTTTGGCCTCTGGTAAGGAATCTAAACACTATGTAATTATTCTTGCTTTTAAGGCCATTTCGTCTGCATACACCTCAAACCTTCAAATTACTATATGCTAGATTCCAGGCCATTGCGGTATCACTGGAAATGAGGGGGCGGATAAAATGGCTGCCGCTGCTGTACTGCAAGAAGCGGTTGACATAACAACAGTATCCTACCCTGACACCAAACCCCACATCAGTGAACACCTTCGCAAAACATGGCAAACACACGGGAATGAACAGACAGACAACCAACTACACATAATAAAACCTCACTCGGGACCATACACCATACACATGCAACAGATACACAGAAGGTGCCTTTGCTCGCCTACAGGTAGGGCACACACATGTCACACACTCGTATCTGCTCACTGCGTTTTCAAGACCTGTGTGGCATGTGCGAAGAGACCCTATCCGCAAGTCACATACTCATTCAATGCAAGGCACTCGGCACAACACGACACAAGCACTTCAGAGAACTCTACAGACAACACATTCCGCTCGCTACACCCAGCGATGTTTCTCGGTGACGACGCCATGGTTTCTGTAAAACGCGCATTTAAGCATCTGTCAGACGTTACGTTTTTAAACCTCATTTCCTGCCATGCATAATCATATCTTGCCCTATACCCCAGCCATTACCATTATCTTTATTTGATTTTACTATGTCCGGTTTACAGGTTTCTATACCTACCTTTTTGTGGTAATCACTTCGCTTCAACCAATAAATAACTTTCCTCTGGCGCTCTTTGCGCTCGTTGTCCTTGCGCCATTAGGCACCAACAATCATCATTTAGTCTCATCAACCATTAAATTAAAACTTGTTCTTTGGCGCTCTTTGCCCATAGTCGATCTTGCGCCAAAAAATTCAAAGCATCATCCTCATCCTAATTGCTCTTGGTAATGTTATAATGTACTCAAAAGCGAGTGTTTTGTTTCTCGAGAAATTTATGGGGA
Organism: Haemaphysalis longicornis; assembly: GCF_048455015.1. NCBI lineage: Eukaryota > Metazoa > Arthropoda > Arachnida > Ixodida > Ixodidae > Haemaphysalis > Haemaphysalis longicornis. The sequence goes on from NW_027526214.1 coordinate 101,474,547, forward strand.
ATACCTATGTTTTCTTATAGAGGTGAGAAAGACAAGGGGAAAAGTGAAGGCCCTCACGTAGTTAGCGAACGGCTTTTGGCGACGGCTGCTTGAAGGAGATAAGCCTTAAATGGACTATACAAATTTTAGCCGGTGGGGGTCGCGGAGGTGGACTTCCTAGCGCGACAAGGCAACGAGAATGTAGTGGGGCCGTGATTTAGTTGTGGTCAGCCGACCCCAATGAAGTCAACGCAGGGCTGATGTAGCTGATTCACAGAGAGTAAAAAGCCACGTCTAGTCCCCGCTTTAGTGCTGGCCATCTCCAAGTGACGGTCATAAAAAATAAGGAGTAGACTATTGGGGCGGAGAGCCACCGTTATGACATTCAAACTGAGGCTCGACATTTGTAGCATAGGTTCAGTAGTGAGATTAATAGTGCACTCAACAGCTGACCAGGTAAATAAATCTGTCACACGAGCAAAACTTCCTGTGAAGGGGCGACAGAGGGCGCTGCTGTATTTCTATCGTCGAGGGCCGTTCTCAGCGGCAGCTCGAGTACACAGACAAAGTTAGCAGAGTTGGCTGGCACGGCCGCGAGTAAGGCATACACACTCGCAACCACTGGGCGCGCAAGAAAAGTGGGAGAAGGCTTGGTCAGTGCTTTGCCAGGGTAGGCATATAAGCCTGGCAGTACTGATTTAGCTGAGCGACGCTGAAGTAGGAGTCGATCAGTAGATCAGGAAGGACGAATCTCTTCCATCGGTTGATGATTCACATCGAACAGCCACGGCGCGTCACACTGCTCTGACTGCTTCTCGGATATTGACGGCGAGCATAGGATTACGCAGCAAGGGGCAGCGGATTCCGCACTTAAAGGAAACTAGTAACGATATGCTCTCCGCCCTGCAAAACTTTGACTGCACGCGCCAGCGTTGGTAATGGCGGGCTTCGTCCTTTATTGCCTAGCGAAACAGATGAGCTTTGCAATATTGCAAATTGACACCATTTCGTAAGGTGGTGACTGTATGAGAAATAACCGATTCGGCCAGTTTGTTTAGTGATCATTTTCGTTGTTAGTTCTCGGAATCTCGCGCAGAGCAACACTTATCTTTGCTGAAACGCCACCCAAATTCAATAGTTTTATGTCATACAACTGAAGAGGAAGGTAGACCTCAATTTTTTTTAACTTGTAATATAGCCCGAGTATGACTTACACAATTTGCAAATAGATCGGTGAAGTACGTAGCCGACGGTGTTGCGCTTTGTCCAATGCATGTTTTACTGTGATGTTGAAAACAGGCTTGCTAGCGAAAAATACACACGGCAAATGTTTTATTTCGGTCAAAGGTAAGGATAAAGTTTACCTAAGAACCATCTTCCAATATTTGTCATTGCGGTATTATCCAAATTATTCCAAAAGTGTATACACACAGGTTTGCTTAAAACAAAGTCATCGGAACATATTTTCCAACATGGCTTTCTACAGATTGGTGCACAGAAACTGTATTACTACAAACAGGAAAAAATATCTACGAACATCTCCGGAAAACTGGCTTTTTCAAAGGCGTTTGTTTCCAGAGTCAACCATTATTGCAGGTTAAACTTTACCCGTAAGACGGACGGGGGGTTGCGTAATACTTCTGTACCCCTAAATAAAATATCGAAAACAATATTCTCCACGAGAAAAGTTTTGTCCGAAGTTTGAATCATCGGCTTGAGTGTTTCCCAGGGAAGCATCCTTGAAAAACAGCCTCTCCTGGATATCTTTTACGATCTTCCAAAACACGTTGTGTCACACAAAAGCACCGCGTGTCTCTTGCGTACATGAAAGTACGTTACCAATAACTGGTACACTAACTGAAGACATAGAGGAAAGAATAAGGATATGCTTTGCTCCCTGCCACATGCTCCAGGATAAATAATCTAAAAATAAATACATAAAACAAGTAGTATTCATTTCAGACTTGAAAGAGAAATGTCTCCTGCTGTATCAGATTCATGACGAGCCGGGTGCAGGAGGGAAAAGAACAACAGTTTATTGCGCGTCGGTTATTTATACAGATAGCGGGAGAGGGGGCAAGCGCTCTCCAGATGCACATGCGTATCTATAACCGCTACAATCACTTTCCGCGCATGCAAGGTACATCGCATACGATACAGGGAAGCATCCTAAAAACAGCCTCTCCTGGATATCTTTTACGATCTTCCAAAACACGTTTCCAAAACCCAGGGAAGCATCCTTGAAAACAGCCTCTCCTGGATATCTTTTACGATCTTCCAAAACACGTTGTGTCACACAAAAGCACCGCGTGTCTCTTGCGTACCTGAAAGTACGTTACCAATAACTGGTACACTAACTGAAGACATAGAGGAAAGAATAAGGATATGCTTTGCTCCCTGCCTCATGCTCCAGGATAAATAATCTAAAAATAAATACATAAAACAAGTAGTATTCATTTCAGACTTGAAAGAAAAATGTCTCCTGCGACCATTTCTGATCAATGCAAACAAAATATCGACTTGGTTGCCTATATGGAGGTGTTGGGAGTGCACTCATATTCGAACTTATCCTGGGGTCAAAATATCAGTGAGTGCAAAAAAATTGCGAACTGTAGGCATAATAATTAAACACCAATATACAATAAGTAACTCAGGGGACGAATTGCAAAGCATGCTTTCTGCACTAGGCGAACAGAGTAGAACCGTGGGCCTAAAAAATAATATGCAGAAAACTAAAGTAATGATCAATATTCTCGGGACAGCACAGCGGTTTCAGATAGGTGGCGAGGCAGTGGAATTGGTAAGCGAATATATCTACTTAGGCCAAGTTGTGACCCCAGATCCCAACCATGAGGCAGAGATAATTAGAAGGATCAGAATGGGGTGGGGTGCATATGGCAGACATTCTCAGATAATGAATAGCAGCCTACCATTGTCGCTGAAGAAGAAAGTGTATGACAGCTGCATCCTACCGGTACTCACCTACGGGGAAGAAACTTGGAGGCTCACTAAGAGGGTTCAACTTAAATTGAGAACGACTCAGCGGGCAATGGAGCGGAAAATGATAGGTGTAACATTAAGGGACAAGAAGAGAGCGGAGTGGGTCAGGGAGCAAACTGGTGTTAAAGACATATTAGTAGAAATTAAGAAGAAGAAATGGACGTGGGCAGGGCATGTAAGGCGAAGGCAAGATAACCGCTGGTCATTAAGGGTAACAGAGTGGATCCCTAGAGAAGGCAAGCGTTGCAGGGGGCGGCAGAAAGTTAGATGGGCAGATGAGATCAGGAAGTTTGCGGGGATCAATTGGTCACAGTTGGCACAGGACTGAGGCAATTGGAGATTAATGGGAGAGGCCTTTGCCCTGCAGTGGGCGTAGATAGGCTGGTGATGATGATTATGATACACTCCGGAAGAGCATTAAACGTTTGTTTTATATTTTTGTTTATGCTGCCGTGCCTTTCCTACTCCTATTAAATGTGGGGTACCACGACCGAAACATATAGGAACATCTTAAGGCTAAAGAAACAGGCATAAAAATATTTCTAACACTACCACACCAAAGATGTCTCCCCTTGTTTCTGTATCGTCAATGAACTCAGTATTTAGGATTTCACATTGTAAACTCCGTGAGTGCGGCTCTTAAAAGCCGCAATTAATATTTAATCGCATTCATAAACTAATAAAAACTGCTGTTGCGCCACGAACTCGTTTTCCGTCCTTTGCGTACACGCCGATACCCCATACCATTACAGTTTCCAATAACTAACGCAAAACCTCCCGCGGTTGCTACATAGATGCGACACCATTCTCACTGATATTCCTTCCTTCAGAAGCCGTCCTTACTTCATGATATGCCTTTCTTCACAAAAGCAAAGAACACAATTTATTTCAAAAAACAACTTTGTGTGCGACTTTTTCATGCTAAATTAGGTATTGTAAAAAGTGACATTCTATCAGAATTTCCGGTATATTTTTAGTATATAAACTTCTAAAAATAAATTTTATTCATTAGTTAGAAAAGGTAGTATATATAGTTTTTAGCAAACACTGTAGCCATTATACATGAATTAAATTTCGTCGCATGTTTAATATTAAACATAGACGTACATTGATAGAATATCCGCGATTGTCCTGTTCAGACGTTCCGTTAGTCCGTTCATTTGAGGGTGGTACGCTGTCTTTCTTCGGTTGTCCGTATTGCTGTAGCGTTAGATTGCCACGCAGCAAAGGCCGTTCCGTGGTCCGTGAGTAGGACTTTGGGGGCTCCATGCCGCGGAACATTGTGGTTCATGAAGAACTTTGCGACTGCTTGTGAAGTCCCCCTCAGAAGAGCGGCGGTGTCCGCGTAGCGCGTCATGTAGTTTGTCGCTACTACAATCCACTTCTTCTCGGGTCTGGATGTAGGTTACGGGCCGATAACGTCCATTCCAATCTTTTGGAAGGGGGTCGATGGGGCGGCATGGGATGTGATAGGAAGTCCAGCGAGTCTCGTTGGTGGCGTTTTTCGTCGCTGGCCGTATGGCTGCTACGGACGTAGTGGGCGACATCGGACGTAGGGTGGGGCTAGTAGTACTTCGCCTTGATTTTTCCTATTGTGCGAGCTGTGCCGAGATGTCTGGAAGACCGGTCGTCGTTTAACACTTCCGAAATTTCGTCACGAAGGTCCCCGGGGATGACAAGATGATATTCATGCTGAATGCTGGTAGGTTTTGCTCTAAATTCCTAGGCACGGTGACGTTGCATCGAAGTAGTCGATTATGACACGTAAGTCGGGGTCGGTACTCTGCGGGGTGGCTAGGTCTCTCTCTCCGTCACGATTACAAAGAACACTCTGCCTTCATCATCGTCTTGTGGTGTTGGGTTGATGGCGGCGCGGGACAGGCACTCGGCGTTGGTGTTCCTCCTGCTGGGTTTATAGACTATTGTAACGTGCCACTCTTGCAGGCGCAAGCTCCACCGGCCAAGGCGGCCATACGCGTCCTTCAAAGTGGCGAGCCAACACAGCGCATGGGGGTATGTCACAACCTTGAATGGTCTACCATACAAGTTTATTTTTTTATTTAGGTAACCCACGGGCCAAAGTGGGCGAATGAAGTGCCCGTAGGGGAGAATGAGTTGAAAGCCGACACAATTTACAATATTGTAAAAAAAAGAATCAACAGAACAAAAGTGACATTAGACTATCATAAATGCAGAAAAAGTATACAATGGCAAAATACAGCGTAAAAAGTGTATCCAAAAAACAAAATCGTAAAAGTGACACAAAATCTGGTATTTGAGAAGCAGGAACACACATTTACAGCCTGGAAAAGATCAGCATGATGAAGACAAGTTACAGGACATTTTGAATCGCTAAAAAGCGAGGAGTGCGGTTTGAAAAGAAGAGGCGTCTGCTTGGTGCACTAGGCTACTAGGTAAAGAATTCCATTCACTGACTGCCAGTACAAGCGGTGAATTCTCATATTTGTTGGGGCGAAAATTGGGCCAACTTTGTGGGCTTGGTCGGGGCGTACTGACGTATACGGTGCCGGGAGGATAAATTTTTGAGCGAATGGTGTTGGATTGCCACGGTGTGGAAAAAAGTTAATCTCGAAAACTGCCTGCGTAGGGTTAAATGTGCGAAATTTTGAAATTGCCCATTAAATAGCGAGGCACTCTTTTTCAGAAACTGAGTAGTTTTCTGCTACTTCGACAGACCACGGCTGGCAAAGGCGATTACTTTTTTACAACCATTTTGTTTCTAAAGGAGCTCAGCACCAACGGCTGTATCACTGGCGTCCGTGGGCATTTCCGTTTCAGCGTTCACGGGCGGGCTTTGCAGGAGTTTTTGCAGCTGGTGGAATGCTTTTTCTTGGTCAACTAAAAGGCGTGCAATCTTTCGTCAAACGTGTGAGTGGCTCTGGAATGCGTGCGAAGTCTGCGAAGAAGCACTGGGAGTATGTGCAGAGTCCGACAAATCTTGGCACGCCATTCTTGGCTTTCGGCTTTGGAAGTTCGCAATGGCTCAAGTTATTGCAGGGTAAGGTAGGCTTCTGCGGCATTGACGACGTGGCCGGAAAATTTGAGTTCCCCGTATCCGGAACGGCACTTTTAAGGCTTGAGCGTTAACCCCGACGTACGAATAGCCTCTAGCACAGACACCAACCTTGCAAGGTGTTCGTCGAAATACCGGGCCGGTACCACAACGTCATCACGGTATACGACGCAGCTGTGCCGCTTAAGGCCAGCTAGAACAGTTTACATGACTCTTTGAAACGTTGCTGGCGCGTGCACTGCCTAAAAGGCATCATCTTGAACTTGTATGGGCTGTCCGGTGTTATAAATGCAGTCTTCTCTCGATCTCTCTCGTCGCCTTCTGTCGGCCAGTAGCCGGTCTGCAGATCCATCGATAAGTACTTTGTATGGCAGAGGTCATGGAGGGCGTCGTCGATTCTTTGGAAGGGGTAAGCATCCTTTTTGGTGAATTTTTGAATAGCCAATACTCTGCGCAGAACATTATCTTGCTGTCTGTTTTCTTCACGAGTATGACCGGCACAGCAAAGGGGCTTTTTGGTGGTTGTATAATGTAGTCGCTGAGCATGTCCTCGACTTTTGTCCAGATGGGATCCCGCTCGTATAAAGAGACGCGGTTTGGTTACTGTGAGGTAGGAAGGGCTCCATCGTCTGTTATTATTCGGTGGTTCGCCAGGGGTGTCGAATGTAATTTCGAGTTCGACAAAAAACACTCGCTGTAGCGACGCAGCAAAGCCAAAAATTGGTTTGGTTCTTCCTGCGGTAGCAGCCTATTCACGTCGAAGGGATGTGGAAGCTTGAAGGGGTCTTTTGGTGCGTGTTCAAAGTCGGCATTTGCAAACGTCACTTGCTTCTTGCGTTTCATTGGGAACGCAATTGTTTAAATGTTGGTACTCCTCGGTGAAATCTGTGACCAAAAAGTGGGATCGGTGTTGAGGAAAGCGCTTAATGCCTCATGGGACAGAGACACCGCGGTTAAGAAGTAATCTTTGATCACTCTCTGTGATAGCCTCGCCGTCAGGGGTAGCACCTTCACATTATACGGTGATTATCAAGCTGGATCAGGGTGGCAGGGTGACATAATCATCGCCGATCCTTACAGCAGCACGGGGTTTGGGGTTCGGTTCCGGTGTCATGGAATGATCGGAAAAAAGTTTTACTTGGTCTGTAGAACAATATTGCATCGTTGTACGTCAGAAAGTTCATTCTAAGAATTCGGTCGCCGGAGCACTGACACAAAATGGCGAAAGTGGCAGCGTTACGTGGTTGCATCTATGCTGGGGCGTGATGTGCACCTTCCATTTGGCGTTAGGAGATGGCTTCCGGCTGCGCGTAAGGGCGGACCGTTCCATCTGGTCGCCACTTCCTTCAGCTTAGACGTGAATGATCCTGCTTACTCCGTAGTCGACTCCCGTTCCTATGAGGGCGACTGCTTTAAAGCCATTTATGAACAACTGGACGTAGGAAGTCACCTTGGTCGAGTTCCGGGTGCGTCCGGGCATCGTATCTCGGCTTGTCTGTTTTCATGGTTGGGGACTATGCGTTGTCAATATCGCCATCTTCTCAGTGGCAGGATGAGTCATGTCGGGTACCCGTGGCTCCGTGTTGCTGTCATTGTGTTTGGGAGTGACTTCAGTGTTAGAACGGGTCGTCGGGCTGAGGCTGTGTCGGAGACCATTGTTTTTGACGACTTGTTGCATCGTTGGAGGGTTTACTCTTCCACGCCGTTGGGCAACATCTCCTCCAGACGTTGCTGCCTTCAGTTTGCCCCGCGTGGGCTGGGGACCTTCCACGTGCGAAGTTAGGGTTGCTACGGCAGTTCGGAGACTGGTAGGGGTAGGGCGACGGCGAAAGGTTGCAACGGGCTGGTCTCGTGTATGCAAGTGTTCTTCGATCTCAGACGGGTGCTGGCTATTTTCAGGAGCGTGGTGCATCAACAGAGAACCGTCGCAAACCTAGCCTCTTGTAGGAGCAGCGAGAGTAGATGTGGTCGGCCTCTCCGCAGTGGTAGCACAGCCGACGATTCTCGGGAGTTCGCCATACGTCCGTCTTCATCGTCGTTTGATTTTGGACAATGGGAGTTCGGGCGGGCGACAGTGGGCAACGTAACGACGGTGCCTCTTGACAACGTGTTGGGGAAGAGCGTCGTCGACAGACAGCTGCAAAGCCTGTTGATCTTTCTCCCGGATCCCTTCAGTCAACGAAGCAAGTTGGGGTTGGGGGATGGATGGTCTCGCGCAGTGTGTCGGAGCTATTAGCCTCGGCACTCGTCGTTCCCAAAACCACCGCATTGACTGCGCGGTCGTAATGCCTCGTTCTCACTTCAAGCGTCATCTCCATCGAAGCCACCTCAGACGCGAATTCGGACACCGTCTTAGGAGGGTTACGGAAAATGAAAGCAAAATGCTCTTGTTTTACCGTCGCATCAGAAAGCTTAGTTTATTTTCTTCCGTCACTTCCGGGTATGTGCTGCAAAACCATCTTTTCGTCTCCTCAACAAACCTCACTACCCCTTCATTTGGTTGTTGCGTTTGCATTTCTATCAAAAGTGTGGCTCGCTACTTCTGTACGATGGTGGCGAATGTTCTCATCAACTCGCCCTTAGAGTCCAGTCAGTCCAGGGGCTTTCGTTGTTCTCGTACCAAGTTCGAGATGCGTCCTCGAAATAGAAGAACACTTGCCGAAAGGTTTCTTCTTCATCCCGACCTGTTAAAGATCAGGACGCACTCCACTTTCTCCAGCCAGTCCTCAGGGTCTTCACCGGGAGATCCAGTGAACGATTGTGGTTCCAGAGGCTGTTGCAAGAAGATGTGGAAAGTGGCTTCATGCAACATCTTTCCGGGTGCGGCTGTTTTTCCTCTTGGTTCTTTCCGGTACAAGTACAAACTCGGCCTGTAAACCTTGAAGTCGGCGGCTTGCTCGGCCTGGGCTGGCTAGTCGGTTTCCAGAAGGAGCACGGAGCATAAAGGGGGCGTACCCACCACCTCTAGCAGATGAAAGGAAGGCAAGGACGAAGCAGTAGCAATAAAGAAAAACACGTTTTTGGAGCGAACGTGTGCTCCCCTAACAACTCAAACAACACACAGGCGACAAAGCAGCAGTCAGCAAAGTGACGTGCCCAGGCGACCGACGGCGAGTGTAATGCCAAGGCGCCTGCTCTGCGAGAATTTACCTTTGGGAGCGGGTGTTTTTCAAACCACCGATTTCATCCAGAACAGTCAATTTCATCAAAAGAAGATTATTCTAAGCTATTGACGTTAGTTCGAAACGCTATCTCTATGAGAGATAAGACGTGCGGCATAAAAATAATATTGGTAATGGAAGGCGCCAGGTGAACACGAATTAGGTGCTAGCAATTCATCTAATTGGATTAACTAACCAAAAGTTAAAAATAATTTTTTTGTTGGCTGTTGTAAGCAGGTGCGTTTTTAAAGGGACCCAGTAAAGCCTTCTGTAAAAGTTACAAACGGCCTGTATTGTCGCGTAGCAACAACATAGCGATGCAATGCCGTTGCAATTATTGATCTCCATTGAGAATTAGCTCCGACAGAAGCAATTAAATGCACCTCTCCCCCCTTGCCCATCGATTCCTCCTCCTTCTCTGCTTCCTTCAAATCAGCTGGAAACACTGGGAATAGTCATGTGACATCGCGGTGCTCGACTTCAGTTCTGCGCTAGCTGTATTCCTGCACCTAGGCACACGGTTGCGCGTGTAGCGACCGCAGTCTGCTGGTAGCGGGGCCGGTCGTCGTCGCTTCGTCGAGCCAGGATTAGGGGAGAGCTTAGAGCAAACTCAACGTGTTTATTTACAATTTTACAGTGAGTTGTCAAGATGAAGACAGAAGACAGATCTTGGCGGGCCGTAGCACGCCCTTTTTGTTGGCCCCCGGTCCCTAGTTCCCGAGGTTGGGGATCTCCATACAAAACAATGCGGACCAATGGTGATTTGTAAGTTCCTCGCTGTCAAGCACCGCCCTCGGGTAGGGACACGCCTTTCAGGCATGTCGGCAGATGCACGGCGCACACACACACACACCCTTGCCACTCGTCAGGAGCCTGTAGTAGAGGGTAAGAACGAAAGACGCGTGGGCGCCGCATATCCTTTTGGTGTCCGCCGCGCGCTGCGTTCCTACGGTGAGGTTCTCGCAGGTACTTCCTAGGGAGCCTAACATCACAGATTAACAAGTTTCGTGGAATCACTCCGGGGAGAGCTAATGGCTTGACCATTGCCACTGCCTTCTTTGCGGTGCTCCCGCCGCCACTGGGGTCCCATTGTCCGGTCGTCGCCGTCTGGGCTTTCACGCGCACACGCATTCAGTTGCTAAGGCAAGGGGAAGAGCGGCGGCTCCTTAATCCCTTTGGGGCAACAACACCCTACACCGCTCAAAAGCCGCTGTCAATCAGTGGCCGCCGGCGCGTCTTGTCGGCCTCATTTCGTTTCCGTCCACAAGCTGTGGGGCGGTCGACCGGCGGGCGACTGACCCGCGCAAACATGGCGCCAGTGAGTCATAACAACTCGTCAATCGCTGCGGACCCTCCTTTGCCTCGGGATCGCGCATGAAGGGGGAAGAGCTGCCGGAAGCCAATGGAAGTGACGTTGCCGGCGGCCGACAATAGGGCGAATCAGGGGCGCTTCGCCGTTGGCGTCAGGCGCAATCACCGTCGCGTCAGCCGCGACCGCCGTTGTGTGAGGCGCGGTCGGCTCGCTGCGGCGTCGCGCTTATCGGCTGAGAAAGGTGATCTTCAAAAATATTTTACAAATTATCCGTACAACGTATAGGGCTCATACAAGGCTCAAAAATCCCCCGTTATGTGTTCTACCACCTGAATGCATTTGATTGCCACCTTCACAAAGTTTTTGTTGGCCCGTTTATTGAAGGACAAAATCGCATTTCTACACAGTTTCGTTTCGCAGATTTCTTCCAGAGTATTCGTACTCAGAGATATTTAACTGCTAAGGTGAATTGCCGTTCTCAGGATTACACATGCCAGACAGTAAAAACTGGCGGAGGGCTCCTACACTTTCTTATGTGTCGATAAAGTTTCCGAGTACTGCAGATTGCGATCGCTCTAGCTAAGACTGAAAGGGTGCCAATTATCACTTTTGCGATGCCTCAACACAGCTATCAAACTAAACACGGTACATAGGAGGCGTGTCACAAAAAGGAGGATCTTTGCGCCAGATCAATATCTTGCATGAGAAATCATCCGAACGGAAATTAAACTTCGCAGTTTGATTTCTCGAACTACGGATGTGATGGAAGAATTCTGCCAAATGAAACTACGTAGAAACACAATTGCATCTAACATTTCAATGCAAACATGCCTGGCTGCTGCCGCCAATAAAAAGTTGCCTAAATTTTATTTAATTGTGCAATTGCAATTAATAGTTACCACCTCAATATGTCTGCCCCTTGGCGCCTAACCTCAGTGTAGAGGTGTTCTTCGCGTAAATCTAATGGCATAAATTTTTAGAAACCTGTCGACTTAACATGGATCGCCCTATATGTTTTTGTGCAATATTTTCGCTTTCTTAAAACTGTATTGTGTTTCGTGAAAGGCGGAAAGGTTTTTACGTGCTATTTGCGACTCAAAGCTCTGAAATGCGGGCTGGTAACATTAGTCAAAACAGAGAAAATGTGATTCCAAATCACTCCCGTAGTAGCACTGCCACTTCCTGCCCTGCACCATGTTCAAGAGTAGCGTTGATTCGCGTTGTTTAAGAGAGGTATAGTGCATATTTCGAGCTAATTGCGTGACGTTGATCGGTGTAAAACCATGAATCAATGAATACGGCGAGAGTGTCGCTCTGTGCACGTACGCACAACTAGTCACGGAAGAGCCGCTTCTAAACTTTCTTTGATAACCTGCCCCTCTCTCTAGCCAAATTCGGAGAAAGAGAGTGCTAGAGTTCAGCACGGCTTTCACAGAAGTTCAAGCACCCTTACGTGGATCCCATGCACTACCTCCAAATCAGTGGTACAGTTTTAATTACCGCTCTGGAGTTTCGTCGAGCCGCCCGAAAACAGAATAAAGCATTAGAAAAGAAAGAATTGAAAAATCGAGGCCAGTTTTAATTTAACATCGAGCGGTAAAACAAAAGAGGAAGCAATGCGGGTGCTCGGGAAGCACGAGACATGAAGACGATGCCAGCCTATGGACATTGGCCTCAGTTCATCACAGAAACTTTCTCGCCGGACCAGGCCTATTACGGGCGATGGCGACGGCTGCGACCTCTTCAAAGAGATACTACATCTCCCGGGCGTCCAATGATGAGGGAAAATTCTGCATCGAAAGGGTATGAAAGTTGAGCGTGAAGCCATGGTACAAGACCATGCGCAGTGGGTGCGTACAGTAAGATGGCGTCTTGAAGAAACATGGTCCTTTCAAGCCGTGGATCTGGTAATCCTCTGTTATCCAAATTTTATCTGTGGTCGGAATCCTGTTGATACTTCTCTCGTTCCGAAGGTTGCAGACAAATCGACACGATCGCGTAACTATGGTGTAGGTTCCCAGGAGGCAGCTACATGGGGCCGCGGGATTCGAGGTACATATCAAGTGTCCCCTCAAGGGAAAGCTCTCCAACAATGGGACCATCAAAGCAGCCACACAGATCTCTCCAGTATGCCGCCTGCTCTTCCGCCATGGGAACGCCCTGCACTTGGCATACTTCGTCGCCGCCCCATAGAGCGACGTTGAAAAACTGTACGGGAGCAGTACATTGCCCAGTTGGCTCACGACAAAGGCTCCGAGGAATTAGACATCTTTACAGACGCAGCTATTAGCGGCATGAGCGCAGCAATAGCCTCGACTTGCCCCGAAGACCAAACCCTGAATGGATCTCGGCAGATCAGAAACACGTACGGCCTTACTGACGATGTCGAAGTATTCGCCATTCTTGGAGCACTCCAACGAATTCAGACCTCCCAGCAACCCGAACATCACCAATACCGCATCATCACCGCTTCACATGTTGCCCTCCAGGAACTCAACTTGGCTTATACCCATATTCTCACCGCCGACCACATTATAAGCACAATTCAATCCTTGCGCGGACAAGGTATTCATATTCGTCTGGCTTGGGCACTGGTCACACAGCTGGAGCGACTGGAAACCAGCAAGCACACAACGCTGCTAGGGAGTGCCTTCTTTCGACTCCTTCCCTGGCTACCACGCCCGCTGACGAAACCTCACCTACATGTTTAGCCTGGTATCAGAAAAGACGGCAACTGCGGCAACAAAGTCAACGGCGGCTCTAAGAATCTACCCCCCCAGGCTTTCTCCCTGCTTCGATATCCCTTTCTCGGCAGGGTGAAATCTTCGTTAACAAGGCATGTGCGGATGCCGCCTACACCCCGGACATTGTTCGCAAATGGTACCACGGCAGCACATCCCTTTCATCCACACCTACGTGCAATTTCTGCGGTGCAGCTAATACCGTCCCGAACTTGTTTCACCTTATATGGTCATGTCCGACTTTCCAAAGCGGCCGATAACAGCTGGTAGCCTATTGCCCACCACCACTTACCAATACGGAGCACCTGGAGCGCCTGCGCTCCGATGCTACTCTTCTCGAACGCATAGGAATTTATTCACTTGCCAGTGGTCTTTACAAAGCAGTGTAGAACGGTCTGACAGCCCTAGAAGGCCCGCAAACGGACAAGTTGTGTTTAACAGGGCACATGTGACTTTCATTAGGACTTTCGATTCCCCTTCCCTCATCTTCCAATAACCCCCAGGGCCTCAGGCCTATTTCTAAATAAAGTCGTCCATTCATTCATTATCAATTGTAGAACACTGCGGAATCCATTCCTCGGATATTTGATGTGGCTGCGTGAATATTTGCTGTTCCTTTGTAAGCGACCGTCACATTGGAATTAGTGTTTTATTTACACATTCTTTTAAGAGTTTTCCAAGCTCAGTAAAAGGATTCTAATCAAGACGGGGCGTGTGTTCATATTAGAGACGAAAAATGTGTGCTGATTGCTACATTAAATTTGTACGACCTACCTCGGTTCAAAGTGTTGTCGTTTCCAAAGGTCTCCCCTCTTTACCATTCAGTACTCAGCAGAGCTCGTCCGGTTTCTTTTTTTACAAATGTCCTCTTTCCTTGCATGCTTTCTCCCTTTGCTCAAACCCTTTGGGGACATTCGCAACAGTGCGAAATATTTTTTCTCTTTCCGAAAATATAGACGGGTGTTTCGATGCCTAAAATACCGCGATTAAGGGCTTTATTTAGTTTTATGCTTCGTTGCCGAACCCCTTGCATCACGTGTCACCATTAGCCGACAGTGACCCAAAATTTATGAATTTCAAAATGTGCAATTTGGGAGGTTATTTTCATAAAAGAGTACAGCAGTTTTAAAATATTGTGACAATATATATTAGTAAGATTGTGAAAAAGCTGCAGCACAACGTTGAAAAAGAAAATCATTACTCGCCCATAGTAATGTTTTCAAAAAATTAAATTTCTGCTAAATATAGCCACAAAATTCTGATTCGAGAAGAAAAATGAAAGGGCTAGAGCATAATATTTTATGTCTTTTTACGGGAAGTCACCTTAAGAGATTAGAAAAGCGTTTCAAATATTTTTATTCTGGTAATAAAGTTGCCTTGTAATAATAGGCTTCACAAAGGCTTTGTAAACAGACTTTAGAGAGGTATCGCATAATGGGAAACAAAAGTTTCGGGAATGGAGTATAAGCTGTGGAGAAGCAGTGCAATAACGTAGGCGAATATTTAAGGAAACTGTAAAAAAAGAATATGTTTAAAAAATAGGAAAAACCTTAGGTCAGGAATACAGCTTGTTCAACAAACGTAAACAATTTAGAGTACTTTAGAATGTCGGCAAACCATAGTGAGTGGTTTCCTGGCAATTGCACTAAAAATAAACAGTACACGTGAAGTATCAAGTGCACTTTAGGCCATTTTCAGAAAGGGGTAACAAAGACACCAAATATAGAGGAAGAAAGCGCAAATTCGCTAAAGAGTGTAAATATGGCGCGCTTCGCGAACAAACAACAGGTTCATTAAATGACAGCTGAGTACAAAATTTAAAAAATTGGTAAATTCAGAAATATATTTGCTTGAACTGAGACTCTGAATGTAACAGTACATGCGAATAAATTATAGGCGATTCGTAATGGCTTGGAAAACATTAAGTATGTGTATCGGCGTAAAAAACACAAAACAATTCTTTTGCAGTATTTAAGTAAACAAAATACAGACGAAAAAGCACATTTCAGTTTAGTTTTTAAAATACTGGGTATCTGAATCGCGCTCGTGTGTTTGGCTCCAAACACTAAAACTGCCTCATCAAGGAAGAAACAGAAAAACGTACAGGAATGCCATGCCAGAGCACACAATAAAAAAATTACACCTCGTTTGTGCAGTGTGATAGGCAAAATGTTATTGCTTTTTGAGAACATCAGAAACGCGTCCATTTAGAAGTTATGTACATTTGCGGAAGATAACAACCGCAAGCATTGTTATATCCCTCCTGCGGTTTTCTTATATTGACCAAAAAACCATGTTTTAGGCGGTACCACGTTACCATCTCAATTATCACCTGCGACTTGCAAACATTCGTCCACGCGAACTACATAATCTGCCAATGAGCCCAACGTGCCTAAAGCAAAAAAAATGAAACAAGACATTCGTGCTCTCCTGAAAACATTTTTTGTCTAACAAATTTGAATTGCACCTAAGCTCATCCTGGGAGAAAGCAAAAGAGAATTCAATCCATCAGAAGAATTCGACACACACTTTTGATTTTATGCTTTCTTAATACTGAGTTACCTCGGTTACGCGCTCAATCATCTATAATCTTTACTTGTTTATAACTAAGACAACGTGTGACTAACGTAAGATAAACTTATCATTTCCTCCTACCCAGGTTGTCCCTTAAGCTTCTCAGAACGTCTTGGTCTCCGGACTCTTTTCGTCTCGACATTCAGTATGACTTCTTCGTCACAGCTAAGGTAAGAAGATTGCACTTATCCCAATATAAAAACAGGATTGGCATTATATGTTTAAATAAAGGATCAAGCCAGTCGCCATTCCGTTGCGGTCCTTTTACACTTCCTAATCTTAAAACTACCATGGTTTCCTCGAGATTACGGTGCAGAATAATTTTGTAATCAAGTTGTATATAAGACGGTTGGGGTAAGATTTGCTTAGAGAAATGTTTTCATGGCTTCGTGACGAAATTTTTGTAGGCCATGTTTCTGAGATATTGTAGTGAAGTCGACCTAATGATAGGAATTTTAGCTGTAAAACAATATAAAAAGGCACAAGTGAGCTTTATAACTTTACACTGCAAAACAAACTAGTGGTATGCCCGCAGAAAAGAGACGTTTTCCCAAAACTTACTTTGAGAGGGCTCTGAAATTGCAGTGTTTATATGTTACACCTACACCAATAACGAAGAAGAAAAGGTAACATCTTGCTTACTTTTATTGTTAGGCTCATTGAAATGGACAAAACAGTGTATAGTGCCTAGATATTGTATATCTAGGCACTATGTTTGCGGGCACTAGGCACAAAGTTTCCGCTGTACACTATACAAAAAAATTGTATAGTGTACAGCGCAAACTTTTCAAGTTCCCACCTTCAGTTTTTCTACTATAAAAGAGACAGCAAAAGATTGTTACTTTGGCAAAATTTCTTAATATCATCAGCGTTTTTTTAATACGCAAACAAATTGTAACTGTAAAAGGAGAATGCTTTTTTAGCTTTATTTGCTTTGGATTGTATTTCCCAGAAGCAATATATTTTTAAAACATAATTTTGGCCTTCGGAGTGGGTTTAAGGCGAATTTTTTGGCTCTCATTTCTCGCTTCATGCCAGATGAAAAGGCTTTCGCCAACGCATAACTTATCATAGATAAGGAAAGCTGTTTTGCCTTGGGATTTATCTGCCTTAGCGCTCTCCCAAGTGGCTGGGGCTTTTGGTGAGCCTCCTGCGAATAATTGTTTTAAGTATAGATTTTAGTACCTTGAAGTTTAAACGTTCTTCATTACGTACGCCTTTTTGTTTCAGTCATGAAAGAAAAGGATCAGACGTCTATTAGTTGCGCTGGTAGCTGCTTTACCCAGCTTATGAATCCTGGCTACGGAATCATTTTTTACATTTAGCTTTCTGTTAAAGGTATCCATGATAACCTAGCGCCAGAAACCAGCTTCACTTTCAGCGGGACCATCTGCTTTACCAAAAACTACCATGTTAGAGCGCCTGCTCCTATCTTCGAGGTCCGTAAACTTTCTAGTTAGAAATTCGATGGTTTTCTGTGTGCATATAACGTTATCCAGGTCATGTAACTTCGACGTCTTCAGTTTAAGTTCCTAGATATGATTTTCGATTTCAAAAAAGCTTTTGCAAATTTCAGCTATAAGATTTTCAGTTTTTGCAAGAAGTACAATCACAACATTTCGGTATTCATTTTGCCCTTCCAAAATGTTTTGAACATTTCCTCGGTGGAAGGCCCTCGATTCAGCTCAATATCTCTACACAAAAATAGCTTGAGAGCAGAAAAATAGTGGTGTGCAATAGCCGAACACTGGTGTGGGCACGGCAGGAGTAACAAAAAGCAATCATCACTTTTTATAGGAGAGTAGGTGGAACTGACCTGCATGAAGCAGAGGAAGCCGTTGATTAGGGCCATGTTCATGCCAAACCCGCCGTGCCCACTGAAGTGAAAGCTGTGCACGGATTCTCTTAGTAGTTGAACAGTCGATGACTTCACAGTCTTTGTGGTGGTAGAGGGCAGCAGCAGCGTGATGACTTGAGGAGGCGGAGCATCGTATGGCGGTGACTTATTGATGGATGGTAGCTTATACAAGGGTGGAGGGTTACACCAAGCGGGCCCGACCAGTGCGAGCCACGAGCCATTTCCGCTGTGCCGAAAATAATTCCCTGCATGAAACAGATGAAGAGGCTGATTAAGGCCTTGTCAATGCCAAACCCGCCGTTCACGCCAAACATTCCAACACTATGGACCACATAGTTTCTGGTTTTCTTCTTAAGGCCACGCATACCCCATCATTTTGTGTACAATACCCTAGTAAGCTTTTATTTTGCAAGCAACTTGCCCTAGGCTCAAATGGAAAGTACTGCGAAGGTGAGTATCGTAGACATTTTTCTTTCTCATGTCGACTTTCTCAGCCATATACATCTCTAGCGACGTTTTAAATTACATTTTTCTGTATATTTATTCGTTCCTACCTGCCTTAGCCTCTTGTTTTGGTTACCTTGGCTGTCTTTTTTTTCCTATTGCCCTTACGTATTTCATCGTCTAGCCTTCCTTACCCACTGCGTGTGCACGCTTTTCATGTATAGAAACCTAAAAACTTCAGCTCTCTACGTACGTTTACCCATTGCTCCCCACCTCCCCTCATAACCTATTTTACTATAACCGTCTATAATTTGGAACGAAAGCCAGCCATATCTCTCTGCACTGTTTCGTCAGTTGTTTTTCCATGAGCTCCGAAGTCCAAATGGCCTACCGTTATCTGGATCACTTCAAAGAATGCTAAAGCCACTCATTTCAAGCAGAGTACTGCATTCGCTAACGTGACACCCGGAACCACTTCTTCTTTCCACGTTCCTCTCACTTCTTTGTGTTTGTTATACCCCCACAGAGCTCTGTTTTATTACAGCTGCGCTTCCCTTTGCTTTACTCCCAAATTTCTCCTAGTGAGGTGTTAAATATATTTTCCTTCGTTTGTTCACCCCAACGAATATTTATATTCTTCACCTTGGGTAAAAAACGCCCCCAGGGGGCTTCGGAGCCCGCACCCGCTTCACACGGGCTACTGCTTTGCACCGCCCTCGCTTTAGACCTCCCTGCAGCAGCGCTCTATAATTAGTACTATCGTGTTCACTAAGTCATCAGCTTCACCCTCATACCCGCCACAAAGGCCTTGGACAATTTCTCACCTCGCTGGATCCACCCGAAGTTTCAAGCGGTGGGAGTCTCTGCTAATCCTAACGTTCCAAAGAACACGGCTCAGCGTCAATCGTGCAAGCCTTCGGCCGCACGGCCTGCCTCACTACCGACGCGGAGTCTGGAAGTCGACATGCAAGAACTGCCCCAAGCTCCACCGACATACGGCCCGGACAGCAGCGACACATTCCCAACCTATGACCCCTAGCATTAGATCTTACGATGGCGCCACAACCAGCGCATCACTCCCTCCACTACCCACGTGCCAGCTTCCGCGTCTGCTCTACGCAGGGTAATCCAACTGAAACTCCCAATCAACGACTACAATGTGATCACCCGCCCGAGATCTGGCCTACGCGTCAAAGCCTGGCCGGCGCGAAAACTCGCACACAGTCTGCAACAAGCCACCGGCACCCCACCTTCTACGTCCTACGGGCAAGTTATCACCTTCCCGCAACCACTGCAGAACCTTATCACGACATGCACTCCTAGCGAAGTATGCGCCGATGCTCTGCGCATGATCACCACACTCCACCTTGCCGACACGACATATGATGTCACGGCGTGCCTCAAGAACACCCCGGGAACTTCTCGCCGAGTAATCCAAGGCATAGACCCTGAAACACCTGCGTAGCAACTCCTCGGCATACGTACGTCCACCGGACCACCCATCATTGAATCCCGCATGCTCGGCACATCGGACACAGCAGCACGCACGTTTGATGGTCCTGACGTGCCATTTTACGTGGAAGCGTACGGTACCCTGCTACGCTGTCGCCCCTACCGGAATAACTACCAATGCTGTGCGAAGTGCGGCGGCCTCGGACACCGGCCCGATGTCTGTCCCAACCCTCCCCCAACCCAGCTCCTGGCCACCCCTGCCAACCTCAGTGCCAGCTGTGCAGACTCCCCCACCTAACGGCAAGTCGAGAATGTCGCCACAAGCTCAAGCCCCCACCACCGCCCACGCACACCCGCCTCCAACGCCAAGCACAAGAAACCCAGCAACCAGCCCTCTCCACACTCCGAAGATCGTCTGGTCCACCCTCCATGCCGTTCCAGGTGAGCTGGTCAGCTGTAGCCGCCCACACCCCACCGATGACCCTTTCCCGCTCTTGCCCACACCTCAAACTACCACGTTAACTGCTGAATGTTTCGATCTAGCGACTGTTGCACAAGAAAATGCACAACTAAAAGTACAATTAGCTGAAAACGCCAAGCAAATTGCTACCCTCCAGCAACAGCTCAAAGAGCTTAAGACACTTCAACCACAATCACCCACTCCCTTCATCTCACCATCACCATCAGTAAATCCACCAATTGCCGACAATTCTGCATTGGCACCGATTTTCTCTGCCCTGGATGACCTCAAGCGACTTTTACAAACCAATTTCGCGGCCATCCAGTGAGAATTCACATCGCTCTCGGGCCGCATCAAGGTTATAGAAGACCCCAACGCTGAAAAAATAAAACGCAAAAAGCACCGCCCGCCTAGTTTTACCCCTCCACCCCCTACAACCGCTCCACTTGACGAAGCGATGGAGGAAGACTCGGACTGTTTATAATGCCTAAATATACCATCTCTCCGACCGTTCAAATTTGCCATTAGAACTGTCGCTCCTTTCGCCAGAAAAATCGTCCCTCCACGAGCTTATCGTCCCTAACCCCCCAGCAGTATTCGCCTTATAAGAAGTAGAATTCACCAACCCTGTCTTCAACACTACACCGCATTTCAAAATCCTAACTCGCCGCGGACCGCCAAGTTCGTGCACAATACCTACCCAGCGCAAAATCATCCGCTGAGCACTGCAATTGACTGCATACTAGTAGAACTTTTACCTACCAGCAAGAAGGAACCAAGTGTTTTTATCATCAACGTCTATTCCCTTCCCTTTGGCAGCCCCCAGGAACTTCCTCTACTCCTCCTGAATGTCATTAAAAAAGCTAAGCACCAACGATTAGTAGTCCTCGGCGACATTAATGCACCACACACTGCATGGAGTTATGCGCGCATTGCGAAATCAGGAACAACCCTCTGGGATGCAGCACACTGTCACGGCTTTACTCTTTGTAACATTCCCCTCATCCCGACCCGCCTCGGCTCCAGCGTCACCCGGGATACCACCCCAGACCTAACATTTGTTCGTAACGTTTCCCAATACACATGGCAATGCCTCCCCCATACTCTCGGAAGTTATCACATCATCGTTCACCTCACCATTTCGGGCATAACCAAGACCCAAGTAGGCGTTGCCCACCTCACAGATTGGAAAGCCCTCCGGGAAACTCTAGAAGCTACTCCACCCACCGATTCGGACCTCGATGAATGGACGACCACCATTGAACGTGCTCTTCAAAAACACACCAAATGAATCCCGCTCACGGCCGAGTACCCCGCTATAGATCCGCACCTAGATCGCGATTGGACAGTCAGACACAGCCTGGTAACACGCTGGAAACGTAACAAAATAAACCGCTGCCTCAAATTACGCGTAGCTCACCTCACAAAGCAAGCGGAAGACTATGCCCAACAACTAAGGCAGCAGAATTGCCTTCAATGTTGCACCCAGTCACAAGGAACGCCTAGTACTCGCAAAACGTGGCACCTACTTCGATCCCTAATGGGTACCCGAGAGAAGAAGACCACCAATAAACATAACATCCGCCGACTCATGCATGCCTTCCCTGGAGATGAACAAGGCCTCCTCAACACCTTACGACAAAGATACCAACTTTCTCCACAGGCTCATCTGCCTTCTTATTCAGACTATACTAGTGACCCTAACACAACGGTGGACACGCCCTTTACCTACGAAGAACTCGAGGCAGCCATCACTAATCGTCTAATACGCAACCTTCCTCCTGCCATCCTCGACCTGCTCCTGAATCTTATCAATGATCATTGGACACAGGGACGCTTCCGCCTTCTTGGAAACACGCTGACATCTCACTGATCCGAAAACCTGCCAAACTAATCGAGATGCCCAACCTACGTCCTTTCTACCTTAATTCGTACCTCAGGAAACTTCTTGAACACATCGTTTACAATCGCATTACGGCGTACATAGAAGATAACAACCTCTTCTCCACGACGATGTACGGCTTTCGACCTCCACTGTCCACCTAAGACATCCTCCTGCAGCTCAAGGAAGACCTTCTCAATAACCTTCCGAAGCATCATAAACACTGTATCCTGACTCTCGACATCAAGAGCGCGTTCGAGAACGTTTCCCACGACGACTTACTTAACAGCCTGGCCACTCTCCATGTCGGGACACGACTATTCAACTATGTGAGAGCCTTCCTTACCAACCGCACCGTTACAGTGGGGATGGCGCATTTACGCCCACTTTCCTTCCTAGCGCTACCCCAAGGAACACCACATAGATCCGTCATTTCTTCTTTGCTATTTACCATAGCTCTCAAACATCTGCCTCCGCTACTGGCTACCGTCCCATCCCTCCACCATGCCCTATACGCCGACAACCTCACGATATGGACCCACTCAAGTTCAATGGGCAAACAACAACACTCGCTTAAACAAGCCATCGACATCACTACCATATATCTCTCTAAATGTGGTCTTACCTGCTCCCCGGAAAAATCCGCACTGCTAACCCTTCAGCAGAGAACTCGGGGACGACACACGGCGCCGGCGCCGGACCCGGCTCTTACTGTAGAGACTCGCCCGTTCCTGTAGTAACCCATCTTAGGGTACTCGTAATCACAATCCAACGAGATGGCTCCGGCTCGCACACCATCCTGGCACTTCAACGCCCAGTTACTCAATTGGCACAAGTAGTTAAGTGCATCACCCACCAACGTACTGGTCTCAAAGAAGCTGAAACTGCCCATCTCGTTCAAGCTTTCCTCGTCTGTCACCTTACATACGGAGCTCGTTACCTGTCCCTCAAACCAGCAGAGCACAAAAAACATGACATTTTCATTATGCAAGCATACAAAACTGCAATCGGCCTCCACACTAACACCTCTCTCTACTGACTTGTTTTTACGTTTGGGAATACATAATACTTCCGCAGAGCTGTGGGAAGCCCAACGAACTTAGCAATTTCAACGCCTTAAGCTTACACCCACTGGCTGTAATACCTTAGCTCGCCTGGGCTATCCGACCGCGACTAAGCTTCACCGCCTGGCACGTCTTCCACCCGTACTACACGCTCGCATTAAAGACGCCCGGCTACCTCGGAACATACACCCAGGCACCCACGATGCTCGGCGCCCCGCCCGACTCAACTACATCCGCACCCACAATCAGCATCTTCTGGACACGCTGTACGTTGACGCATCCCCGTATCAAAACCGATCAACTTATGCCGTCGTCACTGTCGACAGCCAAAAACGCATTATCGCCACTGCCGCCACGCGGGCCTCAACACAAACTGAAGCGGAAGAGATAGCCATTGCGCTCTCCTTTTCCTCCACTTGTCGTGACTATGTGACAGTAATCACGGACTCGCAGGAAGCCTGCCGGCATCTTCAAAAAGGTCTACTTCCTCGCACTGCCCTACACGTCATCGAACACTCCACGTGCCTCCCCGAGGAGTGGTTGGTTGTGGTTTGCGACGCGAAAATGAAAGGAAATTCACTGGGGATATTTTGAGCTCGGCAGGGAGCTCACCTGCATACAACCCAGTGCATTGGAAGGGAAGTAAAGGGAGAGTGATAGGATAAAGTAGAAAGAGAGAGAGAGAGAGAGAGAGAGAGAGAGAGAGAGAGAGAGAAAGGTATAAAGAGAGCTGTCAGTCCTAGAACGCTGTCAGTCTGGGTACACCAGTCAATCACTGCACTCCGTGCTACAGCCGCTGCGTGAGGCCGGTCGTCTCCAGGAAGTGAAGCAGATAAGTGAACACTTCCCGTTGGGTTGCCGCAGGTCCCTTCGGGAATAGAAGGTCCTCCATGTCGGCGCTGGGAAGGCCTTGACACTGGAGCGCTCGGTGGAGCTCTGCTCTCGGGCCCGCGTGGTGGGGGCAGAAGCAGAGTAGGTGCTCGAGCGTCTCCAGTTCGGAACAGTCCGCACATGTAGTGGAGTCCTTGCGGCCGTGTCGGTGCAGAGGCTTGCCACATTGCAGCAGTTCAGCCGCATGCGGAGAAGCAGGCAGCGGGCGTCCCTGCTGATGCGTGCGGACAACGGTCTGGGCGCCAGGCCGCTCACGACCCGAGGGTCGGGGTGCATCGTCTGCACCATGCGGGCCATGGCAGTGCGAGCCTCGTCGAACATGGTGACGTCTTCGGAGACTGGGGTGCCCTCCTGGTGGGCCTCCCTGCCGCGGGCGTCGGCGTCTTCGTTGCCCCGGATGGCACTGTGGCCCGGCAGCCAGTGGAGCCGCAGGGCAGCCAGTGGAGCCGAAGGTCGGTGTGCAGCTTGATTGCAAGGGAGCGCTCCGGGTAGCCGCTGCTGTTGGTGGGTTGATCGGCCGCGTGCAGCCGCAGAAGGGCAGTCCTGGAGTCCGTGAGGATGACCGCCCTGGGGTGGTTATGGGGGCCCCTTTCGAGGAGGAGGTCGGCGGCCAGGTGCAGCGCTGCCAGCTCCGCCCGTGTGGAGGAGGTGGGGAAGGGCAGGTGGCGGCTCCGGCTGGCTCCCAGCTCAGGCATGACGCACGCAGCCACCCCCTCGCACGTGCTGTGCTTGACGGAGCCGTCCGTGAAGAGATGCAGTTAGCTGCTTAGCTCGTCCTGCAGCAGGACGGCCGCCTCTTGGCGGATGGCCTGGGGTGGTGTGGTCCGCTTGTTACGGACCCCGCGGAGGGTCGTGGTGATCTGCAGGGCCTCCCCGGTGTCTGGTTGTGGCGGCTCCAGACAGGGTCGGTTCGGAACATCGATGGCCTCCTCGAAGATAGTGAGCAGTGCTCCCATGTGCGAGTTGGGCCGGCTACGGAACCTCTGCAGGAGCGGAGCCCCGTCACGTACGGCCAGCAGACGCTGGATGTGCCGCAGCCCCGTCTGCAAGACGCGCATCTCGATGGGCCAGGTGCCCGCCTCGGTGTAAGCTCCCGCAACCGGCGACGTGGACGGGAGGCCCAGGCAGAGGCGGATGGCGCGGCGTTGGTCGATCTCCAGCTCCTGCCGGCGTCGTGGTCTCAGGTAGGCGAGTGGAAGCGCGTACAGCACAGCTGCGGAGGCCATGCCGTGGAACACGCGCTGCGCCACTTGGTGTGAGCAGCCATTGCCTCGTGACAGAAGCTGCCGCACCCCTTGGAGCACCTGTGCGCTGCGTGCCCGGAGGGCCTTGACAGCGGGCAGCCATGTGAGCCGGCAGTCAATGAGCAGCCCCAGGTACTTCACGGTCAGCCGCCAGGGAAGAGGTCGCCCGTTGAGTGTGATGGGCGGTGTTGCCTGTCGAGCCCTCCATCTTCCCGGGTGCAGCATAAGGGCCTGCGTTTTGGCCTCCGAGAGCTGCAGGACACGGCTCTCGAGGAAGACTGCAACTGCGCCCAGAGCCTCCTGGAGGCATGCCTTGACTATGTGGCAGTCTTTGGTGGGGCCATGGGTCCAGAGTGCCACGTCGTCAGCATACACCACCACCTCTACTGGGTGTCGCAAGCCTGGAGGGATGGAGTCGGGGAGAGGAGCCAGCACCAAGTTGAAAAGAAACGGGCTCAGCACGCTTCCCTTGGGCACCCCGGAGCGGACGTCTCGAGGACTGCTGGTCGCCCGGCTGGACTCCTGGCCATTGTGGGTTGGCCGGCAACGAAGCGCCTTACGACGCGGCCCGAGAAGGGGTACCCCGCGCCATTGCTCCCGACTCCCTTCCTTCCACCCTGAATGCCCACCCACTACTCACGTACACCGACATTCTCACTCACTACAAGCTTTCTCGTCACACCTTCCCTCCACCTCACCCGTCTCTAACAAAAGCCGATGAAATCACTCTCCGTCAACTTCAAACCCGGACCTTCCGTCATAATACACTTTGGCATTTGATCTTCCCCACCTCTCACTCACCCCAGTGCAAGTTTTGTCCCGAAAGGGGTACACTTTATCACATATTATTGGAATGCTCCCATACACCCGACCACTCTTCCAATCCCCCCCCCTCTTCACAGTGGGCGGCACAGCTGTCCAGCTCTGAACCTGGCTCCCAGCGTAACCTAGTGAGACGGGCCCGGACTGCCAGCAGAGCCAGGAACTCCTGGACTAAGGAGTCTCCCAACTGGTTTGCCTCCGCACACGGAGTCCGATTGGGCCTCAATAAACGTTTTTTCTGCTGCAACTTACCCTGAGATTGGTTACTTCCCGACCACTGATTTCTATGAGCCTTTGTATATCGGTCTGGTTGTCAGCTAAAAGAACAATTTGGTCCGCATACAACGTTATCGAAATACGCTGTTGCAATACCTCGCCGTGCAGAATACGCGTTAGGTTGAGCTATATTTGGATTTCTTCTAGTTTCTTTTCAAACACTGCCATGTAAAGAATAAGCCGTATTTGGCTCAAGGGCCACCCCTGTTCCGGTCCTCGATGGATATTTATTGACCTGATGGGCGCACTTCTCCCTTCCCATATTAGGAATTCTCTATATTCTTTATAGGTTATTATAACGTACAATATTTACTCGTCGGTTTATCATTCGAGTTTTACCTTTCTCCACAACCGCTCTCCATTTACTTTGTCATAAGGCCCCTTCGTCAAACAACACAGTCTATACTTGTCTATTCTGAGCTTTCGAAATTTCAATGCATTGTGTTATCACGAACGGATTATCATTCAAACACCTGTCTTGTTTAAATACTTTGTGCAATTCCCCCAGGATTTCAGTTTCTTCCATCATTGCTTTTATTTTGGTTTTGTTGCCTGCAATGAGAATCTATACACCACTGACGGTTCTTTGAGTAGTCTACATGAATCAATACTAAGTTTGTTGCCTCTGCCTCTCTAAATAAAATTCAACCCAGTTTCCAGCCAATCATCCGATATTTGGTAGGTTTGTATCACGTGATATATTTCCCCACAAACAATGCCTTGCTAGTTGGTTCAACCAGGTTTATAAGCTACATTGGTATTCCGCCCGGGCCACTGCAGTTTGAGGAAACGCTTTGATCTGCTTAATTCCATTCAAGGTTGCTCAAACGTATTTCCCTTTGTGCAGTCTTGTATGGCACTGATGTACTTTGTGCAGTCATTCCTATCTGTATTTCTTCAACTTCGCTCTAATCACTCGATGAATATGCTCCAACAACTGCACTCTTTCTGAACGTTTCCCATTGTCATTAATCAGTAGTTTTTATGGAAATCGTTTTTGTAGCTTAGTGATTCAAGATGGTTCCAAAATTTGTTTGACGGGCTTTTGAACTTCTTTCGTATCTCTGCTATCCGTTTTTTACTTTTCCCCTTGAGCTTTGCTTGAACCATTAGCTTCACGTCTAGTTATTTCCCCAGGTGTATACCATTTTTTCTTCACATCCTCCAGTCCACTTAAGGTTGTTTTTGCCTGTCTATGTTCTCTCAACGATTTTTTCCCCTGGTCAATAGCCTCTTCTATTTTCTTATTACACCGGCTTCTCGGCTTTCTCTATTCTTTCCCTCGGTTTAGTTGCTTAGCTTCATCATACATTGTTCAAGCTCTATGAAGGCCATCATTTCATCGTAGTCCTAGTTTTGGTCTTGGTACTCATTCATTCAGTTTTTCATCATATTCATTGTTGAAGATAGTTCCTCCGGTTGTACCGATTCGTAGATTTGTTCAGCTTCCGCCCCCAAAGTGCGACCAAAATAGCTTGTGGTCGCTTCCTAAGGTGTCTGTTTCGTTTTCGTCGCTCCCCATTCCCCGCAACCTGTCGACTGTAGCCTATGCTGGACTGCCTGTTACCACTTGCCTATGGAATTCTACACTTACATTTGTTTTCTGCCTTTACAATGAGTAGCCAGTTCTCCAGGCATTGATTTAACTTTAGAGAACCATTTTGATTTCTGTATACAATGAAATCTTCTTTGTGTCCATTCATATCTACAACTAGGATTGTTTCACGCGAAGCCTTGAACTTGTTTATATTTCTTTTAAACAGTTTACCATTTCTGCATTTTCCTCAGTGGCTCCAATTCCAGTCCACAGATACACAACTCCTAACTGCGTATTTTCCCTCGGTATCGTTGCTTCAACGTCTAAACGCTATTTACGGATTACATGCTCTCTCTTCCAGGCCGTATCTTGTTTAATAAGACTGCTAATGCCCGCCGGTCCCTTTATTTCGGCGGTCCTGTTGCATCCTTTTTATACATAATTATCTATAAACGGAGGTGCTTCTAGGTCTCGTAGGTGGGTCTCTGCTAAGGCTTACACTTATCTTTCTTCCCGTTCAAGTTTGTTTTAATTTCTGCCCCTTTATCAAGCTTTCTGCTTCCCTGCATATTTAGCTACCCTATTAAATATTTATTCAATTTCTTTGTCTCTGTACAGGGTTTAGTTTTGTCTCTTACAAAATTGCTCCATCTATTGTCGCACTTAAATTGCCTTTACCTACGATCCCATCAGTGTCCATAGGTTCTTCGATTGCCTTTACATCTGGGTGCCTCCCGCAGTTTAGTTTCTATACGTCCCTTGTTTAGAATTTATGGCCTAGTTTGGCATCCTTAGATTCCCGGGGCCCCCTAAAAAAGCTTCCGCTCTTTCACCTAAGCACCGCATCAACTTGTTCCCTAGCCTGGGGCAGAAGTGAATCCTGCCCCAATGAAAAGCTTGCCTACGTCCATTGCTCCGCTCTACCCTGTTCACGTTTTTAACTCCAAGACAAAGTTTCATAACGCACCTCTCGATCTCAGTGCTTTGAGCGAGTGCTGCCTTTTCGGTGTGCATGCCGTGCATTGTCACCTCCGCCACGGTAGAAAACGCAGTAAGCACTTGTGCGGCCATGGCGCTCAGTTCGTTTGCCGCCGTCGCTATCTCCTGGCAGAGTTTTTCTCTCCTCGCCTTTGAGAACATTGTTTTAGCCCGCGGGATAACCGCAAGTTTTTTTACTTTACTCGACTAGTTAGGTTGCAACGTTTGTTTTGTGTGTACCGACTCTCAATTGACGGATCAGCTACGCAGCGCAAGGACAGGAAGGTGTTGCCTTTCTTGTCTTAGGAAATGATGCTCTTCTGCCATTCATCCAGAGTCAAAGAATATTTTGTCAGCATCTCTCTCATCTGAGGTTCTTCCCTTCTCTAGCGCACCGAGGCCATGTTATGGTGATTTCCTCCATTTTAGTATATATCACTGGCCCCAATCCTTCTGGTTGGATTGAACATCGGCAATATCAGCTGTGGTTTGGTCGGTTTCCTAGTTGCCACATTTAAAATAATAGTTTTGTGCTTCCAATAAAT
This sequence comes from Haemaphysalis longicornis, assembly GCF_048455015.1. NCBI lineage: Eukaryota > Metazoa > Arthropoda > Arachnida > Ixodida > Ixodidae > Haemaphysalis > Haemaphysalis longicornis. The sequence continues at coordinate 101,503,801 of NW_027526214.1, forward strand.
AACGCTACAGCAACAACGGGAATTTAAAAAATGAATGTCGTGACTCAGTGCTATTGGCGAGGATGTTGTTCTTTGGATGTACCGGGGCTCAATTATATGAGCAGGTATGCAGAACCTGGGCACGAAGGTGTGGCTTTTCTAGGCCGGTCGGAGGATACTGTTCTGTAACCCGCCGCGATGGCTCAGTGGGTAAGCCGTTCAACTGGTGAGCACGAGTTCGCTTGTTCGATTCCTGGCCACGGCGGCCGCTTTCATGATGAGGCGAAAAGCAAAACTGCCCATGTGTACTAGATTTCGACCGAACGGTAAAGATCCCGAGGAGGTAAAAATTAATCCTGAGCACTCCACTGCGGCTCGCCTCATCGCCTGCATTGCGTCGGCACGTTAAACCCTACAATCCTCAACAACGTCGGACACTCTTCTGTCACCCCAGCAAACAGAACTACTTTTCTGAGGCTACCACATTTTCCTTCGATACCTTCCCCAGTGGCAATGTTGTCGCGGTTTTCTCAATTCAAGTAGATATTGTTTGAGCACAGTTGCATTTTCAGGCTCTCAACCTAGCCAAAGACAAAGCCAGCTCTTATCCTGGGAGACTTCAACGCTCCTCATCAGATGTGGGGATACAGATTCAACAACATAAACAGAAATAAAATAGTTACCATCATTGATCAGAACCGAATCAGTTTACTTAACGAGCCTCACGTGGCCACCAGGATTGGTAACAGCACGTCACGCGCGACTTGCCCTGACCTGTCGCTGTTGGCAGGCTCTATCGACATTGCCTGGACAAACACGCAAGTAGATCTTCGTTCTGATCACGAAATCATTAAACTTACCATCAAAGACGTCACCTAGAATGCCCACATAAGTTTTGCCCAAATCACCGATTGGGACAATTTTTGGAAGACTCAAGCAAGTAGAGAAAAGAACCCGAGGTGCTCCTACGATGGTTCGGCCGCTGAAATAATGAAGGACTGCAAAACTCACACCCAAACGATTGCAACTACAAATTTAATACCCCACGTGGATACGAGACTTGTCCAGCTGTGGAAAGCCAGACGAAGCATTACAAGGAAGCGGAGAAGACAGGCACAACAAAAAGACATCGGGCCAATCCACCCCGTGAATGTGGTTGGAAAGCAAAGCTGTAAACGGCACCCATAACGATTACTCATGCGACGTCACTTAAAATCCCTCACATCGCTCTACAAATAGTAAAACCAGAGAGAAGTGAAATGCACTTAACCACAACATTTATTACTTCAAAGAGATATTCTTGGTAAGCTTAAATCAATGCATGACGCATGAACGGTGTTTGGTTGAGTTGTATTGGTGTAGCACAAGAGCGGAAACATTTTTTTATAAAATCAAAGTAAGCTCCAACCCGGTGTTAGACGATCTGACTTCTCCGTCTCGGCGCGGCGGACGGAGTCGAGAAGACTTGCGGCTGAGAAGGAGGAGGAAGAAATACTTCTGTTCAGATTTCTGAACGGCCCAGAGTGCAGCCCTAGGGAGTGATTCCTCCTTCTGTGGGGCCCATATGCAGTCCGCGCGGCCTGTGTTCTGTGCACCCACTCAAGATGGGTAGGTAGAGGGCCGGGACAGCAGCATCTCCCATTGCTCTTGTTGGATAGTTGACGGAAAGAGAGGAGGGTGCTCAGGGCTAAAGTCGCCCACCCCGATTATGGCGCGGGGTATTCCTACTTCTGAGAAAAATTTACATTCAGCGTCGTGGCGATCAGGATGCATTACGTGAAGACGCGTAGGCTGTGGGAAGGAGCCAAGATTGTATGAGCCGTAGGGTAGTTTGTTGTTTTCTGGAAATGTCAGGGTAAGGCGAAGGTACAGTCTGTCTGAGAAGGCGATAATGCTGGATTATCTCCCTGGACGTGATAAGCGGGTGACTGTCCTCGTGCAGCTCCATCGCACGGGAGGTAAAAGCGCAGGCTTGTTGGGTGGCGGTATTTGTTGCCCACCATTGAAGCGTGAGGTGGTGTAAAGATGAGCAGAATGGAACCGTTTGGGGAGCGGTTTTTTAGCACGCACAGTGCAGGTCAGGACACCAAACCCGACTGGTAATTCCAGTAGGCTTGCTGGGAATCGGTGACTATCCTCCGAACCCCTGGTTGAGTGAGAGCTAAGGTGGTAAGGTGATGGCTGCCTCTTCTGCTGCCGTCATTTGTTGGGTCCTAAGCGAGGTACACGCAGGGAGGTTGGTTCTGGAGGTAGCCACGATGATGGCGTGTTGCTGCCTCGATGTTTGGAGAAGTCTGTGTAGATAACTGCATGAGCCCCACTGAGGGTGGTGTGTAGCGCTTGAGCCCGTGCTTTTCGTTGACCCTCGTCATGTGAAGGGTTCATATTTCTAAGCAAAGGGAGCATCTTTAATTTATTCGCCAAGAGTCTGGGAGTACGTCAAGTGGAGTGACATTCTGGTCTGCCCAGCCAATCTGGTGAAGCATGCGGTTACCCACCGCAGTTCTGAGTCGGACCTTCTGGTTAGAAAGATGGCCTTCCATCAGCTCTTCCACCGTGTTGTGGAGCCCGTGCTAAGCAGCCTCAGTGTGGACGCACTCATGAGAAGACCAATGGCCTGCTCAACCACCTGTCTAATCATTATATAAAGCATCTCTATGTCTCGCTCGTCGAGAAGAAGATAGGGGTTTGTCGTACGTAACTCGTACGAGAGGACAAAAGCTTCAATTAATCGAAAGGTACCGGATTCGTTTAGGCCTCGCTTCTTGGTGGCAACTCGCCTGATCATGTGTATGATTAGGTTAATGCTGTTTTTGAGGCGCTGCAAGGAGACGCCACTCTTGGTGTTGGCCTGGAAATGTAGGCCCAGGATCTTGATGCTGGGGTTTTGAGTGATAGCCTGGTCATCAAGGAGTATTTGAATGTATTCCTTGTTTTGGCTTGAGGGCGGACGAAAAGGAGCTGTGATTTTTTACGTGAACACTGGAGGCCACAGGCTTTAGCACATTGGCGTACTAAAAGTGAGATTCCATGGATTTGTGAGCTTCCTTTTTTTGTAACTGTTAGCATATGAGCAATGTACGCACAGGGCCGCTAGACGGGCGTGAGTGGTCGTGTGACGCTATCACGTGGCATTCAGCGAGAAGGCAGGGGGTAAACCCGTAGATGTGCTTGGTCAGTACACCATTTGTCTTCCCGTGTTCGCGTGGGCTCGTAGATAAATCGGTAAGAGAAGGGGCTCTCGCATTTTTTGTTGATTAGTTCCAGGTTCGATTCCCGGCGGCGCCAGTAAGTTCTTTTTGTTCGCTGGAGTTTTCTGGTGACACCAATGGTCGCGAAAGAACCCCTGCGGAGTAGAGGTAGAAAGCTTTGCTTTAAAAACTCCGCAAAAAGATCGCTCAAATCAACAAACAAGCGGCTGAATACGCCTTGTCGTTATGCAAGAAAACAGGCTTCAACTCTGTGACGGCCTGCAGGGAACCTTATCCACCAGAAAGGTTCGGTTTCTCCTCCATCACCTGATTGACACTCTAAACAGCAAGGTGGAAACCAATCGCCATATGATCCACACTATCAATTCATATCAAGGAGACTCGAACCAGCTCCTCAAGGATCTCGAAGCAAAGTACTTCTAGACCGAAAAGAGCTACAACCCACTACCTTGCACAGGAAAGCCGAATGAAGGCCTCGACAAACCATTCCAACTCTACGAACTCCGGGCTACAATTTCCGAAAACAAGCGCAACAGCGCTCCTGTACCGATCACATCTTCTACAAACTCTTCGACAACCTTGACAGCGAGGCTCTCGGGACCTTGTAGGAATATTTTAACGACTTTTGCACTAAAGGCAAGATTCCACAGCAGTGGAAAACAGCAGAGATACGTTTCATTTCGAAGCAAGGTAAGTCCCCGCATATTGATAATTTGCGGCCAATATCCCTCACATCGTGCGTGGGAAAGCTGATTGGAAGGGTCGTGCTCAACCGTATGCAGCAATACCTCGATGAAACCCAGCAAATGCCAGACACCATGTTTGGATTTTGAAAGCATCTCGGAAACCAGGACGTGCTGATTCAGCTAAGAAAAGAAATCCTCGCACCTGCCTCTCGACACTCCCCACGAGCAATACTAGTGCTCTACCTCAAAGGGGCTTTTAATAACGTGTCACACAAGGCAATTCTACGAAACCTTAACAAAACTGGATGCGGGGAGAGAACATCCAACTTTTTTGTAGACTCTCGTTGAGACGGACCAGCCACACTCAAAATCGGCGATATCACCTCAGATTCCATCACCTTCTGAAGTGGAGGTACACCCCAAAGCTTGGTCCTCTTCCTGCTCCTCTAACATCGCGCTTCTGGGTCTACTCGCAAGGCTAGAGAGTATTCCAAATTTAAACCATGTGCCCTACGCAGATGATGTAACAATTTGGACTGGCCCAGACTCACTCGGGAGACTGCCTGCAGCAAGCTGCCGATGCTTAAAGGGACACTGAAGTGAATTTGTCAAGCTCCCGTTTTTGCTTGCACTGCGTAGACTGGCTCAAATAAGCACACTTTTCATCGTTTATCCGGTTGACAAATCGGTAATTATTTTACAAAGCGCGAAAGAAGAAAAACTACCATGCGCGGTTTGCGGCGGCCGCACCAACTAGAGCTGTGACGTTAGGAGGAGCCGCACCGTGATTGGACGATGCCCAAGGTGAGCAACCAAACAAGTTTCGGTTTCGGTTTCGGTTCTGTAAAACACAACCGGTGACGTTGTTGGATGGGCATTCTCAATAACTCAGTAATCATCGTACCGCGCTTCTGCCATGTTGTCACCAGTAAAAATGCATAAAGATAAGCCTCCCAGGACGGCTTGGAATCGTAGCATTCACTAGCCGAGGCCTACGCAGTGCATGGACGCCCTCCGCGTACCCGCAGATGCCCAAATGTCATGCGCTTTTCCCCCATATTTGGAGCTTGCCTCACTCATGCCTGTACCGTAAAAAGCGTGTTCGCACCAGGCCAAGGGTCTGTTCATTCTGGCCTGTGCACACTGCCCGCAAGCAGTCGGTGCTTATGGCAACAGCACGCCAACGAGAACTCGTTAGCGCGCCAGTGCCAGCCTGCGCGCGTTCTGTGAACTAGTTCGTGGAGCCATGAACGTTGCGGTCCAAAAAAAGGTGAACTCAATGTAAAAAACATCGGCAGAAAACGAAAAAGTTAACTTACAAAAAAAAAGCACGCACCCGGGGGGACTCGAACTCGTGACTTGCGAAACACTTGCGGCAACATACCTAGCGCCTCAGAGCACTCGGCCACGGAACGGGCTCCGCGCACCTTGGTAATATAAGGTATATATTGTACAACAAGCTAACAGTTTTATTTAGTTTTGGCATTTCAAGCAGCTTAGGTGACTTTGTTGTATTGCGCTCGTGCAGTAAGCGTCCCCCGAGTTTCCACAATAGCTCACGTCTAGCAATTGCATTTCGTAGACGGAAAAGCGTTCGCAGATGCGTAGTCGTGCTGCTGACCGCTGTGCTTGTTCGCCCAGCGCAAAAAAGTGCTTCCCGAACCCTATTTTTACGCTGTACGGTAAAAATATCAGTTGCTTTTATTTCCTTAGTACCTATATTGACTTCGCTGACTCTTCTCCCGCCTTCAAGAGGCCTTATATTTTCCTACTGGCGTACCAGTCAGCGAAGCGTCGCATGTGCGCTTGTGCAGCGCTTGTGTGAAGCGACCTTGACTTGGAGCTAGATACAGTGTACAAACTAACCAAGTAAAGAAAGGCCCATTCTTCCATTTACAAACGTGTCCTGGCTTCGTTTCAACTGAGCGAACGAATTGCGACGACCCGTCGGCGGCCGGCGGACGAAACGCTGGGCCGACTGACTCTGTCTGAAGGCCGGGGAGCCGTGCAGTAGCGCAGGCACCCAATTGCGAGCTCGGCTCCTCTCGGCGTCACACGAAAACGCCGCAGAAAATGGGCGAGCGTAAAGAGAGGAGGACAGCATTTTCTAATTAATTTTTCTACTAAATAAAATCGCTTAATCGCGCCCAGAGTGGTCGTAACATGGCCTGGGGACTCCGGACTACAATTTGCGCAAGTAATCCCGCAATGTTTACATATCACTTCAGTGTCCCTTTAAAGCAGTACGCAAAGGAAAGTGGACTCGAGTGTTCCCCACAGAAATCACAACTCTTGGTGGTCCCGCGGCGTCGCACTAAAATGACAAGGACCACATCGAAATAAATTATACACGGACACAAAATTAGGCCCTGCAACTCAATCGGGTGCTTGGGCTTTTTGTGCAAGCCTATCCAAATGGGACGTAATGCTGCAGCGCCTGACCAGAGCGACCGAACAAGTTGTGCACATGATTCTTAGAGTCACAAATAGACACCACGGCATCAAAGATGACGATACCATCCGTATTGTCCAGGCCTTTGTTTTATCGAGGGTAACATTCGCCGTGCCCTACATGACACTAACCAAGACAGATACGGAAAAAATTTACCACCCTCATCCGTAAAGCCACGAAGCCAGCCCTTGGGATCCCTATGAGCGTGTCTGCCGATAAGGTCCTACGAATTGGCCTGCACAACCAGGTGGACGAGCTCATAAAGGGCCACCTCTCTAGCCAGAAAGCGCGGCTTGCAATGACAAAAACTGGCCAAAAACTGTTGAACAGAATCAAATGAAGCTACCCAGACGTGAAGCCGAACAAGCTGCTTCCTGAGCGGTGGCGGCTTCATATCTTATCAAGCCAACTGCCAAAGAACATGCATCCGGTTCACCACTGCGGTCGACGAGGGACTAGAGCGAAAGCCTTAGACAGGGAATACGGCACGCTCTTGGAAATGGTCTACACGACTGCAGCCTCAATCCATGGTAGAAGAGCGAAGACAATGGTAGTCACCACAATGATAAAGCTCCTCGTCAGTTGTGACGAGTGTGTGGCGCCCCGCGACCCTAATATTCGTTGGCCGCTAAGTTCAGTGGCCCAACCAGGCTCGGTGGCCAATATTGTGGGCGGCTGGCAATAAACACCGTCGAGCACGGCTGCTCGCGGTCAGTCACCGTCACCACCAGCACCACGCTGCATGTCGTCACTCGGCTGGAGGGTACCCCTACCCTCCCAGGTGCACGAACGCGTGGCTAAATCGTGACACTGGCGACGATTGACGAAGCCCACGGGGTGCCCGAAGCCACCGGGAGCGCCGCAACCGACAACACCGAGACAATGCCCCCCCCAAGCCAGCCGCCATTGCGCCATGCCGCTGTACGACGGTGAAGGGTCCGCCTGTCCGGTCTACGAGGAACAAGTCGGCGTGTTTTTCCGGGCGAACGACACACCCGAGGCGAAACAGCGCGACATTTTCCTGGCCAGCTGCTTGACCCACGTCTTCTCTCTTCTGCTCGACCTGCTCAAGCCGGCCACGCCGCACGACAAGTCGCTGGGCGAGTTGCTCGCCACGCTGCTCTACCACTTCAGCCCGGCTCGCTCGACGTTAATGGAGTGCTTTCGCTTCAACAACCAGAGCCGCCGAGAAGGGGAGACGGTCTGGCAGTTCGCCGCAGCGCTGCGAGGGTTAGCGAGCGGCTGCGCCTTCGGGGACCAGCTCTACTCGCTGCTCCGGGACCGTTTCGTCTGCGGCATCAAAGATCTTGCCATGCAGACGCAACTCCTGGAGCTTCCCGACCCCTCGCTGGACGACGCCATGAAGGCAGCTCTGGCGATGTATGCTGCGGCCAAGGATGCGTGCGGCCGGCTCACGGTCGACGAAGGCGGCGATGAACAAGATGGCGACACGGCACGCCAGGTGCAGTCGCTGCAATGGTAACCCCCCCCCCTCCAAGCGCCAGTTCGCGCAAGCGGAGTGCTTCGCGTGTGGGAGAACTGGGCACATTGCTCGGGCGTGCCGAGGGGGTCGGCGAACGGACGGAAGCAGTAGCCGGCGTCGAGCGCAGGTTCCGCGCCAGCCCACGGCCAAGGAAGTCGGCACAAGGGTAGGCGGCGGGGGCGTGCGGCAGCAGCTTCGGGTGCAACGGCTGGGCTTCACGTCGTGTGACACACGGGCGTTCTTCAATCGTCTGTGCCACCGTTTATGCTGACCATCGAAGTCTTCTGGCGTCCCATCTCCATGAAGCTGGACACGGGGACCAGTGTGTCGTTCATGACCTGGAAAGCCTTCATGCGCAACTTTCCTGGCATGTCCATCGTGGCGTCGGGCGTGATGCTGCGCACCTACTCCGGACAGCTCGCCCAGGTAAGCGTGCGCCTTGGTGACCGGGAGGCAACCCTTCCCCTGTACCTGACGAAGGGGCCATCACCAACACTGCTGGGTCGGAACTGGATCCAGGCGTTGGGCTTGAGGCTGCCGGATTACAAGGAAGCAGTTCGAGCAGTGGAAGACGTCCCTGACATCCTCACCAAAATGAAGGCCCTGTTCCGGCCCAGGGTGGGCACATTCACCGGCACGGCGGCGAGCATTCATGTGCCAAAGGAAACCAAGCCCCGGTTTTTCACTCCGCGCCCGCTTCCGTTCGCCCTGAAAGACGGGGTCACCCAGGGGCTGCAACGGCTGTAGCGAGACGAGATATAGGTGCCCGGCAAATCGTCGCAGTGTGCCGCCCCAATCGTGCCAGTCCTGAAGCAAGATGGCAGTGTAAGTGTCTGCGGGTACTTCAAGGTCACTATCAACCCCGTCGCTACCGTAGAAATGTACCCGCTGCCCCCTATTGAAGATCTCTGGTCAGCTTTGTCTTGGGGACAGAAGTTCACCAAGCTAGACCACAGGGATGCGTACCAGCAGCTGGTGCTCCAGGAGTCGTCCCAGAAGTATGCCACAATATCAACAACGTTGGGACTCTTCCAGTACACGCGCCATCGTGGCCTCAGCTTCAGCCATTTTCCAGAGGGAGATGAATAACTTGTTGAGGGGCATGAGGCACGTGGTGGTTTACTTGGACGACATCCTGGTGACCGGTACAGACGACGAGGACCACCTGCAGACCTACACAACGTCCTGGCACGTCTGCAGGATGCCGGGCTGAAGCTAAAGCTGGAGAAGTGCGTGTTCTTGCCCCCCCACCGTTGAGTACCAGGGCCACGTCATTTCACAGGCCGGCCTGGCCCCGGAACCCCGCAAGGTTGAGGCTGTGCTCAAGGCGCCCAAGCCACAGAACAAGAAGGAGCTGCAGAGCTACCTGGGCCTCATCAACTTCTACAAAAGCTTCCTGCCGAACCTGTCATCGCATCTACAGCCGCTGCATCTTCTGCTTCGGGATGGGGAGCAGTGGGCCTGGAAGAAGGAGCAGGACCTGGCCTTCCAGCGCAGCACGGAGCTCATCACCAAGGCTCCGGTGCTGGTGCACTTCGATCCGGCCAAGCCTGTCGTCCTGACCATAGATGCGTCGCCGTACGGCGTGGGAGCCGTCCTGCTCCACCGGGAGAAGGATGGGCAGGAACGCCCTGTATCGTTTGCGTCCCGTCGGCATCATGCGGCAGAGTGGCGGTACAGCCAGCTAGTCAAGGAAGGCCTGGCCCTCATGTTCGCGGTCGAGCGCTTCCACCGGTACCTGTGGGGCTGGAGGTTCGAGGCGGTCACGGACCACAAGCCACTGCTAAAACTACTGGGGCCTGACAAGGCGCTTCCTGTGGAGGCACCGCCTTGAGTGGTGCGCTGGGCCTTGAGTCTCGCGGCCTACAACTACCGGCTGGTCTACCGTCCGGGAAAAGACCGGGCACCCGCTGACGCCCTGAACCGACTGCCCCTGCCGGAGCTGCCTGCTGCTGTTCCTGAACCTGCCGAAGTGTTTATACTGGAGCACGCTTACCCGCAGATGCTGTGCAGATCGGCAGTGTCGCAGGCGACCAGGCGGGACCCAGTCCTGTCGCAGGCTGTCGTAGCCTGAATCCCGGGGTGTGTGGCAGCATCTATGTAGGCAGTGTGGGATTCGTTTCCGTATTGCCTCGAAATGGCTGTCGCTCTCGCTTCTCCTCTCGCCGCATGGTGCACAGGGTGCATTTTGCGCGGTGGAGAAGAACAAGGAGGTATTGACGGATTGGGTGTGGGATGCTTCTTAGGGCGTGGAGGTGGATGTTGAAGTGGGACTGAAATTGCCAGGCGGGACAGAATGGCTCCACCCGCTTTTGTGGGTCCCACTCGCACTCTTTGCCTTGAGAGGTGGGCCTCGATTATTCTTCTCCGCTGTTATGGATGGCAAGCTTCAGAAGTCGGTCTCTGTACAATCATTTCTGTATATACACGTTTTTTTCTGGTGTTCATAACAATTTCCATAGATGTGGCTTAGAGGTTCGTAAATTTTCCAGGTTCTTGTAACTACCGGTAAGGGCCCACTCGTGAGGTCAGTGGCCAGGCGCCCAGGCTGCGCGTGTTTACGAAAACGCCCCCGCCATTCTGCCTGGGGTCGTAGCATGGCCGACGCCACTGAGTGGCCCGCGCGAATTCGTCACCGCACGGACAGGAGACAGATATTCTGGTTGACGGAATGCCGCTGGGATGATCCTCCATTCAGAACGCAAACGCTGTCGACGAAGTTGAAGGGCCCACTTATGAGGTCAGTGACCAGGCGGCCGGGCTGCGCGTGTGGACCCGCCACTCGGTATGGCGGCTCGCCACACGCCAATTCGTCACGGCGACACGCCAATTCGTCACGGCGCGGACGGGAGCCGGATTGTCTGGCCCAGAGAATGCTGACGGGATGGTCCCCCCTTCAGGAAGCAGACGACGCAGCCAGGTTCTGAGAATCGTCGACGCGGCGCGCGGGGGAGGACTTAATTACTGGCGTCTAAACGAGCATCGCGTGGGTAACGCGACGCGAGTTACGGCACGGTGGCACGGTGCACCGTTAAGGCAGCACGGTTCACCGTCGCCGCCTTTCGCCCTCACCCCCCGGAGCCCCGCGCGCTGGCTCGCCCGAGTGCGGGCTGTTGACCCGAAGATGGTGGCGCCTCATCGAATATTCCATAGCACACTGAGTCACATCTGGCTACGTGAGTTTGGATACTCCCTTACGCGTGTACGAACGCTACAGGGGTGTTCCCGAGAGAGTGTGATCTCGAGGCGTTATAAGGCCGAACTTGGCCATAAGAAAGGGTCCTTGTCTGAGCGCTGAGCTGGGCAGTTCCCGGCGGGATAAGGAGGACAAGGAGCCCCCTATGCTAGAGGATAGCATCGCGTCGGAAGTTTATGGTACAGCGCCGTACTGGGCAACTATACGGATTTTGCGTCGAAATACGGTCTCGGCCGTTGTTTCTTGAGCCGTTTGTGTACGCTCCGAGGATAGAAGAGTTAGGCGAAGTTGAGAAGCGCGAGTGATTTGTACGCACTTGGAGCTAACGTCTAGCCTAAGTTTCAATTTTCCCCTTTTACTACTCATGTACCCAGTTTTCCTACTGTAAATAGCTGTATATAAACTCTTCGTTTCATTTATTCAAACCAACGCCTCGAGTTCGTCCACTCTACCGCCACCTCCAAGAACTTCAAAACCATCGCCCTGCCAGCCTCCCGCCAAATCAACGGGAGCCCGGGCGGTTGGGTTTTTGATCGCTACCGGACTTTGGGGAAACCATCTTTACTGGCGCAGTAGGCAGGATTTGGCAAGAAGAAATCACCCGGCCACAACCAGGGGCAGCAGGCAGACGCAAGCCCGCCTTCATCGGCAGTAGCCGAGCTCTGCGCGAAGTTGAGCGGCAGAGCCAAGCAAGCGCACAGGACCAACGACGCGGCACCCGGCCACCGAAGGGGCGGGTGAGTGGGATGTCTTCGCTTCATTGTGGTGGTGTAGGCGGAGTCTGCGATTGCATGGTAGCCACGCGGAGCATGCTGGCGAACATGGCGGAAGGAGACGGAGACGGTCAGACACATGAGGCGCCACCTCAAGGAGGAACGGCGGCAGGAGGGGTGGCGCAAGCGGAGTCTAAAACAATATTTCTTAGACGATTGGAGTTGGTGTTTCAAAAACGGGAGAGAAAAGAAGCGCGCGAAGTGGCGGAGCGCCGGAGGAAAGAGAGCGGGAGGCGACGGAGCACGAGAGAAAAGAGGCGCGAGAATCGGAAGAACGCATTCAAAAACTTAAGCTCGAATCCGATGAGCGGATGCGAAGGTGGGAGCTGGAGGCGAGGGCTGGCACGCAAACTCCTACGGGCTCGGACTCAGATGAGGGTAGGCGGTCGTGTTCAGACCCAGTCACTCAGTGTGCAAAGGTCCTGAAAGGGCTTAACCTGGCGTGAGATGCGGACATTCCGTTGTGGTTCGACGAAGTTGAAAGGTTGTATGTGACGTACGGTGTACCGGAGTCGAGCCGGGTTCGTTTAGTTGTACTGGCGTTGTCGGAAAGGGTCAGGTACATGTTACGTGGACTCGGGGACAGTGAGTGCAATTACTACGAGGTGGTAAAGAGGCCGTGCTGCAGGAGCTTAGGCTAAGTCCGCAGCATACCTCGACCGATTTGCAAAGGCATCGAAACGTAACGACGAAACCTGGTCGCAATTTGCCTCCCGCGTTGACACCCATTTCGACTACTACCTGAAATCGAGGAAGGTCGAAAAAAAAGGAGGTTGTTGGACTTATGGTGGCTGATAGAATTAAGAATAGTTTGAGCTCCGAGGGACTGGAGTACGTTCGCCTGCGCAAAGCAGAGACGTGGCTGAAGCCGCCAGGGATAGCTAACGTGCTGCAAACCTTCGAGCAGGCCAAGGGAAGAGGCTCCGCTGTTGGGCGTAGAGACCAAGTACCTCCGCGCAATACCAACAGTGGCAAGCGAATGTGGATTTGTAGCGTCTGTAAGGGAGAGGGTCAATATTTCCGCCTGTGGCCGGAAATCGCTGAGAAGTCAGGAAACCCAGGGCGCAGCGCGCACGTGCAGAGAGTGATAGTAAAGGGCGTAAGTGCAGTGCAGGCTCAGGATGCCGGCCTGACTATCGGGGGGCAGCCAATTCTCGTGGCCGAGGTAAAGGCGCTCGGAAGCATTGAGGAGCTGAGAAAGTGTATAAAACCGCACGTGGAACGCGACTGCGCAGGTAAGACAGTTACTGCGACGGTCGACATTGGAAGTGAAGTTACGGTGTTGCGAGAAAGTCTAGTACCACAGGACCCTATGCAGCCATCGGGCACCATCAGGATAGTTCCAGCATCAGGCGAGTGGGTTAACGCGAGAGTGGTCAGTCTGACTGTGAGTTTGAGGCAGGCTGTGTCGGTGGTCGGGAGCCCCAAGCTGCAGCTAATCTGTGCTGTGGCCAATAATCTTGCCGACGGACTAGACTGTTTGCTTTCGAGAGAGGATTGGGAGCTGCTGACGAAATGTCACCCCAAACGGGAGGCGAACCGCACAGCAGAAACTTTGGCATGCTCAAGTGGGGACCGCGAGGTCGGCACCGGGGCGATCTCGGAACCGGCGGCTGCCGTGTGTGAGATTACGGGGGAGACGGCACCCGAAGCTCTGGCCCGGAAGATTGATGAAGACGTCGATGTTGGGGGCCCCAGGGCAAGGCTGTTGGCGCTCAGCTGGACGATGACAGCCTAAAGAAAGCTTCGGCCGACGCGAAAAGAGGGAAAGCCGGCATATTTGTCTCTGACGGGTTGCTGTTTCATAGGGACACTATAGCCGGCGCGAAGGTAAAGCAACTCGTGCTGCGCTCAGAGAGACGCGAGGAGGTACTCTTGCTGGGCCACGAGTCACTATGGGGAGGACATTTAGGCCCCCAAAAGACGAAGGCTAGGATGAAATATAGCTTTTTCTGGCCTGGCCTAGGGGTAGACGTGTCTAATCACTGCCAAATATGACATGGCTGCCAAATTCGGGCAGATGGACGGCTCAGCGACCGTGCCCTATTGTTCCCCTAACAAGGCCAGACCAGGTGGTAAACGTTCACATCATTGGTCCCCTGGACGGACCGTCGGGTCGGGGCCACAAGTATGCACTTTGTCTGGTGGACCTCTGCACACGCTGACCCGAAGTCGTGTGCTTGCGGTCACTTACGGCGAAAGCAACTTGCGAGGCTCTCCTGACAATATTGCCGCGAACCATGTACGGGTTTGTTTATTTATTGTTTGTTTTTATTTCCCAGCCGCGCCCGGCTCTGTTATCTGTGTCCCATGCGAAGCGCGTGTTCCAGTGTTTATTTTTATGCCGCGCGGGCTATCTCATTCAGATAAGCAGAGTGTTTCGCCCTAACGCCGCTAGCCGAGATTAATCTTCTGTGATTTACAATGTTCTGGATGTGAACCGACGGTTCCAGAAACTCTCGCGCCGAAATATAAAAGCCTGCACAGCAGACGCCGCGGCATTCGATTCTGCGACGCTCGCCGACGCAAGTCTCTTTGTTGACCGCTGCTTCGCCGCCTCTGTATTCTTTTCAGTTGTTAGGGGAGCACAAGTTCGCTCCAATAAACTTGTTTGTCCTTAAAGACAACTCCGTCGTCCTTGTCTTCGTGACATCTGGTGGAGGTGCTGGGTAGCAACCCTTTATGCTCCCTACGACATCTGGAAGCCGCCAAGCCAGTCCAACCAGAAAAGCCGCCGACTTCAAGGATTGCTACCGGAGTTCGGTCTTATGCCAGAAGGGCCCAATAGAAGAAACGCGGCAACCAACACCATAGTGCAAGAAACAACATCGCCAATCGTCCTCCAGCAGCCCCGGGAACCACCATCGCTCCGGGAACCGCCATCGCTCCGACGTGATTCGGGAAGAAATTCAACTCGCTTTGGGGACTTCTACGCCTCCCGAAGTACCACGTGAACCTCAAGGTATGACCTACTCCGCGACTGTTCGACGACCCTGCCCTTCTCCAACTCGTCTTCAAGAAGTCCCGCCGTACCGCCGTCCACGGTCGCCCGCCTGACCCCCTGCACGCCAAAACCAGGCGCCGAGAAAGACGGACGTATGGCGAACCACCGATAATCATCTGCTGTGCTACCACTGCGGAGAGGCCGATCATACCTACCGTCGCAGCCCGTACAGAAGACTCGGACTGCGGGGTTTCTCCATCGACGCCCCATGCCTCCGACCCGGCCAGCGCCCTACTGAGATCGACCAATACCTGTCCAACACTAACCGAGGCCCAGCCCGCTTCAACCGATCGCCGTCGCCCTACCCATACCAGTCGCCCAACCGCCGTAGCAGGGCTTATTTCGCACGTGGAAGGTCCCCCAGCCCACACGGGGAAACTTAAAGCAGCAACTTCTGGAGGTAAAGTTGAACGATCGCGGAAAAATTAAAACCCTCCAACGACGCAATGACTCACGGAAGACAGTGATTCACGACATGCCAACATCCCGACGACCCGACCTAACCCTGGCGATACTCCCAAACAAGAAGACAGCTACACGGCGCGACGCATACCCGACCTGACGGAGACGTCCGCTGAGAAGACGACGACAACGACGACGCAGAGTGCCCGACCGTCAACACACACAAGCCCAGATGCAACGCCCCGACGAACACGGAACTCAAGGAAGGCGGCATCCGACGTCAAGGTGTCCATCGACGGCTTTAACCTAGTCGCCCTCGTAGACACGGGAGCCGACTACTCAGTAATGAGCAGACCATTTGCGTATAAGCTGAAGAAAGCTATGACTAGATGGGACGGTCCGCACATACGCACAGCGGGAGGACAGCTCGTGAAGCCAAGTGAACGTGCACATCCCGCGTCACCATAGACGGCACGACGTACCTTGCCGCTTTCTTCATTTTGCCTAACTGCTCCCGCGACGTCATTCTCGGAATGGACTTTTTGACGGACAACGGCGCAATAATTGATCTGCCGACCAAGTCGATAACTTTTCCCTCCGACCACTCCATGATGCCGGAACCGAACCCCGAACACCGTGCAGCTGTAAGGATCACCGATGAGCATGTCACCCTGCCACCCCGCGCAAGTTTGATGATCACCGTCTACTGTGAAGGTGCTGCTCCTGACGTTGACGCTATCGTGGAGAGTGACCAAAGGTTGCTTCTCGTCCACGGTGTGTCTGTCGCAAGAGGCACTGCGTGGTTTAAGCAGCGCAAATCCCACGTTTTGGTCACCAATTTTTACTGAGGAGAACCAGCAATTAAACAAGGGTGCTTCAATTGCGTTCCTCGAAGAAACGCAACAAGCAAGTAACATGATCGCGGTTGCCGGATTTGAACGCGCACCCAAATATACCTTCAAGCTTCCGAATCCCTTCGACGTGAATCTGACGTTACCGCAAGCAGAACGAAACAAATTATTGGCTTTGCTGCGTCGCTACAGGGAGTGTTTTTCGTCGAACTCAAAACTACGTCAGACACCTCTAGCGAAGCACCGAATAATAACCGAAGTTGGAGCCTGACCTACCCGACAGTCACCGTACCGTGTCTCTTCCCACGAGTGGGAAGCCATCCGGACTCAAGTCGACGACATGCTCAGCGACGACATTATACAGCCATCGAAAAGCCCCTGGGCTGCGCCGGTTGTACTGGTGAAGAAAAAAGACGGCACATTAGGTTTTGCGTTGACTACCCGTGACTGAAGAAAGTCACCAAAAAGGACGTATACCCCGTGCCACGAATCGACGACGCCCTCGACCACCTCTGCCATGCGAAGTACTTCTCATCGATGGATCTGAAGACCGGCTACTGGCAAATTGAGGTGGACGAGAGAGACAGAGAGAAGACAGCATTTATAACCCCGGACGGCCCATACGAGTTCAAGGTGATGACGTTTGGGCTGTGCACGGCGCCAGCAACGTTTCAAAGAGTCATGGACACTGTGCTAGCTGGCCTGAAGTGGCACACCTGCCTCGTATACCTCGACGACGTTGTGGTATTCGCCCGGACTTTCGACGAACACCTTGCAAGGTTGGAATCTGTACTCGAAGCCATCCGTACGTCGGGGTTAACGCTGAAGCCAGAAAAGTGCCGCTTCGTTTACGAGGAACTCAAGTTTTTGGGACACGTCATCAACGCCGCGGGAGTCCTGCCTGACCCGACGAAAACATCAGCCATAGCGAACTTCCCAACACCGAAAGACAAAAAGAGCGTGCGAAGATTTCTCGGACTGTGCGCATACTACCGGCGCTTCGTCGCAAGCTTCGCACGCATCGCAGAGCCACTCACGCGCCTGACAAAAGATAGCACCCCATGCGCCATGAAAAACGCACAAGAAAAAGTATTCTGCGAGCTGAAACAACGCCTGCAAAACCCGCCCGTGCTCGCTCATTTCGACGAAAACGCCGAAACAGAAATGCACACGGACGCCAGCGATATAGGTTTGGGGGCCGTCCTCGTCCAAAAGCAAAGCGGGTGCGAAAAGGTAATCGCGTATGCAAGCCGTGGTCTGTCGAAGGAAGAGAAAAATCACTCTGCCTCCGAAAAAGAGTGTCTGGCAATCATATGGGCCATTTCAAAATTTCGCCCATACGTGTATGGTAGACCATTCAAGGTTGTCACAGACCACCATGCACTGTGTTGGCTCGCCAATTTGAAGGACCCCTCTGGCCGTCTTGGGCGGTGGAGTTTGCGCCTGCAAGAGTTCGACGTTACAATCGTCTACAAATCCGGAAGGAAATACTTCGATGTCGACTACTTGTCCCGCGCCCCTGTCGACCCACCACCACAAGACTCCGATTAGGACAGCGCGTTCTTCAGAGTTGTTACAGAGAGCGACCTTCCCACCCAGCAGCATGCCGACCACGACTTGCGCGTAATGATTGACTACCTCGAAGGACGAAACGTCGTCGTGCCTAGAGCATTCATGCGGAACTTACCAGCATTCAGCCTCAAAAACCCCATCCTCGTGAAGAAGAATTTCATCCCCGGAACGAGAACGAATTATCTACTTGTCATCCCCGCAGACCTTCATGATGAAATTTTGGAAGCGTCCCACGACGACCCGTCTTCCGTACATCTCGGCACAGCTCGCACTATTGCAAAAATTAAGGCGAAGTACTTCTGGCCCCGCCTTACATCTGACGTCACCCACTACGTTCGGAGTTGCTGTGACTGCCAGCGACGAAAAACGCCGCCGAGACGACCCGCCTGACTTCAGCAACCGATCGCCGTCCCGTCGAGGCCCTTTCAACAGATTGGAATGAACCTTCTAGGCCTGTTCCCTACGTCACGATCAGAGAACAAGTGGATTGTCGTAGCGACAGACTACATGACGCGGTAGGCAGAGACCTCCTCTCTTCCGAGGGGGACAGCACAAGAAGTCGCCAAGTTCTTTATAAACCAGGTTGTGCAGCGACATGGTGCCCCTGAAGTCCTAATCACGGCCCGCAGAACGGCCTTTACCGCGGAGCTGACGCAAGGAATCTTACGCTACAGAAACACGGATCACCGAAGAACGACGGCGTACCACACCCAAACGAACGGTCTAACGGAACGTCTGAACAAGACGATTGCGGATATGCTGTCCATGTACGTCGACGTTGAACATAAGACTTGAGAAGAATTCCTCCCGTATGTCACGTTTGCGTACAATACAGCGACGCAGGAAACTACGCAGATGACACCGTTCAAGCATGTCTACGGAAGACGGCCGACAACGATGCTCGACGCCATGCTTCCGCATGTATAAGACGACGACTTCAACGCCGACGTCCACGGATACCTTCAACGTGCGGAGAAGCCCCGCAAGCTCGCTCGAGTTCGTATAACGGACCAGCAGCTGGTGGATGCCGGCCGCTACAACCTCCGACGCCGAGACGCCGAGTACCAACCAGGGGATCGTGTGTGGGCAAGATGACAAACTGTTTTTGTTGTTCTTTTGTTGTGGCTGTTTGTTCGGACTTTCGTTGTTTTTTTAGCATCGGGTCGATGCACTCTTAGAGGGAGGTAATGCCGCGAACCATGTACGGGTTTGTTTATTTATTGTTTGTTTTTAATGCCCGGCCGCGCCCAGCTCTGTTATCGGTGTCCCATGCGAAGCGCGTGTTCCATTCTTTATTTTTATGCCGCACGGGCTCATTCAGATAAGCAGAGTGTTTCGCCCTAACGCCGCTAGCCCAGAATAATCTTCTGTGATCTTCAATGTTCTCTGTGTGAATCGACGGTTCCAGAAACTCTCGCGCCGAAATATAAAAGCCTGCACAGCAGACGCCGCGGCATTCGATTTAGCGACACTCGCAGACGCAAGTCACTTTGTTGACCGCTGCTTCGCCGCCTCTGTATTCTTTTGAGTTGTTAGGGGAGCACAAGTTCGCTCCAATAAACTTGTTTCTTCTTAAAGACAACTGCGTCGTCCTTGTCTTCGTGACAATATTCAGCAGGACTGGCATCCCTAGTTAATAAGCTCTTACCAGAGTACTAACTTCACGTCACAACTGACACAAAGCGGTGGGGCTGTGCATAGGGTACTTAAGAACATGCTGTTTCACGTCATCGAGAAGGATCCAAGGAACTGGAATAGGTTAGTACCGTTCCTGTTGTAGGCCTACCGAGAGGTTCCGCATGACACAACCGGAGTCGCCCCGTTTCACATGCTTTATGGCAGGAACCCCACAGGACCGCTGGCGATGCTCCAGAAAGTTGGACAGGGGAACTGCCCGTACTGGGCACCTTAAAAGAGGAGCCAGCGAAATACCTAAGGCAGCCTCGCGAGCAGGTAGAGGTAGCGGTGGAAGTGGCGGGGCTCCCGGTGAGCGCGCGCCAGGGCAGCTACGCGCAGACGTACAATCGAACCGCGCGTAACAAAGCTTTCAGCGTTGGCGAACAGGTCCTTTTGTCCGACACGGAGGGTAAACGTAAGACGGCCCCGAGATGGTTGGGCCCATTACGGTTGTTGCACAGGAGAGGCAGCATTCATACTGTCTCGACATGGGGGAAAAGAGGACTTCGGTGGTGCACGCGAACCGCCTGCGACCTTACTACTGCCGCGTCAGTCACGTGGGGGTAGTGTTCGATAAAAATAGCCAGTTCGGGGATGTAGAGTGCGCCGCACGCTTTATGCCGCCGTGTCGAAGTGCCCTCCCCTTACCGATCGAGAAGGGTTCACACTTAAGTGAG
The DNA here is from genome assembly GCF_048455015.1 of Haemaphysalis longicornis. NCBI lineage: Eukaryota > Metazoa > Arthropoda > Arachnida > Ixodida > Ixodidae > Haemaphysalis > Haemaphysalis longicornis. Next base: position 101,523,765 of record NW_027526214.1, read on the forward strand.
CGAGAGAGCTATGAGATTGCAAGCGTATTTGCAAAACACGCCGACCTGTTCGATGGAACGCCAATACACGCCAGTGGGGCAGCACCAAATCGAACTGCAGGGAAAGTTATGAGCCAAAGAGGGCTTTTCCTTACCGCGTTCCGGAGCTACTGAGGAAAGAAGTCACCCACCAGGTAGACGAACTTTTGGAGTTGAGCCTCATCCACGGAGGAAGATAAACAGTAGCGCCGACTTCGCTCCTGCGGGCTCTAAATGTCCACCACTCGCGGAGCACAATGTAGATGGCGCAGCGAATGGTCAAGCGACCGGCGTTCCCCGTGCCCCGGCGGGCGCGTTGGCGGAACGCATTCCGTCGGCTTTTGTCCTCTGCTTCGGCGACGGTAGTTTCGTGCGCGGAGTGCTTTGGGGCCTGCGTTGGCGCCGCTTCACGTTCATTGCGCGCCTTCTTCGCACGGCTTGATTGTACTTTGTTCGACAGCACCTTCAGGGTAACCCGAACCCGAAGGAATTGAGTGGTCGTACGGCACGCCAAATATACGTTATGAACTGGTTTGCATGGCGGGAAAGCAAAATGTAGAGCGCACATATAGACATGTGGCTGCTATACAAAGACTATACCTTTTTGGGCAGTGCTTGCCGAAAATGTGACTCCGTTTTGTAAATTTGTGAACACCAAGTCGGGTGTGTTTTAACAGGTTTTACAAAAGGCGAAAGGAGCAACTGGTTCTGATCACTGGAGATTAAAACGTTGCCTCAGGTTTCCCACCATTCTCCACCTTACGTCCAAAACCGAGTGTGCCTATGACACGGACCGGCACTCACACGCTCATCAGAAAATAACAGAAACGCGATAACATCACCCGCGACTGCCCGCGACGTCGCAATCTGCTCAAGATCGAGGCCCTGATAGTGCGGTCTTTTCACAAGCCTTCATTTCACAATATTTGAATCCGTCCGGACCCTATATCTCAGTGGTGATGACTCGCTAAACGAAAAGGTTTGACGAGCCGGATGATTTGCTGGTCAGCCACTTAAAGAAAAAAAAACGCCGGGAACCCTTGTAGGCCGAAAATTGCAGTCATACAAAACGCAGCATTTTAGTTGGAATCCACGGCGTTATCGACGAGATAACACGACCGTAGAGCGACACTGAACATCGGGCGGCAAGTTGCGGTATGGGTTACAATGAAGGTTGCGTTTGATATTCTTGGGTGCCTTATCAAGATGACAGTGTTTTTGTACACTTAATGTTTTGTACAATGCTGTTTTGTACACTTAATGTTTTGTACAATACAACAATGTTTTGTACAACAGGGCAGCTGTCCAACTCAGTCATTGGCACAGAAGTGTGTGTCTCATTGCCGTTTGCCGATGGAGACTCCGGGCGACCCTTGTAAGCATTCTTCTTGCGCAGAAGGGGCATAAATAATTAAGCAGGCGGCCGGAGAGCGGGCCAGGACCAGAGGGTAATTTTTGCGCTGCATCGGTTTGTCGTAAGCAGAATCACGCTAGACAGCATGTTGTGGCGTTTCATATTACTCTTGCTCATTCTTTTGTGATTCTAAAGTCGTCGTCGTTCAGTTGCGTCTTACATCTGCTGGGTTAGTACAATATTTTTAGCAGGTCTTCATAATGTCAGAATAAACGCCCCCGATAGGGAATAATCGATCGCCATGTATGCGGTGGCGTGCGATTATCGGCGCCGTCTATTCCTGCTGCGCACGGGTGTTTAAATTCCGCGCGTGCAGGCATTCCTCCTGCATAGTAGGACTGGCATACGACAGGCGTCGTTGCGAAAGAAACGACGCCTCTGGGGAGAGCGAAGAAGGGAAGAGCCATGTACAGAGGCACAGCGACGAGAGGGCAAACGAAGGAAGAAGAGAGTAAAAGAAAAGCTTGGAGGCCGGGGGCGCGTGGACATTATCGGCCCGAGCAAAAGAATTTTTTTGGGCCACAGTCGGCGCTCCTCTTTATTTCTTGCTCCGTGGCCTCATCTACCCGGTCGAAAGTGAGCACGCCCACCCGGTCGTTTTCGTCGGAAAGAAATATGGGTCGTGGAGAACGTGAATCTACTACCGCAAGTTAAATGCGGTGACTCGCACCGATGCATTTAACAGGTCACCACTGGAGGAGCTGATCTTGAAAGTGGGTCACTCGAAGTCATAGACTTGCGGAGGGGGCTACTGGCATAGATGGGCTACACGCCTAACAGCCATAGACTTGCGGAGGGGCTACTGGCAGGTTCCAGTATCGCCGGAGCGCCAGCACCTAACCTCCTTAGTAACGCACCATGGGCAGTACGCGTGGCGCGTCATGCCGTTTGGTCTCTGAAATGCGGCACCAACATTTCAGAGGATGATGAACACGCTGCTCACCATACACCAGTCCTATGCCACGGCTTATCTGGATGACATTGCGTCTTCTCCTCTTCAAAGGAAGAACACCTTAGGCACGTGGACACTATCCTCGGCTTTTTGATGGACGCGAGGTTAAAGGCGAGCGTTGAGGTAGCTCAGGGCCACAGCTCAGGGCCACATTAAGTACCTCGGCCACGTAGTTGTCGCGGAACGGACGGTGCCGATCCGAAAAAGCTGGCCGCAATCAGAGGTATCGTACAACCAAAGACTAACAATGAGCTTCGAAGCCTCCTTTGCCTTTGGGGGTATTACCGAGAGTACGTTAACAACTACGCAGAGGTAGCCTAACCGCTAACATCCCTGATAAAGCGGGGTGTACCGAACCCGATTTCTTGGAGTAGCGAGGCCGAGAAGGCGTTCGAGCGGCTAAAGGAGTCCCTTTGCTCGGCCACGGCGCTAAACACCCCTGACCCACACCAGCCTTACTGGCTGTTTAGTGACGCGTCTGAGGTGGGAGCAGGGGCGTGTCTGGTCAAAATGGAGAAAGAGGGCCAACCCAACTCCAACCCAAACCCGCTGGTCAACCATCGAGCGCGAGGCGTTTGCCATCATTTGGGCATTGAAAAAGTTTGATTAATGGGCTTTTGGGGCAGAAGTCAATTTCGTGTCTGACCATAAGCATCGGTCTTACCTGAAGACCTGTACGCCTCATGGGGCTAAATTGTCAAGGTAGGCATTAGCCTTGCAACGCTACAACGTTGTGGTTTCTCACAGGACGGGATCAAACAACGCAACCGCGGACGCACTGTCGTGCCTTCACAATGTTGATTGGGGGGCCACCATTGAATTGCCCCCCAGCCTTAACACCGCCACGACGAACGTGAACGTTCCTCTTCACCCGTCCTTTTTCGTCGGTTGTGTGTGTGTGTGTGTGTGTGTGTGTGTGCGTGTGCACCGTGGTTGCGCGCGACGAGATACCTTTGGTGCTCGATCCGCGCACCGAACCGAACTTTCTGTGCACCGCAAGTGAGCGGAAGCACAGCCGAACATTCTTGAAGGAAGTTATCAGGCTACGCCGTCAAGGAGGACATTGGCGTGCGTGCGCACGGTGACAATGCAAATTTTCTTAACGTTTCATTTTTGTTGACTCCAAAATTTCCCGTGTTCTTGGCTAGTCTTTATTCCTTTTTGTTTTTGTTGCCGAGTGCCGGAATGTTTGTGCGTGTTTGCAGTTATAGCTCGCATCAGTGCTATAATTTGAGTTGCCTCGTTGTTAGCAGTGTTTGAGCACCGCCGAGACACGACCCAATTTCTTTGTACTCGCACTTAGTGTTTTTAGCATTTTTTCATGTGTTTTCGGTTTGCTAGAATATTCTGTCCCTGTTGAACGGCTAGTGAAGAGGTTGTGTTTGTAGTTTAGGTGAGAGAGGGTTCGGATCAGCTGAACTGCAGAAATGGTAGGAGGCTCATTTGTGGTTATACCTAGCTCCTCTAATTTTTTTGCTGTTATTGCTGATGGAGAGATGAAAAGGAATGGCCCTTTTAAATTCTTTTCGGATTGACTGAACCAAGCGGTCGAGGAACCCTCTTTTATGGGGGAGTTGTAAGGGCCCACTCCTAAGGTCAGTGGCCAGGCACCCAGGCTGCGCGTGTTTACGAAAACGCCCCCGCCACTCTTTCTAGGGTCGTAGCATTGCTGACGCAACTGAGTGGCACCCGCCAATTCGTCACGGCACGTACCGGAGACAGATAGTCTGGTTGACGAAATGCCGCTGGGATGATCCCAAATTCAGAAGGCAAACGCTGTCGACAGAGTTGAATTGCCCACTCGTGAGGTCAGTGGCCAGGCGCCCAGGCTTAGCGTGAGGACGCGCCACTCGGTCTGGCGGCTCAGCACTGTAGACTCTATGCATCAGCGGACGCCAATTCGTCACCGCGCGGACAGGAGCCGGATTATCTGGCCCAGGGAATGCCGCCGGGATGGTCCCCCATTGAGGAAGCAGACGACGCCGCCAGGTTCTGAGAATCGTGGACGCGGGCCCGGGGGAGGAGTTAATTACTGGCATCTGAACGTGCGCCGCGCGGGTAACCTGCATTGGTCGGTACGGTGCACCGTCGCCGTCTTTCGCCGACACCCATCGGGTGCCCGCGCGCTAGCTCGCCCGAGTGCGGGCTGTTGACCAGAAGATGGTGGCGCCTCATTGAATATTCCGTAGCACGCTGAGTGACAGCTGCCTACGTGAGTTTGGGCACTCTCTTACGCGTGTACGAACGCCACAGGAGCGTTCCTGAGAGACTGTGATCTCAAGGGGTTATAAGGCCGAACTTAGGGTCCTTGTCTGAGCGCTGAGCTGGGCAGTTACCGGCGGGACAAGGAGACTCGACCGATAAAGCTAGGTTGGGATTTATGAGCCCCCTACGCTAGAGGTTACGATGGCGTCGGAAGTTTAGGGTACAGCGCCCTAACGGGCAATTAGGCGGATCCTGAGGCGAAACAGGGTCTCGGCCGTCGTTTGTCGAGCGGTTTGTGTACGCTCCGAGGATAGGAGAGTTAGGCGAAGTTGAGAACCCGGAGTTTGAAGTTTCCCCTTTTACTACTCATGTACCCAGTTTTCCTGCTGTATATAGCTGTATAAAAACTATTCGTTTGATTTATTCAGCCCCAACGCCTCTAATTCGTCAATTCGACCACCACCTCTATGAACTTCAACATCACCCTGCCAGCCTCCTGCCGAATCAACCGGAGCCCGGGCAGTGGGGTTCCTGATCACTACTGGACTTCGGGGAAACCACCTCTACTCCACCATTCAATAATTTCTTCGTTTTCACACTTTTATTTGTTGTTTTCTACATCTTTGACCAGGAACTTCAATTAGGATGGGTTCGCCATTTATAGCGGCCTTGCGAGGGACTTCTTTAAAGGATGTTGGATTCGACGGGATCACATGAGAAACACTCGCGGTGCTGCAAAGGTATGTGGTCTTCTTCACACTTTACTAATCAGACTCCATGCAGTATGCTGCACTTCAAAAACGGAAACACATTGCTCTAGACACCAGGTGCCCAGTAGTAAAAAAGAGTGCTGAATAGCTAGCAAGTCACTTATTTGAAGTATTAGGGTCTACAACACGTAGACAACCTTACAAAGGGGACTGGCCAAGCTCCCAAATAATGTATAAAGAACTTAAATTTAATACATACAGTTTCATCTCAACAATGCCATACTAGCGTTGCCTAAGCACAGATTTAACAAAGTAATGTTAGTGCCAAAGACAGCACAAGTATGTATGATAGACACTGCTGTACCACTAAGGTAGCATAGTGGAAACAGCATGCAGGAGTGCAATGAGAGGTGCATTCTGCGTTATCCTTCCCGTGATGTGGACGGGTTTTTGTAGTAGGCCTAATGAATATACATAATTTGGATGCGAGCAGTACGACCCCTGGAGATCTGCAATGTCGATTGCTGGCATCTTCTGGATATCTGCCACACGTAGTGCGGTTTGCTGGGTTTTCTTCAACACGTAGCTGCTCTATTGAAGCACAGCACTGAGTGTTATCTTGCTGCTGAATATTGTTTTATAAATAATGATTACTCTACTGATGTATATGTGTTCTCAAGATGGAGAGTTTTATTTTAAAACGCGACAGGTATATGACGTGAGAATTAACGAGCCTATTTTCTTGTCTCATGGTGGTTCAGCATAAAACTGCTGCTAATTGTATACCACAAGTACCGTTTTAGGTACCTAAATGAAGGCAGTCGAGGAAGTTGCCACGACGCTCATGTGTGCGGACGGGAAATGTTTTCTGCATCAGTTGAAAGCGATGGCTTCCAGCGTCCACTCACCCAGATTGAGGGCTCCGATGTTCTGCCAATTACACTGAGCGACCAAGCATTCCACCTAATACCGAACCTCATGAAGCCATTTGCAAATGCTACAAGTGGCACGCGGGAGGGAGTTAACTATGACTTTTCGAAGACAAGACTAGTGGTGGAGAACGCCTTCAGGTGGCTGGAGGTACTTTGCAGGTTTGTGAAGAAGGGAATGGAATTAAAGCTCCCGAATGCGAACCTACCAACCAAGGCTGCATGCATTGTGTATAAAATCTGCGAGGACTTGGGTGACACCGCGGAGCAGCAGTGGGAGAAAGTGTCCCCGAAGGGGGGCCAAGTCTGGGGAGCGCGGCCCGTCGTGCACCTCTTTGTCATCTGAGGAAGAGATAGATGTCGGGCTGTTCCTGCCTGCAACGCACCGCAAAGAGCGGCCTCCGACTTCCAAGCCTACTTAAAGGCCCAAAAATCCCAATCCCAGAGCAACAGCCCCGAAAGACGACAAATGAACACACACACTCCACTCAATCTTAAACGGACCCGGCAATACTGTTTGAGCAGTGCAAGTAAACCTGCGCGAAATTTAGATTATACTGCCAGAAATACCTGAGTCAAATATTACACGAGCACGTGAAGCGGTGAGCGCGCAAATCGCTGTGAAAGATGCTCAAAACCAACCGCGCTCTCTTGAGTTCTCCTGATTATGCATGCGTGGCATGGCCTAAGCGATGGCATTGACGCATTGGGTGCCCGATCGGCTGTCACTGGTCAACTTCGCGGATAATTTCTCCCATTTCCGCCGCCGTCATCTCTGTGTACGAACCTCTTCTATACCTGTACCTGTAGGCACAGTTTTGCTTTAATTTTGTGTTTTGAGTGTGCTCGGAGTTCGCGTTATGAGCTCAGTACTTCCCATTCAACGAGACCACTCGGCTAAAAACGTTTATTGCTTCAAATACGCCCCACCAGCCCGAGCGGGCGCTTGCGAGCAGGCACCCATGCCTGCTTTTTTGCCGCACCAGACCGGAAATTGCCGGCTCCACGTTGTGGCCAAAAGAAGAAACCTCCCCACCCTGTGATACATCGAAGGCCGCCGCAGAGTACACAGCGACCGCCCTACTCTGCGGGAGGGAGGGTGCAGCTTTTGTCGCGTTGTCCGCGGTTACGTTCAGCGGGAAAGATTATGCGCGATTTCTCAGAGCGCGTAGTTTCGTTGATAGTGAAAGGATTTTCATAATCCTTGCTCGAAGAGATTGCTGGGACAATAGACTTTACTCCAATATACACTCCCAGCAGTCGACGGTAACTGTTGCAGAGTCCCTTTAATGGGGAACAGAAAACATATTTCAATGAAACTTCAGAGGCCTCCTTAAAAATCTTGACGATTTGTATGAGATGCTGCATGCCAATCAGCCAAGTGTCGTGGGTCTCCAAGAAACACACTTCAATTCCAAACGGACAATTTTTATAAGTAGGTACATGGTATTCAGAAAGGACCGGGTTGGCTGCACGCACTCTTCGGGTGTGTGGCCGTTGTCGCCCGGAAATAATAACCATTCCACAGTCTCTATTTGAAAACTGTCCTTGAGGCTCTAGTCATCCGCACGATAATATTTAATAGGTTAATAACGGTGTGCTGCCTTTACAATCCTCATGACCTTGCACTTTCGAGCTGACTTCGAGGCGCTGTTTGACCAGCTACAACGAACCATACATCCTCAAAGGCGACTTTAATGCGCACAACTCACTTTGGTTCTCCTCCAGAACGGATACCCGAGGTCGCCTGATAGAGAAGTTTGTTGCATCCTCGGGAGCATGGCTTTTCAACAAAAAACAGCCCACATACTACAACTTAGAAGACAATACTATCTTGACTTGGCTTTTGCTTCTGCAATCCTCTTTCCATATCTTGAGTGCGGTGTGAGCACGGACCCATATGATAGTGACCACTTCCGCACTTCACTAACGTATATAGGTAGAGGCGCAAGCAGTTCATATTCCCAAGGCACGTTTCTTTATTCAAAAGCAAACTGGAGTACATTTACAGACACATCTAAACTACACCACACCTCGATAAAACACCTACCAATGGAGGAAGCCGCCCAACTCATCATGGCGCACATCCTCGACGCATGCAAAAAGTCTATTCCCCAGGCCTCCAGTGCGTCCCGCAACAAAAGGAGGCCCTGGTTGAACGAGGACTGTAGGCGGACGCGAGAGGCCAAGAACAAGGCGTGGGGTGTCCTTCGCCGGTACCCAACGTCGGATAACCTCATTTCGTTTAAACCGGCAAAGGTCCTTGGAAAGCTTGTCCGTCGTGAGGACAAGAATACGGAAACTTAAAGGTCAACATACACATAACCTGCCCCTGGTCAGTACAACAGGGGACACGCTCGAAGACCAGGTTAAAACACTTGCACAACACTTCCAACAATTTCAGAGCTCTGTTCCCTACACAAATACTTTCCAGAAACACAAAACCGCTTGTGAAAAGAAGTCCGTACATAACAATAAGAGTTCAAAATCTAGGTACAATTTTGAATTTACACTATTAGTTGAGGGTTGCCCCGAGCGGATGTAAACCGACAGCTCCAGGCGCAGAATAAATTACATACACCATGATACAACACCTGCACCCCGACACTCTTGAAACACTCCTACACCTATACAATACAATAGTGCGTTCGGGGCACATTCCCCACTCTTGGAGTAGTGCCGTTCCTGAATAAAGGGAAGGACCCTTCCTCTCCTTCCAGATATCGTTCCACTGCCTTGAAAAGCTGCGTGTGTAAGCTCTTCGAGAAGATGATAAACAGGAGACTCGTGCACTTGCTTCAGCACAGCGGCCTTCTCGAGAGCTGCCAGGCAGAATTCAGGGCGGGGCGATCAACAGAGGACCAACTAGTAGCGCTAGAATCCTAAATTAAAGATGCCTACCTACATAAGCAGTACTGTAGGACAGTATTCCTTGATCTTAAAAAGGCGTATGATGCTGCTTGGCGGCATGGTATCCTCAGCGATCTCAAGTCCTTTCGCATGTCGGGTAACGGGATGAAAGCCCTTGCTAGTTATTTCTCCGAAAGAACATTTCGTGTGAGAGTTAGCAGCGCTCTCTCAAGGGTTCATGTCCTAGGAAACAGCGTTCCCCAAGGTTGAGTTGTAAGCTGCACTCTGTTTATTGTAAAATTGAATTCACTCAGAAAGGTATTGCCACCATCAATTTCCTGCTAAATTTACTTAGATGAAATACAATTATCCTTTAATTCTTGTAACCTGTCTATCTGCGAGCGCCAAGTCCACCTTGGTGTTAACAAGCTAGCTGTTTGGGCAGATGGCAACACTTTTAAATGTAATCCAGTAAAGTGTATTTGTGTTTTATTTTTTAAAAAGGCGTAGCATTCTGCTGGATCCTAAATTCAAAATCAATAGTGTCTCAATTCCAGTCAGAAATGAACATAAGGTTTTAGGTGTAGTCCTTGACGAAAAGCTGACATTCATTCCACATATCAACCGACTTAAACATAAATGCTAAACGCTATGACTATACTCACAGTTATCACCACTCTTCTTATGGTGCTGTCAAACAACTTCTTTTCCGTGTTTTCGCTTTCTGATAGGTTCACGATTGGACTTAGTGCTTTATCTAGGGCTTCGCCTGGCATGTGGCGCCTTGCGCAGTAGCCCGGTCGAAAGCCTCTATGTGGAGTGTAATAAATGGAACTTACAACGTCAGCGAGCATACATAGATCTCCTTTATGCTTTTGTAACAAAAAGAGTTAGCGCTGCACAACAATATCAGATACCGAAGCGCCATTTGCCCAATCGGGTATGCTCCGAGGATTATCGCGAAGACGACGAAGTCCCGACTCGCACGTTCGTGCTCACGAGCTCGTACCGGCTGGGCCTGCGCTCGGCCCGTTACCTTACGCGACGCCTTGAATAAACCCCCACGATCAACTACCGTCGTGACTGCTATACCCCTTTACAAGTGGTGGAGGTCAAGGGTCTCGGTTCCACGCTGGAGCTTCGCAACCGGACACTGCCTGAGATGAACCATCGAGAGACCACCCAGCACCTGCGCCACCGGGCGCACCCGTGATCTGCTCTTGCGCGATGCGACAACGCGACCCAACCATTTTCACTGGCGAGGACGAGACTGACGTCGAAGACTGGCTGTCGTCCTATGAGCGTGTGAGTGCCTACAACAAATGGGATGATCCGACTAAGCTGCATAACGTATTTTACGCCCTTGATAAGCTCGCCCGGCGGTGGTACGCGAATAATGAGCCAGACATTGCTACCTGGTCTGCCTTCCGCACCCGCTTTGTGGCAGCATTCGGCCGCCCAGCTGTATGCAAGCTCAATGCCGAGCAGCAGTTGCGTGTACGCGGCCAACAAGCCGGGAAAACATTCACCAGTTACATCGAGGACGTGGTTGACTTGTGCAAGTGGGTCGACCCGTCGATGACGGAAACGGACCAGGTCCGGCACGTCCTTAAAGGAGTGGACGATGACGCGTTCCAGATGCTGCTGTCCTAGGATCCCCAAACGATAGCCGACGTCGTACGTTTGAGTGAGAGCTTCGACGAGCTACGGAAGCAACGGGCCCTAACTCGGCAAGCTTGCGCTCAGGCTGAGCCCCTGTCGAGTTTGGCTGCGACCTACACAAACGACCCGACGCTGTTCACCCGGATAAAAGATTTGATTCGGGAAGAGGTGGCTCGTCAGGTGTCCCTCCTGCCGTACACCGCGGAGCCATCAACCCCTCTAGCTCCTGAACTGAGGCACGTGATACAAGAAGAGGTCGCTGAGGCACTACCAACTGCTCACTACCAGGCACCGGTCGCCGGCCCTTTAACATACGTCGAAGCTGCAGGGAGGTCACCTCTGCGGCCTGCTCCTTCGGTCAACCCTCGAGTGGTGCACCCGCCTGCTCCACCAGCCCAGCATCCCGTGCCACTGCGTCCGTTGCAGACCAATGCGATTCCGAATGTCGTGCCGGCGAGCCGTCTTCCAACGGCTGTGGGTAGTGCTCTTACGCGCACGTGGCGTACGCAGGACAATCGCCCTATATGCTTTGTATGCGGAATTGCTAGACATGTAGCTTGCTACTGCCGCCGTCGCATGCCGCCTCCGGACACCTTCCAACAGGTTCCGTACTACGACCCCACTTACGCCCAGCCGTATATTGTTCCGCAGCCAATGTACCCAGTCGCCTCTGATCCGCCGATGACGTCGCTGCCGCCTGACCGCTCTACTACGTCCACCAACCGCCGATCTGCTTCTCCACGTCGTCGCTCGCAGTCGCCTATGCGACGCCGCTCTGCCAGCACTGGGGAGGAAAACTAACGGCCGCAGTTCCCGAGGCAAGAGCTGCGTCGCCCTCGAAAGCTAAAAGTCCTCACGTTCCGCCTGAAAATATTATTGATGTGTTTGTTGAACGTATCCCCACTACTGCCCTAATCGACACTGGAGCTGCTGTTTCTGTCGTTCACGCCGACCTATGCCGCTGAATTCGAAATGTTCTGACGCCACTTTCCGGACTATCCTTGCGCACCGCCAGTGCACAACAGATTAAGACCATAGCAGCCTGCACGGCCCGTGTCGTTATTCAGCATATTCTCTACACCGTTGAATTTGTCGTAATGCCGTCTTGCTCTCATGATGTAATCCCGGGTTGGGACTTTCTCTCGCGCCATCATGCCGTCATACGGTGTGCACCTGCCGAAGTCGAGTTTTCGCCTCTTTTGGAAGATTCTTTCTGTGCTCCCAACGCCAAGGTGGTCATCGCCGAAGACACTGTCGTCCAACCCCGTTCTTCCGCTCTTGTTCCTCTTTCCTGCACATCTATTCCTGAGGCTACGGTGCTTTTTACGCCGTCCGACATTTTCTTCCGCCGCAGATGTGTTCCGCTACCCCTCACCCTTTTGACGATTCGCAATGGCGCGAGTGCAATGATGATTACGAACCAGTCGACGACTTCGTGCGCCCTTTTACACGGCGAAACACTCGGCTTTGTAGAGCCGGTCGATCCCCGTCTTGTTACGGAGCTTCTTGATGATGCGCCCCATCACCAAGTCGACGAGCTGATCACTACTACGCCATGGACATGGGACGAAACATGTCCCGAGTTTTTCTCCCGCTCAATTGACGAAAGTTTGGACGCCACCGAACGAGCCCAGCTTACTGCACTTCTGAGCCAGTTTTCTTCGTCTTTCGATAGTGGGCAAAGTTCTCTCGGTCGCACGTCCGTTGTGAGCCACGCCATCGATACTGGCTCGCATTCCCCGCTTCGACAACGATCGTATCGTGTGTCACCGGCAGAGCGACGCACCATTGAAGACCACGTGAATGACATGCTTCAGCGTGACATTATTCGTCCCTCCAAGAGTCCATGGGCGTCACCCGTGGTTCTTGTGAAAAAGAAGGATGGGTCCATTCGGTTTTGCGTCGCCTACCGCCGTTTGAACACCATAACCCGCAAGGACGTGTATCCCCTCTTCCGCATCGACGACGCCCTCGACTGTTTGCAGGGAGCAGAATACTTCTCGTCGCTAGACCTTCGATCCGGGTACTGGCAGGTCCCGATGGCGGAAGCAGATCTCGGCGCGATGCTGGGGGGCCAGGATGAAGATGATCGTCCCGCACCCTCACCAAATGTTACGTGGTGGAAGGACAAATGACGTGAACGATGAGATGGGCGAACGATGTATTTTCAGTATTTACAAGATGTCGGCCATGACACAGATCCGGCGCTGGCTGCGCGCCTGCCCAGCTTCTTCGTCTTCGTTGTTTTCATCCTCGTCGTCGTCTTGTAACACTTTTAAAATTGCATTCATGCCTCACCATGCGTTTAAATTTCATTTTAGGATACATCTTTGACTGAACTCTCTAAATCAACTACCATTCTCTGCGCCCTTCTGTCAAAGAGTTAGAGTGGAAGTGTCAGAGCTTGCTGTCTCCTTTTTAGGTAACATCGAAACTTCTATAAAAGATTTTATAGCACCATGTTATCTCCGCCAAGTTTCATGCGACACATCTTTCACATATATCGATAAAAACCGAGCTCCTAGATCTCAAATTCGCGACACTTCTTGTATTTGCAGCAGAAGTATCTTTGTTCTCAATTTTCTACGGACGCCTGTAAACCTGCAACCTCTGTGTTCTGCGCTGCACATGGACCCGTACTTATCATCACTAAAACTCAGAATAGTAATACTAGTATCTTTACGCCAGAGGCTTATAGTATACTTCCTATTGTTAATCATATAATTAAAAGCCACATCCTACAAATCATTATCTATACAGATTGTCTCAGTGTTGTGCGGGAATTGTCGTCAACAAAGTCTTCAAGAACCATGCACTCAATCTTGTCTTCAAGGCCATTATGTCTGTTTATGCTCACAAATTTGAACTGGTCTTTTGTTGGGTCACTGTTCACTATGGTATACCCTCGAACGAAGCCACCGATCGAGTGGCTGCTGCTGCACTCTCGAATCGAGTAGACATAACCACAGTACCCTAAAATGACGTGAAGCCACACATGAGACAACAAACTTCGCAAAATTTCGCACACACACTGGAGTGAACAAACAGACAAGTTTCACGTAATGAAACCAGTTTTGGGTTCATATGCCACCGACACATGCAATACATGCACAGAAGTCGCCTTGGCTAGATTACAGATAGGGCACACACGCAATGGACTCGCACCTGCTCACGGGATATCTAAGACTTCGGTGCAGCAGGTGTGGAAAGGGCTTCTCCATCATCCACCTCGTACAATGTAAGGGACTAGAAACAACACGAAACACACACTTCGCACAACTATACAGACAACACATTCCCCTGCACCCAACGTACGTTTTAAGAGATAACCCCATAATTACTCGCAAGCGTACTTTTAATTTGTTTAGCGATGTCCAGTTTTTACACCTCATAATGCATCATGCATGTTGACATCCTGACCCTTTACACTAGTCATGTACATTTTCTTTAAGGTCATTTCACGTATAGTTGCAGTTAAATGTTTCACGTTAACTATCACTTCGTCTTTATAAAATAACTTTTCCTTTGCGCTCTTGGCCCTCGGTCAGCCTTGCGCCGTAAAAATCCCAACCATGATCATCACAAAAATTGAACTATTTCCTGCTATTATTTGTAAATACGCTACCGTATATCCACCTAGTCCTTATTTGCTGACTCATGTATAACCTATTGTATAAAATTGCGTTATAGGGTGTGAAAATTCGTGATAGTGTTTTTAAAACTTTGTTACAGTATTGTCTGATGATATGTTGAAATATATTGTACTTGCTTGCTTTTCCTTCCATATTCCTGTATGATTTGACAGTTATAGCACTGACTGTTTAGAAGGTACGAATTTCTGGTACCATTGTATTTTTCAGTCTGGCCTTGTATGTCACGCCCTGTGGTGGTTCCTGGGCCTCAATCAAGACGTGAATAGCAGCTTTCTGCCCAGGAATTCATCTAAATCTATCTAAAAATAAAATAAACTGAATTGAATCGAATTTTTATGACGATTTTGATAAGACAAACATTACCGCTGTTTTCAGTCACCATATTTTGTACGTAAACCTACATGATCTACTGCGACTTTTGTCACAAAGTTCTATGAAGAATCCGATAGGTATATTGGTTAGCTGCGAAACGTTTTGCCGCTACCAGTGCCTTGGAGGTCTCAGGTGTTAAAAAGAACAAATTCCGAAAAACAAATGTGCTGGTGTCTGTCTCTTCAAATTTTATACGGCCTGATATTTCGATTATCACCGAGGAGCCATAAACAACAACTATAAGTTTTCTTTTTTATTAGAATAACTGTCAACTTGAGATAAGATGAAGCATACGACACACATGCGCCACAAACTTTGATTTTCGTACCTCACGGGATGAGGTGCTAAAATTGCAGAATGAACATAGGCAACATTGAAGTGCACTTTTTTTGTGTGCGTGAAAAAAATTTTTTGCGGGTAAATAACATAACATACCATAACAAAACTTTATTTCAGAAGGTGGACGCGTCGGTCAGCATGGGGAAGAAAGGAAGGTGGGGGGGGAGAGTTTAAATGTTACATTCTGCGGTCGACGCCTGAAGAGCACGCGAACTCCCACACAGAAAGCCGCGTCTGCCTTGCAGTAGCGGGTTCCAGCGGGGTTGTTCATTCCACAAGCCGCTGGACGCCGGGCGGAAGATACTGTAAACAGAGCGTTTGAAGGCCGGGACATAAATGCGGGTAAATAAAATTCATCGCAAATTCTCATCATGAAGCCATTGATATAGCAGCCTTTACAGATATTTTTGTCATGATTCCTGCCACATTCCCAAACCATTATCATCAGTCCGAGGCAATCCTCCAAATGAAAGAGCTCGGAAAACCACCATATAAAAAGCAAAAGACAAGAAATTGAATTTTCAGCTGAGTGGCGGCAAGAATGTTGAGAGCCCAAAACAGAAGGAGCACGAACGTGAAAAAATAATCGGCCTTTCAAGAAGTGTTACACGCGCGAACCATAAGAACGGTGACTAAACGCGTAGAAGTGTGTAATCAGCGGCATTAATATAGATGCCAGGCGGGGAGAGATTTTATAAAGAGGATATTCACATCGTCAACACAGTTTCTGTCCCTCTTTTTCTTGTGCTAAAAGTGTGCCCTGTCATTCACCCTGAGGAAGTGCCATGTCTCGTGATTTGTTTTTTTGTCACCGCACGCCCACGCCAGAAAAAATTTATGTGATATTTTTATGAAACGAGACGCTGTCAATAATACTGTGACCACGAGGTTATAATGGAGAATAAAAAATGCCGGTGCAACAACAATTCAATAAACTTCTTCTGATAAAACGAGATGAGTGGAATCATCGTGCTGTTTGAATACTTAGCCTTGTAGTGTCAATATCATCACCTTCTTCAGCGCCACCATCTTCATCAGTAGGTTGGCCAGCTGCACGGAGGTCACGCAGCACTCGGCACCCGGTCTAGAGCAGCGCCCCTGTTCTACTCACCTCGTTCCAACCATGGCATGGCCAGCGGAACATGACTAAACGTGGGCTCGGCCGCTACGCGTCACCGGCCGCCTACAATTTGGTGACCCCAAAAAACGGCTTCACCATGGCTTCGCAACGCTGCTTTCCCCGCCACAATGCGGACAACGGCACGCGACGAATGTCCATCTCCCTCCCAGAGCTACCCGGACTGATTCCGTTTGGGTCAATTCGTCGCCACCACACCGCCTGTTTCGTTTTCCTGGAAAGTCATTTCTATGCAAACGACATCCACTCCCAGGAAACCAGGTACCTTATCAGTTTAGAGAAGTTACCTACTGATCTCACTGAGTGCATCGAGCTGCCGGCTCCAGGCGCAAGTGCATACGACGATCTTAAGGCCGCTGTCGTGAACCACTACGGTATAGGAACGCCTTCGTGTACATCACCACGCCTTCCAACGGCATGTATAGATTCCACGTCGCCGGCAGGTCCTCGCCTGACATACAAATGCGAGCCCCGACTACGACTTGTGGCACTTCCGAGTTGGCGTTTCACTCAGTCAACGGGACGCAATACCATAGCGCAGTCCCACACGTGGTTGCGTCTGCTGCACAACCCCACCCCTGCAGCAGCGTATTCACCACCGCAGCTGCGCTTCCTCCACGCCCTGGTGAACCACCAGGGTGGCGTTTGAGGCAACTTTATTTACCACCTTTCGTGCAAGCGGCTACCGTCGACCCAAATGCAATTTCGGCAACCACTGCACCATTTTCGCCGACACAGCTGGAGGCATCAGTCGAAGCCGCCGTTTCACGACGCATTTCGACCCTCTGTGAGGTGGCGGATGCGTCTACTCCAGCTCTACTGCAGTCGCTGTTTAGTACGCTCGAGAAGCACACTGTGGTACTCGTTACCGACAAACCTCTGGCCACGCAACACACCCCGGTAACACGACTCTCAGGTGTAGCTCTAACGGGACCAGCATGGCTGAGCAGACGCAAAGTTCACGAGACACAATTCCTGTACTTCCAACGGACCAGCCACATCGTCAACCTGACAACAACGAACCCTCTCCGCCGTTGAAGGCTCGTCAACCAGGAGTCACGAGTGCCGTCAAGCTGAAGCGACGACCGCCTGCTCTGAGGGCGAAATGCCAAGTTAACCGTTTGCTCCGGCTACGCCGACGCCCATGGTGCCTGTGAAGGATTCATCATCGGTCCTGCCCAAGTCGTGGCCTACTTCCGGTGACTTCCCAACCACGCGCATGCAGACGAAATCCTCGGCGTCAGCTCCAATTCCTCGTCATGCACACGCATCGATCGTACGCCCAGCTGTATCCTTCCACTTGAACGGCTCAGGCGTGCGGCTAATAGATGGGCACACTCACGTCGGGGAACGCTACACTCACTGCGCCCGACCTTCAAGATCCGTCCCATCATCTGCGTTAATGTGGACGTTCGCGGGGGCCTGACAGCGGACCAGCCGATTTGTGCTGAAGTTCGTCCGCTACTTCACTCCCAGCCTCGTCCACCAGAGGTTTCCCCACATCCCGGACGCTACCTCGCCGACGACCAGGACCGAGCCGTTAGGCAACCTCTGCCACTTGACCACTGACTGCCCACGGACTCTTCCTGACTACGGACAAATTGTGAATACCTGTACATAGTACATATATTTCACATATTTCTCATAACGCGCTACGCCCTAGGGGGGATGCCTGTAGCGCCACTATCATAATCTTCTTCAGGACCACCATCATCATCAGTAGATTGGCCAGCTGACACGGAAGACACGCAGCACTCGGCACCCGGTCTGGAGTGGCGCCCCTTTTCTACTCACCTCGTTCCGACTATGGCATGGCCAGCACAACATGAATAAACGTGGGCTCGGCCGCACCGCCTCATCGGCCGCCTACAGCCTCATACTTTTTAAACCGTAGGTCATAACAAACTAAAATGAGTTACGCGTTCTGGAATTTTGCGAAATCAGTATTTGGAATATTTTACCTTTACGGATTGCAGTTAACTTGCGTGTTTACATAATAACAAAAAGCACAGTGGAAATACACAAAAAGCTGAAAAACTCCAAAATACCTGTATTTATTCTTTGCTATCGAGCATATACAGCGTATAAAATTTTAGTTAATTGACGTTCTATAAATGAAATGAAAACTATGAAATACAGTTTCTGCTCCTTGAAAATGCCTGCGAGGAAAACGTACTTCCGGGGGTTTTCAACAACCAGACCCGTTAGACTTGTTAGTAAAAAATAAAAAAAAATTACACCCTCGTCCCGTAGGGGAACCCTGAAGCGTATGCGAAGCAGCCATGCGGTCGACTGAATTTCCCATTACTTTCCGATTCGTCGTTTCCGTTGACGTTCCGCTTCGCGCGCCTTCGTTGTATCAGTAGCTTCTGGACGTAGTTTAAATGAGTGAAGGACATAATGTGCGTTAGTAGCACATGCTCCCGTCTCTGTTTGTAGCACAGTCGGAAGAGCACCACTTTCCTCCCGTTGCCGTGAGAGAGTCGTGGGATCGAAACCGGGCGCCGCCTAACTATTTCGTTGCATTGTAGATTGCGCTCACGTCCGCCCTAACGTTGACGGGGCTGAAGAGACGCGCATGCAAAGTAGAGTGCCGATGGCGGACAGCGACAACAACGAGGGAGGGAGGGACACAGCCCCCAGATTGAGATGCTTCGAATTTGAAAAACTAGATCGGTTTAACATATCCGCTCGCACACTGCGGCTTGGCCGGGAATGAATACGTGAAGGACGCTGCTTGATGATTTTCATCCGAGCGGGTAATCATCATACCGCTAATTCGCTTCTCTGATCGGGCAGTTAACGGCTCGTGTACCTCAGAGACATCCCTCACCACTACAGGGTAGAGCGCGCCCGCTTACCCCCCGCGCGTCCTAGACTCAGTAAGTTTTATTTCATGACTTGGCGACTTCTACAAACAAACTGGTGCCCCAACTTGTAGTGTAACGCCACTGCTACCCCGCAAATATTCTGAAAAGTGTCAACGGTGCATGTAGAGGGCAGACCTAACGCATACGATGTGGGCCTGTCCGCCGGCAGGGACGTTATGTTGAAAATCGCTAGTCTAGAGCGATGGAAGTCCGTATTGCTCAGCTCCGGCACAGCGGATTAAGTCTGCGCCATTCAGCTGGCCAACGATGCTGCCAGAGCTTAAGGGTGCTCGGCAGACGTTTAAGATAACTGCCCTAACGCAAAAAAGTTATTTCTATCGCTAAAAATATCCCTGTGAGTTCCAGACGTTGGTTTATGAAGATTTCTTGGAGAATATGAACCTAAATATGACAAAATATTTCAAATAATATTAGCTAGCAGTCCTTTTATTCTGCACATTTCATGCGTTTTTGACGTTCAGGGAATCAAGCAGTAGATGCAGCATCTCCTATTTCTAAAAATTTCTAAAAAGCATATTTCATGTTCCTTATTTTGTAGCTGGCCAGACATTAAATGCTGCATTGACGTCTGGGTTGTGCAAAGAAAGGGCGCCACATTTTTAGCCCAGAGAATGGTACTTGCGCATAATATTACCTTTCAAGAAGAGGGTTCGTAATAAACAGGAGGTGTTTATATTTACTGAATGCGCCCAAAAAGGTTTAAAGCTAAATTATGGTGTTTTTTTAAACATGGAGGGAAAATACAATATTTTATTACTTCACTAATTTTCAAATTGCAATTCATATATACTTTTAGGGCTGTCACTATAAATTGACCACTGATACAGTGGAATTTTTTATTTCTCGTGTATAGCCCTAACATTAACTATTCTTTCCTTTGTAATTTGGTTGATTATTTTAAAATATAAAATATATTTATAGGAAAGACAAAACCTCAATTATCCAAGAATAAACCTACCCAACAAAACGCATTCCACCGGTTCATAATTGCGCTATAAATCAATTATCTAGGACTGTGTAGTCAATGGTGAAGGTGCGGAAAAGGGTAAAGAAGGATAAGTAGTTTTCACGTTTTTGTACACAATGAAATCCGGCAATGAAGATGTGTCTTCTATTATCTGGTACCGTTTTAAAAGTAGCGTTACATGGATTGTGTCTTTCTAGTGCCGAAAAAAATACTGCTGTTCATAGCGTGTTTATGTCAACTGCTTAGTGTAAACTGTAATTACCGCAAAAAAGACTCACCGGATATCTCTGAAACTATCCATCGTGGATTTCATGAGCCACTTGGCAATAAGGTTGTAAAGAAAACGTTAATAAAAGTACTTTCAACCTTTCAAAATAACGCCGCTAATGTCTACTATATTGTATAAAACAAGGCAAAAAGTTACAGTGCTCACATTAATCCGGAAAAATTCGGTGAACGCGCTGACATGTATGAGAAATGTCATTTGTAGTCGGGCAAGAGAATGTTTAGGCTGACTGAGAATGAACGATAATATTTTGACAATACCTAATCTAGGAGGTCTTGTGCGCGGGCATCAATGTTACAACAATGCAAGTGATGTGGTTTACTAAAAAGCCTTGATCTTTGCCAGAAAAAGGTCTGGTTTTATGTGGAAGTGGCGTGGTAAATTGGAGCGGCCATTGACTGTCTTACGTTGGCTTACGGCAAGCTCGGGCTTACGCGATAGGGTTCCACACGCTTTTTGCAGCCTCCAGGTTCTTCTCAAACGAAGCTGTGGTGCTCCGTTATACTTTATTACGGTTTGATTGTTCTACTTTGCACGGATGCAAGAGAATAAACATAATTACCAGCATCACCGTTTCCAGTAACAAATATCTAAACATTCTTGACGAGTTGACAATACTCCGAAAGAAAACATACCGACTCTGAAGGCTATCATTTTGTGTGGCACCGCTGCATTTCAAGTAATCCTGAAATTGTTCACCCAAATTGACTTCGGCAAATTATCTTCTGCAGAGCATCTCCAAAGCTCCAATTGCCACTTACACATGTGGCTCTGGCATGGTTATGGCTTATGCGGTCGTAAGCACGTAGTGTTCAATTCAACAGCTCTCTGAGACATAACCAGACATTTTTCCTTTGCAACGCCGTCGAGGTCAGCCAGTTTGAAACATTTCCTGTTTGGTTCAGTATTGCAGCATGTGTTGACTGGATTATGTTGTGTGATTCGCCGGTAGCACTCTCGCTAGCCCGGCATGCTAGCGCGACACGCGTATTTCCCAACACTTCGCTGCAGAGAGCAACCCGTGACATGTCGGTTCGCGCGGGGAAGAACGGTAATTAAACGTTGTCATTGGCTGAGTCCCAAACCCAAAGCGAGCTAAAACGTACCAAATAACTGTTATTAACAAACACAAGGCATAGATTTGTGTTTACAAAGAGAAAAAAAATTAGAAAAAAAGGTATGCAATGAAAAAAATTAATAGATACACCAGCTGGGACACGAACCCAAGCCGTGAGCTCAAGTACTGATTACTATACATCGAGACCACAAAGCCAGATCGCTGGGTTTGTTTTAGCAGGCACAGAAAAGAATAGCGGGCGGAGTGACATTACGCATGCCACGTGGGTGTTCTCTGCAGAGAAGCGTTAAGAAACACGCTGCCCGACATTCTACTGTGCAAGCAGTTTTTGTATATTGTAGCAGGCGAAAAAAGAGCTTGCTGTTTCTTTCTGCCTTGTATATGGAAAGGGTGACCAGACCCTTAACTGCAGTGAAAAGATTCAGTGCGTTCAAATTGAATAAAAAGACCACGGTAGCTTAGCATCCGTAAATGCTTCAACTAGTAGCAATGACAGAAAGTTTCGTGCTTTGACCTTCTTTTGTGCAAACTCATCCTTCTTTATATCGTTCGTTCCTTCTTCTTCTTAAGAACAAACTCCGTTTCCGTCATTGCACACCCTGTTTCTTTCTCCGTCATTGTTCTGGCATTGGTTGGGCGTACTCGCGTGTCAATTTGCAAAACCATTGCCTTACTGACGTAGTTTAGTGGTCGTGATTGCCCAGTGTGAACAAAAAAATTTGGGCTGAATGCGTCAGGCGGAGTAGGGGCTACGTTACCGCGTTTCTGTTCGTGTAAACATATTTGGAAACCATGGGCCATTTCTTTCATGGTGACACCAAAATAATTTAATATTTTAAAATCAATAGAATGCCGAAAATATCCCATACGTATAAATAAGTATCCAAGAAACCTATTCGGGTTCCTTAGCAAATTCGCATTCATCCTTTATTTATGAAGTTTTATAATAACCAATGGGGTAATAGCTTGACCCGGAGTTACCGCTGTTTTCAGCGCACTCCGCACAATAAAAATGAAACAGATAGAAGGACCAATTAATGCAAGAAAATTCCCCAGAGAGAAATACACATGATGAGTCGTTTAATGCAAACTCTTTTCGGAGTATTATGAGCCAGTGTATTGTTGCCATCTCGGGCGCAGTGTAATAGATACGATAATCGTCCTGGACCCACATACGCCGGTGTCAAAATGAGTGGAATTATACAGTTAAGTGCGGCGTGGAAAATTCGTTTGAATTCTTCGTAATGTGAACCCCGTAATATGAACCCCCTTAATATGAACCCTACTCATCATACTGGCCGACGAGCTGCTGGAGCGCGCGCCCTCGTTTCCACCTCCCCCCCCCCCCCTCAACAAGCACCTTCTACATAGATGCTGCAGCCCGCAGGCACAAGCCGACCTTCACTGTGGCGGTCGTCTCCTCGCAGACTACTACTCCTCTGGGGTCTCTCACCATTCCAACCACAACCCCACATGTTGCGGAAGAGGTGGACATAGCCCTGGCTATCGCACACCGGCCTCCCCCCAATCTAATATTATGTGATTCAAAAGCGGCCATCAAACATTTTGCTAGCGGTAGCATCTCAACGCTAGCATGCAAAATTCTGCTTCAAAATTCAGCCTCCCAGCATCCTATGGAGTTCCTCTGGTTAACGGCACAAACGGGACTAGACGGCGCGGAGTGGGCTCATCAGGCGGCACGAGCACTCGGCACCCGTGCGCCTGACGAGACCACTTCCCGTCAAGGAGTTTACTCCGCCAGGGACTCCTTCGCCACTTACAGGGAGGTTACAGATTACTACCGCCTCTTTCGCAACACGCTGCCCCCGGCTCACCCACCCCTAATCCCCTCAGAGGAACGGCTTTGGCGCCTCCTTCAAAAGGAATCACTCCCCTACCGAGCCGTCCTTCATCACATTTACCCATACGCCCACCCCTCTTCGCTCTGCCCGCATTGTGGCGCAAAATCCACAATGCAACGCATCATGTGGGCCTCCCCCTCTTACCCCAACCCCACTATTACTTCCCCTTACCACTGGACGGAGGTTGTGGGGTGCTCGGACGAAGACTCCCAGCGCCACCGTGTCACCCGAGCACAAGCCGCGGTGGTGGCACTTCGGGCAGCCATGGCGGCCCCTTAGGCCAGTGGCGTCAATATAAGTTTTTATCTCTCTCTCTCATACCTTTTCTTACTCTTCTGTGTACTGTTAAATCTTTTTTGTAAAAAATGTCGCTCGGACATAACCTAAAATGTCACGATAGGTGTTGATTGTGAACATTTTTGACCGAACTCTGTCTGGTGGGGTTAAGCTTAAGAGGCAAATACACGAACCAAGGGCCTTTATTCAAAGCGGTGCCAACGTTTCGGAGCCAACTCGCCTCCTTCATCAGGGGTGACTATGTACAAACAAGAAGCAGCGGTTACATAGGTGTCTTCTTTTTCTTCTTTCTTACTCGATTCCTGCACTTGCGCGTCGGACGCCGTGGGCGTAGATGGTGGCGAGGCCTCCGAGGGATCTATTCAGGCCTTGCCGGTTCACTTGTATGTGCCAGGACTCAAGCAGTAATCTTTGTGAGTAATTTATTTCGGTGCCATTCACCTGCGCGCGTCAAAGTTAATCTTGTGGTCAGCTTTCTCGCAGTGTTCGGCAATGCGCTGCGCTGAGTGTCGGACTTGCGAACGTCGTTTTTGTGTTGGCGGAGGCGTTCCGGGAAGTTCATGGTCTCCCAACATAACTAGCGGGGCATTGTGCGCAAGCAATTTTGTAGACGACCACTTGGAGTTTTTCTTTTGGCGGCCGCTCTTTAGGTCGAGGTATGAGCCGTCCAAGAGTTGACACTGGCTTGTGGGAGATGACAATGCCTTCCTTGCGAAGAATGCGGGATAATTTTTCACTGGTTCCTTTAACATAGGAAATACGGGTGGGTCGGTGTGCCGAGGGGTGGGGAGGGGGGAAGACGGCGGATACAGGCGAGGAGTTGTTGACCAGCAGCGTCAGTACAGAGGAATTTCCTTGGTTGCAGCCCGACTGAGGGAGACGGCGTTTGACGCGTCGTATGAAGTTGCTCGTGAATCCATTGTTCTTCAGGTCAGCGACTACGGCTTTTTCTTCTTTCTTCCGGTCCTCTTTTGTTGAGCATATAGTTCTGGCTTTAAGTAAGAGAGCTGAGACCACAGATGATTTGTGGGAATTTGGGTGGCAGGAATCGAATCACAGGTAGCGGCCGGTGTGGATGGGTTTCCTATATGCTGTGAAATTTAGTCCCTCTCGATGTCTTTTTATCAAAACGTCTAGGAATGCACTCTAAGAAATCGGGAGAGCAGTTGAAGAGTCCAACCGTCATTGTACTCTTGCAAGCGTTGGTGGACTCCCCTCGAAAGCTGCGGGGAGTTGGATGCAATGCTCGCTCCCCATGAGGGGGAGAGCAAAACTGACCGCGTACTCTTCTCGTGCGCGGCGGAGTGCAGCCCCAATTCTGCTCCCGCACCAGTGAAGAGTAAACCTGCACATCGTCTCCCATCTCCAGTACGAAGAGTAGAATTGCAATTTCATTCTTGTCCAGTGCGGGAGTAAGCATGGAGATGCACTCCTGCCATCTGCGCACACCAACTCATCATGGATGTTTTATTTGCATACGAATATATTATATAAAGCGGTTGTGTAAAAAGCACCCGATTACTTCTGCCGCGCATTCTAAACGTGCAAGAATATGAATTCGTGTAACGATTGCTCGCAGCGTTCAGTGGCGGCAGGCGGCAAAGCGTAGGAACTAATCTACGGACCGCTGCAGACGGTCGCTTTGAAAGAGTTTGATAGACGTATGGTTATCCGGCGCCTAGTCGAGCTAAAAAGCGGATTGTAAATCTGAGATCGATTGAGAAAAATGGTGTTGCAAGAAGTGAAGTCCGCGCTCTTCTGATAGCTCAAGCTGCATGCGCAACACGAACCCGACCCAACAACCCTGGCTAGTGTCGCCGGGATAGGCATGTACATACGATAGCTTTTATTAAGTTAAATAAAGAAAATCCGTATACATAACTGGTATTAACAGCAATATGGGGCCTATCTGCAAGATCGGAGTGTGAGGAACAGGCGATACCACTGCGAGGGCGTCTCAATTACACCCTCTACGGTGAAAACTATCTCGTCGGCCGACGAGCGACGATAAAAGCGTACACACCGATCAGTTGCTGGAACTCAAGCGCCTTTGTTAAGCAAAGAGAAATGATGACCCCCCCCCTCCCCCACGGCGGCGCAGGCGTGGATCACGATACGTAACGCGTCATACATCCGGGGGATCAGGTAACGCGAACCGCCCGAGCAAGCGTGAGAAATGCAGCTTCAACGAGCCACGAAGTGCGCGTGTTCTGCAAAAACCTACACAGGGGTGAACCCGCCAAGGCCGGACGGGACCGGCCGCGCCAGACGGTGATGTCAATGTGCTACGAATGAAGTGGGCTTTCAAGCAGACGCTTCGTGCAAGATGGGAAGTTGGACCTGCCCTCATCGTCATACTTGCTTCGACACAGTATACGACGCGTGTTGGCTAACTGCTGGCCGCTTGTGCGTGAGCGCGACATCAGCACACGCAAGTCGTATATTCGTTCATTCGTGCGTGCGTGGTACTAGTTTTGCTTTCGGACGAACATCACAGCGGCGACAGCGCTGAGGCCGATTTCGGAACTATGCGCGCAGTGTAGCGATGCGCGCGCTATGTCCGGATTGTACCCGCGCCCGTCGCAGGCTTCGCGCCGTGAGCTTGGGATCTTTCGCAGCTATTACGACCTTGGATTTATCTACCGGACGAAGAAACGCTGGCGGGAAGTAGAGGTAAGCCATTAGTTAACCTCGTATTCTTGTCTTGTGTATTTAACGAAGCAGAGTTACTCTCGTTACTTCGGTCCGCGGAAGCGGTTAGTCCTAACGTTTTCGTGACTGATTTTGACCGTTGCTTAGTTTTGAAGGGCGGCTTTGTACCCGTGTGCAAACAGCGTCGATTCTTGCACCGTTTCAATCCCTTTGATTCGTGAAGTGTTGGTATCCTGGCGGAATGTTTTCGCAGGTAGGAAGCATGGTCGCGCGAGTAGTCGCAGCGCTACGCTGTACTCTTAGCTCGGCGGCTAGGGTTAGAGTGGCGGCCGTGCAGTAGCTGTGGCTACCTGCGCGGCTCCAAAGAATTGCGTACAATAGGCTGAGTGATAGGAGCGCGTCTAGCGCGTGGTAGTCACTAAATTACAATAATTTTAGTGACCGCCGCGCGTACAGCAGCAGACTGAAATGCTGTTCAGACAAGTTTTTTTAAGTTTTGCTTGAGGGCAGGATGGACGGAAATGGGACTTTTCGGGGCGTACTCACCGCACTGTTAAGGGGTAATTAGATGCGTCTAAGGCGATGAGCGACGCGAGAAACCTTACTCAGTGTGTGCGGCAAACAGGTATTGTGTGCGACACAGACAAGCGAAAATTTTTTACACAACCCGCTGACGGCGGCGACAGCGGCATGCGACGGGCCGTCGCCGTCGCGGGTTTATTTCCGGACAGAAGCAGCCCACAAGCGAGCGGCAGCAACGATGACGAAGGGCATTGGCAGAAAGGCATTACTTTTTTTTTCGTTTGTCGCTGTCGCCCACACTGTTTGTTGTACCCATTACATTACGTTTTTCGCGTCGGTTGTCGCCGTCGTTCGAGCGCTCTGATCGTTCAATAACGAGCCTATTGGTTCTCTTCAAATGTTGCGATCTGCAGCGTGCATGCAACGAAGCGTACTCGAGAATGAAGAAAACAGTAGCTATATGACCTATTAGCAACTTTTCCACGCTAGTCTTGTGAACGTATAATTGGCCCTACGTTGCAGTCGGCTGAGGACAAAATCCAAAGCAAATTATTCAGGGATTATAACCTTACAAAAAGAGTTATGTTTCCTTAAATTTTGTGCAATGTTTTTATACCAGGAACGATAGCGGGGTAAACAGTTGAAGCTACGGTCACGTAAGCTTTAATGGGTTTGGGGCGCAGTGCGTAGGCAGACAGCTGTAGGGCGCGCTGTCTGACATGACATTGGCCAAGCGGTACAATGAGCTTGGTGGCATCCAAGGTCACCACATCCGCATCTAGACTGGTTACTGCGCCAAGCAGTATGGCCTTCCAAATACGGGTTCAGTGCGTGCTCTCGGCGCAAAAACTAATGTATCACCCAATAAACTTCATTTAACGTTGAAAAACTCGTTAATATTTTTTTCATTGTAGAACTTATCTTTGCTGTCCCCCTCTTTCTGTGTATGTAGGAACCACGGGAAAACGCTACTTGCCCGAAGATTTTTTTTTTTTGAAAGAGAGAGAGGGAGAGATCCCCGAGGCGTCAGCAGCAGTGGCAGTCGCATTCAAGACACTTCTCCTCACACCCTTGGACATCGTGGATGGGTTCCCATTGCTGCTGTCTGTGTTTTGTCCGTTCATTGTGTAATACGCTTCAAAGGCGAAGGGCACCTTCTTGCTACTGTAGACGTTACTTTGGCTCAAGCACGGTGCCCTGGTCGGTACTGTTCTGAAGGCTGACACAACATTATGAAGCAGTCAGCTCGAACGTGTTTGTTTATAATACCAATTTATGCCTTTTTAAATCTTACTAGCGCATCCTCATTTGAGAACCACCGGCCTAAAAAACCCAGTGGAATGTTTCCTGCGGTTTCCTGTTGTACCACCAAAATATATCTGTTGCATAGTTGCCGTGTCAATGACTTTGTATCTTTGTGTTGATTGCCCCTTGTAATGCGTTAATAGTAATCCACGCAGAATTGTTTTAGTCCCAGATTTTTCTTTCGCAAACTTTATTTGTAAATATTTTTTATGTGTGCTAAATAAGAGCTGGCTTTTCCAGTCCATGTGAAGCACTCACTGATGAATTAGGGCGTTTTGTTTTTTGTTAATACTGTTACTATTCCCCACTGCTGTATTTCTACTGACGCTTTTCGTGCTAATGCCAGTACTTTTTTATTTGTGGATGTTAATGTCATTTTTATCGTCATAATTTAATGTTTGTATTTCAGTGTTTTCAAGTGCTTTGCTGCATTTTTATTTGTGAATTTTTCTTGGATGTATCCTAAATAGGCGCTACGTCTCCTGTGTGCATGTGGAGTAGGAACCGTTTTTATGCCGTGATATTTTAATTCCCAATAAATTGCATTTTGTGTTAAATTGCAGAATGAATTGATTGTTGTGGTATATTGAAAAATAAAGTCTGAGCTTGTTTTTTTTTTCTTTTCCATGTTTCAAAAAAGCTTGTCCTGTTTTGTTTGCTTGTAACTGCCTATAGTACCATCGTGGGGAAGGGGGGGTCTAGTAGCAGGCGGAGCGAAAGCACGCTGCCTCGCGGGGAATAGCAGAACGCTCTTGAGGCGTACTGAGATGCTTTCCAAGAGAGAGTAGTAGTACCCGTCTGCAGTATCCGGGAACGCCGCCAATAGAGCCTATTTACTCCTAAAGGGAGTGACGGAACGCTGCCTTGGAGACGGCATTGCAATTCCCACACAGGTTCAAGTACTCCGCTTCGAAAGCAGCAAGTAAATCCCACGGGGAGTGTTTCGCCTCTCGTTCGGCCGCCACGCGCTACTCCTCGGAAGAGTCGCCCAATGCTTCCAAAGGGAGTCAAATATGGGACAAAAGTTTTTACTCCTAGACAGAGTGCCCAGAACTCCTCGAGTTCTTAGAGTGTGGTAAGGTGCTGTTCGTTTCTTTTTCCATGGTGAATTGTATGGCTGGTTGAACCGAATTTAGCTGCGACAGAAAGTTGTCTGCTGTTGTTTCTTTGACGACACAAAAGCAGTCGTCCAGGTACCGGAGAAACACCTTGTGCTTTTCGGGGAACTTTTCCAGAGAGGTCCTTTCAATTTTTTTCATTACAAGGTTGGCTGTGGACACGGAAATAGCTGCCCCCATCGCAGTTCCACTTACTTGCCTGAAAGATTACTGCTTGTAGCAGAAATATGTGCTTTTCAGGCAGAACTGCAGAAGTTGCGTTATCTCGACGACGCTGAGGCAGGTCCTGGAGCTCAGGCTGTAGTTGTTCTCGAAGGCACTTGTGGCGGTTGCGACGGCCAGTGAAACAGGGACGCTGGTGAAAAGCGACATGACGTCAAAAGAGACGAGTCTGTCCCCACGGTCAATCGGCACTTCGGAGACAAGTTCGACGAAGTGGCTGGCGTTCTTGACATGGGTGGAGGTTTGCCGACGAGAGGGGAGATAACCTGATGCAGGAAGTTGGACAGGGCTCGAAGTGGTGAAGTCGTGAAGTCCACAATAGGCAGGAGGGGCACATATGGTTTATGAATAATTTGGTAGCCCATAAAAACCAGGCGCTGAGCCATTCCGGCAGATCAGTCGCAAATATAGGCTTCTGAAATCGGGGTACTTCGTGAAAATGTTGGCCAGGAGTTTGTTAAGCTCCCTTTGAACATGGGGGGTTGAATCCTTTTTCAGTTTTTCGTACGTTGAGCTATCGAAGAGGTCTTAAACTTTGCTTTAGTAGGCTTGGCGGTCAAGCACGACGGTAGAATTTCCCTTTTCAGCAGGGAGGACGACTACGGTATCATCATCTCGCAGGCTAGGGTTGGCTGCGTCTTCATCTGGGTTGAAGTTCTGTTGGCGCTGTCGGGGAATGCTCCCGAGAACGCCAACCACCTTCAGTCTTACTTCCTCTCGGACGCCTGCCTCTAGACGCATATTCCCACTTTTGATGGCAGTCGCCATTTTTTCCCGAGGGGGCCGGGTAGTCGTAACGTTAAAGCCATGACCTTTGGCGAAAGCTTCCGTCTCAGAAGGAGAGAGTTGTCTACATGACAAATTAACAACAAAGCTGGCACGGTCAGCGGGTGTGGTCTCTTCTTCCTTCAGTGCCGAAAGCTTGCTTTCTTGGGACGCCTGATGTTTTTCTGATGCAGACGAAGCGATACGTTTTGTAAAAGAATTCAGTGAATCAAACTTGCCTGGTATGCGATGCTCCAGTTGCCTGCGGAGGAAGAAAAGGTCCAATTCCTTTCTTCTTAGCGTCGCTTGGCACTCATGGACTCTTGCGCGCATAGTCATCCCTAATGAAGGAACCGAGTTGGCTCCGAAACGTAGGGCCGCTGTGAATAAACACTCTTGGTTGGTGTATTTGCCTCTTAAGTTTAACCCAACCAGACAAAGTTCTGTCGAAGATGTTCACATTCAAGTCTTTACGTCTCGACTTCGGCCAAGAAGCAGCAGCGCTGGCCAAACGTTACGCAAACGTCACCAGAAGCATCTCATTCCTCAAGAACCACCTCGCCTTTACGAAAACCTGCCGGAACTAACTTGGCCGTCGTGCCTCGCAGCCTCCAGCTGAAGCGCCTGGTCAACACTCCTGAAGGAAAGAACATCATAACGCAAGATCAATGGCGTTTGGAGCGCGCTCGAGAGAACGAGTGCCAAGCGACCCTAAGGAGAAAGGAATTGGACCTTTTCTTCCTCCGCAAGCCACTGGAGCATCGCATACCAGGCAAGTTTGATTCCCTGGATTCTTTTGCAAAACGTATCGCTTCGTCTGCATAAAAAAAACATCAGGCATCCCAAGAAAGCAAGCTTTCGGCACTGAAGAAAAAAGGGGCCACACCCGCTGACCGTATCAGCTTTGTTGTTAACTTGTCATCCAGACAACTCTCTCCTTCCGAGACGGAAGGTTTGGCCAAAGGTCATGGCTTTAACGATACGACTACCCGGCCCCTTCTGGAAAAAATGGTGACTGCCATCGAAAGTGGGATTATGCGTATTGAGGCAGGCGTCCGAGAGGAAGTCAGACTAAAGGTGATTGGCGTTCTCGGGAGCATTCCCCGACAGCACCAACAGAACTTAAACCCAGATGAAGCCGCAGCCATCCGTAGCCTGCGAGATGATGATACCGTAGTCGTCCTTCCTACTGACAAGGGAAATTGTACCGTAGTGCTTCACCGCCAAGCCTACGAAAGCAAAGTTCAAGACCTTTTGGATTGCTCAACCTACAAAAAACTCAAAAAGGACCCAACCGCACATGTTCAAAGAGCGCTTAACAAACTCCTGGCCAACATTTTAAAGAACTACCCCGATTTCTGAAGCCTATATCTGCGACTGATGTGCCGGAATGGCTCAGAGCCTGCTTGTTATGGGCTACCCAAATTTCATAAACCAGATGTGCCCCTCCGGCTTATTATGGACTTTAGAACTTCACCACTTCGAGCCCTGTCCAACTTTCTTCATCAGGTTCTCTCCCCTCTCGTCGGCAAAACGTCCACCAACGTCAAGAACGCCAGTCACTTCGTCGAATTTGTCTCCGAAGTGCCGATCGACCATGGGGACAGACTCGTCTCTTTTGACGCCGTGTCGCTTTCACCAGCATCCCTGTTTCCCTGGCCGTCGCAACCGCCACAAGTGCCCTCGAGAACGGCGACTGCCTAAGCTCCTTCCGCAACTTCTGCAGTTCTGCCTCAAAGCACATATTGATGCTACAAGCAGGAATCTTTCAGGCAAGTAAGTAGAACTGCGATGGGGGCAGCTATTTCCGTGGCCACAGCCAACCTTGTAATGGAAAAAATTGAAAGGACCGCTCTGGAAAATTTTCCCGAAAAGCCCAAGGTGTTTCTCTGCTACGTGGACGACTGCTTTTGTGTAATGAAAGAAACAACAGCAGACAACTTTCTGTCGAAGCAAAATTCGATTGAACCAGCCATCCAATTCACCATGGAAAGAGAAACGAACAGCACCTTACCATTTTTCGACGTTTTGATAAAAAGACAGCCTTACGGAATAAATTTCACAGTATACAGCAAACCCACCCACACCTACCGCTACCTGCAATTCGATTCCTGCCACCCAAATTCCCACAAATCATCTGTGGTCTCAGCTCTCTTACTTAGAGCCAGACCTATATGCTCAACAGAAGAGGACCGGAAGACAGAAGAAAAGGCCGTAATCGCTGACCTGGAGAAGAATGGATACACGAGAAAATTCATACGACGCGTCCAACGCCGTCTCCCTCAGCCGGGCTGCAACCAAGGAAATTCCTCTGTACTGACGCCGCTGGTCAACAACTCCTCTCCTGTCTCCGCCGTCTGACTTCCACCCCCTCCGCATGCCGACCCACCCGTATTTCTGTCCCCTATGTTAAAAGAACAAGTGAAACATTATCCCGCATTCTTCGCAAGGAAGGCATTGTCATCTCCCACAAGCCAGTGTCAACTCTTGGACGGCTCATACCTCGACCTAAAGAGCGGCCACCAAAAGAAAAATTCCAAGGGGTCGTCTACGAAATTGCTTGCTCACAATGCCCCTCTAGTTATGTTGGGGAGACCATGAACATCCCGGAACGCCTCAGCCAACACAAAAACGACGTTCGCAAGTCCGACACTCACCGCAGTGCATTGGCCGAGCACTGTGAAAAAGCTGACCACAGTGTAACTTTGACGGCGCGCAGGTGATTGGCACCTAAACCAATTACTCACAAAGATTACTGCTTGAGTCCTGGCACATACAAGGGAACCGGCAAGGCCTGAATAGATCCCTCGGAGCCCTTCCCACCATCTACGCCCACGGCCTCCGACGCGCAAGGGAAAGAATCCTGGAAGAAAAAAGAAAAAGAAGACACCTATATAACTGCTGCTTCTTGTTTCTACATAGTCACCCCTGATGAAGGAGCCGAGTTGGCTCCGAAACGTTGGGACCGCTTTGAATAAACGCCCTCGGTTGGTGTATTTGCCTCTTAACGATAGGTGTTACATGGGCGTTAATCGCTTGATAAATTCGTGCAATCACGTATAGCTTGAAGTGCGCATAATCCCGTTTTTTCTCAGCCTCTTCGGTACCTCTCATCAACGCTCCGCATCCTGTACTATATGTGTGCCTTTCTGTGTATTCGTGTTACCGCGAAGTTATATTATTTTGGCAAATCGCATTACCTCAGCTGTGGTTTATGTTGTCCCACTACCACCTTCGCTTTCCTGTCATTGTCTCTTCTGCTTAACTTTTGCTCTCACTCAATCTGGCTTTCTTTAGCTTTGGTCTCTCAAGTGACCAAGGCAGGTACATTCTAAAGAATCATGCGTTTCATTTGCATAGAAATCAGCCCATAGATGAAGATGAAGATTATCCCATAGTGTTCCTTTGTTTCGCGGAGATGTTGAAATTGCCTCACTTGATGAAATTTTCATTTGTACTCATTGTGCCACTCCGTTTGCAGCCTGGCTGCAACTCCTCTAGCGGTGCCTCCGAGATTGCGCCTACAGTTGTACGTGTGCTACATCAGTTCGTGTGCTACATCAGGTGATATTGCTTCAGAATATTGTTTGTGTGTAGTTTTACGTAGAGATCTTGGGTTTTTTGTCGTGGCTTATTGTATGTGAGATGCAATATGAATATTCACTTGTAAAATTTCTTTATCTCCTTGGATGATTCACATAGGAGTAACTAACCTGTAGGGAACTCTTTTCCCCGAATACCCGTATTTAGGAATAAGATTCGCAAGGACCAGTATCCACGTATGGCGGCCTGTGTTTGCTAGCAACGTGCATTATAAGAGTCACAAACAAGGGTATAGGTGTACCTGCTACAATGTTTTTTCATCCAAAATATAAACAGTAAGTCAGCTCCAAGCTGACTTAAGTCAGCTCCAAGTCAGCTCCAAGTCAGCTCCTGTCGTACACAGCCGCACGTGGACATTCGTACTAGACATCCATGGCTCTCAAGACACGGTCGCAATCGAACGCCTGAAACCCGCGTACTTCGAGCCGCCCGAAGTCACTTCGTTGGAACCTGCGCTGCCCCCTTTAACATGACCACCTCGGCGTGTTCACTGAAAACACGAAGAACTTTTTCGCTCGTCACTCCCGCTCCCCTCTTGGGGGGGAGCCCTGTAGCAGCAGCTCCAGCGAGATCGTTAGATGGAGCGCCGCACCTCGCGCGGCAGCCCAAGCGACATGGCGGGACAGGCGCGGCCGCGCGAGCGCAGGAGGACACGGTTTCTCGCAGAGTTCCCACAATATAGAATCTCTTTGTTCTTGCAGACAAACGGTCGTCCTGTACGAGGCTCCTTTCTCTCGCCCGAAATAGCGCCCTTCACTGTCATTAGTTGGGGCTTGAGAGAGTCAGAAATTTGTGAACAGGGTTCAACAAAGACGCGATATTACGCGCAAAGGCCTTGGAATCTCTGCACGCCTTTCTTGTCCTTCGGCTTTGGAGGCTGGCTATAGAAATATTTTTCACCGAATCAGGTAAGACTCCGTCGGAGGTGACGACGCTACAAAAAACTTCAGTTCCTCGTACCTGGAGCAGCACTTCTCTGACTTCAGTGTTAAACCTGATGCTCAAATTGACTCGAGTATCCATTTCTACCTTGCGAGGTGATGATGGACGTTAAGCCAAATAGGCAAACGTCGTTGAGGTAGGGGAGGCAGGTGTGGCACTTTAGGAGAGAGAGAGAGAGAGAAGAACTTTATTTGAGCCCCATGGGGCTAGTCTGGGTGGCGGGTGACCGGCGGTGGTAACCGGCCGGTGACCATTGCAGCTCGCTGGATGACCTTAGCCTGGACCTCACGGTCCGAGCTGCACAACGCCTTCGCCTAGTGCTCTCCGTCTGTGAAAGGGGGAATGTGTTTTGGGGGCACTGCCACATGCAGTGGTCTTGGGTGTCGAGGGAGCCGCTGTCGGGGCACAAAGGGGTGGGGTACAAAGACGGGTAGATTAGCTGAAGTCGATATCGGCAGGGGAGTACGTGTGTCTGGGTGAGTCGCCATAGGCGTTCCTCTTCGTTGGAGAAGGTCGGAGCGGCTGGGGGTAGTTGGCGGCGGGAGAGGCGGTAGTGCGAGGTTATGTCGTTGAAGGTAACAAGTCTGTCGCCGGCTGATAGGGCTTCGTGGAAGGGCTCAAGGCCAGGACCAGCTCGGACGGTGAGCTCTCGAACGGCCCTGTGTGCTGCCTCGTTCCCTCCCACACCCGTATGGGCCGGAGTCCATACCAGCTCTACTAGGGTGGTGGGAGAATTTTGAAGAAGGATTTTGAGGGCCAAAGGCGAGATCATTCCTTTGGCGAAATTTTGAAGGGCCGTTTTGGAATGGGAGATTACGATGGAGGGGGACGGCCTGAGGGTAAAGGCTAGGGCTACTGCCGCCTCTTCCGCGGTCGCCGGGGAGTTAGTGTACAGAGTAAGGGAAGCAAGCGGAGGGGCGTCAGGGCCAACAATGGCCGCTAGCGCATAAGCTTCACGGCTCCTGTATCTCGCAGCGTCGACGTAGACGCTGGAGGGGGTGAGTGGGTACCGCTGGGTTAACGTCCTCGCCCTGTGCTCCCTGCGCGCTCTATGAAACGTCGGGTGCATATTGCGCGGTGTGGGTCTCACCGTTATTAGCTCATGAATGTGGCTGGGAAGGGGAATGGGCGCGTCGGTAAGGAATGGGCTGTCAAGGCGCAGCCGTCGGAGAAGCATTCTGCCTGAGAGCGTGGCTGTGAGACGAGTGAGCTGACTCAAGAGAAGCGCCTCAATGAACTCTTCGGCTTTGTTAAAGACCCCAAGTGATTCAAGGCGGGCAGTGGATGTGCTGTGAGGTACCTGCAGCGCTGTTTTATAAATTTTCCTAATTAGACAATTACTTTTAGCTAATTCGGTGGGCGAAGGTAGCAAGTAGGGAAGAGAGTAAGTGATGCGACTAATAATGAAAGCCTGTATCAGCCGAAGGCGCTGTGCCTCTTTGAGCCCCTGATTTCGGGTAGCAATACGACGTATGAGATTGATAGTTTGATTCACCTGAGAAGTGAGGTGTGCTATGAACGAGGTTTTAGCACGGTTGCTCTGTAGGTATAGGCCTAAGATCTTCAGGCATTGCACCTGGGGAACGGGTTGTTCGTGAACTCGGATTGTAATGTCCGGAGGAGAAGTGTCTCTGCTGGTGCGTTTAGCAGGAAAGATTAGTAGCTCCGTTTTCTCCGGTGAGCACTCATGTCCAATGCCACGAGCGTAGGCAGCGACATCTGCTCCCTGTTGAAGGGTATCCTCAGTGTGCCCATAACTGCCCCCGGTCGTCCACAAGGTGATGTCGTCGGCATAAAGACTGTGATGAAGGGATGGTATGTTATTCAACTGCTGGGGGAGATTAATCATCGCTATATAGAATAACAGTGGTGACAGGACAGCGCCCTGCGGGGTACCTATTGAGGGTAGGTGTATTATGTCAGAGCGTAGGAAGCACGCAAATGGAAGCACGCAAAGGTCTCGCTCATTCCTAAACCCGGCAAGCCTCTCGACCTCGCGCATCTTCGGCCCATCCCCCTTACCTCTTGTGTAGGAAAAGTCCTTGTACATGCCATTCACGCACGTTGGTTCAGCATCTCACCCACACAGGACAATTCCCCCACACCATGTTCGGCTTTCGGACTGGACTCTCCACTCAGGACGTTCACCTGCAACTAAAGCACGACATTATAACTCCCCAGTCTCGTGTAGACTCTGCAGCGATACTCGCCCTCGATTTGCGAAAGGCTTTCGACCGAGTCTCCCACAAAGCCATTCTGCAAAACCTGACAGCCCTAGCCCCGGGGGCTCGTGTTTACAATTACATTCGCGATTTCCTTACCGATCGCACTGCAGTCCTTCAGATCAACGACCTACGCTCTGGCACTTTAGGAAAGTTAGCGCAGTGTGTATAAGGCGTCGATCGTTGGTGGTGCGCCGCAGAGCCCAAAGAGCCTCACCTAAAGTTTTAGAGTGCATCCGGCTTTCTAAAGACAGTGTTCTCCCTATCTCCTTAATCTACGTTGATTTTCAAGACGGGGTGTTTAAAGCCCTGCACGAAAAATACTTTTCGCTGAAGAGGTTCTGGAGCGCGCTGTGGATACGTGGCAGAGGCTTCAGGTCCCCTTTTTTCATATTTGCTTCAGCTGTCGGCATTGAACACAGAACATTAAAATATCGTCTTTTTTCGTCGTCGACTGTGATGTCGTCGACCATGTCGGCAACCTGCGTTTGCATAGCCTACCGCTCCTGTGAATGTGCGCGTTGAGGTGCCTGTTGCAACGGTCGAACGAAATCTTTGGTACTTTTACTGTGCTTTGAAAATTTCTTCTGACGTAGCTTTGACATAGATCAAAAGCCATCGCTGCAGCGCTGTTCCAAAGATCTCAGTTTTTTCTGTTTTCCATTCAGTTGCCCTTAATCGACGTTCAAGAGGTGAGAGGATTTTAATGTAGCGTGCTATGCACGCGGAAAGTAAGCAACAGCGAGCACGTCACTTTCGTGCTGACTTTATTCGATGGATACAATATATGACGTGCTAATTTTTGTGTTTAAAATTTATGATCAGACAATGGGAATATTTACGCTTAAAATGTACAAAACCTCTGGCGACCGAAACACCACGCCCCAGAACCGCAGCTGTCCTCGCTCTCCACAATTTTGTCAGTACCACCATCTTGACAATAAGAAGCAACCATGAGGCTTGCGTAATGAGGCAGGGTGATGGGGTCGTCGGCAAGACTTAACAAATTATGTCGTTTGGCACTTGGTTTCAACATCACGGTGCCGTCGGCGCAGAAACTGGTTAACGTATCCTACATTACATGTCGGGAGCGATTTGGCTATACTTCGAACGCAGCAGGGTGTCATTTAGGGTGATGCACAAGCTACAGATTCTAGTTTGAGTGACGAGATGGCCTCGCGCTGGGGACAGGTGCACACCGACCCTGCTTATAGTAACGTTTTTCAGTTTCGATGGCAAAAACGATCTCATCACTCAATAGTCGTGTCCAGCGTCTACTAGAGCGATTACGTCGAGATCGACGACGGATAGCAGAGCAAAGGACATTGACGATTTCTGGTTTCGTGTGCGTCGATGCTTCATATCACAGCTGGTGGGCGTTGACAGTTGGATTCTCCGAGTGGCCGTCATTTTCTTTGCGGTAAGCATGGTCGCGTAAGGTGTCCGTCGTTTTGTCTAGCCATCGTCGCATTTTGGAGTTACGTTCGCACTTAATCGGGGTGTCCGGCCTTGTTCGTGTGCCCAATCTTTGTCGCTCGTGTGTGGTTTTGTTGCAGGAGAGTAGTAGTCGTTTCGTCATAGAGCAACTTCAGCAACAAAAGCTTCTGCTTTTTTTTAATGTGCACTGGGGGTTCTTCCAGGTGCAAATTCAGGGTTGCTACGGTTGCACGGCGATCGAAATAGGCAGGGTGAAAGCGAACGGTTTAACAAAAGCGGGCATTGGGAGGTTTTGCATTGGTATTCGTCGATTTAAATCAGGCTTCTTCTGGAAACAGCCTTGGCGCGTCGGTGAGGAAGCCTCCCTGACCACGTCTCTTGTGTGCGTAGCGACAGATGATGTGATGGGTACTTGGTATGGTCGGTCAGAAACTAAGTTGTCGTACAATCTCTTTCGACTGTAAAGCGTTTTCTCAGCCATGGAGGCCTCAGACGCGAATTTATCAGCCATCTTCGAAGAGGTACGGACAAGACAAGCAACCAGCTCTCATTTTACCCCTCGTGTAAGAAACCTTACTTTCTTTTATTTAGACATTTCTGCATGTGCACGGTGAAAGCAATTCTTCAACTCCTCAACAAAGATTACGAGTTCGTTTCGGGGTTGCATGCGCGTTTCTAGCAAACGTTCGGCGTGTTGCTTTCACACGATGGTGGCGAATGTTTTCAGAAACTCGATATTGAAGGTGCCCCAAGCAGCTGAGCAGCTTTCCGGGTTTTTCAGCCAAGCTCGAGCTGCATCTTTTAATAGAGCACAGGCCCAAAAGTTCTTCGTGACCCCATCTGGTAAAAACCAGGGTTCCCTCCCCTTTCTCAAACCAGTCCTTCTCTGTGAGATCCGCGGAAGGATGGATGTTCCCGGCGCTGTTGCAGAACGATAGAAGGAGTGTCTTTTGGCACGAATTTGTCCAGTGCAGCGGTTCTTGTCTTGGTTTCTTTCTGATAAAAGACCGAACTCGCCCGCTTAACCTTGAAGTCGCTGGCTTGCTACGCTTTGGCTGTCTTGCATGCTTCTATACGGCGTAGGGAGCATAAAGGGGGAGTGCCACGCTACCCAAAAGGATGTCATCTACCCAAAGACGAGGCAGCTGTCTTTAAGGAAAAGCAACTTTGTATGATATAAACTTGTGCTTGCCTAACAACTCACAGAATGGAGAGGTTCCGAAGCAGCAGTGAACAAAGGACGTGCGCAGACGAGTGTCGCAGAATCTAATAGCGGGATGGTACTATGTATCTTTTGGTGCGAGTGTTTCTCGAAACGTCGAATAACAACAAAATCACTGGAGATGAAGGTGTATCGTTCTATGCCAGTGCCTTCAGGGCCAAACACTCTCCCTGTCATAATATGATATTCCGTGCGGCATTCAAAAGAGAGTACAGGATGCATTCACTTTCTTCCAAATACCTCAGCAAAGTTGGCGCGACAACTCAAACTCACTCACTAATTTTTTTCTTGAATCACCACTCACTCAAACTCAGCCTCAATGCTGAGAAGCACATCTGCGCTCACTCAGAGTCACACTCATAGTGAGGGCAAAACTCAGAACTCACTAGGAGTCAAAACTCAAAATTTAGTAATAACTCAAAATGTACTCAGGACTAAAAATGTACGCAAACTCAAAATGTACTCAAACACAAATGCACTCAGTGCTCAAAATGTACCCAGGGCTCAAAATCTACTGAAACTCAAAATGTACTCAACCTAAAATGCCCTCAGTACTCAAAATGTAATGTACTCAAAGCTAAAGTGTACTCAAAGCTCACAATGTACTCAAACTCAATGTGTACTCAGTACTCAAAATGTACTTTAACTGAAAATGTACTCAAACTCAAAATGCACTCAAAACTGATAATGTATTTTGAACTCAAATGGCTTCACAACTCTCTCCTGCTAGGAATTTACGCGGGCTAAGATGGTATCTAATTTAATTAGCATTTAGAGCTTTAAAATTCACGCATGGCAGAAACATTGCGGGTGCAAATTCCTGAGCTGAAACTCTTGCATTCGGTACGACATGACATCGTAACTCCAGTAAGTTCGGAAACAATTTTCCTTTGATATTTATTGGAGCTGTATCGTATAGTCATGGTGATTAACGCTAGTTGCAACAATTGTACGTATATATGGGATACCACACTCTGGATGTGGGCTCCGTCTTGAGGCGTGCTGGGGCCCTGGGGCAAAACAAACAAGATTGGGCGAGGGGAGGTGCGCTCACTCCACAGTTTATTTACGACACAGCTGTTTAGGGATAAGGTTCCGTGCATTCTTGCTCTGCTTTCCGAAAAAAGAGTTCTCCATCTTCCCGTAGGGGAACCCTGAGTAGTGGGCGAAGCAGCCATGGGGTCGACTCAAGTTCCCATCAGATTTCAGTTCGATCGTGGCGTTGCGGGAAGGAATGAGGGGAGGTGAGCGCGCGCGCGCGTCATTTATAACACGGAGCTACAGTGGCGCCCCCAGCGGAGTATGAAGCGGCTACCGTCGTGTCTCTAACACTAAGCTGCTTCGCATTGTCGCGCGCGGAGTCGCAGGTGATGCCATTCGTTGCGCAATCCCTGAGAGGAGAGGAGCTTCGGATAGGAGAGGAGGAATGCCGGAGAGGGAAGGAGTGTCGGAGAGGAGAGAAGGAATGCCTCGCATACTACTATAGCGTTCACCTACGGGAAAATGATGACGGTGGTTGAATGCGAAGCTTACTCGTGATGGACTGTTTGTCTGGCAAATCACTAGGAGCATCCTGCCACAATCATCATCAGCGGTGCCTGGCAAGGCATGCGCGGTGGTGGTGTGGTACTCAGGGTTCCCCTACGGGAAGATGACGACGGTGGTTGAAGGCGAAGCTATCTCGTGATGAATTTTTTGTTTGGGCAATCCATAGGGGCATCTCTCCACATTCATCATCAGCGTTGCCTGGCCAGGCATGCGCTGTGGGGGTGCGGAAGGTAGACAACGACAAGAGAGGGAGGACCACAGCCAGCGCATGAGATGCTTCGCATGTATTCGCATCTAAAAATGCATTGTGTCCAAGCGAATCTCTTAAGCGTGAAGCGTTCGTGCATATGCCTTTGCTTTTTAAATGTCTAGCATTCTTTGCCGAGTACCCCGCTCCAGCTCCCCAGGCGAGGATCGAATAACGCACTGCATTTTCATAAAAATGCAGGTAGCACGGGAGTTCAACCTCTAAGCATTATAAAACCGTAACTGAATATAATTCATCAAACGTGAAAATTCTGAAAAAGAAGTAACATTAAAAAATATCGAAAATGGCGAAACGTGTAACACGGGACTCATGGATAGCCACAGATTGGCTTAAAATTCAAAGTGATGTGCCGCTAGGGCATTTGGGGTATCAAATTGAAGGTCTCTAGGAGAAAAATCATCATCATCATCATCATCATCATCATCATCAGCCTATCTACGCCCACTGCAGGGCAAAGGCCTCTCCCATTATTCTCCAATTACCTCGGTCCTGAGGCAACTGGTACAAATTTATCCCCGCAAACTTCTTAATCTCATCTGCCCATCTAACTTTCTGCTGCCCCCTGCAGCGCTTGCCTTCTCTAGGGATCTAATCTGTTACCCTTAATGACTAGCGGTTATCTTGCCTTCACAATACATGCCCTGCCCACGTCCATTTCTTCTTAATCTCTACTAATATGTCCTTAACACGTGTTTCTTCCCTGACCCGCTCCGCTCTCTTCTTGTCCCTTAATGTTACACCTATCATTTTACACTTCATTGCGCGCTGAGTCGTTCTCAATGTAAGTTGAACCCTCTTTCTGAGCCTCCAATTTTCTACCCCGTAGGTGAGTACCGGTAAGATGCAGCTGTCATACACTTTCTTCTTCAGCGACAATGGTCGGTGCTATTCATTATCTGAGAATTCCTGCCCTATGCACCCCACCCCCTTCTGATCCTTCTAATTATCTCTGCCTCATGGTTGGGATCTGGGGTCACAACTTGGCCTAAGTAGATATATGCGCTTACCACTTCCACTGCCTCGCCACCTATCTCAAACTGCTGTGCTGTCCCGAGGTTATTGGTCATTACTTTGGTTTTCTGCATATTAATTTTCAGGTCCACGGTTCTACTCTGTTCATCCAGTGCGGAAAGCATGCTTTGCAATTCGTCCCCCGAGTTACTTAGCAAGGCAATGTCATCAGCAAGTCTGAGGTTACTGAGGTATGCTCCATTAACCCTTACTCCCACCTGTTCCCTATCCAACGTTCTGAATACTTGTAAACAAGCTGTGAATAACATTGGAGAGATTCTGTCTCCTTGTCTGACACCCTTCCTTAAAGGTATTTTACTGCTCTCCTTATGGAGGATGATGGTAGCTGTGGACCAATTGTAGATATCCTCTAGTATTCTTTCATAATGCTCATCGACCCCATGGTTCCGTAATGCCTGAATGACTGCTAGGGTCTCGACCGAGTCAAATGCTTTCTCATAATCTATGAAGGCTATATATTGGGGTTCAGTATACTGAGCGCACTTCTCTATCACCTTATTGATTGTGTGAATATGGACCATTGTTTATTAAACTTTACGGAACCCTGCTTGTTTTTTAGGTTGACTGAAATCTAAGGTTGCAGAAATTCCGCTAACAGAAAAATAACGTGGGATAAAAAGAACTTCGTGGTCATAATCATTACTTAGGTATCGTGACTCATATTAATGTTAGATTTCATAAGGATAACCCGTAGAAGTGTGAGTTCTCAAATGAATGTTTTATTAAGGAAACAACGTTGGACAATATAAGAAATACATCCAGGTAGTAATAATGACATATTCACGGTGAATCGTACATTGATTAAAATTTATTGGGATATCGCTAGTATGTGCCCTCACCGAACTGAAGATCTCGGTGCGGGGATTCGCGTGGGACAAAAAATGCTCTGGTTATACTCGTGATACAGTTATGGTGAGTCAGAGATATGGTTAACACTCAAAGTGACCAAGCGAACCACGTTACGTCCTGCAGATATCCTGGAGACGTCAGCAATCGACAGTGGAAAAATCCTGCAGACGTACCGCTGGGGTCGAAATTACATACATTCAACGTTGCTACAACCGCAAAAAACCCATCCAAATCAAACAAAGAATAACGTAAAATAGACCTCTCATAGTACTCTTATATGCTGTTGATGGGACGTTGCTTTTGGTATATCTTATGGATATTGTAGTGGTACGCATGCAAGACATGTGCAGATGTCTATTCTACATTGTTTTTTTGTCTTTGGCACAAGCATTATTTTGTTATATTCATGACTAGTTAACGTTAGTATGATATTGTTGAGATGAACCTGTATGCTCGAAATTTACAATCTTTATACATTATTTGGGAGTTTGGCAAGCCCCCTTTCTAAGGTTGCCTTCATGTTGTGGGCATTGATACTTCAAATACATGTCTTGCTAGCTATTCAGCACTGTTTGCTGTTACTTGGCACCTGGTTTCTGGATTAATGTGTTTCCATTTTTGAAGCGCTGCATACTACATGAAGTTTCATATGTCAAGTGCCAAGCTGACCATACACTCTTGCAGAAGAACACGAAGCACCTCTCTAAACAAGAAATGTCGCATCGAAAGTAAGTGGCAGTAAGTAACAGCAAAACAGTCCTGATCAGCACCAGCGCCCTTGCCACTAAGGCAACCACAATAGCGTCATCGAATTGTACCACACAGTACGGCTGTATAGGCATGCAAAGAAACTTTATAGGAACAATTAAAAAATTAAACTAAATAAAATGACAGTTTTGCCAACCCAGCTGAAAGTGCAGCTGGGTAGTAAGAAAGCTTTCAAAGTACACATAAAACACAAAATAGTTCAGGTAAAACAGTTTATATTGACTTCCCAATTACGTAACATGGTAACACAACAACTTTATTTTGATTCCTATCGGCCCTGGCGCACAGGGTACGGATCGTATAAATACAATAATAGTACAAATATTCATGACTCT
Organism: Haemaphysalis longicornis; assembly: GCF_048455015.1. Lineage (NCBI taxonomy): Eukaryota > Metazoa > Arthropoda > Arachnida > Ixodida > Ixodidae > Haemaphysalis > Haemaphysalis longicornis. The sequence continues at coordinate 101,568,198 of NW_027526214.1, forward strand.
AAATAAGTAACACACAGCAGAAAGGTTGACACAAAATAGAAAAAAAAGCAAACATGTAAACCCAGGGTACAAGCACAAGATATTTAAGCAACTTGAAATATCTCACAGTGAGTGAAATATTTCACTTAATGGTGGAAAACAACGCAAGAAAAGTGTGGAAACAAAGAAATCATTGAATGGTGTTTACAAAAACAAAGCAAATTTACGAAACTAAAGAGTTCACATCAAGAGAAAAGTTTGGGGAAGAAGAAAACAAAAGCACCTTGGAAACACAGAAGTGGTGCTGAGTGGTGGTTGTGAGTGCCATACAAGTTTAAGCTACTTTAAACAAACCAACGTCAAGGGAAAATTTATGAACACTAGAAAAGGTGTGTATGCAGAAATGACTGTACGGCGGATACAAGAGCAGTAGAAATTTTTGTGATGAAATGATTCACACTTAGTGAAATGGCAGGACAACAATAAAATAAAACAACAGCTTTAAAAACAACTCATTCAATTCTGTTTAGAAAAACAATACATAGTTACAGTATTTCAATATTTCATACAAAGTCGTATGATTTGGGAACAAACGAAAAAACGGGGAACACGGAAATAATTGAATAATAGCTACAACAAGACAGATATACACGACTACATGATTCACACCAAGTCATACGCTCAAAGAGCAATAACACAAAATAAAAACGCACGGAAGCACGGAAATCATTCAATGGTGGTTCAATGGTGCATGCCTCTATCATCAGTTATGGTAGGAATTCTTGAACAGTATGCGTTCTTCGTTGTGGTGCCAGAAACTGCCAAAAATGTTGCAGACCAGATTGGTTGAAAAGTGAATAAAAATTTCAAGGTCCAAAGGCTGAAAGTAATTGAATACCTCTTTTAGCAATAAAAACTGAGAAGCCGCAGGTTGTCCGCAAAGCTGATATTTGCGCAGGATGTGACTGGCAATAAAAATATGGGCCCTATAGATTATCTGGTGAAAGAATTTGATGTCTGTAACAACACGAAGATATCTTGTTACACACAATGCAGGATGCCAGTCGCACGTGAAAAAAGAGTTCTTCTCTTTTTCCCAAACCAGGAGAACTCCTGGGCCAAGTTGACCGTCAACAGTAGCTTGAGCAGGCGCCTTGTGCAGACTGTTGCATTAGTCCCTCCCTTGCAAGCCAGTTCTTCAATCTAGGCAAGGCTACAAGAAAATTCGGTCAACTTTTAAGACTGGTAGTATACAGAATTGCCGTCTTGAATTGTCCCTGCAAAAGACAGTATATCACAGCTGCATCTTACCGGTACTCACCTAAAAGGCAGAAACTTCCAGGCTCACTAAAATGGTCTGAACTAAATTAAGGACGACGTAGCAGGCAAGAGAACGCTCGATGATGGGTGTAACATAAAGGGACAGGAAGAGAGGGGAGTCGATATAATTTAATGTCAGTATTACCCTAAAACTAACTATTACTGCTAATGTGAGGTAACACTATTTATAAGAACTAGACTTCGTGAATGGCGAATCTGAGGACATTTTAGCCCAGCTACAGGTCCCATCTGAACTTGCAAAATATTTTCTGTGTCTATCCTATCCGCTTGGTTGATTGAAGTGACAATACAGTGTAGTCCACTTATAACAATATCCCAGTGCCAAGGAAATCCTATTGTTGTAACCGATAATTGTTATAAGCGGGTTGCGAAATAAAAAGACCGAACAGAGCTCAAAACATTTTATTCGCATGCCAGCAAGGTAGTACTATTATAATTTGCGGTAAAGAAGCCACAGTCGGTCACCTTTGTGTGCCGCGTGGGAAGCTAGCGCATGTCTTTTCCAAGAGCATCTATAGGTGCTTCACCTAGCTGAGGTAAGTGTCCTTGGCAGAAACAAAGTCCCCGAGGGACAGTGTCACGCATTGGGCCTCCTACGAAGACACTAACTGAGTAGGCTGCGCAACCCCGTCATTAGAGTCATCTCTGTTGCACTTTTGGGGCCCAATATAACCAGATCCAATTGTTATTTCCGATATCATGGCACTGGAACATAGTAATAGGTGGTTTATTTTACGATAGAAAGAATATAAAATTTGACGGTGCCATAGCTGTTCATCGTTCTATCCCTCATATTGTTATAAACGGCATGGTTATAAGTAGACTTGACGGTATATACACGGATGAAGCCATGTCCACAAAATGTTGCAAAAGGAAACACGCGCCATCACGGTCGGCGTCACTGCCATGGACGTATACATCCTGCAGCAGAATGGCAAGGTGGGCTAGTCGGCATATATGCGTAACTAAACATTCAAAAAGCGCATCACTGAAAAACTCGCCTTGTTGTCCTGTTCGCTCGTCCTGTTAGGCCTACATTTTTAGTTGAAATATACGTTGTACATCAGGAAGCATCAACGTAGCGCCAGAAATTTTTAATCCACAATCACATTCAAACATAGTCTTCCCTTATTTTACACTCTATGTAAAATTTGCAGTGGCCACTGTATTCAAATCGCCGAGGTTAGAATTCGATTGTAGTCAGTTGTTCTGGCAGACTTTTATTAAATTAGGTGAATTTCGCTTATGTTCTTTCAGTGGCTTTTGCGTTTAAACAACGGCCATGTGACGGTGGTGGCTGCGGCTTTGCTTAAACAGAGGATGGGAATGAAACCAAAATATTAGACCCCCACTGACTTTGGGTACTACTGCACCTACTATACCCTGATCCCAAGCAAGCTGAGTTTTTTCGCAATTCAAATTTGCATCAATGCACGGATAATGATGCCACATAAGAACACCTACCGTACCATTCCTACAATGCAGTGCAGGGTGGTGCATGAGACGGCATTGGCTTGTACCAGGAGCTACATGGGGAAAGCAAGTTAACAAATCTTTGTCTCAGCAATGAAGCACATTCAAAATATAAGGACTTGGTTGGCATTTAGGCAACAAACGTGACTGTCAGACGGAATAGACAGGACGCTAACGAGATGTGCGTGAAGCAAAACATGATACACGCAACCTGAAATATATACTGCCTCAATTATACGGCATACAGCAGGCTTTGTTTGTTGCATAGGTGGGATGACTTCACTGTATAGCATGGTATTCGGGGTAGGTCTTGCCCAAGTAAAAGTTCTCAATCAGTATTCTTACGAGTTTGGTGTTGCATTTGCAGTTCAGCGCTAACATAAAAGACACACCAACTTGTGCGAAAACAAGGTTGCTATATTCAGCAGAACGGGATGCTAAAAATAGAAATGTCACAATTGCATTCTTTTAAGCTGAATATGCTTAAAATGCTGAAGGACTGAAAGTGAGTCATCATCATCACCAGCCAAACATACGCCCACCGCAGGGCGAAGGCCTCTCCTATATATCGTCAATTACCCCGGTCCAGCGCTTACTGCGATCGATTTACCCCCGCAAACTTCATGATCTCATCTGCCCATCTACCTTAATTTCTGCCGCCCCCTGCCAGGCTTGCCTTCTACAGGAATCGACTCTGTTACCCTTATGACCAACGGTTATCTTGCCTTCGCATTACATGCCCTGCCCACGTCCATTTCTTCTTCCTAATTTCTACTAATGTGTCCTCAACACGCGTTCGTTCCCTGATCCACTCCGCTCTCTTCTTCTCGCTTAATGTTATAACTATCATCTTCTGTTCCCTTGCGCGCTGACTGGTTTGGAGCTCCTGTTCCATTGCTGTCTGAGTACCATCGCCCAAACTTTGTCCTTCTACAGTTTCGCCGCCCCAAATCGCAGAAATATATACGTACAGGATGTAAAAAAAGAAATTCCTGCCAGTCGTGTTCATTACATCACTGCTCAGCATCATGATTTTCCGGTTCTGGTGAACAATCAATCGTCTGTTTTTTTACTGACTGCAGAAGGCGCCTTCTTTGTTGCGAACACAAACAAATCCCGAAGTCACTTATAAGGTGTTGTGCTTTACGCACCAGTGGGAAACGAGGCTGCGCTAAAGAATATAGACAAAACATCACAAGCTAGGCCACTGTGGCAAATCAGCATTCCGTCGCCAGTAGGAGCAAGGGGTGTAGCTGGCACTGCGCGAGATGATGTTTACGTCAGGTGGTGTTGCCATTCCTATCGGATGTGTCATCCTGGTGTATGTCTTTCGTGTCTGAATAAAACTCAGTTACAGTTCAGCGCTTTGTCCTATCCTCTCTTCTTGATATGTCCTCGTCTACGTGCGCTGTTAATCCATTGAAGATCGGGTCGCCAACAACCGTTTTTGTTGAGGCCCGCTTCACAAGAGTTTGAACTTCGGCTGGTTGGTTCGGGAAAAGGCGGAAGCCAATGGAGTGGATGGGGCGAAACTAGGGAGTTTTAGAATAACGTACGCAACGGTAGGCAAACAGTCAGCGAACGCTATTTCTTTGCGTCGTACGTTAAGCAGCTTCTTCGTTTAGCAGACGGAAGACGAGCGTACGCCATTTCAGCGAAATAGCGTGCGTACGTAAGGCAACTTGCGTTTCCAACATGGCGGCAAGTAGCGCGACAAGAAGCCATGGTTCCGCTATTCTGTCGACAGTAATTTGCTTCCCATGCACAAAGATCCCTGCTCCAATGTTTTTAAATACGTCGAGTGCTTAGCACATCACCCTCGCGCAGCTCTGTCTCGTCGTGACATCGCGGACTGCCCAAACAAAGCTTTGTAGCCAGGCCAGCGACCGAAGCGGTGTGTCGGTGTGTGAGTGTGTGTGTCGTGGGCGTGTTCGCAATGAGATGCGTCGTTGGGCTTCTGCGGTGGACAGTGATTCCCATGCTCTGGATTATCTTTCTCGAGCGACGTACGACTCAACCTCGCATCCGATATGTACAGTTTGCGTGGCTACAAGCTTTTTGGCTTTCGCGCCAGAGTTAAGTGACTGGCTCTTGGACCCCGAAAACCCCGCGCGAAGCGAGTCCCGAATTCGCGACAGCCAGGAGGAGGCAACCGATCCCTAGTCAATTGCGGTTCGTACTTGAAATGCATTTCGTGACGTTGTGTTCGTTCAAAACGCAACTCTGGATTGTTTTGAAGTTGAATAAAATGTATGCGTGAAACCCAGGCATTCTGTTCAGGGCATTTTGTGAGATTGCACGAACGTTCCGCGGGACGTCAACGCTTTCTTTATGGAAAGTACTCAGGTAAGTGAATATTCATGTCGTGCTGCGGCCGTCTTGCATTCAAGACGAACGGGAAAGCGTTTGTTTGCACTTGTTTGAATAGTAAAATGTTTAAGCACTCCACTAGGAGATCAGCCGGCGAGTCATTTCGCAAAACATTCGAGAGATTGCGCTGTATGAATTAGCGTGTCGCTACGGAACACTCTTCAGACGCTCTACTAAAACTCCCCTCGCGGTATTTACGTCGCGGGGCGCAAAAATTTAGCGGTTAGCGTACGCAAAGGCAACAAACGCTGTATAAAACTTTATACTAAAGAAAGAAAGGGCAAGTGTTTATCTACTTATCGCTCCGTCCCGTCTGTAACGCCACCGCTTTATTTCGAAGGCACGTTTCACACAACTCCAGCAACAAGGTACAACCTATGTGCCTTTTCTCACATATGCTGGCAAAACTAAATAATCGTGATATTTCATTAGTAATGACGTTGAGATGCACAATACTCACGAGGGCAAGCCGATGAACAAGGTCGGAATGGCAACCGTCTAAATAGCGTTGCGCTTTCGACTCGCTGAGCTCTTGCAGACGAATTGAGTTCGTAACACAATTACCACGGCTGCACAGTCTTCGTTCATTCACTGAAAAAACAGTAGGCCTTTCAGCAAAATTCAAGGCTCTCATCCTGTTACACGTTTAAACTAAACGCCGCAGCAGTGGCATCACGTGTCTGACAGTTGCACTGTTGAATGCCGAAGGTCATGACCAGTGTATTGGATTGTCTCATATGACGTGTCTTTATAGCACCATATTTATTTAGCGGTCTCACGGCAACATATCAAAAATGAACTTTTCAACGGTTCAAGCTGTAGCGTTTGTTCATATTTGTGTATTTGATGTAGTTTTTATCTTAACGGGAGGAATTCACGCCCCACTTTGGGCATTGCGGGTATAATGAAGCAGACGGCGATCCTGGCCCTGATACAAATAAAAGAACATTGTTGGCCGCGAAGCTCGAGCCCTAAATACCCTACTGAAAAAAAATCAAACGATATATGAACGATAACTCGTATACGAGATTATGGGATCGTAAGGTGAATGATATCATAGGCTTCAACGATATCATTGAGATATCGTAGTAGCACATCGTAGTAGCTCATCGTATACGTTGGATCATACAAGTCGGATCGTTGCAAGCGATGTCGTTCGATTTTATCGTACAGATTTTGCTGGGGAGAGTGACAATATGTATTCGATGTGTGCGTGTAATACAAGCGTTAAATGCGCAGGTGTTGATATTGTGCTGTGAATGTGCTTAGATCCTTGCACAGTAGAATACGCAAAAGAATACTTGGAAGCTGCTGCCTTTTCCCTTTTATTTCATGTCCCGCAGCAGGTTGGCCACATATCGTTAAATGCTTTCAGCCGCTTCTCCGTGGTAGCTTCACTGTTCTGGTGTTTCACGAAGTAACCATGGGCACCTGCACAAAATGGAAAAAGAGAGGGAGCAGAGAACATGTGTTTAGAGGGTGCACGTGAACCTTTTGCGTGTGTCTGACCCATTAATCAAGCGATATTACATACATGCTCAGTTAGTTGTACCACCTGTGAAGACTTTCCATGGTCAAATGAGGCTACTCTTCACAACTGCAGAAGCTGTGCTTGCTCACAATGCTATGACTATGACCACCAAACATCGTTGGCCCACACTTAAATGCAAGATTCGTCACATGTGGAGATGTGTCCCTTATTATTGTGCTAGCGCAGTGGAGAAAGGTGTGGGGAGGGGCACCTAAGAAAAGCCATGTTTCCCTTATTAAGCTTCATGAGCTTGAGCTCACAGCATGGCTGCAGGCTGATGCTAAGGTCCGAGGCGCAAGCCTATACCAGCACACCTTATATTGAGCACGGACCACCACTTGGACATGGCACTTGCCTCACGAGTTTATGTGGATGCTATGTTGTGAGAACAGTGCATTCGCAATATTGTTTATTTTGCCCCTATCCCTGATCTTTAATAATGTGCAAGAATTCGCAACTACAATATAACAATTGAATCAAATAATGCAATATTTCATTTCAACTCAAACCGAATAAGACCTGGTGAAATGTAACAGCACAATAAATGGCGAGGGACACAGAAGAAAATTCACAAGACGGGCGCTTCTGTGTCCCTCGTTTATTGCTCTGTTACATTTCATCATGAATTTGTACCAACTCACCCAAATTTCCATTTTGTTCGAATAAAACCATTTGAAAATTACGAGCGAGGTCTCTCCACTTGGGCTTTCCTGCACTGCTTGAGTGACAAACAGTGAAACGTTGATGGAGCATTTGATAACCACCTCTCATCTCCTTAGTATTATTGGGCCAGCTCTGCCCCTCTGGCCATAACGCAATTCATGAAAACAGCAACAGTGAAATAATGGGGGGCAAAACCAACATGAATCAGAGGCAAGGGTCCGATATATGAGCCTAATGTCTGCAGCGACTTCTCGCTGGAATAAGTTGAACGAGTATTTGATGACACTAGATGGTGGCTGAAACAAACCATTGCAGTCTCGAAGACATCAAATAACTTTGCATTTAAAATAAGCATCGATTGCGGGGAATTCGTCACAGCTCTCAAAAATAAACGAATTGCATCGCATATGACCCTCCTTCTCATGAAAATTTGGATCGTGTTAAAGCTTACAATCGATAGCTAAATGTATTGTTGTTCTAGGACACCTGCTTCAAGTGTTCGTGGCAAGAGCCGAAGGACTGTATGGAGAATGTTTTATGACCTGTAACGTGCACCAGTTGTTGCATCTCGAAAACTGTGTGGAAAATTTAGGACCGTTATCGGCTTTGTCCGTCTTTCCCTTTGAGACGGGAAATAGAAGAATTACAAAAATGGTGAAGGCAACAAAAGGAGCTCCTTATCAAATTGTGGAATGAGTTGTTCATCAGGAGCTAGAGGTTATGCTTCATTCATCACCTCTAGCCTCAAATGCGCAGCTCTTCTGTGAGCAACAATTACGCAATGCTCTTACCACGAAGAAACACACAGCGCAAATGGGTAAGTGCAAACAAACAACTATTTATTCTTTGGAACGCCTCCAACAGCTTTACAGAAAAGAGAAGAAACAAACACTAAAAAAAAAGGGCGAAGGGGGGGGGGGAGGGGGAGATTTAAGGCGAGAAATGAAACAACGAAATACAGAAATTTTGACTCTGAACTATTTAGGTTGAATACGCAGAAGCCTAATCATCAGAATTTTCTGCGCACACCCGGATTTACAGGGGACAGGGTGCATCTTTTAAAAGGACAGTTTTGCAACAACCTTAAGACTATGATGCGTGCTCACGTATTCTCCGAATGTGCCTGATCCCATGAAACAGGACTTCACAATTTTCCTTTTCTGCAGCTTGGGTGATCTGAACAAAACCTCGGACTACCCAAATAAAGCCTTCTATCCACACACTTTGCAGTGTGCGGCCAAGTTTCCAGGCCCGCTCGTCCGCTCACCTGTGTAGCGGGTGCTCCCTGAGCCTGGTGTTTACGCACCTGCCTGGGTGTCCCATCCAGCTTCTTTTGCAGTTCAAGGGGATGCGGTAGACAGCGCCGACCAAGCATTCAACAAATTTTGTTTTCTGGTTTGTGTCAAACTGATATTTTCACGCCGTGTTTCCATGTTGATTAACCCTCTTACAAAGCCCTTTAATTTGATGGGGGCTGAGAAAACGACTCCAGCTTCTCGCTTCGCTTTTAGCTTCTTTATCTTGTGTATGTACAGGCTAACTTTCTTTCTCTGCTGTTTTTTGGGCCCTTGCTTGGCTTTACCCCCTTTAGCACTTCTAGGCAGTGGACACAAGAACTTGCGTGGGAAACCCACTAGACCTTAAGCGTGCCCACTGTTACAGGACTTTTTTTAGGGCTTGGAGGAAACAGCCTGCAGCAATGCTTCTCTGTACTAGCTTCGGATGTCCAGAGTTAAAGGGAAGCGTAGGTACCCCCGCCCCCCTTGCTTCGATAAGATCCGCACGTGTTGGATGCTCCAAAATGGATTTGAATGTTTAAATACCGCAGCCTATCGCTGTCAGGTGTCTCATGTTTGAACTGTAACCCCTCAAATGCAGTGTGAAAGTGCTCAAGTATGGCAAAAAGCTAGTAAAGAGAAGCATTGTTGCAGGCTGTTTCCTCCAAGCCCTAAAAAAAGTCCTGTAACTGTAACAGTGGGCACGCTTAAGGTCTAGTGGGTTTCCCACGCAAGTTCTTGTGTCCACTTCCTAGAAGTGCTAAAGGTGTTAAAGCCAAGCAAGGGCCCAAAGAACAGCAGAGAAAGAAAGTTAGCCTGTACATACACAAGATAAAGAAGCTAAAAGCGAAGCGAGAAGCTTGAGTCGTTTTCTCAGCCCCCATCAAATTAAAGGGCTTTGTAAGAGGGTTAATCAACATGGAAACACGGCGTGAAAATATCAGTTTGACACAAAGCAGAAAACAAAATTTGTTGAATGCTCGGTCGGCGCTGTCTACTGCACCCCCTTGAACTGTAAAAGAAGCTGGATGGGACACCCAGGCAGGTGCGTAAACACCAGGCTCAGGGAGCACCCGCTACACAGGTGAGCGGACGAGCGGGCCTGGAAACTTGGCCACACACTGCAAAGTGTGTGGATAGAAGGCTTTATTTGAGCTGACCGAGGTCTTGTTCAGATCACCCAAGCTGCAGAAAAGGAAAATTGTGAAGTCCTGTTTCACGGGATCAGGCCTATTCGGAGAATACGTGAGCACGCATCATAGTCTTAAGGTTGTTGCAAAACTGTCCTTTTAAAAAATGCACCCTGGCCTCTGTAAATCCGGGTGTGCGCAGAAAATTCTGATGATTAGGCTTCTGCGCATTCAACTTGAATAGTTCAGAGTCAAAATTTCTGTATTTCGTTGTTTCATTTCTCGCCTTAAATCTCCTCTTCCCCCCACCCTCTTTTTAGTGTTTGTTTCTTCTCTTTTCTGTAAAGCTGTTGGAGGCGTTCCAAAGAACAAATAGTTGCTTGTTTGCACTTACCCATTTGCGTTGTGTGTTTCTTTGTCTCCATCCTTGTATCGTAAGCCTAAGCAGCGCATTAATCTAACCCAAGCGTGATATGAACAACTAGCCCAGAGAAGTGCTTTAATCAGTTTGAAAGCATTGATGGTGGTTGTCGAAAGATATTGTGTGATAAACTGCAACACCGTCTGCGACGAGATGTGCACGGGAAGATATGCAGCATGGTAGATGATAAAAATAGATTTAAAACGTAGAGGACCAAGCACACTGCCTTGGACGACACCAAATTAATGGGGGCAAAATAAGTAGAGGTATTAGCAGACGTTAACTTGAAGGGGCATTAAATAGGCTTCCGAAGGTAGTGGTTTCAAATACAAAATTGCTAGACAACATGTTCACGACAACGTATACCAAATATAATACCTCTGCGTAAAGCGAATGCTGCACAAAAGTGCAAGAAAGGTCTTCGCTTCTTTTCTTATTTACCTGTCAATCCTTGTCGCCATTCTCACACACTCTGACGTAACTTTGCGACTCTGACGCAACCTTCATGGCAAAGCTGGTGCTGAACACTACAGCGTTGCTTTTGGCGGGTTTCCTAAAATCTGCAGTTAATCAGCGTTCCCAGCTGCGGTGGAAATGCGGGTGCATGGTTCGGTGGTTCCGCCGAACGGCCCTACAGCACAGCTATCTTTGTAAAAACAAATGTCGATCGTCGCCATCCGTTACACGAGCTTAGCTGAGTTTGTGGATATAGTGCATTGTTCGCAAAGTATGAATAACACCGAAAAACACGGAGAGTCTCTGCAGGTGGAATCGCCGCTACAAGTGTGAGCGTGGCAAGCATCTGCCTGCACGGTCGACAAGGACCCCGCTGTGCAGTGTATACGCGATATGGCATGAACCGCAGCAGTTAAAACTTGTCCCTGCCCGCCAGAGGGGGACTATTGCTGGAAATCAGTTTACAAATGCATGAAAGGGGGAAATAGTGCAGTGAAAGATTGCGCTGGTAATCGTCATCAGCTCAGCTTCGTAAAGTGGTGACTGAATAACTGCGGCGATGCTAAGCCTTTTCTGCGCAAGTTAGAGGGACCTGCTCGCTGCAACAGCGCCACCTGCAAGAAATGCTAGCGAACCGCCAATCGTAGGTGGAAATCTTCAATTACAGTCACCAGCGAAAATGTTGTGTTTGGGACCCCCCTATCTGGCCGTCAAACACTCATTTCCCCCATTCTACAACTGACGTACCGACGCAACCACGGCAGTGCGAGCGGCCCGCCTGCTTACTGCCCCACTCAGCTCAGCGCAGCCAGCAGTGGGCAGAGCATACACGTCGCCTGCTAAAAAAGAAAAGCGTGACAAGCAGAGTCAATGGCTGTGTGTACCTCGAAACTGTAAGGTCTCTAAGTGGTCTTGTGCATGTCAGTGATGTCATAGCATTCACACCGATTAAGAGGTGCGAGGACAGGGTGAAAGCTCCAGGCCTTATTGCCAACCCTTTTTATTGAACAATAACTTAGCTAATACTTAACACTTTTAAACCATTTTTTGCGGGATGCTGTTCCTTCAGCGCACAGCACGTAAAATCGCTACATTTGGAACCCTGTTTAGGGCCCCTTTAATTCAACAAGGAAGAAAATCCGTGATCCAAATGAGGACATTACGGTGAAGTCTGAGAAGTAGTCTGCAGTGTGTAATGGGATCAAATGCGTTAGAAAAATTGAGATAAACTGCAGGAGTGTGTAAACCTGCGTCAATGGATGAATGTAGACCCTGAAGAATCCCAGAAAGTTGCGTTTTACGAGAGTAACCCTTGTGAGTTACTCTTAACCCCATGCTGATATTCAAATATGATGATGTAATTTTATAAGTACTTAGTGACTTGAGAGAGAATGAAATGTTCCACAACCTTGCATATGGTGCTTGTTAGGGAAATTGGCCTGTAGTTTAATGGTGAAGCACGGTACCCAGATGGAAAGGTTTATACTACCTGTACTACCACCCATCACTGAGAATAGCGCCTCTCGAGAGACTGAAAATGGCGCCATCAGAATTCTACAGTTTGGATTGTACTTTTCAGTACACTGTAAAAATACCAGTAGGATCTGAAGTAGGTGGAATTTTAAGCTTACCTAAAATAGAAAGTAGTTCCACGTCAGTTTGTATGGTTAGTTCTTCAAGCCTTATAGAAAGATTTTATGATGATGATGGTGTTTAGGTTTTAATGGCGCAAGGCGAACTAAGGGCAAAGAGCGCCAAACAAAAGTCGTGTTATGAGAGCGACATGAAAGTAAAAGTAAAACATTTCAGTAAAAATAAACAAAGTAAGACACAACATAATTAAGATGACTGGTGTAAAGGGCCAGGTTGTCAAGATGCATGATAAGAAATGAGATGTAAAAATTTTACGTCGGTAAGAAACTCGAAAACACGTTTGAGTGAAAACATGGGCTTGTCTCCTAAGAAGTGGAATATGTCGTGTGTATAGTTGTTGGAAGTGTTTGCATTGTGTTATGTCAAGTGCCTTGCATTGAATGAGTATGTGGATTACGGATAGGCCCTCTCCACACCCGCTGCATATGTATAGAAACATTTTAAAAGGATTGCCTGGCTTGATTCCATGCGACTGAACCCTTTAAAACAAAGTTCGGTTTCTCTTCCTGCGCCTCCAGATTCTCTTGAATATCCCCACTAACCAATAACATGCTTAAAATGCACAGCACTGCTTCACGAAAATGTTTCCAATAACCAGAGGCTAGAACGCTGCTAACAGGTATACATCATGACAATGGAAGTTTGCACAACGTGCAATAACTAACCTGCAAGTACATAATCGATGGGTGCGCTGAATGGCAGCAGTGCCTGGGGCCGAGGAAATGACGTGCGTTTGAAGGGGTGTGCCAAGTGACTTGGTGCCAGGTGACAGACAAAGGAATGGCTTTTCCTGGTGACGAAGCATACAGAGCACCAAGGGAAGGCCGGCCGCAGCTTAGGTCCAGCAGGTGGTTGGCCAGGGGAGGCCCTGGCAAAGCCTTGGGAACTGGACTGACAGGCAGCCGACCCAGGACAGCCAGCAGCAGCACCTGAAGGTACACAATCTGTGAGTGCACAGACAGTAGTTGAAATACAAGAGAAGGCCACGCAAAGATAAAATGCTTACATCAAGTGGATTTGTAATCGCTTAAGGACATTCACCATCAAGGCAATAATAAGAACATTCCAGCAACATCCAAAGTGAAATTTAGGTCACATTAAGGATGTGTTTATTAGACACGCCAGTAATGCGATTGGGGTATTCATGATATATCCAAAGCTTAACGCTACGCTAATTTGCATTGAACGCATGCTAGCAGCTTATCTGGGTCCATAGGTTTCAATAGGGACTAGTGTGTGCTTGTTGAGGATCCTCTATTGCATTGCCTAGCTTGTCTTTGCCAGTTCGATTCTCCAATATAAATCGAGTTGAGAGTGCGGGCCTACAGTTTCCTTGTTAGTCTCTGTATGGTCTTCAATTTCGGGATATTATGATGTTGACACCTTGCTTAACTTTCATCACTAATTTACAACAATGCAGATGCCTCTGATATCGAGGCCCACAGTTCCCGCGAGCTGCTCCTACGGAATCAAGTGCCCGCTTTTTCGCATGTACACTACTTCCAGGGCATCTCCTGTCCACGTTACTTCATCGTATACCGCAGGCATTCACGAATGTGTACTGATCACAGCGTTGTGCCGCTCACGCGAAATTTCGACGGGATCTGCCGTCGCGAAGGCAGATTTTGGTAGACACATAATGCAAAAACGCATAGGTATTAAAGAACCTCGCGTGATGTGATCATGTCAAATAATTAGCAGCCCTCTACTGCAGCGCGAGCGTCGTAGTTAAGGTCTAGCTTACGCGTAATTTGATGCTGACTGCCGCAGAAACCGTGGACAGGTAAATCCAGGTCGCCCAGAAAGTACGCAAGTCCCCTAGGATTTAAGAGAAAATGAGATGGGGGTTTAGCGAACCGCTGACCCATAAACACCAGAACCCGTTCCAAACAAGTACAGATTTATAAAACATGCCTACTTACCCTAGCAGGAACGATGTTTCCTACGTAAAATCCTTCTTCACTGTCGTCTTCACTTTGCAAACACCAATACACTTTGTTCGGAAGCAATGACATCCACTTTTGACGCGCAGTCTTTTGAGGCGGGCGGCGATGACCGTTCTTCCAGTGCCCATGTTTTCAACACATGCGTAGGTTGGAAGGACTGACATCGCGCAATAAAACTTCTATAAGTTTGATTTCAGCTGGAAATCTGCAGATAAAACTGATGCAAACAGCACAGCACAAACGCGGGATCCTCACAAACACACGCACACAATGTGAGACAGAGTTGCCAGGCTGCAATAGCAGCACCTCTATGTTTGACGAAAGTCGTGTTAGTACGAGAATATTGGCAATAATCTTTTCGTTTCTGAAAGCTATAACAAGTTTATGTCTTCAAATTGAGGTTTTCATACGCAGAAGTACATAGTAATGAAAAACTCTGACACATTTACCTTGATGTTAAAGTAGTTTCGATAGATTTGACGGCGTTTATTCCGGTCAATTCTCAGCGGTTTCTTTTCCTTTTTTTAGAGAAAGAGACGGAACAAATCGCCAACGTTGACGTGATTGGAAGCAGGAAACAAGCGCTTACCCTTGTAAAAAAAAGCTATTAAATTCCTCACGGACAAAAAAAAAATCTTCGCCGAGATTCGAACTTGCGACTATCAAAACGCTAGACGAGCATTCTACCACTGCACTATCCTAGCAAGAGGTTTTGGTTAGCTAAGAATATAGTATAATTACCAAAGTGTCAATGGATATTGTTGCTTGTGTCTTGTTTTGACCGTAGTTTAGACATTTCGGCAGTTATAGCGCTTGCTTCTCTCGCACCGATCTTGCTGACAAGGCCAACTACGCTAGTGTTACAAGCGATATAGCCAAAGCTCCCTTATTTGACCCAACAAAGCTATCTCAGATCATCCCCGATCTCTTCCATGCAAGCGACGGTAGCCACGAATGAAGTCAAATACGCCGCTAGTTTGGTAACGCTTGTTTGTCACGCACCGATCTTGCAGACAAGCCACATCACGCTAATACGACAATTAATGACAGCAAACCTGTTGTGTAAAACGACTGCTGACAGCAGCGACATGAGAAAGCAACCGAAGCGACGAACGACGCGAAAACCGTGATGGGTGGTACAGTGTGCGGTAGCGACGAGCGAAAAGAATATTACAGGCCGCTCCCAGCGGCCCGTGTGAAAATAGAAGATAGAATCCCTGCCTACACGCCCTAAAATACATCTGCACAGCCGATTGAGTTTGTCGCTAAAGAAAAGCAACCAAGGCTGCAGCAATAAACTGTGCTTGCCTTGGTGTGAGCCAAAGCATGTCTTGACATCGTTGCTTGGTAGGGCGTCTGACTGTTACTTAAAAAAGGAAAAATACAGTGTGGACAGGCAGCTAGGGCACAAATGTGTACGTCTAGCGTCTGTCGATCATGCACTGTTTTGGAGGATACGGCGCAACGTGCTGTTATACAGAAACAAATATTTCACAGTGAACAGTTTGGCTGTACATGGTACGTTTCACTGAAAAAAAAAAATGCTGAAGCCCCAGCTTGTTATGTGCTTTTATGGATTAAGCATGTCCCATCAGCAGCTGTTTTCAAATACTCTAATTACTATTGGAGCATTGTAAAGTTTAAACAGGGATTTCTTCAATGCCCCCTCCCCACTCAAAATCCACCAACACCCCATGAGGAGAATTTGGACAATCCCCCAAAAGCGAAATTCTGGATGAACCCTTGTTTGTGCTCAACTTGTGCATCTTCCAGAAAGATCCTTACAAACATTCCCTGAAGGAACAAGGGGTGTCAATTTCACTGAAAATGATAAATGGTGCTTTTTAGTTTTGGTCGGTTGTCAACATATAACGTCCTCAATAAGCACGCACCGGGGTTGCCCCCAAAACCGGTGCAACGCACAGTGCCAGGTGACAATGTTCACCCGGCATGGAGCGTTGATCGAGGACAAACTGAGCAATTCTACCCAAGCACCATCTCTTAAGCTAAGAAAGCAACGCATAAAAATGTTCACAAGTAGCAATACAGCAGCATAACGTGACACAGCGCTACTAGAAAGTGATATTTATTGAAGGGCAATGATTATGTGTACATTAAACCCATATCCGTCACACATGCGCAACAATGCACTTTCACCACTTCAACTAAACAGCTACATACAAGCTGATTCTCACCTTCGTTAAAGCCATGATACGAGTGCCTGTTTCTGTCCACCCTTCCGCTTGATGGTCTAGACACCGCAGTGACTGTTCATGAAAATTCAATCGAACGAAGCGGATGCAAATCTCCAAGTGTCTGGCAATTCATGCAGCCTTCTTTGCAGTACACGAAGTTCATGTCTTCATTTACAATCTCTGGCCGTTGTTGCCTCCGTGCGGAGCCCGTCGCATCATTGCCCAATGATTTCGCAAGTCATCCTTGTCAGCAACAACATACAGCTCTGTCCACCTTCACACAAGTGCACCGATGCGGCATCACCACCGTCGCTGCAGCAGACGGTGGAGGAAGCCGCTTCTCCAGCATTGTTCGCAATGTATCTTGTGATTGCACCCTGGAGCCCCGTCGACTCCCTCAGTGTGTGGCGGGGCAGCCAAAAACTGCCCCGCGACGGTGTGGCCCGGTTTATGGAGGACAGATGGTGCACACCGGCGCAGTTGATCAAGGATGAATAGGCGCACCGGTGCGCCCCGGTGTGACTGGTGCAGTTTATCGAAGATGCTATTAGTAGAAATCACTGTGTTTTTACGTGTTATATTTAAATGTCACCTAATAATGCTGTCAGTTCACTTTGCAACAGGGTTTTAGAGCTGTGTGTTTAGATCGCCCAGTCCAATTTAGGGCTATTGAATGGTTGGCTGAACACAGTCGACCAAATAGTCCGAGTACCAGTTCAACCCTTGGGCAGACATAAAAATGCCTGCTGGTGTGTATGTAGGGGGATATAGGTAACAGATTGAAGAAGCAGAGGGAGAGGGTATGAATTAAAACCTAACACACACACAATATTGACTAAGCAACAAAAAGATGTCAAAAGCACCGAAATTTTGAAGCAAGGCTAACACGGTGGGCAGTAAGCACAGCAACACTCTCAAAATCGTATTGATCCATGATCATATTGATCCGACACTTGATCGTAGTGAACCATGACCCATGATGTATCTTTTTGTATCTTTTGCATCTGATGTATCTTTTTTTTGTCCTTGCTGATTTACAGCTGTGTGCAGTATTATATTCTTGCCCCTCCTGCTGAGGCCCTTAAATGGGCCTGCAGTATTCTGTGAATAAGTAAATAAATAAATAAATAAAAGACATTGTACACAGAAATTACTTTCAAGAGATACGACAGAAAAAAAGAGGTGTGGGGACTCTACGGCGCCATTCACCAGAAATCTGTATGCAGTTGTCAACGGGTACAGCAATACCGCAAAAGAGAACGTGACTAAGAAACACATCCACCTTTCTGTCTAGCCATGCACACCACCGGACCGGGTTGACAAACGCTCTGTGCGAACAAAACTATGAAAATGACTATGACTAAGAGATGCAACAGGAAAAAAATAGAATGGAGGGGGGGGGGGGCGGGGGGGTTGTACCGTGCCATTTACAAGCAGGCTGTACCAGTTGCTGACAAGCACAGATGAACACATGGCCAAGAACAAAAAAACAAGAGGGCAATAGGAACTTAAGCACTGCAATTTACTACAAAGCCCGCATTGCGAAGAGCCAACAAGGTTATCCATGAAGATGAAAAAGTGCAGTCGCTCAGTATCTTTAATTTTTGTTAATATAATAGTAAAAAAATTCTGTATTCAATGACCCTACTTTGCACATAGTCAATTCTCATTGTTGCAAACTTGACAGGACATTGGAAGTTTGTTGAATGGGCAGAAATAGTCATAAATATCACTCTGGAAAAGACAAAAGTCCACGTTATGTTTGGACATGGATTTTAATGACATTTTTTAGCATTTTGAAGGCTAAACTACACAAAACAAACTGAAAACAGAGGTGAAAAGTCCACAACTAGTTAATTCGTCTTCTACTGCTGACAAGAACTTTCAGGACCTATATAACAAGATTGGTCATTTTCAACAAATTGGGTCACGTCAAAAATGACAGTATTGAAAATGACCAAACTTAATACGGTCTTTGAATACTGAGTAGGGCTAACAACAATGCTCTACACTAACGTTTTGCTTTATTTCGAACGTTGGTTTAGTAGCAAAACATTCTTTTTTGAGGTCTTGACATTCTTAAATTAAATTTTAAACTGTTTAGTGATATTTGGACACATATTTTTAGCAGGTGGTAATGAAGAAGCAGATAGTTTCTAGCGTGGACAAGTGCAATTTACGAATTAACTGAATGACCGAGTTTGAATTATGCACCCGTAGAAACATTACACAATTTACATTACATTACAGAATTTACATTACATTACAAAGGTTAAAGAATTTGAATTTTGTGTAAGTAAACTTGAGAGTGCAAAGTGTCAGCGTTTGTACTGTACTTTATTTTGTACTGTACCTTGTACTTTTTTCCAGTGCTGACAAGGCAGAATATATGTTGTCTGCAATATGTTACAGAAACCACAGGGCACAATGGGCTAATTCGTGCGATATGTAACACGTCGTAAGACTACCTTGAAGACATACTGCAGAAATTCTACGACTCATCGTTGAAATCTTCATATCATGAAGATGTTGTCGATCTTTTCTTGACATGTCGTTCCGCTCTATGCGATAGCAGACCTTTATGATATTGTAGCACATCGACATGTCGAAGAAGGCCTTCCGATGTCAAAGACATGTCGTTGAAGTCATTGCGACATCGGACCCTTACGATGTCAGAGGACAACGATAAGTCATTGAAATCCTTACGATGTCAATGACATGTCATAAAGCTTCTTCGACATCGTATTGAAATCTCTGCGATATCGAAGACATGTCGTTGAAATGTTTATGATATCATTCATGTCGTATGGATATCGTTGCCATTATTTCAGTAGGGTAAAATTCGTTCTTTATAAGAAATTTTGCTGACTAAAATAAACTAAAGCATAATTATCTATCTAAATCTTCCATTTCTAATTCGAGTAGCCCAACATACGCAAAAGGCGCGCGAAATTGAAACAACAGATTCAAAAGCGCGCAGGTTGTATGTTTGGTATTTGAAGCTTTTACGTGTGTATAAGTTTAAATTGAAAATATAACGCATAAAGCCAACGTCTTACTTCACAACCCAATACTAGGAACGTCCATTTCCTATCCCAGCAGCTTATGAAGGCTCGCGAACGATCCCGTCAGCAGCACACGGTTTTTTTTTTCAGGGAAGTGAGCTGCAACGGAAGTGAATTAACTGCAACGAATCATAAATGCTCTGAAGTTAAAAATTCCATACTAGCTGCCAAATGTGAAGGTCTGCTAATTTTTAAATTCAGCGATGCCTTTTTCAAACAGAGTATTTTACCTGCCTTCGAGCCTGTACGTTCAGCTGCATGTTGCTAGAAGTGCTCTCAAAACATGGCAAAGCGTTTTTTTACAGAAAAACATTAATGGACATTCAAAATGTCTTTATTTGGTTTTCACTAAAATTTCGGATCTTTTCACTGCCGGGCTGTTTATTAGGGTCTTTGTTGGACGAGAAAAAATACCAACAAAATTCCGCGCGCACGTAAGCGTGCATTTCGTGAAGAGCGCGCGGCTTCATACAGAGTTTTGTGGGGTTCCGCCACCAGGGGAGGAGGAATAAACATATAATTGAGCAGTCAACAAAATTTTGTTGGGTTGACCACCAGGCTGGGGACCTCGTTTTTCCAGGAAGCCCTGGGTCTTGGCGGCCTGTCTCGCCCGGTCTACCAGATGTTGTTGGTGATCCGGGTTGGAGCTGGTCAACGCACCCTCCCACTGCTCAAATAAGGGATTGGGGTTTGGGGCAAGGGATGGTATGTGGCGGCACTCCCATACCATGTGGTAGAGAGTGCATGGGTCTACGCAGAATTTGCAATTGTATGTGTACAATGTCGGTTGCATTGAGTGTAGTAATATACCATGCGGAAATGTGTTAGTCTGTAGGTGTCTGTAGATGACCGTGTCTTCGCGAGACACGTTCAGATGTGGAGGCGGAATGGTTCTTCGTCCCAAGCGGTAGTGGGCCAGGACGTCACTGTACCTTGTGGCGATTATTTCTCTCGTTGGGCTTATGGAAGTACAGGCTGACATCCCAGAAGGAGGCGCCCGGTGAGTATGAGCTCGGGCTGCGGCATGAGCCACCGCATTCCCTTCAAGTGATGAATGAGCCGGTGTCCATATGATGAAAATTTCGTGTAAATCAGGGTGGGCCGATAAAATGTTTGCCGCTCTTGATAAAACGCGCCCAATTTGAACGTTTCGACACGCCGTCTGTGAGTCTGATAGCATGATGACATGTTCTTTGCCAGTCGTAGCTGCAAGCGCACTGGCTGCTTCTTTATTTATTTTTTATTTTTTATTTATTTATTTATTTATTTAGCGATACTGCAGGCCAATTCTTTGGCCCTGGAAGGAGGGGCATTACGTAAACAATGATAAACAGTATTATTTCAAAAAGTATCACAGTGGACTACGATAGTACAATGGGCAGACATAATGCCAAAACAAAAACCGGTAACAGAACCATCCTCAACACTGAGAACATAAGAGCGTAAACTTAATAAAATGGAGAACACGAAACGCACAAACTATAACCTAATAAACCAACAAAAAAGATGGAAAAAAAAGAAAACAGCATAAATGTAATAGCAGCTTAATAACTGCAAAATAGCATACACCGCCAAAACTGCTGTTTCTACAGATAACTAAAGAAGCGTTCCAACTCTTGTAAAAAATTGTTGGAATTGACAACATTGGTGCAAGTCATTCCATTCACTCACCGTTCTGGGAAAGAAACTATACTTATATGAATTAGTGTTCGCAAAAATACGGGTTATGGCATGTTTAGCAGTGTGCCTTGTTTTTCGTGTCAGAGCAGGTTGGACAAGATTCGTCTCATTTAGAGCAATTTTTCCTGAAAGAAACGTGTGAAGTAAAAGCAGCCGGCTTCTTTTCCTGCGTGTTTCCAATGTAGCAATGTTATTATCTTTCATAATCGATGACGGCGAATCTGTAATTTTGTGTTTGCCAAAAATAAATCTTACGGCCTTCCGCTGTACGCGTTCAAGTTTTATTAAGGCAGTGTCGATGTCCTTGGTAGGTATAGAAGCTGAAGCTAGCTCCAGTTCCTGGTTATGCACTATGCTGATGGCGTGGGCTGATCTACTGGGGTATAGTGATGCATCTGCGTGCCTAACGTCAGGCCGTTTCCCGTATGCAGTTCGAAGAGTGAACTCTTGCCTTGTGTCGAGCTTTGTTGTGGATCGGATGCATATTTCTTGGTAACGGGGCTACAGTGATTTTCTTTCTAACATGTAGAGGAATGCGTTATTCAGCGTTACTTTCTTTCGGGACTATGTAACCCAGTTTTACTAGGGTGTGTCTTCCCGTCTTGGTGAGTTTTAGGCGTTCCAATTGGCTAGTTTTGTGGGCTTCAGCCAATTTCTCCCAAGTGTTGTGCAGGTATAATTGCAACAATTTGTCTGTAGAAGCAGTGAGGCTTAAACCGAGAGAAAACTTCTAGGCTTGTCGTATCAAGATATTGATTTTTTTCTTTTTTGTTATTTTTCAGGGCTAGATATGGCGTTCCATACGTAATTCTGCTCGTTCCTAATGCTTGCACAATTTTAATGGTGTACTGTTCCTTGAGGCCATGTCGGCGATTGGTGATACGGCGTATAAGATGTAGAACTTGATGAATTGTAGTTTGAAGTTTATGGAGCGTTGCCATTCCCGCTCGCCTTGCTGTAGCGTAACTCCTAGTAGACGTAGAGTTTTGACCTGGGGGATTGGAGCGTTGTTGATTCGAAGTTCGATATCAGGAATTGGCGCCGGGGCTCGAACTCTAGTTCGCTTTTTAAGGAGCAGTAATTCGGATTGGTCTGGAGAGCAGTACAGACCACGTCTGCGAAGGTACTGTTCGGTGGTTTGAATTGTTTCTTGTAAGGCGTGTTGCGGTGTGGCGGCAGAGCCCGTGAATATTCATATTGTAATGTCATCGGCGTAGATACCGTGTCTTATGCTTGGGATATTATACAATTGTGCTGGAAGGTATTTCATTGCCAAATTAAAAAGTAGAGGGGATATGACAGAGCCTTGGGGTATCCCTTTCTGTGGTGTCGGTAGTTTGTCTGTTCTAAGGTTCCCGATGCCACCTGTCACTGTGTGGTCTGTCAACAAATTTTGTACAAAGTTGTATGTCCGCTCGCCTCAGTGGGTTGACTGTGGGCCGTTTATTAAAGCATGGTGTGTGAAATTCTCTAAGGCCCTTTTTATGCAAGGGCCAAGATGGCACTTTTGTTTTGGCTGCTTAGATTGTCCAGCATGTCTTCTCTGATTTGCAGGAGTATATCTTGAGTAGAAAGGTGCGAGCGGAAGCCGTACATGCTGTGAGTCCACTGATCCTTGTCTTCGAGTTACGGGGCAAGCCTATTATGCGCCATATGTTCATATAACTTGCCTACGCATGATGTCAAGGAAATTGGACGTAGGTTTGCGAAGTTTATGGGTTTTCAAGGTTTGGGAAGTAAGCTGATGTCAGCATGTTTTCAGAAAGCAGGTACTTGGCCCTTTTCCCATTGCTCATTGATGTAGTGCAGCAACCATTTTATAGCATGACAGTCCACGTTCCTAAGTGTCTTGTTGACTTTGTCGTGTCCTGGCGTTGTGTTTCTGGTCAGGGTCTGAAGAGCTGCGGTTATTTCCGCCTCCGTAAAGGGGCTACCGAGGTCTGGGATGGGGTTACCGGCGTAAGCGGGCAGCCGACGAGGGGTGGCCGGGATGGGACCTGTGTAAAACGGTCACCCAGGTCTCTCAGTAATTGTTGGTCGTCCCCTTGGTATTGCTGAATGAGACGGCGAAAATGGTGTATCGTGGCTGCATTCGTTTCTGTATTGCCGATAAGCTTGCCGATAAGGAGGAGTTTCTGCCCCCGAGCTTGTCGTTTTGCTTGTTGTATCAGGTGACTCAAAGGGGCGAGGGACGCCTGCGGAGGACTGTAGATGTTTAATATAAACAGGCTTGCTTGGGATTTTGTCTTCGGCAGGAGCTCAATAAACGTGTTTTCCAATGACGACGAAAAATGATGCTGCACCGTTGTGTGGTCTTTCTTGACGAGGATTACACTGTGGAACTTGCCTGCAGTTGTGTAGGTGTTGTAACAACGGAGGCAGACGCGGTGTGTTTCTGCCTCTTGAATCGCGATGACATCTTGGTCGTGTAACTGACTGTTGGGAAGCAAATTTTGGTTTTTTTATTATTAGGGATCTGCTATTCTACTGCCAACTTGTGAGCTTCTTGTATACTTGAGTATTATTCCGCTGTCCGGTCACCCGGAGGGAGGGGGCAATCAGATGCGCGTTGTCTTCAGATGTTTTTTGTGTCTTGTGGGCTAGAGCGCTTTTCTGCTCTACGACGGAGAGTCGCTGATGAATCCTATTGAGCTGTGTACGTAACTGCTGGACAGATTGTTAGACTTTGGTTTGGTGTTGACGAAGGGCTTGGTCGAAGCGCGACTGTTGTTGCCGAAGGGCTCGTTCTGTGGGTGCTATCCTGGGTTCAAGGGAAGCTACGCGTTCATTTGTCTTTTCGCAGAGCTGCATTAGAACTTTGTGCTTGTCGTGATGTTTGCCGTGAAGACGCTAAATTGAAGTTCAATTTGTTTAGCAATCACTTTTTGTATGCTTGGCTCAGTCTAGGGCACAGAAGTACATCCTGGTGTGTGTGGGATTTTGAGGTGGATGGCTGTGGTAGATGGGAGTTGTGGTGTTTGCTGCATGTTGTGAGATTGTGTAGGGTGCGTTGGGAGGGGTTGAGCAGTAGAAGGATTGGTTAGCGTGTGCGACCAGCTCACCTTGTCAGTTGTTCTTGCTTCTTTAGTGGGGTTTGCTGAGTCGGAAGGGGGGCATTTTTACCTTTGCTGTGGAGGGTTCTGCATAGCCTTTGATGTTCGCTTTCAAGTTGTGGTCTGCTCCGCTTGGTTTCTGGGGACACGCGGTGATGGGTGGGCTTTTAAACACGTTTAAAGTGTTTGCTTGCGGTTTTGTGGGACAAACCACGTAGTTTGCACTTAGTGAAGCAGTGGTGATCAGGCAACGGATTGTCCAAGGCACACGAGGAGCAGATTTTTCTATCCGGACTGGCCCATACGTCTGGTCTATGGCCAAGTGCCCCGAAGAGAGAGCAGTACTGGTGTGTTCGTTTGTAAGATCGGCATCGAGTCAGTTTGCAGGCTACTTTGACGTAAAAGGGAAGGTGAGGCCCCTCGAACGTGACAACAGCGGTAGTAGAGCGCCCCAGCATCCTGGCGTGAAGAATTGGGGGACCTGCGGTGATTAAAAGGGCTGCCAGGCCTTCCACCGCCGTCCCGGCTTCGAGGTCACGAATGACCCCACGGGATGTATTTGAAGGCGGCTTGACGTACGGAGAGAGTTTATAGGTTGCGCCTTCCACTTGAATTTGGGTGATGGTGTTGAGCACTTCTGCCAAGGCGTCGCTTGCGGTACTTGCGACGATCAAGTTTTGATCCCACTGTGTTTGTATGGTTACATGGCTGTAGAAATCTTTTAATGGTATGTTCCCAACTGTGGCAAATCCTTGCGTGATTATTTCGTCCGAGCATTTTAACAGGCAAAGCCCCGTGCGTGGGTGGTAGATGGTTAGCTTAGTAGATAGATAGATAGATAGGAAGCTTAGGTAGGGTGTGTCGGCGCAATTTCAAAGCTGTTGATGCGTTTATGGGCCCTTAAAGAGTGAGTGATCTGGTTAGGCATTGGCCCTTTGGCTGTCGACGAACGTTTATGTTGAGTGGGGCTTGAGGAGCCTTGTTTAGAAATTTCAGCGTGGCTTACTTGAGTGCTTGTTGTTTGCGGGCCCCAAAGATCTTTATCCACGATCCGGCCGGGGTGATGGTACGGCCGCTGTAGTAGTCGTATTCCGTGGCTTGGTGTCCACCAGGAGCACCGGATGAGTTTTCAGCAGTGACCATATTTTTCCCAGTTGCAGGGTAAGTCTTGCCACTGGCGCTTAGGTGTGGGGTCAACGGGGCACAAGGGCAAGGAGGAGACGGCACATCTGGGGTGGATGCGGTATCCGGCAATGAGCAGTCGCATTGCATGGTTTGGTTCCCGGTGGAATCTTCTAAGGGATTTTCAGCGGAGTCCATAGCTTGCCGTAGTGCAGGTGCTGGAGTTGAGATGGTGGGAAGGCGAGTAGTAGGTGCCACAGCAGCAGTTGCAGCTGTCAGGCGACAAGCGTCCGACCTTCATACTTGGGGTTAGGTGAACGCTGGGGCCGATCCGGGTCTTCCAGTCAGGGAGACAGTCTGTACTAACACCAGTAAAAGCCATGAGTACTGTCCGACGCAGGGTCACTTCACGGTCACACTGGTGCCATTTTAGGAAAATACTCAATGACGAACTGCCAAAGTAACATAAAAAGCATGAAGAGCAGTCGGAACCGAAGTGGTGAGCTTCTCCGTCTTCGTCATCTTCCGCCAGGGGATCACAAAAAAGAAAATAACGAACGCAAAAAATACAAGCGCATGTGAGCGTGATTCACGTGAGGAGCGCCCGACATCATCCAGGCTTGCGCGTGGGCTTACGCCACATGAGGGGCACTTAAAAAAGAAAAGAAATTACCGAGTGCACGTGAGCGTGCGCCTCAGGACGAGCACCCGGCATCACCCGAAGTGCCCTTCTAGAATACTCTGCCCAGCGTTTGTGACGTGATCTCTCGCGTGCTGTTTTACTCGCCAGTTCAAGTACGCTCGCGCCGGAAGTAGGCAGCTCCGAACTGCTCGCGCTGCGGACGCCAAGTTCGCAAACCCGGTAGCCAACATTACGAGCACGTGCTACACGGTCCACCTTGTGAAATATGTTTAAGCCAACGGACGAAACGATCCCGACCGGCCACTCATGGCGAGCTTTCAGGAGCAAGTTAGGAAATCCAGATCAGGTGCAACAGCCGGGTCTCCGATGAAGGGAGAGATAAAGAGAGATAAATTACTTTATTTTCCAAGCAGCTTGAGTAGGAACGTGTTGTGGCTGCCGGCGGCAGCGGCGGCTCGGTCAACCAGAAGTTGCTGCGCCCCCCGTTGCGAGCAGCCGAGAGCGTCCTCCCACTGCTCAACAATGGAGATAGGGTGAAATGGGCTAAGAGGATAGGCCCACATGCCGTGGATTAGCGCGTCCAGTGAGTCACAGAGGGGACAGTTGGGCGCAGCAAAAACGTAGAGGAGTAGGTCTTGTGGAGGAGGGATCGACGGGTGAGGGAGTTGGTCTCAAAGAGTCGCCAGAGGCGCTTTTGAGCGTTGGTGAGGGATGTGTGGGCAGTGGGAAAACGGCGGCGGGAGAGGCGATAATGCTCCGTGGCTTCTTGATACCAGAGCAGACGATTGCGTGCCGACCAAGCACAGTGTCAGAGAGCAGAAGCGAGGCCAGCATGGCTGTTTAGTCCTCGTGCTACTTTTTGGGCCGCCTCGTTGCCTCCAACCACCGAGGGGCTGGGGTACAGACGATGTCGACTGGTTGAGTATGGAGATTTTTGAGAATCTTGATTGCCGTAGCCGTAACGCTACCACGCATGAAGTTTTGAATGTCCGTCTTCGAATAAGTGATTATAATGTGTGGTGGCAGCCTGGTGATGCGGGTCAGGGCTATTGTCGCCTCTTCCTCTATTGCAGGGTAAGATGTGAGCAGGGTGAAGAAAGTGGCCGGGGAAGTTCCCGCCAGCTCTCCTGTTCCTCCAGCCTTTCACCATCGGCACAAGCTGGGGAAGTGTTTTTGTTAACTTATGTGGCTGAACAGTGTCGCCAGCGATTTGTCAGGTAAGCATTTCTATTTTTATTACGATGGTACAACGACGAAGTAAAATGGTGGTTTCACTGAATAAAAACTTCGATGAGCATAAAATGTTTTAAGGCATATGTTGAGTCTAATTTATTTAATATGTCCTCCGCATTTATATTTCAGTAAAAGCAATATTGGTGGATTAAAAAACTTGCACAAACCCCTCGGTACAAAACCCAGACAAAAGACATAAAAAACTCCTGGGTAACTTCACAACAGTACGCTTGCGGAGAGTTTGAAATCAAAGTATAGCAGATATAGCTCAATTAAATGTAACTGCGATAGACATGTACGAAGTAAAAAACGGGCATACCAGCAACATCTGAACAACGTCAGCAAAATATATTTAAATTCCATCCAAAAATGAAGCAGCAGCAACATCGCCAGTACTTCTTTAGCACAGGTAAAAGAACGTCCGGCATTAAGGTAGCAGCAACATTACCTCAACATCCAAAAATTTTCATAAAAATATTGCCCGTTGTACGCATGTTTAATTGAGATACTGCTGGGACATAGACGTTCGGATCTTTTAGGGACGTCGCAGAGATGTTAGTGGTTCGCTAGGGATATGCGATAGCACATGTGGGGTGTCAAATTGAATTTTTCAATAAGGGAAATCACGTGAGACAGTCAAAAATTTCTCCTGGACAAAATCATGACACAGTCGTGGTGAGAAACGTATTGGGATAAAATCGGTGATATCGCCGCGAGGTGGGGGGAATATAAGAGATGCTTGCTCGTTATTCTCATGCGATAGTAATGGTAAGTCATAAATTACGTTAAATTCAAAGAAATTCCGGAAGATTGTGTGGGGTATCAAAATAAAGGTTTCGGTGAATAAAATCATGCGGGTCAAATAAAAAAGGCATTCAGCTGATTAGTACAAGTTAGGAGAAACTGCGCACATTTGTCGCAGATGCTGGAACGCTGGCACACAAGGTATTGTGGAGTCAAAGGGAAGGATTTGAGGAAGAATATTTAAACCGGGCAATGACCGCGTCGTAATATCATTATGTGCACTCACTTCATAAGTGAACATTCGGAGTTTTGTCGTGAGATAATCGGGGCTGTACAAATATTGGTTTCCGTGTCAGAATTCTAGTGTAGCAAAAGCGAACAAATGCTGCTTAGTAATGACAGGTTCAGTTTCGAAGGACAGCAATATTGTAGCGCGAATCTCCGAAGTGTTTAAATTCATTTACTTCACTTACACATTATCCCCATTATCAAACACTTCGAGGAACATGTTATCGTCTTCTCAACTGACCATAAGCATCGTTTGTTAATGAACCGGTGTTCGAAGACGGCTGTGTCGTAGAAAAACGTCCTACTTTACCAAGTACTCAAGGCATTACAATTCAAAAAGCCTCATCTGGTGCTTCAGAGGAATCAATGGTGTTTGCGGGATTTTACCGTGCCATCTTTAAAACGTGGCTTGGTCGACACTCTGCGGCTCTCAATGTCTGGTAAAAGCCGTGTAGCCACCAAAACAACGCTAGTGAACAGAAACAGGGGCAAGACGGAAATGGAAATCGGGAAGTTTTTTTTTAAAATTTCGGGATGAGCCACCATCAGTAGCCTACCACTGTTCACTTTACCCGGCTTCCATAACTTGTATAGGCTACAATTTTGCCGCGTCGGCCATTTTCTAACAATCGAGGCACCACCTGCGGGAATGTTTTGAGGAATGTGGGGTGAGCAGACGACGTCGCAGTCCCATGCTGTTGCTCCCGTCCGCGCATGGATATCAGATATCCAGGCGTCATCGAAAATCGTTAATTGTCATTTTTTCCCTACGTCAGCAGCGCCAAGCTCAATAGGGCTTTAAAGAGAACGTTCTAAGCGTCCGAGAGCTGTAAGATTTGCCTATAGATTCTGTTCCCAACCCACTAAGGCGGCGGGCCACCCAACAAGCGCTTTTTTCTGACGGGGGTTGCCTGTGAGGCGACGTTTAACCGTGCAAGCGGGACGCCCGACTTTTCGAACCCAATTGATGTTTGTTTTCCTATACTGGGGGCAGGTTGCCGTCATTGCCTTTACGCGGCAATGTGCAGTAGCTACTCGTTCAAGCATGATTACGCCATTGTTGTCTGCACCAACAATCAGCGTTATGGCAAAGGGCTGGTGCAACAAACGTGTACGTGCACCACGACAAAATAAGTGTGTGCTTGTGCGGAATCTATTTGCTGCACAAATTTTCTGCACTGCTTGAGTGCCGCCGCGATTTCGTCGCCGTGCTGAATCGGAAATACTTCGAACCAAGAAAATTTGCCAGAGTAGGTATGGCGTACGCTGCTTCTGGAAGCAGTGTTTATTCGACGTCATGTATTTTCCCTATCGCACGTTTTTGTACTGTGGAGCTATGTCCTGTCATCTCATTGACGGCAAGCCGACAAAAATTATCTGTAAACCTATGCTGTAGCTTGGATATGCGACAAAGTTGAGCCTCAAGCGAACGAAAAGTGTCGCCTTTGCGAAGAACGCCCGGTCGTGTAAGGAAATAGCTCTGCGCGGTTCCCACCTGCCGCTGAAACGCTTAAGTTATTCTAAGCCAGCAAACGGCCGTTAAAAATCTTGGTGTACCAAAAAGCTTGCCACTGTTTGGCAGCAGCAAATAGTGTTATGAGGCGGCAAATATTTTGATTTTATTAGCATGTACATCTACGACCTGCACAGTTACAACCTGCACGTCTACGACCTGCATAAGCAGTGACTAATCATGACTATCTCATGATAATTTCCGGGCACTCTTGACATTTCGCGCGGCAATGCACTGGATCACCTGGTGGTCAATGCATCGTACCTTCACCAATGTGTACGTGCCGCATCAATGGGTACCGCAAGGCAAGGTAAGAGAAGACGAAGAGGTCACCCAGAGAGAGACTGGCTCGAGCTGCGCTGGTATCCTCGGCTTTGGACTAGACGCCTCATTCTTTGAGAATAGATCACTTTTACACATTGCGGCCGCATCTGCCTCGTAACATTTTTTTGGTGAAGGTTGCGGTTCACGTCCCTGTGCCTGTCAACTGCGCAGCAACACAACACCACGGATCTTCGGAGTGGGCGACACATGTGTCGACTCACGAAGCCTACTGCCAACAAGGCCGCACCCGTTGCGCTCCTCATAATCGTCTCTAAGCCCCGTGACCCAGGCTTTTTCACAGGTGAAGACGACACTGACGTGGAACAATGAATACGCATGTTTGAACATGCGACCGCCCATAACAGGTGGAATGAGACAATCATGCGAGTTAACCTACGTAACCATCTAACAAACACAGCCACATCCTGGTAGGAGACCAATGAACACACAATGAGCAGCTGAAACGTTTGCAAAAAAAAAAATATGCGCAAATTATTCGGCAGCCCGTGGGCCGCCAGCTCGCCACACGTCAACAGCTCACTTCGCGCGCACAGTCCTCCCCTGAATAGTATATCACATATATACACGATGTTTTGGCCTTCTGCTTAAAGGTTGATACCAAAATGCGGGAAGCCGACAAGGTCAACCACGTACTTAAAGGCATTGCAGATCACGCCATCCATCTGCTGATGTGTAAGAATGCCGCTACCGTCGAAACCATTCTTAAGGAATGCCGATGCTTTGAGGAGGCGAAATGCCGCCGCGTTGCCCACCAAATTACTCGGCTGCCTCACACGGCGGCAACGTCGTCATGTCAGCATTTGCCTTTGCCACCGCGCACAACGCTGAGGCCTAACACGGAGGCTCAGACTGAAAACGTGACGAAAATAGTACGCCGTGAGATTGAGGCTATGCTTCCAGTCGCTCCGCACAGCGCGCATAACCGGAAGAGCCCCACGATTTCCCACATCCAAGCCGTCGTTAGAGACGAGATCACGTCCCTGGGCCTTCACTCGGTTTGTGCCTTGTGACGCCAGGATCCCTGCGATGGCTTCCGTACCCCTTCCCCCCGTACTGATGTCCCGCCGCGCTACGATGTTCTACCGCGCTGCCGACGGCGCAATCCTGGTGAATGGAGAACAGCCGATGACCGCCCCATCTATTTCAACTGCTACCACGTTGAACACATCGCCCGTTACTGTCGCAGCAGCTGGTGGCCATTTACCCATCAACGGTTTCCTAAGAGCACCTACTCCGACGACTCCCCTGGACATTTTCTGCCACGTCAACAGCAGCTCTCCCCAGCCGATAACACACGAAGCAACCACGCTATCCGCTCAGCGTCAGCTCAGCGTTGCCAGTCGCGTTCGCCGCAGCCGTACCGCCGCACTCCGCTGCCCACTTTCTCAAGCTCCCTCTCGGAAAACTAGCCAGTGCAGCTCACGGAGGTGACGCTGCAATAACGACCAGGCCTGAAAATCCTCCGTTGACTTCAATTCCAACACCCAATTTGATATATTTACACGTTGACGGGGTTCGTGGTAGTGGTTTAGTCGACACAGGCACCAATATTTTAGTGATAAGGTTTGAACCTTCGCCGCACTTTTCGGGAACTTATGACGCCCATGAAATGCCGTACCGTAGGAGTCGCCGACGGAGGAACCACCACTGTAGCTGGAATGTGCACCGCCCGCGTCGTGATTGCTGGACACGACATCCCCTGTCTTCTTCACCGTCTTGGACGCATGCCCTTATGACATAATATTCTGGCTGGACTTTCTGATAGACCACGCCGCCCTCATTGACTGCGCCGCCGAGGTTTTGCGTCTTGAGCTGCCCACAGGACCCCTTGACGACATCACGCCCAATTACCGGCTTTGCGGCGCCGAACATGCTCTACTGGCCCCAAGGCGACCTACCTGCATTTATCGTCGTGCCCACCAGTTCCAGAAAGGGACTACCTTGTCTCGCCCGTCACCGATATACTCCTTGAAGGCCACGTGACCCTTCCTTCTACAGTCGTAACTGTCACGAAGAACGAAATAGACCTCCCAGTTTTGAACTTCGGTTTCTCCACCCAAGTTCTTCCGCGTGGCATGTCACTTGCTACACTGATCCCCTTGTCTGAATGCGTAGTTTCCGTGGTGACAACTGACGCCTCTGCATTCTCCAAGGACAGCCAACGCCACATTTCACGAACTACCAGGGATGTTATGGACATGATGGCGTAGTTCCTTTTACCTCCAGAAGCCCATCTACTCCGCTCCATTCTAGCGTCATATCAGGACAATTTCGACTTGGACAACCGTCCTATGGGCCAGCCTATGTGGCACATCGCATAGACACTGGCGCACGACCCCCATCCACCGACGCCCATATCGTGTCTGCCATGCCGAACGTACCGTCATTCATCAGGAAGTATAGAAGATGTTGCGAAAAGTGGTATTGAGCCCTCTTGAAGTCTATACGCGTCACCAGTCGTTCTGGTTCAAAAGAGAGACGGCTCATGGTGATTCTCTGTTAAGTACAGACATTTAAACAAAATAATCACAAAGGATGTTTATCCGCCTCATCGAATTGACGACGCCCTCGATTGCTTGGATGGCGCGTCGTATTTCTTGTCCATTGACCTGAGATCAGGGTACTGGTAAATTGCTGTCGACACCATGGACCACGAAAATATCGCTTTTGTTACACCAGACGGACTGTACGAGTTTAGGGTCATGCCCTTTGGTCTCTGCAATGCATCAGCCACATTCGAAAGAATGAAGGACTCTCTTCTCCATATATTTAAATGGACGACATGCTTATGCTATCTCGATGACGTTATCTTTTTTCAAACATTTGAGACACACTTGCAACGCCTATCCAACATCCTGGCAGTTTTCCGCCGAGCTACGCATCAGCTAAATTAGTCAAACTACTAGTTCGGTTGCAGTCAAATAAAGATCCCAGGGAACCTCGTCGACACTA
The DNA here is from genome assembly GCF_048455015.1 of Haemaphysalis longicornis. Classification (NCBI taxonomy): domain Eukaryota; kingdom Metazoa; phylum Arthropoda; class Arachnida; order Ixodida; family Ixodidae; genus Haemaphysalis; species Haemaphysalis longicornis. Next base: position 101,601,271 of record NW_027526214.1, read on the forward strand.
CCGGAGTCCAACCTGATCCAGAAAAAATACGGGCCGGAAAGACTTCCCTGTTCCTCTATCACTGGGAGAAGTTCCAAGATTTGTGAGGCTTTGCTCCTACTTTGGCCGCTTCGTCAAAAACTTCGCTGAAATGGCCAGGCCCCTCACGTATCAGCTTAAGCACGATAACATTTTTCCTGGGCCCTGAGCAAGCTTCCACATTTTTAACTCTCGTCAACCATCTCACTAATACACCTATCCTGGCGCACTTTAACTCTTCCGTGCCGACCGAAGGTCACACGGAAACGAGTGGCCACGGCATAGGTGCTGTGCGGGTTCAGAAACACGCCGGTCTCGAAAGGGTGATAGCGTAAGCCAGTCGCCTTTTGTCACCTTCCGAGAGGAACTATTCGATCACCGATCGCGAATGCCGAGCTTTTGTATGTGCTGTGAACAAATTACGCCCATATTTATATCGAAGGCCTTTTTCTCCGGTAACTGACCACCATGCAATATGCTGGCTTGCCTCCTTGAAAGATCCCATAGGTCCTCTTGGTCGCTGGGCTTTATGCCTTCAGGAGTATGAGTACTCCGTGGCCTACAAGTCTGGGAGGCTCCACCGCCGGCTATTCACCGTTCTTTCTTCTCTGCGGCCTTGAACCCACTCTTTCCTTAGATATCCTACTTCCTGATGCGACACCTCTGGCTACCGATTATGCTCGCGGTGGTGCCGCTCACGCTGCTGTGGCCCGCCAGGTTGCCTGTGCCAAGCTCTCGGCTTCTCAGTCCGCTCAGAAACACAGCTATGACGAGCAACACCACACCGCCCACTTTACGCATGGCTCCTTGGTTCTCGTCAGCACCCCTTGCCGCCGCATTGGACTCTCCGAGAAACAACTCCCTCGTTTCAAAGGCCCCTATATGATCAAGCGTATGGTCTTAACCGGGAGATGAGAAATTGTTCCAGTTCCTTCCTCCCCGCCGTCACTGGACCCAGCAGCTCACCCCGTTCACGTCGGCCGCCTTAAGCCGTAAAACTGAATAGCCCCACCTGTTCCCTGAGCCCCATTTTCAGTGTCAACCGAGATGGCGCTTCTTCACCGGAGGGGGTCATGTCACAGCACTCTTGACATTTCGCATGGTAATGCACTGGATAACCTGGCGGTCAATCCATCGTGCACTTCGCCTATCGGTACGTGCCGCATCAGTGGGTCCCGCAAGGCAAGCTTAAGCGAAGACGAAGAGGTCGCTCAGAGACAGACTAGCTCGAGCTGCGCTGGTATCCTCGGCTTTAGACTAGGCACCTCATTCTTTGAGAATAGATCGCTTTTACACCCTGCGTTCGTATCTGCCTCGTAACAATATAGCCATACACCATTTTTGTTCAATGTGATTTCCCTTATTGCAAGCTTCCGTTTGATGCCCTACACACCCAAGTGGCATCATTTTGAATTTTACCCCAGTTTATGACCTATTATGACCTGGCGCTTTGAATTTAAATTTTGAACCATCCTGTAACTAGCCATAACTAAATCATAATGTGCTGAAACTCAAAAAGTACTCAAAACTCAAAATGGACTCAGTACTCAAAATGTAATGTTCTCAAACCCAAGGTGTACTCAAAGCTCACAATGTACTCAAACTCGATTGGTTGATTGATTGTAGGGTTTAACGCGCCGACGCAACGCAGGCGATGAGGCGCGCCGTAGTGGAGGGCTCCGGATTAATTTTGACCCCATGGGCATCTTTCACGTGCGCCGAAATCTCGTACACACGGGCGTTTTTGCTTTTTGCCTCCATCAGAAAAGCGGCCGCCGGGGCCGGGAATCAAACCCGCGACCTTGTGCTCAGCAGCGCAACGCGTTAGCCACTGAGCCACCGCGGCGGGTAATGTACTCAAACTCAAAATGAGCTCAGGCGTACTCAAACTCAGCGGGGCCGAAGCTCACTAAAGCTCAAACTCACCATGTTACACTAGCCTCGGGTTCACTCAAACTCAAACTCACGTGTAAGTTTGAGTCCAAACGAGTCGGAGTGATTAGACTCATGAGTGAGTACACCGACTTCTGCTGATAACTCAGCCGGTCGCCCCTGGATGGTAAAAACAAAACAAATATTTACAAACAGAACACATGGTTCGCGGCAATATATTATAAGTAATTTGGTTTGTTCATAATTACTATGACATTCTGTTAGCCACTTGATATTTGACCGGTTAAAATTCAATATATTGTACACATCAAGACTTTTGTAAGGACAGCTACAGTTAAAGCGTGCTGTTTCGCCTTCTCATTTTATGCTTTAGAAGCGAATATAGTAAGCGTTTCTACGAGATTTTACGTACCATCCTGTATTTGTTGGCTTCATTGAAGGCTCACACTTTGAAACTCATTCCCCGTGCGCCGAAGCAGTAAGGAATAGTTCAGCGTCCATGTCACCGTCGGTTGTCCTCGGGATACCCTAATTTTGGACCACTTCTGAAGTGTAAATTTACGGGGGCTGTATCTGCCACTGACGAGTTTCCTCACGGTACTGCTGCTGGCATGCGATGCGCAGCAGGGCCAACTTGCTTGAAGCCAAATAAGACAGTTTTATTCGCAGTTTAATATTATTGGCAGTATTATTCGGGGTCTTATTTTCCGTACGCTATAAGACGCTTTCTGGAAGCTTAGAAGACCGCGAATAAGACTCTAAATGAGAACGCAATGAGACTGTGAATAAGCCTTCACCGAGCAGTCTTATTCACAGTCTTATGCTGACCTGGTCATTTCATCATAAAGATCGACCTCCATACCGTGAAAAACGAGTGCAGTAGCCGTTCAAGTGGCGAACGATACCGAGCGCCGGCCGTTCGACCGTCTGCTTGGAACAAATATATGCCTGTTCCGAGCGACGCCGTTGGAAAGTCTGTAGGGAGAGAGGTTTGAAAGGGACAGACAACACCGGCGCCGGAAACCGCAAGGCCTACCTACTTTGATGTGGCACCAATGGCTGCAGCCAACCTCTGTTTCCAGTTTCCGCTGTGCGCTATTTGCGTGTGCTTGTTTTTCCCGGGTCACGCGGCTTTTTTTCTCCCACACGTCAAACAAACATGGACAGGAATGATAGCCTGCGGCCAGAGCCCCGAGGAGACACCGGGAGGAGAGCACGCGGTGTGAATGTGCGATCGTCTGCTATGCCAGCTGTCATCATAGTAGTTAAGAAAAGGCGGCACTCAAAGGACGGAACAAATGTATTGTTTTATAAAATTATGCCCATTAACTCAGGAACAACAAATAGGTGCTCACAATAGAACTGCAATGTGAGAACAAAATTACACACAAGAGTAAAACGCTAGCAGCCTGTAGTTCATCTGCCCATTAGCGTAAAAAAATCGCGTTTTCAACGAGAAGCTGCGCAGACCTCGCGTCTTTCTGTCACAAACTGCAGGCCAGGCCCCCCCATTTTCTATATTTGGGCGGCCGACATGACGGCCTCCCGGACGGAGTCGGAAATTTTCGCCTGGCTGAGGAGTTTGGGGTCCCCCCTTCGGCTTTGTGCTCACGTTCTTTGTTTCGCCCTGCCAGCTCAGAGGACAATGCGGGCTGCAACATTCCAGCGGACGATCAGGTGCGAGGGGTGTCGTCACGATCGCTGGCTTGGCTGCGCGCTTGCGATCGTGGCGAATGGGAGAGGTCCCCAGGAGGGGAGAAGAGGAACAAGGGGGGGGGGGACGTCAGAGCAGGACTTCGCCCGTCGCCGCGAGTACCATGGCCGACCTGCTTCTGCACCGCGGAGCACCGAAACACGTAAGCGGCTGCCCGGCGAGGTCGGCTCCACCTCGTCGTGACTTACCGTTGGTGAAGTGGCGCGTTCTCCTTGCCTCGTAGAGCCTTTCTTTTGCAACGCCCCTCCCGCCGTATTTTGTTTGTTGCCTCGGATTAAGATATCCGCATCCTTTCGGTCTTTTTTCTAGCGTCACTTGTAGCTAACGAGCTCAGAGTCAGTTTTTTTGTGTCTTATTTGTAGTAGTGTTGTTGGTGAGGGTAGTGATTTTGAGGACATTTCGAGTGTCTTGTACAGCTTGCAGAGCTGTTAGATGTTGCTTATAGTGAGTGCTGTTGTCAGGGCTTAACGATGTTTGTCCCTTAGAGTGTTAGCGGGTTGCGAACTTGTTAGTATTTTTTGTAGTTGCGTTACTGAGGTGTAACAAGCGTTGGCTCTAGAGTGCTTCGCGTGTCGCGTACAGCTGAGTTTTGTTTTCGAGGTCGAAGGTTAAGACGTAGGCCACGGTGGATCGAGCGCCTCCGTAGTGGCCACCTTGTGTATTTGGTTGTCCTTGATTGTGTTACTATCTGGTTAGCGCGCGCGTGCGCTTAGTGTACGGTTAATTAGTGCCTGCGCGCACAATGCCGAGGGCAGTGTGAAGGCTTTTTTTTCTTGTGTCGGGCGTTGCCATGTAATCTTTTGTTCGTGTAGTAAACTATATAGCAAAAACGCAGTCGAGCATCTCCGTTGTGCTTTCATTCTCCCCAGCAATCTCGGCACACGTGAAAACTTACTGGCCGGCCACCCTGCTAAAATATAAATAATTGTTGTCTCGCGTCCTTTTTTGGTATTTGCAAGCGGACGCAATTATCCGGTGGAGGGGTTTGTGACACTTTCCATCCTTCGCTACGACAGTGGCGGTCGCGAAGCTTGATTGTTTGGGTTTGTAATTTGATTGCGCATTCTGCTTGAGCAACTGGGATCCGGAGGCGGCACGTAAAGGCAGCATGCATATTATCAACATTCGGCTTTATTCTACAGCGCCATTGTTTACAGCTGCAGCCCTCGCTAAGCGTACTGCCGGCTAGGCAGCGGGTTGTTGGGATCGTGTCGCCGTTCCAGGCGGCGTGAGCCGCTGGCGTGCTCGTTGTGTCCGAGTCTACGACGATGAACCTGAAGCCAATAATTCGCAACTGTCTATTTCACGGTGATCTGAAAAGCACGACTCGTTTTGCGATAATGTGATACAACGTTGTTGCTTTTTGTGTCAGCCCAGTGGGTTTCTCGGACCCACGCTTTGAGCAGACGATCTTTGTTTGACTTCGTTTACGCGGCCGGGCGACCGAGGCCCGCCCGCGTGAGTTGGCCTACCAAGGATGGCGGATTAGTGTAACGTATTTTAAATGCAGAGCATTTTAGTAACTCACGATGTCACCCGCGTTGGCGTCCGTGGTCCGCACCCTACACTATATAACGAAATAATACCTTCCGGCGCCAGGTTTCGATCCCACGACTCTGCGGGCGGAACGCAAGGTACACGGCACTTTACCGACTGCTCCACGGAGCCGACACAGAATGGAAGGTTACGCACGCGCCTTATATCCTTGACTCATTCAACCGTCGGCCACAGGTGCGCCCTCTCCCCCGCGTCCTCCTCGCCTTCTCTCCGCTCGCAACACCCTCTCTCGCCGCGTTCGGTTCGCGTTCATGTGGTGGCGCGATTTCGGCGCTATAACACTGTCTCGCGAAGGGCATTGGATTAGATTCGATTAGATTGGATTGGATTGGCTTGGCTTGGCTTGGCTTGGCTTGGATTGCATTTGGATTGGGTTGGATTAAAGTGGATTGTGTTGGATTGTGTTGCGTCATAGCCGCGCCACGTTGCGTCGTAGCCTCTCCACGTTGCGTAATAGCCGCGGCAGGGGGTTCACGGCACGTTTCACGTTTCACCATCGACTTCATCGACAATGTCTACGCTGGAAGACAACAATTACAACAACAACAACGAATACGTAATCCATAAGACTTGCAGGCACGCCCCCCCCCCGGAAATGCTCTGCATTTGATCGTGCCCCTCGCGAGGGGGATGTTTTTTCTCTCGCGTTTTCTTCAACTGATGAGAATTCGGTCTTCAGTCGTCGTATCTCGAGTCGCGTTTTCAGAACCTCTAGTTCATCATTGCGTGCTTTCTCCTCTCGCTCCGCTTTCTCTCGCTCCAACAGATGTTGCCTCTGAAATTGTTTCTCTCTCAGCTCTCTCAGCCTCTTCCCGTGCTGCCTGTCTTGCCTTCTCAGTCTCTTCACGAGTGCACTCTGCAGCGGGGACCACGTCACGTCTAGCAGGGAATGCCCGCAACGGTTTCTTCCACACCTGAGGAAAAATAGCACGGATCCAGCCAGGGTCGCCGGGAGTGAAGATCCCGCTTATAGCCCTGCACGGGCCTGATTTTAAGGCCCGAGCCCGGCCCGAGCCCGCTTTGTGAAGCCCGAGCCCAAGCCGGGCCCGTAACACCAAGACCGGGCCCGGCCCGGGCCCGGGAATTCTTAAGTGAGCCTAGCCCGGGCCCGGCCCGGGCCCATCGTCTCAAGCCAAGGCCCGGCCCGGGCCCGGTCATTTATTTGACAAGACTCAAATACGCCGTCTGATGGTCAGCATTTCCCTAATTTCTGCAATCATGGTTCAAAATAAACGCTTGCCCAGCGCCGGCGACGGCAACAAGCAGTTTTGCGGCGTATTCCCCGCTTTTCCCTAGGGGCCTCTCTCGTGGTCATCTAAGTACCTGATGTCCCTATAGTCTTCAATAAGACCGCTCTGTACCCTGCCAACAAGAACGTGTGTTCGTGCAAGCGGGCTCTGGTGTTGGAGCCGTTCCGGTTTTGCCCTGACGTACCTCATCTCTGCCCGCAGGTGCACTGAGAGCCAGTCAAACAAAATTAGTGAAAGCGGCTTGGCTTGCAGCAGAGAAGTTTCCCACAGCAGCAGTTTTGTGGCAAGGTGAGAAATTTATTTCTTTATTTATTTGCAATACTCCCAGTCTCTTCCCGAGATGATAAAAGCTCGGCTTGCAGATTTTGCATACACGTAGTCTACACAAACAGCCGAAAGATGCGGTAAATAAAAGAAAGAAGAACTGCAATCTTAAACGCGGATGGTCTATAAAGTATACACAGCAGAATCTGAAATATGTTTCAGTACAGTTATACGTGAAACTATTTACAGACAAACAATAAACACACAAAACCAAAATATTTCAAAACGCACATTTGCAGCCGGAAATACATAAAAACACATTTCAAACCTCAATAACGCTAGCAAAAAGGAATGTTACATGAAAAGGGATAAAACACTACAAATAACTCCATACATGTAGAGTGCTCGGCCACTCAAACAGTTCAACAGGAGGCTGTGATGCATCTACCAACGAATGCACGGTGGGCTAAGATGTCGCATTTTCTATTTTTGGTGCAAAGTCCTTTAACGAATTTGTGTTAGCAACGGAGGGGTCTAAACTATTCTATTCTCGTATAGCTAGGGGGAAGAAAGGGTTTTTAATGGTGTCGTTCTGTAAAGAATATGCTTTTAGAGTATGGGGGTGTCTATGCCGGGCTCTGTGGGATTCTGGTCGGGGAATGTACCGGGATGTGTCGATTTTTAATGGTTGTGAATTAACTGAAAACGAAATTTTAGACGCGCCTGTTTTGCTCTAGCCGCGAGTGTTGGAAGGCCACATCTTGATAACATATTCATCCGCGAATCAATAAGCCTATATCTATTGAAAATGAATCACGCTGCCTTCCTTTGTATTATCCAAGTTTTTTAAAGCCAGGTACTGTTTGGGGAAACCTAATTGTACTGGCATATTCTGGAACCGGTCTCACGTAGGTAGTGTAGCCTAGAAGCTTGCTAGATTGTGGAGCCATTCCAAGACATCTGCGAAGATAAAGCAGCTTTCGCAGCGCACTTGAAATAATTTTGTCAATGTGGGCATCCCATCTAAGTTGTGAAGTAATTGTTACACCTGTGTATTTGTGTTGATTTACTTTTCCAAGTCTCGCGCCGTTGATACTGTAAACCTAGTTTTCAGGATCTTTCTTTCTTGTTAGACTCATGCAAGCAGTTTTTTTAAGGTTAATCGACATTTTCCCATCAGTGGACCACTGGGCAAGATGTTTTAATGAATCAGCCGGCTCAAGGGGATCGGAATAACTGGTAATTTCTTTATAGACAATGCTATCGTCGGCGAATAGAATTATGTTAGAGGAAACGTTCTTGGTGATATCATTAATGAAGATGAGAAGTAACAGTTGCCCAAAAAGGGAGCCTTGTGGTACCCCATAGGTAACAGGAACTGTTTCAGACGCCACTTATGCAAACATGACAAAGTGAGAAGTGCCTGTGAACTCTGAACTGTGAATTAGCCTCACAAAGTGCACCTAGCAGGGGGCAGGTTCGTAATCATGTTATTCTCGCTGACCATGGTCTAGAACAAAACAAGACGGTGCTCCAGCCTCCCGTGTGCTGCGTCGGCATACTTCCCAAGGGAAAAAGAGGGGAACCTATTCTGTGGTTCGAGGACATTTATTTTCAGTGATTTTCTGCCTAATATTTTATTGTTGCAACTTTTCTTAAGTGCTTGAGTATTCCGGATGTGGACAATGCAGTTGGTGCATAAAAGTTGGTGTTCATCACATTTTTAAGTGAATGACCGTGTTCCGCACACCTGGTGCTGGTTGTTTCGCCATGACAGGAGTTCGTATCGTGGGCTAACAGCTGTTGCAAGCCAGCAGTTAGGCCACGATACGAACTCCTGTGGCGCGGGTTCGGTATGTATGATCAGACAACAAAAATAAATGAATTTGCAGTAATGTGTTTAGAAAGAGTCGAGTGGCAAAATGTGAAGATATTAGCATCATTCTGTTTATTATTCTTAGCTCGGGGTGAAACTATGCGCCCCAAACGTGGTCTTTTAGTCCGTTCAACGGGGCCGTATACGTTTTTCTCATAAGATGTGACTAAGGGATCAGATTGTAAAGCTCGGAGGCTGCGTTCTGTTGTGACTCATGTTTATACCTGCCACGAGGTTTTGTTGCAGGAGAAGTGCGGCTTTGGGCTTCCTTTTATCTTCAATGGGGTCTTCACCAGTTCTGAGTTTTTTAGAGTCAAGTGGCTGACCTAGTATGCCTACAAGAAACGCCGAGACTAGAGATTAGGACATATAAACACGAGAGTGGTTGCTGTATTGATTCAACTATCAAAAACAGTGTAGTTATCCAGATTTGGGAATGGAACGGTTCACATAGACGAATATGAGCACGGAGTATCCCTGCTTTTCAATGACGTAATTTTTTATGGCCGGCCAGTTTCGATTTACGGTATCGCATAGAAAAAGCAGGAGACAAGAGTTCTTTCTTTACTTGCGTCATAGCCAGATAGCATGAAAGATCCCGGAGCTCTCTGGATAATCCCGGATCCCAGAATCCAGGAGCCCTCTGCAAACAGCTTGAGCTTTAGCAGGACTTCCATGACCACTGGTACAGTCTGCTATCCACCTATAAACTTGGTGCCACGGTTTGATAGAGGGTGATTGTCGGTGTGTCAGCAATACCGTCACTTTGGTACATCAGTTTTACTGCGGGTGGATTGGGCATTAGCTCACATCATGAAGTATATGTCCTGCAACAGAGGCTACCACTATCCGTGGGAACAAGAAAAAAAAACCAAATGCAACATCGAGCAGCTCCAAGCACACTGATCGGAATGCAGAAATAAACAGACGTTAATCCACATGGAAACCTACCATTGAGTACCTGCCGAATTTTACGCAGGAGCGCCAGCCTGTTCGATGAGCTCAGAATCTATTCGGGCATGCGAGAAATGTGCATATCATCACACAGCGGAGAAAACGTCCGAGGAATATTTTACACTAACGCCACTGTACCCACAGAGAGCGCACAAGAAGCTTCTGTGCCATTTAAGACCACTCGCTACCCTATTGAGACAGGCCAAACAATCATGTTACCCTATGTTACCCTATCTCCAAATGAGCCTTGGAGAATGTTTCGGATGTAAGCCTTCCTCTGGCGCAAGCTCGTAGTCCTAACTACAGTTGCCCGACGGCCGAGCGAAGTGACGAAGCCATTTATAATGTACTTTTGCACTTTTTAAAGTCTGACAATGTATCAGACAGGTTACTATAAAATTTTCTCAAGTCACGTTAACGTGGGCCATATGGCCAACTTGCTGTGTCTATTGGCCACACTCATACAACGTCATAGTGGCAGCGATACGGCGTAGACAAATACAATGGCGTCACTGTTATAGACCCGCTCTTTCATCGCAATTTTCGTGAAGTGGGTTTAGACTACAACTACCACTTGGAGAAAGTCTACGTGAAGATTCTAACCCACACAAACTTCAAAGATTTGCCTTCGCATGCGAATAAAAATGCATTGCTGCGAAAGCAATAATCCGAAGCTAGTATGAGCTATCTCATACACAAATATAGAGACCTGAAAACCGCATTTGTGTAAGTCTGGTCTTGGACAGGCAAACAAGCGTAATCACGTGTCTTACAGATGACTTCACTTTTACGCACGACACATTGCTCAAAATTTTTATTCTAGCCTGATACAAGCCGTTCTGTATTAAAAGTGAATGGTGTAAAAACACAAAGGTCATCCCTAAATCACGAGTTCAAGAGCCAATTTTTTTACCTACGCAACCGTTTACAGCGTTCACACAAAACTGTTTCCACGTAGGGAAGCATAGAATCTGTGAGAAAAGATGAGGGCAAAATGAGCCATCAAATAAATTCTGGAAGCCCCGCTTTGGAAAAGCGGGACTAGCTTGAGCGATAAAAATATTTCCACACAATTTAAAATATGCATTGAAATATTGTTTATATCGTAATTGTAATATCCTGCTGTGCATTCCTTAAAATTGTAACACTATTGCAGTTCTTTTTACGGCTTCAACTTCTTTACTCCTCTATACTTTCTGCAGCATTTTTTGCGGAGTTTTACCGGGTCAAATACCATTCCTAGATTATGGGGTGTTCCTGACTATACAGCAACCCTTTGCTATTAAAAAATACACGAATATAACAAACTTTAGATGTTTTTTTAGTACGACCTCTCTGTAACTATATGAAGACCTGAGAGTAGCAGTTGTAAAATAAATCCAGGATGGTACACTGCATACACACAACAATCAAGAAATCAATACCGATTCAGAAGAGCTTTTTTCACACGTAGGTGAAATAATCATTATCCAAACAACCTTACAATGGGAAGCATTCTAGTGCCTTATTAAAAAAATTAACACTGATTTCGAACGTCTTTCAATGGGAGTGCACAAAAAGAACTAGTGGACCATCAGTCAAGGGACCGGCTACCAAGGATTTAAATTCCACAAGAAGAAAGCAAGCGAAATATGGTGAGATAATTAAAAAAGAATGACACTGAAATTAATTAATGAAGGCCTTCTGCCTGCCATAAAGACAACAACGCCTTTATGTGATAATATAGTTGTAGTAGGGATATACAGACAAACCCGTTTATAGCGAATTGCAAAATGCACCACGATTAGTTCGATATATCCAATAGTTCGATATAGCCGAGCCCGCCTCTAATGAACTTCTTGTTACAAGTTCGCAATCCGCGGGAGCCCCTCTCCTTCTCCTCAACTCCACCATCCCCGCATGCAAAAACGAACACAGTAAAGTAGCCGTTACCATGCCTAAAATAATCCATTTATTGCAACTATTAAACCTACTTTCCGCCTTATGTGCCTACTTTGCAAAGAAAAAAGCGGTGATTTTTGTTTTCACTTTCGTTTTGGCGGCATCAACTAGCATAGCATTCTCTACACGAAACATTATTTGCACCAGTTCGAGGCCGCGTCCTGGAAAATCTAAGAAGCATTGGCGGTGCACATTGACTGCCAAAAGCGCTTCATTATAAGCGTCGGACGGCTTTCACTAGTGACATCATCGGGAATAGGGGGGAGCTCTTCCCACAGTTCACCGATGCTGCTGTCCTGGTCCGGACTCGCTGACTGCGCGGGTTCCGTCGCGAGTCCCACGCGTCGGAAACAGTTACGGGAAGTGTCGGGCGTCATGTCGCTCCGTGCGAGGCGCAATGTCTAAGTCGCAACTCTTGCTGCGTGGTCGCGGCCAATCCACATCTCAATCGCCTCTCCGAGACCATGCATTTCGGTGGCCATTCTAGGCGCGCAGAGTTCGATATATCGGCTGTGAACTTCGTTATAAGGAATATGTTTCCCATGTATTTCCGTAACTGAATTATTTTTGTTCGATATATAGCATATTTCGCTCTATCCGGGTTTGTTATAGCCGGGTTTGTTCAGCGGCGGCCGGAGCAAGCGCACTCATGCGACAGCCCCACGGGCTTTTCCGGTCAGCCCGAAACCGAGCCGCATTACGCCGCCTCTATAACGCGCTGCCCGGTGTGCACTGACGACTCAACCCATGGTCCTGGTGATGAAGGCCACCCGGTCTCTGCCAACGCGAGCTGCGGGGCCGGAGGCCAGCCGGTCTCGGACAACATGGGCTACGGAGCTGAAAACCACCTGGCCCCAGGTAAACGCGGACGAAATACTGGTGAGTCCACCATTGGTATGACCCTTGAAAGTTGGCCACTTGCGAATAATGCTACTGCATTGCATAACGTCCGGGCCGAGCACGGCACGGATGATGACTTCTCACCCAGCCTGAAAGCTCTTTTCCAGGTGTGGGCCAACCTGACTGCAGATAAGGCGTGCCAGCCGGCCGAGGTGCTCGTCGGCCGCACGGGCGAATTTCAAGTATCGCAGCTGACGGAGCCCGGTTCAGAAAGTATGACGGCCCTGAACCAGAGCGGTATAAAACTGCCCTTGCCAATCTCACTCAATCGCATTGCTCCGGACTGTCTGTTTCCGGCCATAGAGTCCCGCCTCAACGACGAGTTGCGTGAAAGTGCCGACGTTACCGTTGCTTTTAGAGTTCACGCAATCTCGCTGTCAAGGGAACATTGGTTTCGTGGAGCATGCCGCAGACCAGGCGCTGACACCTCTGACCAGCCCCGCAGAACACCAGACGGCCCCGGCCCCTCGCGTAGCGAGAGCAAGGCATCTGTGGGGCCTGATTGCGGCGCTACTGGGCCTGGGCCACCTCCAAGCACGACGTTTCCTAGCACTACGTGGAACGTCACGTCGGCGCAATCCCGGGCCCCACTCCGACTTCGGGCGTGCCTCCCATACAGCCACCACTTCGTCGTCTCCCGTCACCAGCCAAGGCGCCGAATCATGCGAGTGTAACGCCGTCACCTTCGCCCACTTCACCACGAAGGCCTGAACTGCGCTCACGAGATCGACGTGCGGGACCTCGGGACTGAATTAGTGGGCCAGACCAACGTTTTGGGTGCTGGTGTGTGCGCTTGGCAACGTGCCAAAAACTTTCTTTTTCTTTTTGTTTCTTCTTAGAGGGGGGAAAGTGTAGGAATTCTCCCCTCTCACCCGTCGCGTCGCTGCATTCGAATTACGATGATGATGATGATGATTGCTATTGGTTTCCCCTTTTAAGCGGGTTGATGACACGTCATCTTACCAAAAAGGACTAATATAACAATGATTTATCTTTGTTTAATACTAGCGCTGCTAAGGGCAGACACTAAAGTTTATTAGGCCCGAAATACCTTCTTTTCCCTGTTACAGGTGATAACTGTCCTAGGCATTATTCCCCTCTATGCTTTTCGTCCACCAATATTCTAATCTTCTTTTCGTCGCCTCGACAGCTTTGAAGTTACCTTCCTCTCTGATGCCCTTAAATCCTAGGGCTTCTGGAAGCCCAATATTCTCTTCACCTCTCCTGCCATCATCAATATTCACCTCTCCTGCCATATGTGAACGCACAGCGGAAATACGGTGCAAATGGAGGGGGGCGGGGCATGTTATCTGCACGCTAGATAAGCGCAGCGGTTCTTGTTTGCGGGGGGAGTTGCCAGCGGGGAGTCGCCGGCCGGGAGTGCCGCCAGCCAGAAAAGACACGCCACCTCCGCCAGCCACCTTCAAGGAGCCCGCACGGCAGCAAGCGGCCAGCCGTCCATCATGTCGTGCCGTAAGCCTCCGGACATTGAAGTGCTTTGGTGGTGTGCTTTGTTACTTGTATCTTCTGTGCCATTTATACTTCGTTTCCACTGCTTCAGTAAAGCCCCTTATTTTTCTCGCAATGTTCTGTGATGTAATGTTTTGACGAAGCTGTAGCCTGAACCCCCCTCGGTAGGCAGATTTACCTACAGTTGTTACGATTTAATTTACATGAAAATGTTTGACATTACTGTATTTAGGTATTTGGCAGTCGTCGCTTCCAATACCATTTGCGACCTTATGTGTAGTGAATAAATTGTGGAGGCCTTTATGTTTAGAAGTTTCGCATGCTAAGTGGTAACCAAAAATATTACTCTATTCAAATGGGCTTTCCAGGGGTGTCCCAGAAAGAATCGATGTTGTAAGAGTTTCTAATTTTTTGTAAACGAATTTAGGTGCTAATGTAACGAGCGAGTTAACAGGAAGTCCCTCTGGTTCATTTACTATGATTGAAAATGTTTTAGGGACTAAAAAATTGGAACCAGCAGGAGGCTTCAGAACATACCTTACGTAATATCAAAATAGCGTTTCGTAGGCAAAATTCTTGTTTACGGGTAAAGTGTTCAGGGGCCGTGGCGCCCGCATTAAAACAAGTTCCAAATTCTAGTATGGTAACAATTACTACCGATTGTAATGTATTTGTTGTTTATTTCATTTTGGTACCTGATTGTAATGCGGAAATTGTAGAGCATCAGTCCGTCCTTAAATTTGCCATAAAACTGAATTTTACATGAACCCGTGGACTGAGTACTTCAGTCAACTGGGAATATGCTTCCTCAGCTCGGCAGCTGCAAAGCACCGGAAACCTGTGCACCACGTGTTCAGGTCACTGAGGGGTGTACACGTTGCACTTGCGCTGAATTATGTTTTGTTCGAGACACGATAAAGCCATGATCGCACCGGAGGCGCGCCGGAGCGCCCGTCTCCTGTCACGGCACGTTGTGATACAGCAGGGTGTTTTAAAGCAAAGCCTTTTTACTTCTACCCCCCAAGGGTTCTTTCGCAACCGTTGGTGTCACCAGAAAACTCCAGCGAACAAATAAATGAATTTACTTACACCGCCGTGAATCGAACCTGGAACTAATACACTAACAAAGCGAGAGCCTGTTGTCTTACTGATTTAGCTACGAGCCCACGCGAAGACTGGGAAGACAGGTGGTGTACTCACCAAGCACATCTACGGGTGGACCCCCTCCGTTCACGCTGAATTCCACGTGAACACGTCACGGGGCCACTCATGCCCGTCTAGTGGCCCTGTGCGCACCTTTCTCATGGGATAAGAGTTAAAAAATTAAAGGAAGCTCGCACCAATGCATGGCATCTCACTTCTAGTACGCCAATGTGCTAAAGCCTGTGGCCTCCAGTGTTCACGTAAACACAGCTCCTTGTCGTCCGCCCTTACGCCAAACCAAGGAATACATTCAAACACTTCGTGATGGCCAGGCCATCACTCCAAGCCCCAGCATCGCAATCCTGGGCCTACATTTCGAGGCTAACGCCAAGAGTGACGTCTCCTTGCAGCGCCTCAAAAACAGCATTAATAATCCATACACACGATCAGCCGAGTTGCCACCAAGTTGCCTAAAGGAATCCGGTGCCTTTCGATTAATTGAAGCTTTTGTCCTCTCGAGAGTTACTTACGTCAACCCCCTGTCTTCTTCTCGACGAGGAAGACATTGAGATGCTTTATATAATGATTAAAAAGGCGGTCGACCAGGCCATTGGTCTTCTCATGAGTGCGTCCACACAAAGGCTGCTTAGCACGGGGCTCCACAACACGGTGGAAGAGCTGATAGAAGGCCATCTTTCTAACCAGAACGTCGGATTCAGAACTGCGACGGGCAACAGCATGCTTCACCAGATTGGCTGGGCAGCCCAGAATGTCCCTCCGCTTGACGTACTCCCATACTTTTGGCGACTAAAACTAAAGATGCTCCCTTTGCTTAGAAATATTAACCGCTCAGATCACGAGGGTCACCGAAAAGCACGGGCTCAAGCGCTAAACACCACCCTCGGTGGGGATCATGCAGTTATCGACACAGACGCCTCCAAACATCGAGGGCAGCAATACGCCATCATCGTGGCTACCTCCAGAACCAACCTTCTGGTGTGTACCTCGCTTATGACCCAAAAAATGGCGGCAGCAGAAAAGGCAGCCTCACCTTGGCTCTCGCTCAACCAGGGGTTCGCAGGGTAGTCATCGTTTCCCAGCAAGCCTACTAGAATTACCAGTAGGGTTGGGTGTCCTCACCTGCACTGCGCGTGTAAAAAAACCACTCCCCAAACGGTTCCATTCAGCTCATCTCGACACCCGCTCACGCTTCAAAGCCTGCGCTTTTACCTCCCGTGCTATGGAGCTGCACGAGGGCAGTCACCCGCTTGTGACGTTTAGGGAGATAACCCAGCATTATCGCCTTCTGAGACAGACTGTACCATAGCCTTAGCCTGACCTTTCCAGTGAACCACAAACTGCCGTACGCCTGACATAATCAGGGCTCCTTCCACAGCATACGCGTCTTCACTAAATATATCCGAATCGCTACGACGCTGAATTTAAATTTTGCTCAGAAGTAGGAACACTCCGCCCCGTAATCGGGGTGTGCGACTTTAGCCATGAGCACCCTCCTCGCTTTCCGTCAACTACCCAACAAGAGCAATGGGAGATGCTGCTGTCCAGGCCCTCTCTACCTACCCAGCTTCAGCGGGTGGACAGGACACAGGCCGCGCGGACTGCATATGGGCCCCACAGAAGAAGGAATCAATCCCCAGGGCTGCAATCTGGGACGCTCAGAAATCTGAACAGAAGTATTTCTTCCTCCTCCTCCTTCTCTGTCGCAAATCTCATCGCCTCCGTCCGCGGCGCAGAGACGGGGAAGACATCGTAAAACACCGGGTTGGAGCTTACTTTAATTTTATAAAAAAGTTTCCACTCTTGTGCTACACCAATACAACTCAACCAAACACCGTTCGTGCTTCATGCATTGTTTTAACCTTAACAAGAATATCTCTTTGAAGTAATAAATGGTTGGGTAAGTGCATTTCACTTCTCTCATTTTGTTATTTGTAGAGCGATGTGAGGGAATTTAAGTGAGGTTCCATGGGTAATCGTTATGGGTGCCGGTTACAGCTTTGCTTTCCAACCACATTCACGGGGTGGATGGGCGCGATTTTTTTTGTCACGTTTACGCCTCGACTTATATGAACGTGGAAGTATGGCTCTGCGGTGCTTTTCCGCCTAATAGCTGTGGATGCGCATTTCCGGAGGAGTGATGTACTCAAGCGGTAACTATACTGGCAAATGTAAATCTTGCAGACTTACCCACGTATACTGGAGTGTGTAATGATCCTCTAGCGTTCTCTCATTACAATCACACGCCTAAAAGCAATATCTATATGTTAATTACAAGTACTACATAATTGCGAACTTGACTTGCAATTTTAACTTTTTTTGTGGCCGCCTTACCCCTGACTACTGTGCGCAGAAAAAACGATTCCATCTCGTAGATTCTACTCTCAAAAGTACTTTTATCCCTCCCTGAAACGCTGTGATTTTACCCTATTGTGACTATAAAAATTCCACTTTATTGAATGTTTGCCTTGATTGTGTTACAGGGTTACATAAAATGATTGCATCATTTTATGTAACCCTGGAAAAACTATTCTGAATTGAGAACCTGCTGCTCAATATGTGCTAATCACTGTTTATGAGTGAAGATTTCATGAAATGTACTTTGACGAATTTTCTGTGGTGCACAGCCGATATGAAATCCGGGTTGATTACACCTGTTTTCAAATTCATTTTTTGGGGGGTAAATTGAAATTAAGTAAAACACTTGGTGCGACTTTTAAAATTAAAATAATAATAAAAACATACACGTAATTACTCAAATGTTAGTCAAAAGCTTCAGGGCATTTATAACGCAGAAAATCGATTCGTATGCCGGTACAGGAATATTTAAAAGCAATGAATGAGTGTATTGCCAACCAAAGCTTCTGAGCAACTACTGCCCTCTGAGTGCCGCTCCGGCACGCACCGCCTTTTCAAACACTGTTTAAAAAAACAGTGTACCGAAAAAGCGTTTCGGAAATTGGGGGACGAACGCCAATTTGAAGAAACTTTTACTTACAAGATCCGGAATGTTTTTACGGTGTCTGTACCCTAGTAAAACTTATGATGCTTTAGATGAGCTGCCTAAGAGGAAGGAAAACGTTTTTTTATACAAAATGTGAAATCTTTTGGTTTCAATAAAAAGCCGTGCTGGCGGCCGTAGATATTTATTTATTTATTCATAAAAAACCTTACAGGCCCTACTGGAGGGCATGGAGTAAGGGGGGCGTGTGGAAACGTAATAACAATACAAAGCATAATTTGAAGCCAGGAACATCGTAACAACAAAATGTGAATGCATTATACATATTTTGCAAGAACAATGCGCTCACTTTTTCATCGTACATGAACACTTGTGGCCTACAATTTGTGAGAGAAAAAAACACACACATACACCACATACACGAAAATCCTGGTAATGGGTGTTACACAAAAATATTTTAACAGCATTAAATTGTGTAATGCAGGAGTAGCTGACGGCGAAATGTTTCGGGGTTAGATATGGTGGCAATGTTATCAGGCAGATCATTCCAAAGGCGGATTACACGAGGCAGTGCGGATGAAATAAATGCATTGGTTTTACCGTATATGCGCATGAAACTGGACTGATTATGCAATCTGCGTGAAAAACAATGAGGTATTTGAAGTGGTAGCCGGGTTCGTTTATCGGTGAAAATATATTTGTGGAAAAGGCACAAAGCAGCAATATTACGGCGACTGTGTAACGGAGGAAGTTGCAGGTCTAGTTTTATTTGTGTTACGCTGGAATAGATGGTGTAGTTACGTTCACAGACATTTGGCTTACCATATCCCTGTACTGAAAATATAGACCAGATGTACATATAATATTCATTTATTGGGAACAGTTATAGCCAACAATTTCATTTTAGTATATGATTTGTATTAGGCTTGCAAGCTCCCGTAGCATATAAAAATTATCCATATAATGTAGCCACGAAATATATTATAAGAAATATGTCAGAAATGTTTACGAGTTTTTGAATGTTGGCTGCCTGTATATTAACAGAAATTTTCGCAGCAGGCGGTCATCATGGATGTGTAAAATCGGCTGACGAAGCTTGCCTCGAACATATTCGCCCATAAGTAGATATACTTGCTTGCCGAACGCATTTAAACCGCTGCACAAATCTCTTGCCGTCTTGAAACGACCTGCCGTCTCTTACAAACCCTTATGACTCAAAACAAAAATTTCCTGCCACGCAGGTAAGGTCCCTTCCCACTTTTGAGAATTTGGTTTGCTTTTGCCCCCCAAAAGTAACCGAGTCACACAAATTGGACCACGTAAACTACTCCAAAAACTGGCGCTTGCGCTCTGAGCTTTTTCAAAAGAGTCAGATTAGCTCTTTCGGAGAACACTTCCGTAGCCACAAATCCCCATAAAATTAGAAGTTCAAATGAATTTGAAGCCCCTGAGCGTGTTCTGGAAGTCGTGGGTTCGGATCCCACCCGGCGGGCATTTTTCCGCCACTTTCTTTCTGACTCAAAAAATTCTTCATCTGTTTCTATGACGACCCGCATGCCGCCCTCTGCTTTCCGAGGTTTTCGTTACTGCCAACCCTTAGTATATATATATATATATATATATATATATATATATATATATATATATATATATATATATATATATATATATATATATATATATATATATCTGTAGCGAATCAGAATGTAGGGTAATGTAAAGGCACACATACGACGCGACAATCGTGAAGTTCAATGGAGGGCCGGCACAGAAAGCCACTACGCTGCGGCCAAGGATGGACGGGGCACTCTTCGTCTTCTCCGAACTAGCCGCGCCCCTGTGTAACTTGATCCCTGTCTTCCGCGCGGTTGGACCACTGTGCGGCTCGCCGCTGGCTGCCGCTAGTGCCTTTCTCTATCTCTATCTCTCTATCTCTATCTCTATCTCTATCTCTTTCTCTATCGCCATGTCACGGCCCTTCAAAGGGCAAACAAAGTACACTTATCACCGGTTTCTTGGTTAAAGCTATGCCTCTCAGTTTAACGGTCGGTTCTGGGTGAACCTACAAAACAAATGCCGGGCCAAGACCGCGTCCTTAGTTACTACACCACAGCCCCGCTCTTCCCATCTGTGCTCATGCGTTGTCTGTATTTTGTTTGTCAGTTCTCTTTCATCCGAGCCGCAGCGGGCCGATAGAAAACTTTGGTCCCGCTCTCTTCCCCCACCCGTGCCGTTTTCTCAATGAAACCACCGCCTTTACTCCTTTTTTTAAACCCTCTCCCACTCAGCAAGTGCCGTGTTGTTACCGGCTTTTTTACGTTCTCTGGTGTATTCCCCTCCTTGATGAGGGAGAGGAAAAGAGACTGCCTCGCATGCAGTGTGCAAAAAGATTCGGTGTTCATTGTGGGATTGTCCCCGAGGGAGGAAGTTCCGCTTCCGAAACTGTCGGGCCAATTTATATTAAACAACTTAACCGCAAAGTTGTTCTTATCTTTTACCTGACTATTTACATATATATATATATATATATATATATGAACAAGGAATATGAGAACAAGGAAGAACAAGGAATATGAACAAGGAATATGAGAACAAGGAAGAAGAAGTTGGGCAGGCGCGCAGCCAGCGCCGGTTCGGTCTCATGGCCAACATCTCGTAAATAGTGAGAATACATTGTTCGCCCATCTCAAGGTTCACGTCCTTTGCCCTGCCACCCATAACATATTTGGTGGAGTGTGCGGGGCGATCACCTTCATCCTGGCCCACAGCATCTCACTGTCTTGACTCCTGAAGCGATCTTCTCCAGGCTCTTGGAACGCGTCGGCATGCCCCAGCCCCGGTGAGCCATCACGGCATCTGTTCCCCAGCCCGAGACACAGCCTATGACGAGCCGCAATCAGCCGAGACGTGAGAAGCCGCGACCAGAGAAGACGACGATGCCATCCCCCTGCCCCGTTCGCCGGCGCGTCTTCTCAAGGGCTTTGAACATTGCTTCATGACGTCGGCGGGCATGGGTATTCTGGGACCAGTGCTCACCAAGCTCTTCATCCTAACCGTGGTGGCAACGACGTATTCACTGTGTATTATAATTTCATCGCTCGTACTCGCTACACTAGCTCATCTACTAAGGCATCGACCGGGACGGTCTCCCTCGACGGCGGGGTAATGTTACAAGACGACGACGAGAATGAGAACAAGGAAGAAGAAGTTGGGCAGGCGCGCAGCCAGCGCCGGTTCGGTCTCATGGCCGACATCTTGTAAATAGTGAGAATACATTGTTCGCCCATCTCATGGTTCGCGTCCTTTGCCCTGCCACCACGTAACTATATATATATATATATATATATATATATATATATATATATATATATATATATATATATATATATATATATATATATATAGCGAATCAGAAAATGGGAAATGAGGGGCTCCGTGAAATAAGACAGAAAATAAGGGTTGGCAGTCAAGAAAACCTCGGAAAGCAAAGGGGAGATTGTGGTTGGTTATAGAAAGAGATGAAGAATTTTTTGAGTCGAAAAGAAAGTGGTGAAAAAATGCCCGCCGGGTGGGATCCGAACCCACGACCTCCAGAATACCGGTCTGGTGCGATAACCACTACGCTACCGGCGGGGCTGTTTCCCCAGCACTTTCTCGGGTATTTTATGTTAAGGTATTTTTGTTTCCTGCACTTGGGGGTGGTAGCCTGCGCCACTCGGACTACTCGGGGTGAAGGGGACCTTCTTTTTAACCCCCGGGCCGTGACTCGAGTGTCTTTCGACCACTTTCTTTTCGACTCAAAAAATTCTTCATCTCTTTCTATAACCCACCACAACCTCCCCTTTGCTTTCCGAGGTTTTCTTGACTGCCAACCCTTATTTTCTGTCTATATATATATATATATATTGTAAAAGAGATAGTGGCCGTTAGCTGGCGCGCCAGTGTGGCCAAACGGGTGTGTGCTCAACTGAGACCGAGGCTGTCAGGTGGCGTCAATCCCCCAACTGGCTCTATGTGCAAGGCTCAGTCATCGGAGCAGCCCCATCGAAAACGGTCTTGCTGAGAGACCTGCGCGTGGACTCCCGAGCTAGCTTGACCTCTGGTACAACAAGCCCCCGTTACCATGCTCTAGCCGTTTGTAATAAACCCCATTATATTTTGGTGGAGGTCGTAGTCTTTGCACGGTCCCCGGCCTGGAACTACGAAGCAAGCGAATGCTCCCTCCCGTCTCCCGAGGAATCGAGCATGACATGACCCCGCCGCAACCTGCGCACGTCATCTGCTCCGGGTCACTGCGTCAATGCGACCTCCCCAGTTTCACCGGAAGCTACGACATCGATGCGGAAATTTGGCTCTCAACATACGAAAGGGTGAGCACCCACAACCGCTGGGATGACGTTGCCAACCTCAACAACGTCCCTTTCTCCCTCGACAAATTAGCTGAGTCATGGCTTCATAACAATGAACCGAAGATGCAGACTTCGTCGGCCTTTAAGACTAGCTTCCTGGCAGCGTTTGGTCGCCGCGCTCTACGCAAGCTAAACGCCGAACAACGCCTGTGCGTCCCAGCCCAACAGGACAATGAAAGTTACACGAGTTACATCGAGGACATTGTAGACCTTTGCAAGCGAGTTGACCCTGCGATGCCAGAGAGCGGGAAGGTTAGACACATTCTTAAAGGGATAGTAGAGTTCGCCTTTCAGATGTTGCTAAACAAGAACCCACAGACTGTGGACGAAATCACTACATGGTGCCTGAGCTACGATGAACTGCGCAAGCAGCGTGTCGTTACTCGCCAGAGCACATCGCCCCATGAAGAGTGCTCACGGGGATGCCTTTCCTCTCTCACGATGCCACATGACATTTCTTCTCTTCTGCCGCACATCGAGGAGTTCGTGCCCGCAGAAATTGCTCGACAGCTGGCTCTGATTTCTAGTGTTCATGAGCCTGTGCCTTCGCTTTCACTGCCTTCGACTGTACGCCGTGTAATCCGGGATCAAGTCGCCGAGGCGCTTCCTGCAGTTCGCCCACCTACACTTGTGCCGGCCCCCGTGGTAGCGACCATCGCGTCATCCGTGGCGCCACCGTTCGAACCGCAAGTGACAGTGCCCCTCGAACAACCGTTGGCAGCGCCCATCGCATCGCCACTGACAATGGCGGTGCCCCCCGCCATTCCTGGAGCGCTCCCCTTCAGTTACGCTTCAGTGGTCCGGAAACTGCAGCCCGGTGCTTTTCAAGCGTACCAGTATGTGAGAGACCAGTGCGCGACGCCTTATACTCGGCTACCACCTGAACCGCTAAATCCCTGGCGCACATCTGACAACCGCCCTATCTGTTACGTGTGCTGCATGCCCAGACACGTCGATCGGTTGTGCCGTCGGCGGCCACCGCCTGCTAGCGATGTCCATCGAGTGCCTCCTTATGGATCGCAACTGTACTACACCCATGGAGACTTGGGTCAGGGGCCGAATTCGTCCTCTGCCGACCGTCTGCCCTTTTCCAGCCGTCGCTCCTTTTACTCGCGTCGCCGTTCGCCGTCTCCCATGTGTCCCCGCCAGAATCCGACCGCTGAGGGAAACTAACGGCTGCAGTTCCCGAGGCAAGAACTGCAGCCCCGACGAAATTCCGAAGCCCTCCTCTCTCACCCGCCAATGTTATACACGTGACTGTTGAAGGTGTCGCCGCCCTCGCGCTTATTGTCACTGGTGCCGCTGTGTCTGTGTTGAATGAACGTCTACACCGCTCATTACGTAAAGGTACGACGCCTCTCTCTGACCTTACCCTTCGGATTGCGAGCGCGCAAGAAATTAAACTGTTGGCCATGTGTACCGCTCGGGTTCTCATCCAAGATGTCACCTACGTCATCGAATTCATTGTTCTCCCATCATGTTCCCACGACATAATCCTCGGCTAGGACTTCCTATCCCGACATCATGCCATAATCGATGGCGCCCGTTTGCAAGTTGAACTTCTACCATTCTACGAGCCGCCGCCGAACGAGCTGTCGACCAAGTGAACGGTTTCCGAAGATACGGACATTCCCCCGAGATCTTCCGTCATAGTGCCAGTTTTGTGCAATGTGGACGACACGACTGTGGTTTTCACGCCTTCCATGCCCTTCCTCTCGTGCAAATGTCTTCCTTTACCCTCTGCTGTCTTCGACGTCCAGTCCGGTTGCAGCTTAATCGTCATCTGTAACCCATCTTCTTGCCCGACTACCTTGTTCCATGGGGATTGTAGAGGGTGTGTGGAAGCCGTTGACCCTTCTCACGTGAACGCTGGGCCCGACGAGCCATCGCTGCTCACTGTTGGCCCACTTAGTCCTGTGCGTGCGTCAAGCTCGGATGCGTTCCTGCAGTCCGTCGACAAGGGCCGTAGCCTTGAGCAACGCGACAAGCTCATCGCCCTCCTTCAGAGTTTTTGCGACTCCTTTGATTGCGTACAAACCACCCTGGGAGGCACGTCGGCAGTTTCACATGAAATATACACCGGCTCCCACGCACCACTGCGGCAGAGACCATATCGCGTGTCACCTACGGAGCGCCGCGTGATCGACGAGCAAGTGTCTGTTATGCTTACCCGTAATGTCATCCGACCCTCTACCAGCCCGTGGGCCTCTGCTGTTGTTCTGGGCACAAAAAAGGACGGGTCGATCCGGTTCTGCGTGGAGTATCGACACCTCAATAACATTACGCGCGAGGACGTTTATCTGCTGCCCCGTATCGACGACGCTCTTGACTGCCTCCAGGGTGCCGAGTTTTTCTCCTCCTTGTACCTGCGGTCGGGATACTGGCAAGTGCCCATGGCTGATGCCGACCGCTCCAAAACAGCGTTCGTTACACCTGACGGTCTTTACGAATTTAACGTGATGCCATACGGGCTTTGTAATGCGCCAGCCAATTTCGAACGAATGATGGGCAACGTTTTACGGGGCCTTAAGTGGAAAACCTGTCTTTCTTATTTGGATGATGTTGTTGTGTTTTCATCGAATTTTGACACGCATCTTGAGCACCTTAAGCAAGTGTTGACCTGCCTCACGTCAGCCGGCTAGCACCTGAATTTGAAGAAGTGCCGCTTTGCTGCTCGAAAGCTAACAATTTTGGGCTATGTTGTGTCCAAAGACGGCATCCTTCCAGATCCGGACAAGCTTCGTGTCGTGGCAGAGTTTCCCAAACCGGCCACTATGAAAGACCCCCGAAGCTTTATTGGCTGATGCTCCTATTTTCGCCGATTCATCCGAAACTTTGCCACCATCATCGCCCCTTTAACGCAGCTCCTCAGCGGACACAACGAACGTCTCCAGTGGTCGCCTGCTTGTGACAACTCATTTGTGACCATGCGGCGTCTGCTTAGCGACGCCCCCAATACTGCGCCATTTTGACCCGCTTGAACCCACTGCAGTGCACACTGACGCGAGTGGTGTCGGTCTTGGCGCCGGGCTCGCCCAGCGGAAAGCTGGCTTCCATGAATACGTCGTCGCATACGCCAGCCGCACTGTGACAAAGGCGGAACGGAACTGTTCCGTAACAGAGAAAGAATTTTTGGCGATCGTTTGGGCAATCAAGAAGTTTCTCCCTTACAACTACGGTCGTCCATTCAACGTCGTTACGGACCACCACGCCATCTGCTGGCTGTCTTCACTCAAAGACCCTTCTGGCAGGCGCGGTCGTTGGCTGTTCGCCTGCAGGAGCACGACATTCGCGTCGTAGACCGGTCCGGACGCAGACACACGGATGCTAATGCCCTGTCCAGATCACCCGTGGGGTCGGACGATCACAGTTCATCTATGCCAGATGGTACCGTGGCGTCTCTACACTCCGTTGACATGGCTGCGGAACAGCGTAAAGATCCGTGGATCGCCTCTGTCCGTCAATATTTGTCGAGTCTGCCTAGAGTTGCGGCCTCTCGGACGCTGCGCCGCCAGGCTTTGCACTGCGTCCTTGGGGACGACCTTCTTTACCGCCGCAACTATTCCTCTGAGGGCCGGAAGTGGTTACTCGTCGTCCCTGGCCATCTGCGCTCTGATTTCTGCTCCCACTACCGCGCTGACGCAACGTGGGCGCACGCTGGGGTGCTCAAAACGTACCAGCGCTTGCATTTGCGGTATTACTGGCGTGGAATGTACACATTTGTAACCACATACATTCGGTCGTGTACAGATTGCCAGCGTCGCAAATCTCCCCCTCAACGCCAAATCGGCCCGCTGCAGCCGCTACCATGTCCGGCTCGCCCTTTCGACCGTGTCGGCATCGACATATATGGTCCGCTCCCGACCACGACTACAGGCAACCGATGAATTATCGTCGCGGTTGACCACCCCACGAGGAATACAGAAACAGCCGCACTACACGTTGTTACCGCCAGCGACGTCACATCGTTCCTGTTTCAACGTTTTATACTTCGCCATGGAGCACCGAGAGATTTGTTGAGTGACAGGGGACGCGTCTTCTTGTCAGACGTTGTGGAGGCCCTGCTGACCAAATGCCGAGTCGTTCATAGAAAGAGCTCCTCCTGTCACCCGCAAACTAACGAACTGACTGAGCGCTTCAACCGTACATTAGGCGACATGATTTAGATGTACGTTTCTCCCGACCATTCCAACTGGGATTTAGTTCTGCCTTTCGTCACTTACGCCTACATTAAGGCGATGCAGACAAGTACGGGCTTCTCGCCGTTCTTTTAAGTGCGAATGCACTTTATAAGCGACCCTGAATCCCGGTGACCGCCGTCCGTCCACATAGCAACAGCTGCGGGTGCGCGGGCTCCTCGTCTTCCTTGGCAACGGGGGGAGATGGGCGCGCGCTGCCTGGCCACTGACATGGCACATACCCACGTGGCGGAATTGGCCAGGAATCTCCTCGTCTTGCTTGGCAACGAGGGGAGATGGGCGCGCGCTGCCTGGCCGCTGACATGGCACATACCCACGTGGGGGATTGGCCAGGAATCGGGCGTGAGAAGGGCTAATGCACCCGCTTAAAGGAGTACTGACACGAAATTTCAAAGCTGAGATCCGCTCTAGCAATCAAGTACAACGACAACACAACTAGGTGTCTGTGCATGGCAAATACCCACGTGGGGGATTGGCCAGGAATCGGGCGTGAGAAGGGCTAATGCACCCGCTTAAAGGAGTACTGACACGACATTTCAAAGCTGAGATCCGCTCTAGCAATCAA
Source organism: Haemaphysalis longicornis (assembly GCF_048455015.1). NCBI lineage: Eukaryota > Metazoa > Arthropoda > Arachnida > Ixodida > Ixodidae > Haemaphysalis > Haemaphysalis longicornis. The sequence continues at coordinate 101,628,404 of NW_027526214.1, forward strand.
GTACAACGACAACACAAATAGGTGTCTGTAAATAAATGCATCTTTCTTTCTTTGTAGTTGTGTGTGTGTGTGATCTCTCTTTCGCGAACATTACCGAACCGCGCAAATTCAACTCATGCATTCGCACTTTCACATTCTTCCCCCCGGGGAAATGCGGGAAAATTTTTTATTATACGGACTTGTGCCATCGTGTACATTGGACACTATCCTTCCATACCATCCGGATGCGTCCGAGTCTGCACCCGTTTTCGAAATCGCCAAGCACGCAGACGAGCGCCGCCAACTGGCAAGATCATTCACAACCGCAGACCAAGTCCGTCAGAAGGCTCGCCACGACGCTTCCAGCGGAGCTCCTACATACGCTGCTGGTTCACTAGTTTGGCTTTGGACACAGTCTAACACCCCCGGCCTTTCCAGCAAACTACAAGCTAAATACGAGGGACCCTACCGAGTCGTCGAGCGAACTTCACCCGTGAATTACGTCGTTGAGCAGGTCACTCTTCCTACAGATCGTCGTCGCCGTGGCCGCGGGACTGTTCACATCCACCGCCTTAAGCCGTATTACGATCCGCTCGTCCTCACCTCGCCTTGAGTCGCCGAAGATGGCTCCTTTTTTTCCCGGGGGTAATTGTAAGAGAGATAGTGGCAGTTAGCAGGCGCGCCAGTGTGGCCAAAGGGGTGTGTGCTCGGAGAGGACTCCCTTTGAAGAAAGGGAGTGAGGGAGAAAGGTACTCCCTTGAAGAAAGGGAGTCCTCTCCCTGAAACGTCAGTAAACTTATTTTTATTTTTTATTTTCTACGTCTTTCTAGTTTGTCTCTGTCTCTACTAACCTTATTTTTTTCGCGCTCTGTGTGAGTTTTTATCTTTTCAGTCTATATATATATATATATATATATATATATATATATATATATATATATATACATACAGAAATAAATGCGGGCAGTCTACGACGCCAAGGAAGGCATAGGGGAATGATTAGACTATTTTTTTACTGTTAGTGCCGTTACATTATTATTTCTCATTATTATTAATTACGTGAGAAAGAAAGAAAAACACGCACCCAGAGTGGGGACCGAACCCACGCCTTTCGATCGAAAGGCGTGGGTTCTGTCCCCACTCTGGGTGCGTGTTTTTCTTTCTTTCTCACGTAATTAATAATAATGAGAAATAATAATGTAACGGCACTAACAGTAAAAAAAATAGTCTAATCATTCCCCTATGCCTTCCTTGGCGCCGTAGACTGCCGGCATTTATTTCTGTATTTCCTAACGAGCCCCTCATTTCCAAACCTATATATATATTGAATATATATATATATATATATATATATAAATTGAGTTATTAGGTGAGTCATTGGCCTCTAGAATTCTCACTTCGATGTAAGAAATATTATTCACCTCACTACTAAATATATCGTTTTCTCAGACAAGAACTCTGTTACTATAAAATGAAAATTTTACGTGTTGTTTCCAAACAAATATTAAGATAACGAAAGTACTCATTTGTCCCTACGTCCCCGTGTCCCGACGTTCTCATAACCGTTCCTCATCATGCGAGTTTCAGAGCTTTCCTTCCTGGCTACGCATTCTACGACGTAACACATTCTACAATAATGAAGTCGCCACTTCCACAACTCGTTGGAAAGTGATAAAGTGGGCTTCAGCTTTGTTGCGTGCAGAGAGAAAGAAAACTTTAATAAATACTGAAGAGGATAGCCCCACAAACAGCGGCGCTTGCTACTTTAGATGGGGGTACACATAGTGAGGTGGAAAAAAGAAAAGGGGAAGACAGGTGCAGGGACAATCAGTAAAAAGGAGAGGCAAATGAAATATGTGGCTGTCAAAATACGCACAGATTATTCTCTCTACAAGTTATTCAGACACCTTTTCAAAGCGTTTCACCAAAGAAACTGATGAAATATGCATTCCGTCGGCCATATACTTCTACAAAGAGCGCAAATCCCTCGGAAGCTCCGACTCCCCAAATATAAACCCACACCTGCTCCGATCTCCCGCCCACGTTTGCCGCTAAGCAAGAATACACCACTGTACCATAGGTTTCTACCGTAGAGAGGCATATACTACAATCGCTTTCCACTCCACATCGCCAGGCCTCAAAACAATCACCTGCGCTTCCAGATATCTCTGCTGCGTATCATGCAGTAGAAAAAGATTGAGCAAGTTGGCAGTATGTACCCCACATCTTGTTTTGCAGAGACCTTTGCACGCGATCTCGAAGTGACTAATGGCGCTTTTCGATGATGTCTGACACGAGATGAAACGGCCGAGAATAGATGTTAACCAAATTTAAGATTCAGGGGAAAGAATCCAACTTGCAGATATAAATGCCAACAGCGAAGAAATAAAATTATACTAACATCACAATGCCTGTCTCTTGACTGGTTTACACAGGACAAAATGGCTTGTATTAGTAAACCACGAAACCAAGTATGAGGAAAAAATCTGAGAAAGTAATAACAGTCTGAACAGAACTGACTGTCCAGGTTAGGCTCTTAAACCGTATTTGACAGTTTTCGAGGAATCAAGATTGATGAGAACAGAACAGATATAAAAGGATCCTAAAAGTGACTTACCTTGTAGTTTGGAGGCAAAACCTCAAAAATTCTAAAATGGGCTCAGCGGGAGGAGCCAATGTGAACAACGAACAGTTAAAGATACCTAATGATGCCGTTGAAGACTACATCAATAGCTATCCGAAAATTATATTGGACAATGATAATAATATAAAATTTTTGGAGCAGTAAATTGACGAAGCAATGTAACAAAAGAGATGGAACGGAGAGAAATACAAGATCGAGGAATAAGGCAAAAAGGGTTCTTGAGCGGCGCAAAAAGATTTGACAGGAAAGAAAATAGACAAAATGGGTCATACAACCGAAAATCATAGGGAAAATTGGGATAGCTACCAGGATAAAACATTCAACTGCAAAATTGTTGCGAGCAAATGTAACAGGCGAAAGAAGCCACTGGATGCCAGAAATTCCAAAAAATTTGAAACCGTGTAAAATAACTTGGCTCAAAGAACAATATCCATTAAAATGTTTTCATGGCTTATGAAGGGAAACATTTGAAAGAGCGCATGAATTGGCGCATATTCATCGAAGGAAGAGGGACAAACTAAGTTAAAGAGAGGAAGGGAAGCCTAACCCAAAAAACCAGCTCTACTGGCGACTGCGGAAACGTGCGTATCTTTAAGTAACCTCGATATAAAAATGCAGAGCAAAACGTTTCTCCTCCAACATTGGTTAGCCCGGATGGTATACATTTCTGCTGATAATACTGCATTTAGCAATATGAAAAGATCAATTGACCAGGCCAGTAGATAAGATCATACAAACGAGGCAAATCGCGGAGGAATAAGAGGAGACCGGATGAATTAGTTGCCTAAAGGTATATACGAAACGGCCAGTATTGATTTATATAGCCCACTTACACTAACGTCAGTGGTCTACTCCGGGAGCTTCCCCGCGAGGTCCCCCGGAAAGGTTTTTTAACTACGGGACCTCCTAGTTATTACTTTATGTACGCTTTTTTAAAAAGTGGAAATAAACTTCAACTTCAACTTCAACCAAATTGTATTGTATGCAATAAAATCACACATTCAGTAATGAACGTACGACAAGCAAACTGTTTAGGGAACAGCGGAATGAACGTAGACAAAACAGACGCTGGGGTTAAAATTTCTTCTTCATAGGAGAGCAGACTAAAACTGCGAAGATATAAATGGAATATTATGAATCACGTTCTTGTATTATAAAGGACCAAATGATGACATATACGAAAAAGTGCTGTGAAGGGTTCCGAAAATCAACGTAAAAATGAGGAATACTGAAGATTGCAATTTATACACCTAACTCAGTGACACGGGCGTCAAAAGGGCAGAGACCCCATCAGTAGGCCAACAATCACCACGGACATAAAAAGCGATGCATTTTTAGCTTAGTACTGTTCATGGTTTTACATGACATTGTTAGAAGAGAAACACAAAGGCAGTTACTCAGAGGTTAACGTCGCACCCAATTGGCAAGGTAAACTTATAAAATGGCGCATTTCTAGAATGTTATACGCAGACGGCAGTATTGTTGCACATAATAACCAGAACAAATTAAAACGGCTCATGTATAGTAGGGACCAGGTCCTTGGGTAAACTTTAATACTGAAAACTTGTTACTACCGCTTTTCAAAAGCACTGGCACTGGCTCATGTCATTCCTTCATAGCGAATTACCCGGAATTAGAAATAGTATATTGGAGTGTGAATAAATAAAGCGGAAAAGGAAATGTCTCAGAAGCAATACCTTAAGAACAAAGGCCAAACTCAGATATCTAGAGGCATTTGGGCCCATAAGGTTATAACATCTATGACGTAATGAGATCATTTTCAGAGCGATGGTTCAAAGCCTAGCATATGTGAATGCAGCACTCTCACCTAAATGAGGCACTCTGTCATGCATTGCAGTGCACCAGATAAAGGTAGGCCGTTTAGTCTGAGGAGCCCATTGTAAAGCAACTAGCGGAGCAGTGCAGAAATATATGAGCAGGGCATTGTTTTAAGTTTAAGATGCTCCAAATAAAATAGTTCTTGTCGGAAGCTTGCGAGGAAGGGGTACGCGTGGCCGGAAGTGTTAAGCTACCTATATATAAAAAGTGTGGACATGCTCATGCTAAGGAACACGAAGGATGAAGATAATTATGGCCAAAAAGTGGAGTTTAACAGATAGCCATGGTAACCAAAGCAAGGCTTGTGGGAGGACAAAATAGGAAGAAAAATGGAAGCTAAAACTATGTAAACAAGTACAAGGCAGAACAAAATTGGATACTTCAAAGAAAAATTGCTGCTATAATTTTGAGGGCAGTACTTAGCGTTTTGAAGTTCAAGCTGGTTGCTTGAAGAGAAGTTCGTTGTGGTGAAGTATACACAAACTATAGAGGTATACGCGGTGTGCACAGACAAAACAATTTATGCCCAATCTCCTACTCCTAATACGCCCAATCTCCTGCTCCGGACAACACTTTAAATTGCATCTCCTCTATTCGTGTTGGCTGAATAACCAGGCCTGATCGGTCACGCGACTCAACTACTGCTCTTCCATCTTGCATGTTTATTTGCGGTGTCTTAGCAGAGTCGTTCTGCATTTGAAGAAAACTTTTTTTCCGATCTTATCTTTCAAATATTCTGTAATATAATCCCAGAAAATAATAAACAACCATCCATTATCCTGATCGGTATTCATATCGCAAACTCTGAGCACTGTGCCGATGAGGAGGGCATTTTTGTACGTACTGGCCAAGAAATATTTCAGCAACACGACTCCAAAACCACTAAGTAAGCACCTCAGGCACACACTATATGTGCTTTCGCCACAAAACACTTTTTGTAGCCCGCAAAGCAAACTCTCCGAGTTATTCATCAACGCGGCTTTATATATGCAGTAATGTGTTACCATTTGCACCACCGCATTGACCATTTCAGCCCTAAATCGGCAATTCCACGCACGCGTTCGCGCGCTAGATTGCACGTGCTCACGCGCCTATGCGCTACCACGTGATGGCCGGAGACGGCGCCACGTGATGGCCGGAGAAAGTACGTATGGCATGTCTCCGTCAGCTTGGCAGTTTAAAGCAGCAGCTGATCATTTCATTTTGTCTACGCAGAGTGCTTCCCAGCATTACAAAAGCGGTGGAAGTTCCTGAGGGATAAATTTCGCCGCTACTACGTTGCAGCCCAGAGAAAAAAAAGTGGCATGGGCACCGACTGCGCCGACAGAGACGCCGATGACTAGGCCGAAAGAGACGGCGACGACGACGAAGGAGACGCCGGTTCCCTGGCCATTCTACAAGAATTCCTGTTCCTTCGCGACACCATGACAACCCGCGAGTAAGTTTATTGACGCTTTTAGTGTCATTACAAAGTAGCGAAAAAAAAGCTACCGTGGTTTTGGCGTCGTAGCTTGCGAATGTGAGCCTTGCGGCAGTGTTGGTGGAAGGTGATAATCAGCTGCAAAATTTTACACGATATGCGACCAGTCAAGGCAAGGGCGCAGACGGAGTGCTTGTTGCTGATACGTATTTTCCCTGCACTCATTCACTTTGCATACACTTTTGTCCGTGCCCCGAGCTCCCGCACTAGAATAGAGTCGTGATTGAATGCTGGAAATCGCTTGGAACAGTATCAAAGCCTCAGCTGCAATGTGCGACTTGCAAGTGCTCCAAAAGTAGAACCCTATAGTAATTAAAACTTGCCTGATTATACGGGTAGAGTCAACATAAGTGAGAATGTTGTTGCCTTCATTCATTGGTGGGGTCACTCATTCGAGAACCTTTATGAAGAAATTACACAAACTTGCAGTGATGAAGGTTTTAATCGAGCAAACAGCAGTTTTTTTACACATGCATCAGTGATCCCCTTGCAATTCTGAACCATGTGTGAAATATATACATGACACATCAGCCAGAAGTGAGTGGTGCCAAAGGTGATGACCTCATAACTCAACAGCGCGAGAAACTCCTTGTTTCTTTAAACTTAATCTTTTATTGTGCAAAAAAAAATGTGAGATACTTTCCAATTCATGAATACCTGAGAACCTACTCTGCACCCCAAGTCCAGACGGCATTACTTACAAAATATCACTAGTTTTAGACTTGGACGACAGTTCTCTCATAGTCCTCACCCAGGGCATGAATGTGTGCTGGGAACATGGTCAAATCAAACACTGGAAAATTGCAAAGGTTGTGATGATTCCCAAACCGGACAAAAAAGCTTCAGTTATAAAATTTAAGGCCGTAATCTCTCACATCATGGATCGGGTAGCTCGTAAAACAGGTAATTTTAGCACATAAAAAAAATTACTTATTTCCACACGCTGTGATAAGTTTCTGGCCAAAACTCTCTAAACAAGATGTTATGCTTCGACTCAAACACGACATCATAGACTGAGAACGCTGCTCACCACTACACAATACAGCTACATTGAGACTTCACGTAACAAAAATCTTTGACTAGATAAATCATACAGCCGTCTTTGAAAACCGAGCGAAACTTGACCTAGGCCGACCTACGACTATGTTAGCAACTTTCTTTCGGGCCACAGAGCTATGTTCGTCGTAGGGGCGATCCAGTCAGAGACGCTGCGACTGGGGAGCAACGGGAGGCCGCAAGGCGCAATCCCCTCCTCTTTCCTGTTCAACGTAGCCATGATTGGTCTTCCCGAACTCCTACAAAACATTTCCAGCTTGCAATACAGCCTTTATACAGACGTGCTGTGATTTGCCCGTGGCAGTGACAAACATATACAACAGATTACAAAAGGAGGTCAAAGTAGTTAAAACGTACGGCAGCTTTTGCGGCCTGAATTGCTCTCCATAGAATTAAGAGCTCCTGCTCTGGACAAACTTGGTGTCTCTGGGCATTCAGCTCTTTACATGAGGAGCTTAACAGTGTGAAGCATACAAGTCCGGTGCCTACGCATCCACGCCAACGAACACAGCTCTTTTTCGGGATGAGCATTGACAGTTTTATAACATGCACTCTGATTGTTACTGTGCAGGGCGTCTGGCAATTTTGTGCCTCCGAAGAAGAATGCCAGGCAAACAGGGAGCCACGAGACGGCGGAAAGCATTTTGAGAGGGATTTCTCAAAACCATTTTGAGGACATCGATTTCGACCAAACAAGTGCCCATCCCGACTTATACCCGGCGCCTCCGCTGTCGATTGAGTGCTCCCCATTGTTGCCGGAGTCATCGTCGCTTGGGTCAAGTTAGCGTCACTAAATAAAGGCGTAGCTTATTTAGTGACGCTAGGTCAATTGAGTCGGCACCGGGGTTGCTGGGAACGGCGCCTGAATCACTTCGGTCGGAGGCGTCTTCACTGCAAAGCCACGAGCCCAGCCTTGCCAGCATGTCTGCGATGCAGCCACCTAAAAGAAAAAAAGGAAAGACTATGATGATAGTTTGCTGATAAAGCATCTTGGAAAGTTACCGAATAGTTTAGAGGAGCAGGATGACCATCACTATTTCGCACTGTCGCTGGTGAGATCGATTTGAGAAGTGAAAAAAGAACACCACTTGGGCATGCGGATGAAGATCATGGAAATAATACACAGTTTAAAGGTCTTTAGCAGCTGATGGCTGACAACGTGTGCAAGCAAAATGAGAATGTTAATGTGCATGGTGCAAAAACAGTTGAAGTACCGTTATTCCGCACGTATTACCAACACCAAAAAATGCGAAAATATCAGTGGCAATATAGGGGCGTGCGTGGATATTACGCGGGGTTTTTCCTTTAGTGCAGCTTCGCGGCAATGCGCGTTGTGCCGTGATGCTCCTGCCCAGTAACACTGACTAAGACTTCCATGGCAGCGGTTGTGCTCAGCTGCGCAACGCTTTAGCCACCTGTCCTGTATCAACTTTCCGGGCAATATGCGAGGATTTTTTTTTTCTTTTCCGGCGGGCTGAAAGTGGGGGTGCGAATTATATGCAGGGGCGGGTAATACGCGGGAAAATAGGGTATATTGGGTAGGTGAACGTGATGCAGAGCGTCTTTGCTATTCCAGGAAAACTTTACCTTCAGCAAAGTGGGTGTAGTCCCAGCTGCTGCAGGCGCTTGAGGGCCCCTAATTTGGATACGCCTGGTTGGTGCCACTGCCACGGTACCTCTCCAGCAATGCTGCAAAAGAAGGCCGAGAAAAGCGTCCTGGCATCCGCAGCGTCTGCACTGAAGTTCGGTGGCTGGGATCCTTCAAGCGGGAAATAGCAGAGGTCCACATGCTCCTGCCCCGACGTCTCCTGGATGCCCTGCCTCCACCGTCCTGGAACCGCACTTCCGAACATGTCCTCTTGGTCGAGGATATGCTCCGATTCCTCATTTAGGAGAGCTAAGAAATTATGCAGTACCCATGCTGCATTCACTACATAATACACAATTTTGGGGAGGAGCTGAATGGTGCGGAGCAGTATGCGCCATCTGGCCGCTGTGATGCCGAAGGCGTTTTCTCCATACCTCCTGTAAAAATGAAATAATAGTACAAAACAGCTTTTAGAAGAAGCCACCTTTCAAAGCCGATTTTTTAGACTATTTTAGAAACTGCAGCTACAAGAATGCCAATGTAAAATGAACACAGAACTCATGAGCTCGCGTTTGTTTAGATTAGAAGCCGTATGCCTAATAAATGTACGTAAACAAATCTTTTGCGCTCATTTCTGTGCGGCCTTCCAGAGAAGCAACGTGAACAGCTAATTGAAATCGGCATTTAAGTTTGTAATGTAAGGTTATTCACGAGTCGGGCAAGCGGCTACGCATGCCCTATTTTTCTGAGCTGTGTAAAGGAAACTTGTTGCTGAGATTGGGTCAATTTGACCTGTGCTTGCGAGATCGTTTTGTCATAATGATGGTTTGTACTAAGTGTGGTGAGTTTTTTTGTGCCCCTTTTGTTTTTAGATGTTTTTTCTCTGAACTGTTTGGTTCAGCAGCATTGTACGCAAGTTAGAGCGACTGTTCTTCAGCTACGTGGTTGACTATATGCACTATATTGTCAAATTAGAGCCACTGTTTTAGAGCTATGTATTTTGTGTTCATTGTTTTTATTGTTCTTCATCGATGTCATGATACCAAGTGTGTATTAAACGTTATTTCAACTGCTGTATGTGTTTGTATAAAATTGAGTATGGCCGGCTCAGGATACCCAAAGAAAGTGCCTGATATCATACTGTGCTCGGCTTAGTCTGTATTTGAAGACTCTTCGTTCGTCTTCATGAAGTTTAGCTGGGAAAGGGCGCGTAACGTCGCGCCGCAGCTGCAACGCTTCATCCCCGACGAAAGCCTACGGCGCAACCTTTGTGGTGCCTGGGAGCTGCCCAAGTGAGGGGAAGTCAAGCTGCCCTTTGGTAAGGACCTTCCCAAACTCTGCGTTGTTGAACACTCCGCTGTCACTCTGGCGGCCCTCCGTCCCACATCGATCAGCACGAACTTCGAAGAACTGTCGACCACGGCCATGAGCACAATGGAGAAAGTACCCTGCAGCAGTAGGCGTTAGACAAAACATTAGCACATGTAAAGTTGTATGTGTAGGTGGGACCTACAATAATGAGCGATTACAAAAAAAAGTGCGACAAAATTTACTTTGAAATCACCTATGCTGTCCACGTATTTTGTACCAGCCCATCATGAAAGATTTCTGGCATGCACAGTGATAATTTAGTTTAGCCGTAAGGGCTCTGAAAAACACCTCTGTTAAAATTAAATTTCAAATTAGGCATTAAATAAAGCTTTCATAAGTACCAATGCTCCTGCCGAAGCACTTGAAGAATACTGCATACGTGAAGTATTCTGGCAAAATTACTTAGACCACGGGGCTGTATTACTTCGTTTTGACTAACTGCGAGCTCAGTCCCCTTCTCTGTCTCTCCTTCTCCCTCCCTTCCCTGCTTTCTAAAGCCCCTGTGCACCAATCAAAGTGGTGCATACGAAATAAAAGTATAGCATTGCAGGGCAAAGTTCTGCACGTTGTCCAAGCATTTTAAATTAAAAGGTACTTTAAGAAAGGGGTGAAGAATTTTAGGCAACTTCCTGCATTACAGAGTGTGGAAGCTTACTGAAACGAAAATAACTAAGACAACTTTTTCTGCCACTGCACTTAGCAACATTTCTTTTTTAATTGTCACAGTTACACTACAGGCACCACATCCCTAAAAATGGGTGGAGCACATTGGCTGTCTATGTTGCCACCACACATTCTCCAACAGACAAGGGCGCACTACCCCTCCCGCATTACTGCTGCCCGTATCAGCATACGGCCGATACTGAGGGTAAAGAAAAGTGAGAAGTTGCATAAAAGGCCAGAGTGACTTACCTTGTAATTTATTAGGTACTTCCAGATTTTGGCGGGCAGGTGATGGCGAGGTGCTTCCCGTCAACAGCCCCCAAACAGTTTGGGAACTGCCAACGCCAGGGGAAGTCGCCAGTAATCTTGGCCCAGTCAGCCTTGGTTGGTACCTGGAATAAATTGGAAACCAGGAACAAACTTGTAGGCTGAACACACCTATTTATAGCTAAATATGTTTGTGAGGTGCAATGTGAAAAAACGACATTCACTTTTTTTTGTGCATGCTCTTTGGGCATAAATCCACGGCACGGTGAAGCAAATTTTGTATAAGGTGAAAGCTTCCAATCATGCTGAAGGCATGGTGTCACTCTTGCTGCCGAGTTGTACACGGTCAACGCAGAGCATTTTACCACCCCAGTTTTTATTTCGACAACACAAACCGATGATTACTGCATTGTGAAAACCAGAGTAATCAAATAGACATAGTTCAGCAGGCCTTCAAAGGCCATAGGGATATATAGTATTTGCTAATAACAATTGCCTTAGGGACTGTTATTAATGACAATTTTTTTATTTAAACATCAAGCCTTCGAAGGAATTGTTTGTACTGCAGATATGAAGTGTACCATTCACTGAAAGAAAATTTAATACAGGCTCTGACATTCCCCACCTTCATAAAGTGGCCCTTCAGAAAAGCCCAAATGGCTCTACAGGTCACGTGAATTCTTTTCCAGGCAGTTTCAACGCCGACACGGTAGGCGAGGGCCACGTTGCTGATGTCCTGCCCTGAAGCCAGGTAGCTGCAACACAGAGAACAAGTAATTTCTCATCCGATTAACAATACATGGCCAGCACAACTGCAACAATAGTGTTTGATAACATGCAAACTCTGAACAGGATTGCGCTTTGGGTAACAAGCAAATGGCAACAATGCTTTGTGACACCAAGGGGCATCTGTTTTAAAAAATTTTGAACACTTGGCCAATCTGATAAAGCATGAAGGATTGCAGCGCCCATTGCGCCATTTCACAATGCAAAAGCCATTTTTATAAGCTGACGTATGCATCTATGATCTCTCCACTGACATGTTTATGTTCTTGCATCAGCATCAGAAGGCAACCTGTACCAACCTCAAGGTTATTGCAAGCCTTTCGCCTGGCTCCAGGGGCTCTCGTATGAAGTGATGCCGTGTAAAGTCCGCTCAACAAAGCCCAGCAACTTGTCGAACAGCGCGGGTGTTATGCGGTAAATCTAAGGAAAAAAACTGCTGGACGCCTTCCCGCATTCGATGCATCTGTAGGGAGAAAGAAACTGTACGGTTGAAGATAGACACAACCATTTTAGTTACTTGTACACTGTGTAAGCCAACTCATCATGCATTTACATCATTTACATAATTCATCATTTACATCATTTACATAATTTACATCATTTACATCATTTACATCAATTACATCATTTACATAATTTACATAATTCATCATGCATTTACAAGATGCACAGGTACTATATTTAAGGGAGCTAGCTCATGTCGCCGCAACACAATCTGGTGAATAAAATGGGGCATCTAGGGCACTCTGGAATTTTATTTTAATTTATACCAAGCGCATTAACGTTTTCTTATCGCGGCACACATTGTTTACCCTCTTTCGCGCAAAAAAGAACACGCTAGCTGCGGGTTACAATGCAGCGGAATTCTTCGCTCGCGCAAACAAAGCACCGACAACAGACGAGAATCGAGCGCTTACAACGTGTGCACCCTACTGTTGGTCATGACGCCAAACAGCTTTCAGAAAACCAACAAAATTTCCGTTGTGACTAACCTACTCAGCTAACCATGCCTACAATAATAGGTCTAAGCATTAAAGCACTGCGAAGTAGCAACACGCTACTCACGGCTGTGTGGTACAGGCCTTCCTGTTTTCGCGCCAAGATGACAGGCCTCACCCAGCATCGATGCTCTCGTTCCCTTCGCTGCCGTTTTCTGACGATTGCTTTCGCTACTCGCGTAGCTAGCAGGAACAGATGGCTGCGAGTCAGCGTTGCAACCATTTTCCCTCGATAAAGCAGGATAAACGGAAGCGGGCTAGAAAAGAGCGGTAAGCAAAACCATTGGAGGCGATGTCAAAACAGTGCGCTACCAAGTAAAGAAAACTGCCGGCTCGGCTCGGATGCTCGGCTCGTGGCTAGGCTCAGCTGCTGTGTGTGTATGTCATGTCGTGTCCATAGTTCGCGTCGACAAGAAACAGTTTTTTCTGCGTCTCAGAATGAAAAAGAAATGCTTTTATGCGTTTTAGTAACTTTTTGCGGCCTGTTAGTAGTGCGCATTTGTGTCTGTAGTCAGGCAGTTCTGGCCAGTGTGGTCTAGCGACATTGGGCTGCGCAAGTCGAGCGCGGGGCGGTGAGCGTTCGCGCGCGTCTCAGGTGGTTGCTCGCCCTCCCCCTTCACAGGCGCCCCGAACGCATGAGCGCGCCAGCGCGTGGAATCTAGCGCACAAACGCGTGCGTGGAGTTGCCGCGTAACAGACTCTTAAATTCAGAAAATAGGGGCATTCTTTTCCTTCTACGTTATTGTCTCCGTATGCATCCTTAAAGTCGAGCACACTTTTTCGAGTGTACGCAAGGCCCTATAAAAAGTCTAAGCTTCATGCGGGCAACTGGCGTGCTCGATTGTAGTCAGAGAAAAGGTTCCAGTTCCTCGTCATGGTACCAATTAAAATAGGTGCCAACTTTAAAAACTGGACGTCATTCCTCACGCAATATTGGCATGACTCTAGAACAATATATTTCACTTGAGTACTTTGAAAAGACCCCTTCGTCCTAGTTTAGAGCCACTTTCGTTTGAAACTCACTGAAAATAACGTTTACCTTGCCCAGTCACCACCAACCTCTAATTCTACTGCCAACAAAATCAGTGTTAGCATGGCGAAAACTCCCACGCACTCTCTACGCACAGTTAGGTATGACTTCGAGTGGGACTTCCCTAAGCCACAATCTCCTCTGGGCTGCAGTTGTTGTTAGCTTTGTTTCCCGAGGCGCGTCGTTCAAGGGCAGTGTCAACGTTTGCAAGAGGTGAACAGTAACGCTGTGTTTTCAAACACCATTTCAATACCTACAACGTGAATAAAAACGAATCTGAATGAGTGCCAATTAAAATAAAACGCAGTAAATTACATTTTTTTACATTTATTGGCGAATAATTTACAAATTTGCATTACACCTGTTGCTGACGGATGGTCGGGTGACCAAATGGAGAACATGTGATACCTCTGAACCTAATCAAAACGCGTGCCGTATCAGGGGTTCTTGATTCACGTGACAACCTGCAGTATTGAGGCCAGAATGGTGTGGAGTATTACCTACTGACATAACTCACAACCACCATATCCCCTGCCGGAGAACAAAACCAAAAGAAATATGCAGAGAAAGTCATTGCTGCTACTGCTAAGGTGATGCCTGTGTAGTATTCGCTCAACTGTAACTAAATTATTCAAGGTGAAATGTTGCCAGGAGCCAAAAAAATGTCGAAAAACTGTATTTCACTATGCAGCCGTGGACAAGGCCGTTTATTTTGAAAAGCGGTTTTCAACTATTATAGTTTTGTTCCAGAGCCACGATGAAGTTCTCGGCTTTCTTTATAAGTAGTTTTCCGAGGAATCTTACAGAACAGCTTTTTCACTGGCATGGTATCTGAAATATGTTATGTTGTAGCGCTGCTTGTCAAGCTATTTTAGTGTGAATTCTCTAATGCTCTTATCGTAATCCAGATAAGATCCACTTAGTAGGGAAAATTTTTTTTTTCTAAACATTTCCTGTTATATAGTTTGAGGGGCGTTCACTTGTCTTCAAAAAATAAGCGGAGCAGCGAACCGCACAATATGATCCCTAAATTATGCGTGTCGGCGTTCCGAAATGAATTACATGAAACATTGTTCAGAAGAAAGAGGTAGTTTTCTTGACTACAATACTCATCCATGTAAAATGATTATAAATGTACGCAGTGTTGCCATCTGAATACCTTCAAGACATCTTTTGTATAGAAGAAAGTGATATTCTGGACGTTTGAGAGCTTTATAATGGACCATACTTGGGAAATATTATTGCTTTCCGGTGGGTACAAACGCGTGTCTTACAGCAACTTGCCTGATTCTTGATATCAAAAGGAAATACCAAGCGCTGTTCTAAAACACCCTTTACGAAAACCTGCTGTGATATTAAGAAATACAAACCCGCATTCGCCTTTACAACGTGATCTCTGACAGTTCCCAACATTTGGTGTTGTTGCACTGCTCAAGATAAACGGATTGGCAAAAAAGACACTCTGGCTTCACCTGTCGAATCGTGTTCTAGGCTTTCATCATGCGTATACGCATACGAAAAAAAAACACCTTATGAAACAAACCATTAACACTCTGTCACTGCTTTCGAAATAAATGAACACTTTTTCTTAGGTAGAAGGATTTCGTGCATTTGACATATGGATACAAGTTTACCTCAAATTGTACACAAAATCACCAGCACACAATACACCAATGCCAAAAGGATGATACTAGGCTTTCAATGGCATTTTCAAATATTTTTCTACATCCAAAAAACATAGGTAACCAAAATTCCTTCAGGTACAACTGCGTTAACAAATATAATACTACAACTGACCCACAGTGACCTAAAAATGCTGTATAGAACACATCTTAGAAATTTTCCCCGCATTTCCTCGAGGGGAAGAATGTGAAAGTGCGAATGCACGAGTTGAATTTGCGCGGTTCGTAAATGTTCGCGAAAGAGAGATCACACACACACACACAACTACAAAGAAAGAAAGATGCATTTATTCACATACACCTTTTTGTGTTGTCTATGTACTTGATTGCTAGAGCGGATCTCAGCTTTGAAATTTCGTGTCAGTACTCCTTTAAGCGGGTGCATTAGCCCTTCTCACGTCCGATTCCTGGCCAATCCCCCACGTGGGTATGTGCCATGCACAGACACCTATTTGTGTTGTCGTTGTACTTGATTGCTAGAGCGGATCTCAGCTTTGAAATTTCGTGTCAGTACTTCTTTAAGCGGGTGCATTAGCCCTTCTCACGCCCGATTCCTGGCCAATCCCCCACGTGGGTATGTGCCATGTCAGCGGCCAGGCAGCGCGCGCCCATCTCCCCCCCGTTGCCAAGGAAGATGAGGAGATTCCTGGCCAATCCCCCACGTGGGTATGTGCCATCTCCACACGTTGCCAAGGAAGACGAGGAGCGCGCGCACCCGCAGCTGTTGCTCTGTGGACGGACGGCGGTCAACGGAATTCAGGGTCGCTTATAAAGTGCATTCGAACCTAATATTCGGCCTTCTCGCAAGTAATGTTCAAATTGCACTAAGAAAGCTATGTTTTTGAATGACTTTTCAAAAGATGCCGCCTTCAAAGAAATTTGTTGGGAAATCCAAAAGCAAGCCATAAAGAGTTGGTATATTACAATACCTATGGTAGCATAGCGCAAGAGTGTGTGTTATAAAAAAGGCTGCAAGCAAATATTAATGATAAAATATTCGCATATACAATGTGCAAAAGCATATGGCTCTAACGTTCATTAAAACAAAAGTTATAAAGACCGCAGGATCGCCTGACTACCTATGTAGGTTTAATCACAAATTTATTGTATCCAGAAAAACTTTCTAAGAGCCTTGGGAAGCCTTTATTATTCTTTATTTACTTTCGCTGCACAAAATTTTTCTTTAGGCTCTATCATGTGCTTCTCTAGAATGCTGTTCTGTGGTTGGGCGACCTTAACTTCGAGAACATCTTTCAAATTATCGTGCTGACATATCAATTGTCCTGTTGTGTCTCAGG
Source organism: Haemaphysalis longicornis (assembly GCF_048455015.1). Classification (NCBI taxonomy): domain Eukaryota; kingdom Metazoa; phylum Arthropoda; class Arachnida; order Ixodida; family Ixodidae; genus Haemaphysalis; species Haemaphysalis longicornis. The sequence continues at coordinate 101,645,085 of NW_027526214.1, forward strand.
TGCCTTATGTATAGAACATCACTGAAGTTATCATTTTACTTGTTAAATTCCGTACATGAATTGGAACGTGTCGTGGAACCATAAATACACCAGCAACATCAGCCTTTGTCAGACAAAGTCCTCTAGACTTCCAGTTTCAAAATCAATTTCACTTATTTTACTTCAGCCCGAAAAATCGCCGTTCTTCTCCTAAACCTGATGTCCGCTTTTAAGGAACCAAAAACTGCAGATTCAGAAACAGAGTACGTAGCACAAAAACAAAAGCAGTCCATTGATTATACTCAAAAATTATTTCTGGAAAGATTTATGGATGACAGATAACGTAACCTTCAAACCACTGCTCCTGCAGAATAGTTGGTTATATGCTCCTATTGCCTCATACAAAATATTTGAATATTCACAGTCTGTACATTGTTTTTTCACCAATGTTAACACCATGGTGAACAAAAGGGTTTCGAGAGAGCAAGGTGCAGAGTTTGTGAATGACCTTCATACCTTAAACGTTAATACTGTTACAAAGAAGAGATGCATACATTAAATACTTATTCATCAACAAATACGGCAGGAATCAAGTGCTTAGTTTTTAGTTAGAAATAAACTATGATACAAATAACCCGACAGAATACCTCATAAAAGTTCTTCAGATTCCGCATTTCCATGGCCTATCTCCTAAAATAAAAATATCCCACTGAGGGCGCAAATTGGTTTTAAAAAGGTATACAGACGTAATTTGTTTTACTCCACCTTAAATATTATCTTTTCGGGATACGTGGGCTTTGCATAGTTCTGAAGTAGTACAAGCCAGAATTTCAGCTAACTACTGCTGAATAAATTCCTGCAAACGTTCTCATATATCCCGACAATGTCACTATAACACATGATCTCTAGGATACTTTTATTCAAGACGTCACTTTCCGTGCTTTAAACAATTCAGTCCAAAATAGAATGAACCCTTATCTGCCGCGAGAAATTCTCGTGGTCTACCGGTAGTTGGGAGTATTTTTTTATTAGTGGAGTATAAAAACCGGGAGACCTAAATGTTTACGTGCAACCTTATTGTTGCGGTAGAAACTACACTGTGTCTGTCCACCGTTTGTGATAATTCAGCAGTAGTGAATGTGTAACAACGAAATATCTCTCAGCCTAAAGGTACAGTATTGGCCAGTTTGGCGACCTGATGCACCGACCAAAACAGGAAATGCATTTCCCAATACCTCAGTCGACATTTACTTTATAGCATTGAGGATTTAGATGCGACTGCATCTCATTTAGTCCCTCCATACGGTGTTGTTGTTGTCCGTCCAAACCCCTCCCCCATTCTCCACGCCGCACGAGCTGCGCTCTTGCCGCTCACCCCCTATCATCTCCGATAGCGAACGGTCTCTCGCGAGGGGCATTGGATTGGATTCGATTAGGATGGCTTGGCTTGGCTTGGCGTGGCTTGGATTAGATTGGATTTGGATTGGATTGGATTAAAGTGGATTGTGTTGGATTGTTTTGCGTCATAGCCACGGTCGTTCCAGCACCGGCGTTCCGATTTCGGGCAGGCGCATAGACTTGATCTTCGCTGCAAATTGCACGGTGGTCTCGTTACTTCACCATCCACTACCCGTACACTTCAGCTACCACAAGGCCATCATCGTTAACGTTATGCCGCGTGTTAAATAAAGAATACATCATACGCGTTCCTCATACGTTTCACGCAATTAGAGAATTAACCCAACAAAAACACCAAGTGAACCCGCAGATGCGTCGCATCTCCACGGGGTTCCCGTCGCGGGAAGGTGGGGTAATTTTTTCTACAATAACCACTCTCATGAACTAAGTCGAGAAAAAATACGATACGATTTTTCCCATTCAAATTTACGATCCCAGCGTTCCTGCCTGGTCAATCGCAGAGTGAAGTTCAAGGAAAGTTTCAACCACGTGAGACGGATAGCTCCGTACTTTCACCATAAACTATAGGCCAAGTTGTCAGTGCAAGTATGCTTCGAAACCAAATATTCATGACGCACTTACATGAAAAGGCCCAGAAAAGTTATAATCTAACACTGAATGTCCACTTGTAGAATTTAGCATTGTCATCCCATGCGACAGACTTCAAAGTGCTGCTTTTTTGTGGCCATACGAATTGGAATAGGGGTTTCCAGTGCCATCGCAATAACAGAAGAAATTTCTGTTTCCATTGTTTTATTCTTTATTCGCCCTATACTCAAGAAAAAGCAGAACGAAAGTAGAAAATAAATTTCTGCTTTTCTTTGCGCAAAAAGCGCTGCAATCCCAAACAATACCGAATTATCAGAACGAAAGAGGAATTTTTTACACCATTTCTGGCTATGTTTTCTTGATGGACACCTAAGGATATAAAAATATTTGAGCATTCTTTCGCTCACATGTTAGTGGCCCGGGTGGACTGGTTAGCTTGTGCATAATACGCATCACTGAGGATGCACTCTTTGCGGCGTAAGAGTTCCGTGCTGCAATAATAATCAACCACACACACACACACTACAACAAACTCATCAGTGTAACGAAGATGCCTTTGTCCACAGTGAATGTCACAGCCATTACTTTCAATTGTCATGTAGGGAATAGCAATAATTTGTCTTCAATTTTCAACAATATCTCAGGGGAGAGCCCAATGTCTCTACAGTCATTCACAGTGTGTTTCAGGACAGGTCATTCATAATGAATGAAGAATTTGGCAATCTGCTTTCGCAGTATATTTTGAAGTTTCAATGAAGCCCCTAAAATATACTGTTGGGCGGTTATCGCGGTGCAATCACTTCGCAGGTAAATGTTGTAAGAAATTATTCTCTATACCACCTGAAGCGCTCGCGAATCGTCAACGTCGAGGCCTCGAACGAACGATCTTAAGGCGACGGCCTTACTTGCATGGCGAAACAAGTTTTTGCTGTGCATGACAGTTTTACCTTGAAGTGATACCAAATGACCTGCCTCCACCACAGCAGCGGCGCGTGGAGCCACGTGCAACGCCACAGTCGTCACTGCACCCACCACCGCCTCCGAAATATGTTCATGCGACTAATTAGATGACTTCCCGTTCGTTTCAAAGGCACATGGCGCCACTCTTTGCCCCCTCACACTCTCTCGCTATAGCTGTGCCAGTTATTCATTTGAGGGGTAGTGCGATGAAGGAAAGAGCAAGGATGCCGCTTCGTCTGTGCAGATCTTGTTAAGCACTCTTCATTTTGCGAAAACTGGCCTAGCTCTATAAGTGTCAGTCATTTTCCTTGCGCCATTTCGTGTTCTTCCAAAGTACTTTGCCCACTGTCATTTGTTTACGTATTTGTTTTTGAGAAGACGTTAAAAAAATGCCATCATCTCAAGACTCTAAGCATACCCACAATTATCGTTTTCCAATATAGCAAAAAAAAGGTCCCAGTTGGACACTCGTTATTTCTTGAACATTTTTTGCACAGAGCCTGGAAATATAACACAGGCTTACAATCATAAAACGAATCATCATTTAAACTCATCGTAGAAGTTTGGCTGCATGCACTAAATTGACACACCTGAGTCAATAGCACCCCCACTAGATCGTGTTTGTTTTCTCATCTTTCTGCTACCATTGCGATATGTGTGTGCGTCCGGCGCGTTGATAAAACGCTGCCTAACTGCCTAACAAAGAACTGGAGAAAAGCGAGCTCATCAACTGTTTGCTTTTAATTTCCCGGTGGCTACAATACAAAGCGATAGATTCGTTTTCTGTAAACGAAATGTACCCTCGGCACCAAACCTGTCCATTGTCATTAGCGAGCTTTTCTGGATTCAAGCTATAGTGTGAAACGATTTCCTGTGTCGAAGGGTGCATTGCTACGTTTGTTCGAAATTTCTTTTAATTTGTTCATTTGCGACACATACCTAAAAGGCAGCTGCTAACATCAAGTGGGATAAAACTTACCTCGTGACCCTAAAAGCAATAGATTTTATTACCCTAATTTATTTAATTACTGCAGACACATGATTTGTTTAAACAGCACAAAACATACTGAGCTTTTTCTGTATACAATCAATTCGTTAATTACGACTGGAAACTTGCAAAACTACCCTGAAGAGAAATATGTATAGAAACTGTAGAAACAATATTTTTTCAAGAAACGTTTAGATTTTTGAATTTTTATATCCCTTTGGGGTGTTGTGTTGTTACGCCATGCGCTTTATTTGCAGAAACGCAGTTCACAACGACTGTGGGATTTTTCTGGTTTTAATCGTTTTCAATGCCTTCGTCTTTCAAGAAAAACGTTTTCTGGGATTAAAGTGCTGTCGTGGTTTAGAAACAATTTGCGGAATGTACGGACTATTTTCAACGACTACAATGGTACATTTGCATCCCACGAAATAATATACACCACTTTGATGTGCAAAATTGTTTTTTGCAGTATGTTTTCCTTTAGTTTACCACTAAGGTTCCCTTCTTTCTACTTCATTTCCAAAAAATAGTTTGTGGTACTTTTACTGTAACAATGTTTTATAAAGTAACTATGGCTCTTAGAATTTCATCGCCCATGTTGCTACGAAAGCAATATTCCAATGCTAGCATGACCAATCTCATGAACAAATATACAGACGCTTAATTGTTATTTGTATAATCGTGGTCTGGGTAAGCCGAACAATCGCAAACTGGTGTCTGACAGCTGACGTCCCTCTTAAGCACCAACACGTTGCACAAAAACCTTTTTTTCTAGGGATATACAAGCCGTTCTACATAAACAAGTGAGTTCTATAAGAACACACTATTCGGCCCCTATCACGAGTTCATAAACTTTTTTTTTCCTAAGGCAACCATTTTACACACTGACACAAAAATATATATATTTATTCATGCGCAGCATCTGTGAAAAACATCAATGGAATAAGAGCTATCATGCGAATGCTGAGAGTCGCGGCTTGAATAAGCAAGAGCCCATGATTGAACGATAACAATATTGCCCCACAGTTTACATTATTCATTGAAATGGTTACTTTGTGATGGCAATGTTCTTGTGAATTTTTTAAAACGAAATCCTATTGTAAGTGGCGTTCTCAGCTTCAACTTATAAATCCCCTCTATTGTTTCTGTAGGCTTTATTGTTTTATTAGAAGGCAAAAGATAAAATATGGAAAGAACAGTAGAGAATCTAAAACAGCCAGGGTAACCAAAGAGGAAGGAAGGGAGATAGAAACAAATAAATGAAGAGAAAAAAGAAGTTAAAAAAATTCACAGCATATCCACGCGGCGAATGATGATGAGTGGGCGAAGCTCCTGAGGGGAAATCATCGGTAAAACCGTGACTCTTCAGTGAAAGTTCGCCCACTACATCTGTGTCCGAACGTAACGTCTAGAAAGTGTCGCTAAAACCGCGCGTCGCCACCTTGGGGCTGAGCTCGCCTGATGCGTTTTGCAGACGCCTCACGAGCTCTCACTGCATCGGGGTCTGCCTGCCGATACGCGCGCTTTCTCGCCGCTTCCCGTTCTCTGACATTTTGGAGATCCTCTTCGCGCCGCAGCCGTGCCGCTTCGGGTACCGCAGGGTCCTCGCGCCGTTGCCGTGACGCTTGGGCCTCTCGTTCTCGAACGCTGGGATCTTGGCGGCGTCGTCGCGCAGCCAGACGACACGCTTCGGCCTCCCGCTCTCGTACGGCAGGATCTTGGCGGCGGCGTCGCGCAGCTTCACGGAGCGCTTCTGCCTCGCGGGCTCGCACATCTGCAGCCTTATCCATCGGGCGACTCCGAGTGCGCGCCAACAGCGAATGGATTTTATTACAACGCTCCCCGCCATCTAGTAAACAATCCAAGAACTAAACTAGAGGTAGCCACGCCATCTAGTAAACAATCCAAGCGCATCTTTTCATCATATACAAGTACCGCCATCTAGTAAACAATCCAAGAACTAAACTAGAGGTAGCCACGCCATCTAGTAAACAATCCAAGAACTAAATTAGAGGTGGCTACATACATACGTCGAGGATGGACAGTCCCACGCCCTAAGGAGCTTCGCCCCTAAAAGTCATTAGAGATGTACAGGGCTGAGAAATTGGACATCAGAAAGAAAAAATTGTGTGATTATTTCCAGCGCAATGCTTTGCTTTTTGAGGCTAGAGCATGTTGCTTGCAAACTAACAGCTTTGTCGGGACGTATTGACAAAATAATGAGGTATGCATTTTTCGCGGAAAAGAGACAGAATCTATGCGGCGCGTAGTGTTAGAATAAGACGGTATCCATCCAAATCTACAAGACGAAATATTCGGCTTCTAGAAGCCCTAGTAGTTTAGGGTAGCCAGAGGAATTTCACTTTAATGCTGTTGAGGCGAGGAAAAGAAGTTTTGGACGCTGTTGGAAGATAAGCAACCTGTGGCTGAATATGCGGATATGATTGTTTATGGCTGAGGATTTTACGAAAAGTACTTTGACAGATTTGCAGCGGTACATACGCCGAATAAACCCCTTTTTCTAATTATTGGTCTTCTCACAACAATGATATAAGTTTTTCTTTCCGGTGTAAATTAAAATTAGATAAATTACTTGTAGTAACTTTTTCAACGAAAAAGTAAAAAAAAAAACATGAACGTGTTTAATAAATGTTACTAGAAAGCTAGACACATTTATTTTTAAAGCAAACAATCAAATGGTGTGCTGCTAGACGAATATTGAAGTGGAACGGATGTGCGTTTTCCAAACCAAAACTTCTGAGTAACCACTGCTCTGTGAGTGTCGACTGGGCGCGCTCCGCCTATTCAAATGCTGTTTTCAAAATACAGTGTTTCGAAAAAACTGTTAACTGTTTTCAAATCAAGAACCATAAACGCCATTTTAAAGACAATTTTATTCATATAACGTAAATGTTTTCACACTGTCTGTATTCCAGAGAACATTTTGATAATCTAATTGGGCTGCCTAAGAAGAGCAAGAAAACGTTTTTTCAGATAAAATGTAAAATATTGCGGTTTCAACATTAAAGCCCTGTTGGTGGCCATGGATAAGTACAGACTGTTTACACAATATTGGCTTACCGTATACCAGGACTGAAAATAGAGACCAGAGGTATATATAATATTCATTCAATCATAACCACCAAATTCACTGGTAAAAACAATAATTTTATTTTAGAATATATTTTTGTGGTAATATTAAAAACTCCTCTGACATATCAAAAATAAAGGTATTGTGTTTGAAAGAATTCTTTTTTGTGAGCAAAAAGTATGTTTATTTCTTGAAGAGTGTACGATTTTTTGCATGTCGGCTGCACGTATCGTAATAGGAAGATTCGCCGGAGCCGGCCATCAAGGAGCTGGAAAGTCGGATGGCCCAGCCTGCCTCCAACATGTTCGCCCGTAAGGAGATATAGTTGTTTGGCAAACGCATTTTAAACCGACGCACAAACCTGCTCTCGTCTTAAAAACGCCAGCAGGCTCTTACGAACCCATATATCTCAAACAAAAATTTCGACCCCGCTGAATATCCTGCCACGCAGGTAAGGTCCGTTCGCTCATTTGAAGTTTTAGTTTGCTCTATTTCCCCCGAAATGTAACCCTGTCACACCACTTGGACCACATTAACGGCCCCAAGAAACTGCCGGTTGTGCACTGGACGTTTTGAAAAGAGTCAGTTAGGCTCTTCCTCAGATCCCTTCCGCAGCCAAAAACCCCACAATATTTCATCTCCGGACGACTTCGTAATAGGAAAGTAGAAGCGTTATATTTACTGCAGAAATTGAGGATTGGTAGCACATACTAAGCTTCTGTTCCCAATTACAATTAAAGTAACAACACATTTTGGGTGGCTGACGTCCCCTGCATAAAAGTTTCACACAACTGGTTTACCTTGTTTTTGTAACATGCCACCCTTGACCTATACGGTTTAATAAACTGGTGTAATAAAATAAAGTGGCCAGTCGAGTATTGTGGGCATTCACTGTTCGAGTAAGAAATACCTAGGAGAAAAAATTGCATGCCTTATGTATTGGCACAACTTCTTGCAATTTTTCACATAACGACAGGACGCCGTGATTGCTGAAGAAATACCGCGTAGAGTATATTGAGACTCAACTTAATAAAATAAATTTAGAAAATAGGATACTTATAATCAGACTTTTCCTGGCACCCGAACTCATAACAACCTGCAATCCTTCATGACAACTGAAACTAGTGCAAACTAGTTTTGCAGAAATTGGTAGCACATACTGCAAACTAGTTTTGCAGAAATCAAGAAAACTATATTAGGTTTCGGCGCAATATTCCCAAAGGTCATTTGGCAACAGTGAGTGGCTGTGCACTACAAAATGCCTAAATTATTTTTGTTTGAGTCCTTCCACCTGCTCCTCAACCAAGGCTAGAGACCTAAACTTCAAAAGTGCTTACGAGCTGCCAAATTAAGTAGAAGGCAAGGCGGTAATGAATTGTGAATAGCACCACGAAAGCACGAACGAGGTGGTAGGATCTGAGGCCCGTAACCTCGGCGTCTTTAATCGACACCGACTCAGTGAAACAAGAACTGCAATGTCGCATTCGCTGTGCTAACACGGCTGACCACTGACGAGATGAGGCTTATGAGGAAAATGAGGCTAAAGAAATCATGGAGGGTGAAAACACAAAAATAAAATAGCCTGGACTGTAAAAAGCTCATTTTCATGCCAATGGGTTTCACAGAAAGTTCCATTTCTAGTTTGGGTTCCACGGTTGAGCGGAAATTGTAGTCCTCATTAACCAGAGATTTATACGTTATCTAAATACAAAACCAACGAACTTACAGGCCGCAGTTCTGATTAGGCGCCAATTCCGTTTAAGCGAGTTCCGTTTATCGAGATTCTACTGTACTCATTCGGAAAGGATGGCACTCACGTGGTACAGACGTGGCGTTAGCAATAAATAAATCAATTCCACTAGTCATTCCTTCAGAAGTAGCAGATGCTGAGCTAGTTTTTTGTAAAATTCGTAGCAAAAGCACATGTATAGCAGTTGGCTGCGTCTATCGAAACCCCGGATGTGGGTACGTATTCATAACTGCCAAGCAGAACATTTGCAGCAAATGCTGCAATGTGCCGGGTTATCGTGTTGGGTGATTTTATCCTTGTTGGCTTTAAGTGGCCTACCTTGAAGTACACAACAAAGGCTTCAGAAGCATTTGTCGATGCAATTAACCTGTGCCCAAACTGTGTAATGCCCACATTTACCAGTTTTTTTTAAAAAGAATGCATTCTGTTCAATAACCAGCACGGTTTTTACCAAGGTTCGCCATGCACAACTAATAACAAAATAACAAGCCTCATTCGAGACGGAGAAAAGATATTCCTCGGCTGGAGATTTTTTGTTTATTAGATCCAAGTGGGTTATTTTTGAACGTTTTGCATCAGAGACACTACCAGTAACATCGGGAGTGCCTCAGGGCTCAGTGCTTGGACTCATGTTATTTCTCAAGTATATACATGGCATAACTAATATTACAGGTTTAAAAAAAAGTTATTTGCAGATGACGGCATAACTTATAGAGAAAGTAACAATGATCAAGGTCACCACTCTCGAATCAAGAATTTTGACACCAATGTAGACGGGGGCTATGATTGGCCGATGACAATCAACGTAAAAAACTGCATGCAAGACGATAACGGGAAAAGAGTACCCCCAAACTTTCGCCACAAGAAAAGGACGCTGCTCTCCCCAATGTTGAGGCACCTAAATATCTAGGCTTAATTAAACCATCAGATATAAGGTTGGGCGAGCACACTGATCATGTGACTTCTGCCACGCAAAAACAATTTTTTCTTGGCCGTTCGCTCCGATTGGCAGCCACCTCCACAAAACTACTAGCTTACGAAGCAATCATTAGGCCGATCCTCGGTGTGGAAATACTGTATGGCTTCCTCATGCCGTGGCTAACATAAAGAAAATAGAAAATGCACGAAGGAAGGCCATATGATTCATTCCTAACAAACTCAAATGGGCTGATTCACTCACTATGCTTCTAGCTATTTCTGGGCTTGCCATGCTCGAATCCAAGCAAAGCAGGCACGTTTAAAATTTCTTTATCAACTCTTACATAATCATTGCAAACTAAACATTTCAACGTGCGTTACATTTTCGTAAACACGAGCTACTTGTCGGACAAATAGAAATACATCATTACAATATAAATGCAACAATGATGAGCTTAAGTATTGCTTTTTTGCACTTGCCGTCCACGAACTGAATCTGTTACCGCCTTTAACCACTACAACACGAGTCGACGTGAAATTTTTATCAAGCATTGAAAAATATGTCCCGTAGCATCTTTGAAATGTCTTTGCGTTTTTGTGACATGCAAAGCAGCATGCACTTTTACTTTGTATATATAATTGGGCATATAGTGTGTAATGGAAATTATCATTGTTATTGTTTTAATAAAAATGGCACGTACTTCTGGCACTTTGTGTATTCTGTGCATAATTGTGGTTTGTAGTGTTGAAAGTTGCTGCTTTTCATTTTTACGTATTTGTCGATCCTAAAGTGTTAGTGTTTTTTTTAACTGTATATTGTAGTGCCCACCTACTATGTTGCCTGTGGAGACTGGCCGTATTGTAAATAAATAAATATATACATAAGTAAATAAACAAACAATAGGATAAACCCATTGTGGCTAGTGAAGTCCTAACGCGTCACCACCTCCGAAGCAAATCCCTGTAGAGCACACAAAACGCGCACAACTTTCTGCTTCTCTTGAATATAGATTTGCCAGCTGGGTATAATTTATGCGGCTGTCCTCGTAGACATCGAAAACAATATAATTTCCTAACGATGTCATCTTAACCTGCAATATAGTAGCCGTAAAACGCTCCGGTGCTCCTTATGTCCTTTTTGTAAGCTCACAACGGGGACTTTTTGAAATGGGGACAACACGCGGCATGGACCGCGTAAAGATTCAGCCCCCTTGTAGAATTGGTACGGCTTCTCTGAAAAGGCCTGGATCAAGGTCTTCAGCTCCAAACTTCCTGTTTGCTATACCGATTGTATATATATATATATATATATATATATATATATATAGTAAGGAAATGAGGGGCTCGTTGAGGAAATACAGAAAGATAGGTCAGCAGTCTACGACGCCAAAGGAGGCATAGGGGTGTGGGTAGGCTCTTTTTTTATTTTTTACTACGGTTAATGGAGTGAAGGAGGGTGGAGGAGGAATAAACTTTATTTCAATATTAGTTTTTGTAGTAGTGGCAATGGGGGGTCTTCTCAGTCCAGAAGTCCCTGGGCGGTCGCTGCCAGGCGGGCCCTTTCAACCAGCCGAAGCTGATCGCCGGGGTCCGCGCTGGCTAGCATGCCTTCCCACTGCTCATAGTTGGGGGAGGGAGTAGGGGGGAGGGATGGTGTGTGGGAGCACGCCCAAATCATATGATACAGTGTGCAGGGTTGGGGACAGTACTTGCAGGTGGCGGAGTAGGAGGTGGGATGAATGGCGTGGAGGAGGGTGCCGTGCGGGTAGGTGTTGGTTTGAAGGCGGCGGAACGTGGTGGCTTCTTCCTTAGTCAAGTTGTCGTGGGGTGGGGGAAAGATGCGGCGTTCGAGGCGGTAATGTTCGAGGATGTCGTTGAATTTTTGAGGCACAGAATGGTGGACTTCCGACGGTGATGCTGGAGTGTTGGAGGGGAACGCCCGTTAGATATGTGCGCGGGCGGCAGCATGAGCCGCCTCATTCCCCTCCAGAGACTCATGTCCCGGGGTCCAGAGAATGTAGAGGTAAGGAGGGTTAGGGATGGACTGTAGAAGGCGGAGGGCTAAGGGAGCTATGTGACCGGCGGCGTAATGGCGACAGGCAGCTTGGGAATCTGTGACGATGGTGATAATGTCTTGAGATGTAGTGGCTGCGAGGGCTATTGCAATTTCTTCTGCAGTTGTGGAGTCGTTGCCAATTACTGTTGCGGAAGCCAATTCAATTCCTCGGTGGTCTACTGTTGAAATTGCGAAGGCTGGTTTATCGGCATATTTGGCGGCGTCAACGTAGCGGGTTTCTCGTGGCTTGAATTGCAGCATCTTGCGAAGCATTCGAATCCGGGCTTGTCGGCGACCCTGGTTATGAAGGGGGTGCATATTCTTGGGTATTGGGGCGACGGAGATGCAATCTCGTAGTTCGAGAGGGATGCGTTGGCGGGGTTGATGGGTGGCAGGTAGTGGGTAGCCGAGGAGACGGAGGAGGTGACAGCCAGTGTGTGAAAGCTTGAGCCGTTCGATCTGGTTGACATGATGTGCCTCTCGAAGTTCGTCCCAGGTGTTATGATGTCCCATCTGTAGTAATTTGGCAGTGGAAGTTGTCGGTGGTAGCCCTAGTGCTAATGTATAGGCTTGCCGGATCATTATATCGAGTTTTTGTATTTCACTATTTTTGAGAGCCAAATATGGAGTTCCGTGTGTGATTCGGCTAATTAGGAGGGCTTGGATTAGGCGCACGAGGTCATTTTCTTTCAGTCCTTGTCGACGATTAGCGATGCGTTTGATGAGGTGCGTGATTTGCAATAGTGTTCCTTGTAATTTATGAATAGTAGAGATGCTTGCGCCGTCTGATTGGATAGTAAGTCCCAGAACACGAATTGTAGGGGTGGTTAGGATTGGAGCGCCATGTACCCTTAATTGTGGGTCTGGGAGGGGCTGTCGTTTACGGCCTTGCGTGCGTTTTTGGAGGACGAGAAGGGCAGATTTTTCTGGTGCACAGTTGAGGCAGCGGGCTGTAAGGTAGTTGTCGGTGGTGTTAATGGCTTCTTGGAGGGCGTCTTGCTGTTCCCCAATCGAACCCCCTGTGGTCCAAATAGTCAGATCGTCTGCATAAAGTGCGTGTTGTATGTGTTGAATTTGTTGTAGAAGTGGCGGAAGTTGTAGCAGGGTAAGATTAAAGAGGAGTGGGGAAATGACTGACCCTTGGGGTGTACCACGCGGTCGGGCACGAAAGCAGATTGATCGGATGGGGCCGAGGTTAAGGTTGGCGGTGCGATCGGTAAGAAAATTTTGTATGTAATTGTATGTACGTGTGCCGCAGTTAGTTAATTGGAGTCCTTCGAGTATAGCCTGATGTGATACATTGTCAAATGCGCCTTTAATGTCCAGAGCTAGGATAGCGCGTTTGGTTTGTGAGCTCAGCTGTGTAAGGACTTCGTCTTTTAGCTGCAACAGGACGTCTTGCGAGGATAGGTGTGCGCGGAAGCCAAACATGGTATGAGGAAGTAAGCTGCTTTTTTCGAGGTACGCTGTGAGCCGATTATTAACTAGGTGTTCATATAACTTGCCTACACAAGATGTTAAAGATATGGGACGAAGATTTTCTAGGGTGACTGGCTTCCCGGGCTTCGGTATGAGCGTGATTTCGGCATGTTTCCATTGAGGGGGCAGATAGTTGGTTGTCCAGCAATGATTAAAATAGTCGAGAAGTGCGGCTGTGCATTCGGGGTTGAGGTTACGGAGTAGTTTGTTGTGTATTCGGTCTTTTTCCTGGTGTGGTGTTACAAGTGAGGTTGCTGATGGCGAAGGTGAGTTCAATGAGAGTGAAGGGGGCGTCAAGGTCGGGATTGTCTTTTCCTTGGTAATTACGAGGTGGAATGTTTGGTGGTTGTGTTGCGTGGTCTGCGTATTGTGTGAGGAGTTGCGCGTGGAGCTGAGTTTCAGTGAGGTGGTGATTGTGGATCAGGCGACGGATGGTGTGGCAGGTGTCTGCTTTGCTGGGCTTAGTACCCAGCATGGAGCGGAGGATGTTCCATGTGGACTTAATGCTGAGAGTTCCTTGAAGGCGGTTGCAAAACTGTGTCCAGTTTTGTTTGTGTAAGGTGCGAGCATAGTCGGCTGCCTGTTGTGTGATGTTGGCGATGCGTGTTTTGAGTTTTTTGTTGTGTTTTTGTTTTTCCAACGGCGGATAAGCCCTCGGCGGGCATCCCACAGATGTAGAAGATGCATGTCTACAGAAGGGTGATCCAGGTTTCAATGTCTTCAATTGTGGTGGGGAGAGGGGAGTCACGAAAGGATTTCCAGTCTGTGAGTTTAGCATGGCCGATTTTTTGAGGAATGCGGGTGTGATTGATGGTGAATTCAATGATATAATGATCACTGCCTAAGGTTTCGTCGAGGCGTGTCCAAGTGGCTCGTGGTATGTTGTGAGTGTATGTGAGGTCGGGGGTGGAATCCCGTGCCACGCTGTTGCCTATGCGGGTGGAGTGAACATTTTTTTTTTAAATATACAGAAGAAAGAAAGAAAAACACGCGCCCAGAGTGGGGACCGAACCCACGCCTTTCGATTACATGTCGAATGGCTTACCAATTCGGCTATCTGGGCGACTGTGTTCCCCTTCACTTTCTGGGCTATTTATATTTACTAGAAGTGTATCTGACGCTTGAGGGTGGTAGCCAGCGCCACTCTGACTACACGGGGAGAAGGGGACCTTCTTTTCAACCCCCGGGGCGTGACTCCAACGTCTACAGCCTGTCATGAGCGGGTAACTGGCGGGAAGCCCTCTTATGCTACCTAGGCATCAAGGCTGCCAGAACCGAGACCCTCGCAAGGCTTTCGCAGAATAATATAGTAAGGAAATGAGGGGCTCGTTGAGGAAATACAGAAAGATAGGTCAGCAGTCTACGACGCCAAAGGAGGCATAGGGGTGTGGTTAGGCTCTTTTTTTATTTTTTACTACGGTTAATGGAGTGAACATTTTTTTTTAAATATACAGGAGAAAGAAAGAAAAACACGCGCCCAGAGTGGGGACCGAACCCACGCCTTTCGATTACATGTCGAATGCCTTACCAATTAGGCTATCTGGGCAACTGTGTTCCCCTTCACTTTCTGGGCTATTTATATTTACTAGAAGTGTATCTGACACTTGAGGGTGGTAGCCAGCGCCACTCTGACTACACGGGGAGAAGGGGACCTTCTTTTCAACCCCCGGGGCGTGACTCCAACGTCTACAGCCTGTCATGAGCGGGTAACTGGCGGGAAGCCCTCTTATGCTACCTAGGCATCAAGGCTGCCAGAACCGAGACCCTCGCTAGGCTTTCGCAGAATAATATAGTAAGGAAATGAGGGGCTCGTTGAGGAAATACAGAAACATAGGTCAGCAGTCTACAACGCCAAAGGAGGCATAGGGGTGTGGTTAGGCTCTTTTTTTTGTGGTTAGGGCTCTTTTTGTGGTTAGGGCTTCCCGCCAGTTACCCGCTCATGACAGGCTGTAGACGTTGGAGTCACGCCCCGGGGGTTGAAAAGAAGGTCCCCTTCTCCCCGTGTAGTCAGAGTGGCGCTGGCTACCACCCTCAACTGTCAGATACACTTCTAGTAAATATAAATAGCCCAGAAAGTGAAGGGGAACACAGTCGCCCAGATAGCCGCATTGGTAAGGCATTCGACATGTAATCGAAAGGCGTGGGTTTGGTCCCCACTCTGGGAGCGTGTTTTTCTTTCTTTCTTCTGTATATTTAAAAAAATGTTCACTCCATTAACCGTAGTAAAAAATAAAAAAAGAGCCTAACCACACCCCTATGCCTCCTTTGGCGTCGCAGACTGCTGACCTATCTTTCTGTATTTCCTCAACGAGCCCCTCATTTCCTTACTATATTATTCTGCGAAAGCCTAGCGAGGGTCTCGGTTCTGGCAGCCTTGATGCCTAGGTAGCATAAGAGGGATTCCCGCCAGTTACCCGCTCATGACAGGCTGTAGACGTTGGAGTCACGCCCCGGGGGTTGAAAAGAAGGTCCACTTCTCCCCGTGTAGTCAGAGTGGCGCTGGCTACCACCCTCAAGTGTCAGATACACTTCTAGTAAATATAAATAGCCCAGAAAGTGAAGGGGAACACAGTCGCCCAGATAGCCGAATTGGTAAGGCATTCGACATGTAATCGAAAGGCGTGGGTTCGGTCCCCACTCTGGGCGCGTGTTTTTCTTTCTTTCTTCTGTATATTTAAAAAAAAAATGTTCACTCCATTAACCGTAGTAAAAAATAAAAAAAGAGCCTAACCACACCCCTATGCCTCCTTTGGCGTCGTAGACTGCTGACCTATCTTTCTGTATTTCCTCAACGAGCCCCTCATTTCCTTACTATATTATTCTGCGAAAGCCTAGCGAGGGTCTCGGTTCTGGCAGCCTTGATGCCTAGGTAGCATAAGAGGGCTTCCCGCCAGTTACCCGCTCATGACAGGCTGTAGACGTTGGAGTCAAGCCCCGGGGGTTGAAAAGAAGGTCCCCTTCTCCCCGTGTAGTCAGAGTGGCGCTGGCTACCACCCTCAAGTGTCAGATACACTTCTAGTAAATATAAATAGCCCAGAAAGTGAAGGGGAACACAGTCGCCCAGATAGCCGAATTGGTAAGGCATTCGACATGTAATCGCAAGGCGTGGGTTCGGTCCCCACTCTGGGCGCGTGTTTTCCTTTCTTTCTTCTGTATATTTAAAAAAAAAATGTTCACTCCATTAGCCGTAGTAAAAAATAAAAAAGAGCCTAACCACACCCCTATGCCTCCTTTGGCGTCGTAGACTGCTGACCTATCTTTCTGTATTTCCTCAACGAGCCCCTCATTTCCTTACTATATTATTCTGCGAAAGCCTAGCGAGGGTCTCGGTTCTGGCAGCCTTGATGCCTAGGTAGCATAAGAGGGCTTCCCGCCAGTTACCCGCTCATGACAGGCTGTAGACGTTGGAGTCACGCCCCGGGGGTTGAAACGAAGGTGCCTTCTCCTCGTGTAGTCAGAGTGGCGCTGGCTACCACCCTCAAGTGTCAGATACACTTCTAGTAAATATAAATAGCCCAGAAAGTGAAGGGGAACACAGTCGCCCAGATGGCCGAATTGGTAAGGCATTCGACATGTAATCGAAAGGCGTGGGTTCGGTCCCCACTCTGGGCGCATGTTTTTCTTTCTTTCTTCTGTATATTTAAAAAAAAATGTTCACTCCATTAACCGCAGTAAAAAATAAAAAAAGAGCCTAACCACACCCCTATGCCTCCTTTGGCGTCGTAGACTGCTGACCTAGCTTTCTGTATATATATATATATATTGTGAGAACCAATCTGTCCATTGCGCTATTGCCCACTTGAAGGAGACATGGATAAGGGCCCTTGTACTGTCGTGGCCAATTCATCGTATACTTCGTCTGTTTCCCAGGACAATTATCATCATCATGCCATACCTCATCTATTCTTCATACCCATCCTCATCATCATTCCTGGGGCTGGAGTTCTGGGTTGCCGCTCAGAATAAACGCGCTGTTCCACTGCCTCTGCGACGTGTCTTCTGCTTGACGGCTGCCCTTGACGTCTCCCTCAAGTGGTGGAGGTGTACCTCGGTCCCGTCCTCTGTCTTTCCATGTCGCACACCTGGAGCTCCGTTCCGGTAGGCGCTTGCCTCTGATGATGCAGCACGAGAGCGGGAACAGCCCCTCCGGGTCGTCAGCTGCTGTGCCTGCTGCGTTTACGATCACCAGCCACCAACGCGATCCGCCAAGTTTTTTTGGCCGTCGAGGTGAGGATGTCGACGACTGGCTGGATAGCTATAATCGGGTCAGCAGCTTCAATCGGTGGGATGACGCATTCAAGCTTCGAATTGTCTCCTTCTCCCTACACGAGGCGGCCAAGACGTGGTTCCGTAACAACGAACACACGATCACCGACTGGACCAACTTTACTCAGGAGCTACGAAAAAATTTCGGCACGCCATCCATTCGCGCCGATGTAGCCAGACAAACGCTTGCCGCTCGCATTCAGCGCCCTGATGAGACATTCGCCTCCTACATTGAGGACGTCGTCGCTCTTTGTCGCCGTGTGGATGAAACCATGCCGGAGGCTGACAAGGTGCGTCATGTATTGAAGGGTATCGCTCCGTTTGCCTTTAACGCTCTGGCTGTGGAAAATCCTGCAAGCGTCAGTGATGTCCGCAAGACTTGTCAACGGCTGGACCAACTGCAGTCTATTCGCCTTCACCAGGAGGCTTGCGCCTCTCATCAATACGGGGACTCGGATCTGCGCAGCCTCATTCGCGTGATTATCCGCGAATAACTGCAGCAACAGGACTCGCCCTGCACGTCGCGTGACCATTGTCACACTAACGCGCCGGAGCTTCGAGATATTGTCAGGGAGGAGCTAACATCCATGACGGGATATTCACCTGCACGTTCTCCTCTTGCCACCGTCTGCTCTCAGACCTACTCGCCCACGACCCCTCCCTTGGGCACCGTCTACGCGCCGTCCTACTCTGCGATTGCGGCCAAACCACCCTTGCAGGTTCAGCCACTGTCGCCGCAAGCCCATGTGACAGCGATTGCCGCAGCCCCTGCTTCCCCGCATTATTACACCACCGTGCGACCGGGCCGTCAACGGTTTCCTGGAGATGGCCCAGTGTGCTACCATTGTGGGATCAGGGGCCACATTTCTCGGTTCTGCCGTCGGCGTCAGCAAGAGGAGCGAAGAGGCTACGCCCCGTTCGAACGTGACTATTCCCGGTTTTCCTACGGTTATCGGCGTACCGAACACGTTTCGCCTCCGCGCCGCCCTTCGTCGCCTCCAGGGCCACTCGAGCCTTCCAGTCATCGTTCTGCACGCCGGCGCTCGCCTTCACCCTACCGTCGTTCTTTGTCCCCCCTCCGTCCGGCCACCCACGCTACTAACACCCACCAGGAAAACTAGCTCCTGCAGTTTTTGGAGGGAAAACTGCACTAGTGGGAAAATCGACAATTCCTCCAGACAAACCCTCGAACACTGTAAGAGCCGATGTAGAAGGTATTATTGTTGATGCGCTAGTGGACACAGGAGCCAGTATTTCAGTGGTTGATGAGAAGTTATGTTTGCAACTGCGAAAAGTGAAAACTCCGTACACTGGGCCCTCTTTATGTAACGCGAACCAAGGTGTCCTCGAACCTACTGGATATTGTACAGTGCGTGTTTTCATCGATGGAATTCGGCACCACATACAGTGCGCGGTACTGCCGCATTGCGCCCATCAGCTCATTTTAGGGTGGGACTGCCTCTCGTCGGCATCCCCTATTATATCCTGTGACCGCCAAGGCATGAAACTGACGGAAACGGATGATTCAACTATTGATGACGCGCCGCAGCAGCGCATAGTAGCCAGCGCGCATTACGTCCTTGATCCTGTCAGTGAGGAAATCATCTCGGTTAGTTCCAATCACTTTTGCGATGGTGACGTTCTCATCACTCCCTCTCCTCGCTTCCTTCCCAAAGGGCTGGTGATCGCTCCGAGTCTCGTGCACTTTTCAAAGGGAACTGCTGCTCTTATCGTAGTTAACACCAATCATGAGCCAATGGTCCTACCTCGGCGCACCACAATTGCTACTGTTGCTGCCTCTACTCCCGCCTGTATTTTCCCTCTCTGTGCGGTCTCATGTACTACTAATCTCAATTCCGACTCTCCTGATCCCGCTCTAACCGCCACAATGAGCTCTGACCTTTCCCCGGCTGAAACGGAGTCGTTACTGCAGCTTCTGAACAAACATAAATCTATATTCGACTCTAATTCTACCGTACTGGGTAAGACATCGGTTGCAGCGCATCGTATCGAAACCGACGGGTCTCGCATTATTCACCGCCGTCCTTACCGGGTGTCTTCAGCAGAAAGGAAAGTTATCAGTGACAATGTCACCGAAATGCTCCAGCGGAACATTATTCAGCCTTCAACTAGTCCGTGGTCTTCCCCGGTAGTGCTAGTGCAGAAAAAAGACGCATCGGTGCGATTTTGCGTCGATTATCGCGCATTGAACAAAATTACCCGGAAGGACGTTTACCCGATGCCACGGATTGATGACTCCCTAGATTGCTTACAAGGTGCCGAATATTTCTCAAGCCTTGATCTGCGCTCGGGGTACTGGCAGATCCCCATGCATGAGGACGATAAAGAGAAGACCGCGTTCGCCACCCCCGACGGACTCTATGAATTTAACGTCCTGCCATTTGGGCATTGCAATGCCCCTGCAACATTTGAACGAATGATAGACACTGTCCTCCGCGCTCTCAAGTGGAAAACGTGCTTTTGCTATCTCGACGACATCGTTATCTTTTCTTCAGGTTTCGCCGAGCACCTAAAGCGACTGGTTGAAGTTCTCACCTGTCTTTCCAATGCGGGGCTTCAGCTCAACACTAAGAAGTGCCGCTTCGCTAGTCGAAGCATTAAAGTTTTGGGACACGTAGTAAGCAAGGATGGTATTAGGCCTGATCCTGAAAAAATTGCTGCTGTAATCAACTTTCCACGCCCGTTACAACAGAAGAATCTGCGCAGCTTCTTAGGTCTGGCCTCGTACTTCCGTCGCTTCGTCCGGAATTTTTCTGCTATTGCTTCTCCCCTCAACAAGATGATGAACTCCGGAACACCCTTTGAGTGGTCTGATGCATGTGAACAGGCCTTCCAAGAGTTGAAACAAGCACTTACTTCCGGTCCAGTACTCTGTCATTTTGACGAGTCCCGACCGGTTGTTCTGCATACTGACGCCAGTGGACATGGCATTGGTGCTGTCCTTTTGCAGGCTGATGACCAACACATGGAAAGGGTTGTTTCTTACGCCAGCCGCTCTCTCAGTCCCACTGAGAAGAATTACACAATTACCGAGCAGGAGTGTCTCGCTGTTGTTTGGGCGGTTGAGAAATTCCGCCCATATCTATACGGCCGTTCATTTACAGTGGTGACAGACCACCATGCTCTCTGCTGGTTGCAGTCGCAGAAAAACCTAACTGGACGCCTCGGACGCTGGATTATTCGAATGCAAGAATATGACTTTACAGTCGTTTACAAATCCGGAAAGAAGCGCCTTGATGCAGATGCTCTCTCACGATGTCCGCTGCAGTCATCCGAAGCTCCAGATGCGACCACGTCGCGTGGCACGACACTTACCATCGCCCCTGTCAGCCACATAGCGCCTGACAACGTGTCTGACTTGGCAGCACTTCAGCAATCCGATCCCTACTGCCGTGGAATGATTGACTACCTTACTGGAACCAAACGTCCTGTGAACAGCCGCTGCCGTCGCCAACTTCAACAATTTCGGCTTTTCGATGGAGTCCTTCACCATTCCAACCACCACCCCTCGGGCTACAGATGGGTTCCCGTTGCACCGCGCTCCCTCCGCCCTACGATACTGCAAGCCCTACATGATGATGCCACAGCTGGGCATCTAGGCTTTCATAAGACGTATGATCGCGTCCGGAGCCGCTTTTTTTGGCCTGGCCTTGCCACCTGTGTTGCCCGCTACATTGCGTCGTGCGGCTCATGCCAGCAGCGCAAATGCTCGACTTCCGCGCCTTCAGGACTCCTACAACCCCCTCCTTGCCCGTCGGTACCGTTCGACACCGTGGGAAGTGACCTCTACGGTCCACTACCTGCAACGACTGCCGGATATCGCTGGGTCGTAACAGCCGTAGACCACCTCACAAGGTATGCGGAGACAGCTCTAGTTCGTTCTGGCTGTGCTACTGAGGTCGCCGATTTCTTTTTACGCTCGATCCTCTTGGGTCATGGCGCTCCTCGAGTACTCTTGAGCGATCGCGGCAGGACTTTTTTGTCCAACCTTCTCGAGGAAGTTCTCCGAGCCTCTCATACTGTGCACAAAACAACGTCCGCGTACCACCCGCAGACAAATGGGCTAACTGAGCGCTTCCACCGTACCTTGTCTGATATGATTTCGATGTACATTCGACCCGACCATTCAAATTGGGACACGATTCTCCCATATGTTACATTCGTATACAACAGCGCTGTTCAAAAGACCACTGGTTATTCGCCATTTTTCCTCGTTTTTGGCCGACACCCGTCTTTTATTCTGGATACCACCTTCTTTACTGCTCCCGTGTCTACATCAAGCCCCTTATCCGAGCAGTTTGTCTCACGCCTTGCCCATTGCCGTCGCCTTGCTCGCCTGCACACGGAAGCCTACCAAAACGACCGGAAACTTCGATATGACGCCACGCATCGTGCTGTCCAGTTCCGCCCTGGTGACAAGGTACTGCTTTGGACGCCAATTCGCAAGCCAGGATTATGTGAGAAATTCCTTCATCGATTTCTTGGTCCCTACACCATCCTGGAAGAAACCTCGCCCGTCAATTATCGCATCGCACCTTGTTCTCCTCCTTCGGACCGCCGCTACAGGGGCACAGAGATCGTGCATGTGTCCCGGCTGAAACCGTTCACACCTCGCGCTCCATAAACTGCTCCCAGGCGGTCGCTTCCGCGACGAGGGGGAAAGTGTGAGAACCAATCTGTCCGTTGCGCTATTGCCCACTTCAAGGAGACATGGATAAGGGCCCTTGTACTGTCGTGGCCAATTCATCGTATACTTCGTCTGCTTCCCAGTACAATTATCATCATCATGCCATACCTCATCTATTCTTCATACCCATCCTCATCATCATTCCTGGGGCTGGAGTTCGGGGTTGCCGCTCAGAATAAACGCGCTGTTCCACTGCCTCTGCGACGTGTCTTCTGGGTGACGGCTGCCCTTGACGTCTCCCTCAATATATATATATATATATATATATATATATATATATATATATATATATACTCTAACTTCACTCTAACTTTATCTTTTCGTTTTTCAGTTTCAGGACAGGCCTGTTCCAGGAATGTTGCCATGGGTGACACGTGGCATTTCAGTTGCCGGTTTATTGCTCTTTCTTGTTTGTGTGGGTTTGTGTGGTTTCCCTCCCTGTTTTCATCTTTTTTCTTTTGTCCTTAAACTAGTTATTTCCCCCTTCTCTACCTTTTCTTTTAACCTGAGGCTTGCAGATAGTTTCTGATAAGAACCCCACTCTCACCGCCCGATCTGCTTCCGGCGGTTCTGAGAACCTTTCCGTATGCCCCGCTGCGGGTCAACAAATATTCCCTCCTCCTTTCTCTCCAAAAATTCCCCTAATATCAACCCCCGGCTGACTTCCCTGTGTTGCGACAGGGCGGGGGCACCCGATCCGAGCTCCGTGGCCTCCGACATACGAGTGGTAGCCCGTATGATGCGAGCGGCCAGCCGCTGTTGCAGCCGCGAAGAAGTCCAGAAGCCGTAGGCTAACGTAACTGTTTACTTCATAGCGAGGGGTGAGCCGAAGCCAAAGAACAATGCCCCGACGGGCGAGTTACAATACAGGACTCGAGCAGAGCGACAACATCGATTCGCTGCTCTAACAGGAATTGAGTTACAACGCTTGGGCAGCTCTATTTATACCCAAAAGCGATAACGGTCAAACGGAACAAGTGGGAACACGCACAACACTCTTTCCAGAGTTCGTAAGCTGTTCATAGCCTCGGGCCAGTTGAGTCCGAGAGAGGGGAGAGTGGAGGACTGCGTTGCGATCGACGGGGCCTCTGTGTCCTTGAAGAGCATGGAGACGAGCCACGCCGCCAGCCGCCGAAGTTTTGATGGACTGAGAGCGAAGCGTCTGACGCGGCTTGTCCCAACTTGCCACCGACATGGTTGCGCCTGTTTTCGAAGGAGCACGCAGGGGCTTCGCCGCACAGCCGAGGAGTGATGCGGGAGAGTACGGCGGCGCTGGCCGATTCGTAACAGCTTCTCCGCCGGGGGTCCGAGATCCCGATGGACAAGGGTCTTCAACCGTTGTCCGGAGGGATGCTGTCGAAGTGAAGTGCTCGGCAGACGCTCGACTCCAGGCCTGGGCTGTACGACACTGTGCTGGAGCTTCACCGGCCGGGTCACTGGACGAGTAGTGGCTCCCCAAGAACATCTCTGGCTTGGTCAGGCAAGCAACAGAACAACACAGGAAGACACAACCGCATCGCCGGCAAGTGCGAAGACAAATCAACACTCAAGATCTACCAGGCTTTTAGTTGTGAAAAAGTATGCTAATAACTAACTACACTAGTTATGTTTTTGCCCAGCAGTACTTTAGACAAGTGAAAAACCTGAAAAGTGACATTTCGCTTGATTGGAAATGTCCCACATAAAAAGAAACGTAATCGTAAAGGGCGAAACCTGCGTCAGGAAAAATAATGAAATTGAGAAAGTCAGGCGACTACAAGCCACTTCTCGCGCTGAGAGCTGTGATTTGAGCTCTCATCATTGCTCCGAGTTTTCCCCTTCTTGTATCGCAATTTAGGTGCGCCCGTTCTCTGAAAGAGACTGCTGCGACCGCGTGAAATCACACCTCTGGTCTTGTTCGACAAAGGTCGAGCGCGCGGAAGAGCGAACGAGATTTTCCAACGTTCAAAGGAGAGGCGCGCACTCCTTTTTGGAGGCGGCGTTCCCTTTGCGCGATGCGAGCTCACGACTTTGCCCCTTCGCGTGCCCGCACTGAAACACGCGCCACAAGTACGCGCGGAAGTTTTTTCTCTCTCCTCGTTGCTCGCCTTTTCGCGAACGCGTTCGGCAAGCGAACATCGGAACGCGTTCACGTTCTCTTCTCTAGGCTGGTCGGTTCCCGACTTCGGCCCAGCCGCAGTCGACACCGCAACCTCAACTAGCTCAGCCGATGTTGGCCTATCAACGGCAGCATCAGCTGGGAGTGACAAGGGCACGACGTGCTCTTTAGACACCTTGTAGTGCTTATAGTTCCCAACAGTCACTATCTCGTCGTCCCTCGCGCTTTCGGCGCAGCCTCAGCACGCGAAGACTGAAGGGTGTTCTCGTCCTCTTTTCTCACTGCCAGGACTACACTACATCCCGGCTGCCCTGTCTCAGACGGCTCAGCCGCCCGCGACACTTGATCTCTACAAGCTCGGCTGGCCGTTGCTCGAGGTCAGCTACCGGAGCTGGTGGCAGGACGGAATCGGCTTGCTCAGTGGCGAGATCGTCATGACTCCCAACTGAGCTGTGCAAACCGCTCGCTGCTTCGACTGCAGGCTTTGCCACCACGTCGCTCGTTTCTGCACTACCGTCCAAAGCAACAACCTCCGTTTCAGCGGACTCGTGCCGCCTCTCGGTAACCTCATCGTTTACGCATTCCTGCGAAACGTGGCTATCTCGCGAAGTGTTCACGTTCACGTCGGCAGCCGTTCCCAAGGCCTCCCGCGAATTTGAACCGTCCGAACACTCCGCCGAGATCTCCAAAACAAACGCCGGCACATTATCGCACTCAGTGGACACGCACTGCCCTCTGCCGCCTCTGCCGACAGTCTGAGCTAATGCGCCGTCGTTATCTCTCTCAGCAACCTTGACGCGCTGCGGGGCTGCAACGGTCGCTTCCGATTCGCGCTCCCGAGCGTCTGCTACTGGCAGCGCTGGCACGGTTCTTTCCTCGACAACGAGGTCTTTTTCGAGCAATAATTCTAACTCAGGCTTCACTTCTTCCCGCCTGAGTTGAATCTCATGCTCTATGTTCTTGTTCTCCCGTTGGTGTCTCTCTCCCTCGAGATCCTTTCTTTCCCGTAAAAGGCGCTCGAGTTCGAGGTCGTACCCTCGCATCTTTTCCTCGTGTTCCTGTCTTTCTCGCTCAAGTTGAAGCTTGTGCTCTCGTTCCTCTTTCTGCCACTCAAGCTCCTGTACTCGCTCTCTTTCCTCGCGCTGGAGCTCTGCCTCTGCAGCCTGACTTTTCGCGGTATCCCTGCCATTGATCCGCTCAATGCATTCCGACAGCTCCTCATCGTCAGCCCCAACAGCGAGTATAGCCTGTACCAGCTCTGGCTTTCTCAGCGCGTCCGTAACATCCAAGCGCAACTCTTTTGCAAGCTCCAACAACTGCGGTTTTTTCAACGCTTTCAAATTCATGGCCGGTCCACAGTACTGCTTTCCCACTGCTCCAAAAAAAGGTTTTGCGCGAATAACCCACGCGACAAAAACACACGCCCTACCAGCTATCCTCAGAAGCCTGGTAAAACTCAGTGAAGAAAAGTCCCGCACTCACCCTTGACCGCCGTGAATTCTGCTAAGTCCGAAGCCGCCTCGACGTCCGTGGTGTTGGGTCTCGCACCGCTGGCTTCAGGTGTTACGAATTTGCCATCCGACCGCTGCCAACCAGTTGTTGCGACCGTGAAGGCCGACTGCAGCCGGGAAGACGTCCAGAGCTGATAGCTAACGTAACTGTTTACTTCATAGCGAGAGGTGAGCCGAAGCCAAAGAACAATGCCCCGACGGGCGAGGTTACAATACAGGACTCGAGCAGAGCGACAACATCGATTCGCTGCTCTAACAGGAATTGAGTTACAACGCTTGGGCAGCTCTATTTATACCCAAAAGCGATAACGGTCAAACGGAACAAGTGGGAACACGCACAACACTCTTTCCAGAGTTCGTAAGCTGTTCATAGCCTCGGGCACGTTGAGTCCGAGAGAGGGGAGAGAGGAGGACTCCGTTGCGATCGACGGGGCCTCTGTGTCCTTGAAGAGCATGGAGACGAGCCACGCCGCCAGCCGCCGAAGTTTTGATGGACTGAGAGCGAAGCGTCTGACGCGGCTTGTCGCAACTTGTCACCGACATGGTTGCGCCTGTTTTCGAAGGAGAACGCAGGGGCTTCGCCGCACAGCCGAGGAGTGATGCGGGACAGTACGGCGGCGCTGGCCGATTCGTAACACCTGTGACCTTTTTCGCGGCTCAAACTATACAACCTTCTTTGCCCCTCAATATCTCCCCCGACATACTCCCAATCCAATCCGCTTTCTCAATTTCACTTCCTTCTTTCCTTCTCCCCTCTCACCTGGGGACCTTCCCCTATATAAAGCGTGCCAGCCAGGCGAGAGCGTGCCCTGAAGAAAGCAAGTCTCTTTGCTGAAACCTTCTTCGAAGTTTTTCTTCTCTTGTGTGTTCTCTACCATCATCAAAGTTGTACAGCTCCCTATATATATATATATATATATATATATATATATATATATATATATGTATATATATATATATACATATATATATATATATATATATATATATATATATATATATGTATATATATATATATACATATATATATACATATATATATATATATATATATATATATATATATATATATATATATATATATATATCCATAAGCATTATAAGCATTCACCCGAAAGTAACCGTCCAATTTCTTTAACTTGTATCTGCTGCAAAATTCTTGAACATATAATTGCTTCGCATGTTTTCCGACACTTAGAATCTAATAAGTTCTTCTTTCACAACACACACGGATTTAGGAAAGGTTTCTCTTGCGAAACGCAGCTGCTAGAACTAACAACAGAATTGCACTCCAACATGAACAATAACCTTCAGACTGACTGTATTTTTCTCGATTTTTCCAAAGCCTTCGATCGTGTAGCGCATTTCCGTCTAATTTCTAAATTATCTGCCCTCCGATTGGACTCTTTAACCCTATGTTGGCTTCGCAACTTTCTTTTATTTCGACAGCAGTTTACTGTAATTAACAATTCCCCCTCCTCTCTTTCCCCCGTAACTTCTGGCGTACCACAAGGGTGTGTTCTCGGCCCTCTATTGTTCTTAATCTATATAAATGATCTGCCAAGTGACGTTTCATCCGGCATGCGAATTTTTGCAGACGATTGCATAATTTATCGTCCTATATCCTCCCCCGATGACCACTTAGCACTGCAAAACGACCTTCATCAAATTAATGACTGGTGTAAAAAATGGCTAATGTCACTGATTAAGCAAAAATGCCAAATAATCTCCTTTACGCGCAAGCAAAACATTTCTAACTATCGCTATACTATCAATAACCACCCACTCTCACAGGCATCTTTCTATAAGTACCTTGGAATCTATCTCACTCCCAATCTCTCCTGGTCTCGCCACATTGCCACCATAAGCGCAAAAGCTTCCAAATCTTTAGGATATCTTCGCCGTAATTTACATAGCTGTCCCCCTCACGCCCCTCAACTAGCGTATCAAACCTTCGTCCGCCCACAGCTAGAATTTGCCGCTTCTATATGGTCCCCTCTCCACAACTACTTAATTAATATGCTAGAAGCGATTCAGAATAGGACGGCCCGTTTCATTTCACGCAATCATGACTACCACAGCAGCGTAACTCAAATTAAGCACAACCTTTCACTTCAACCGCTCAGCACTCGCCGCGACATTTCCTTTCTCTGCCTCTTTCACAAATATGTATACAGAAATAGACAAACCCCACTTCACCTTGATGTTCCTTCCGTTACTTTACGTAGGTTGCATAATCACCTCAGTTTCACGCGGTTATATGGCTCAACTGATTCGTTCAACTCATCTGCTCTCCCTCACGCCATACGTTTGTGGAATGATCTTCCAGACAGCATCGCATCAGTATCAGACAACAATACTTTCCGTCAATTACTGCTCACTCACTTTTTACAATGAGGTCTTGCCACTGTTTTCGCATTTTTTTTTCTGCCATGTGCTGTATCCCTTTTTTAATCTTCCAATTTTTTTTTCTCTGCTGGAAGACCAAAACAATCTGTCTTAGCTTGGGCTTTCTATTTTTCTTTCTCTCTTTTTTTGCCAGTGTCGCACTTTGTGCCTGAGTACGAACATTTCATGCCGACAATGTCTCTTTACGTGCGCAAGTATTGTTCTGCGTTTTTTCCTGTTATCTTTCCGTTGTGCATACTCGAGACTGCAGAAACTGATTGGTGCAATTCGTCTGCGCATATTTGGGTATCTTTGGTTGTTCTCCTGTTTACCTACTAGCGTGTTAGCGTTCAGTATACTTGCATTGTTTGTGCGCAGTTTACGTGTGTGCGATATGATATTGACTTTTCCTTTTCTTGTTATCGTTTTCGAACTTGCACGTGTATTGCAAACCTTGGCATAAGTTGTTATGATATTTTTTTTCACTCATGATTTTGTGATGATTGATCTGTAACTTTTTCCTTTGTTACCCCCCTTACTCAATGCCCTGAACAGGGGCCTGTAAGGTATTTTAAATAACTAAATGAATATATATATATATACATATATATATATATATATATATATATATATATATATATTTGTATATATATATAAATATATATATATATATATATATATATATATATATATATATATATATATATATATATATATATATATATATATATATATATATATATATATATATATATATATATATATATATATATGGGTATAGCTTCTAACAAAACTGTTTATTGGTCGACGTTTCGATCGGATGCCGATCTTTCAGAAATGAGAAATATCGGCATCCAATCGAAACGTCGACCAATAAACAGTTTTGTTAGAAGCTATACCCATTTTTTACTATTTGCTACGGCAACCAAAGACAGCCCTTCTCGCAATCAATATATGTATATATATATTTATATATATATATATATATATATATATGTATATATATATATATGTATATATATATATATATATATATAGTAAGGAAATGAGGGGCTCGTTGAGGAAATACAGAAAGATAGGGCAGCAGTCTACAACGCCAAAGGAGGCATAGGGGTGTGGTTAGGCTCTTTTCTTTTTCACTATGGTTAATGAAGTAAACATTTTTTTAATATACAGATGAAAGAAAGAAAGAAAAACACGCGCCCAGAGTGGGGACCGAACCCACGCCTTTCGATTACATGTCGAATGCCTTACCAATTCGGCTATCTGGGCGACTGTGTTCTCCTTCACTTTCTGGGCTATTTATATTTACTAGAAGTGTATCTGACGCTTGAGGGTGGTAGCCAGCGCCACTCTGACTACACGGGGAGAAGGGGACCTTCTTTTCAACCCCCGGGGCGTGACTCGAGCGTCTACAGCCTGTCATGAGCGGGTAACTGGCGGGAAGCCCTCTTATGCTACCTAGGCATCAAGGCTGCCAGAACCGAGACCCTCGCTAGGCTTTCGCAGAATAATATAGTAAGGAAATGAGGGGCTCGTTGAGGAAATACAGAAAGATAGGGCAGCAGTCTACAACGCCAAAGGAGGCATAGGGGTGTGGTTAGGCTCTTTTCTTTTTCACTATGGTTAATGAAGTAAACATTTTTTTAATATACAGATGAAAGAAAGAAAGAAAAACACGCGCCCAGAGTGGGGACCGAACCCACGCCTTTCGATTACATGTCGAATGCCTTACCAATTCGGCTATCTGGGCGACTGTGTTCTCCTTCACTTTCTGGGCTATTTATATTTACTAGAAGTGTATCTGACGCTTGAGGGTGGTAGCCAGCGCCACTCTGACTACACGGGGAGAAGGGGACCTTCTTTTCAACCCCCGGGGCGTGACTCGAGCGTCTACAGCCTGTCATGAGCGGGTAACTGGCGGGAAGCCCTCTTATGCTACCTAGGCATCAAGGCTGCCAGAACCGAGACCCTCGCTAGGCTTTCGCAGAATAATATAGTAAGGAAATGAGGGGCTCGTTGAGGAAATACAGAAAGATAGGGCAGCAGTCTACAACGCCAAAGGAGGCATAGGGGTGTGGTTAGGCTCTTTTCTTTTTCACTATGGTTAATGAAGTAAACATTTTTTTAATATACAGATGAAAGAAAGAAAGAAAAACACGCGCCCAGAGTGGGGACCGAACCCACGCCTTTCGATTACATGTCGAATGCCTTACCAATTCGGCTATCTGGGCGACTGTGTTCTCCTTCACTTTCTGGGCTATTTATATTTACTAGAAGTGTATCTGACGCTTGAGGGTGGTAGCCAGCGCCACTCTGATGTTTACTTCATTAACCTTAGTGAAAAAGAAAAGAGCCTAACCACACCCCTATGCCTCCTTTGGCGTTGTAGACTGCTGCCCTATCTTTCTGTATTTCCTCAACGAGCCCCTCATTTCCTTACTATATTATTCTGCGAAAGCCTAGCGAGGGTCTCGGTTCTGGCAGCCTTGATGCCTAGGTAGCATAAGAGGGCTTCCCGCCAGTTACCCGCTCATGACAGGCTGTAGACGCTCGAGTCACGCCCCGGGGGTTGAAAAGAAGGTCCCCTTCTCCCCGTGTAGTCAGAGTGGCGCTGGCTACCACCCTCAAGCGTCAGATACACTTCTAGTAAATATAAATAGCCCAGAAAGTGAAGGAGAACACAGTCGCCCAGATAGCCGAATTGGTAAGGCATTCGACATGTAATCGAAAGGCGTGGGTTCGGTCCCCACTCTGGGCGCGTGTTTTTCTTTCTTTCTTTCATCTGTATATTAAAAAAATGTTTACTTCATTAACCATAGTGAAAAAGAAAAGAGCCTAACCACACCCCTATGCCTCCTTTGGCGTTGTAGACTGCTGCCCTATCTTTCTGTATTTCCTCAACGAGCCCCTCATTTCCTTACTATATTATTCTGCGAAAGCCTAGCGAGGGTCTCGGTTCTGGCAGCCTTGATGCCTAGGTAGCATAAGAGGGCTTCCCGCCAGTTACCCGCTCATGACAGGCTGTAGACGCTCGAGTCACGCCCGGGGGTTGAAAAGAAGGTCCCCTTCTCCCCGTGTAGTCAGAGTGGCGCTGGCTACCACCCTCAAGCGTCAGATACACTTCTAGTAAATATAAATAGCCCAGAAAGTGAAGGAGAACACAGTCGCCCAGATAGCCGAATTGGTAAGGCATTCGACATGTAATCGAAAGGCGTGGGTTCGGTCCCCACTCTGGGCGCGTGTTTTTCTTTCTTTCTTTCATCTGTATATTAAAAAAATGTTTACTTCATTAACCATAGTGAAAAAGAAA
This sequence comes from Haemaphysalis longicornis, assembly GCF_048455015.1. Taxonomy (NCBI): domain Eukaryota; kingdom Metazoa; phylum Arthropoda; class Arachnida; order Ixodida; family Ixodidae; genus Haemaphysalis; species Haemaphysalis longicornis. The sequence goes on from NW_027526214.1 coordinate 101,676,597, forward strand.
AGAGCCTAACCACACCCCTATGCCTCCTTTGGCGTTGTAGACTGCTGCCCTATCTTTCTGTATTTCCTCAACGAGCCCCTCATTTCCTTACTATATTATTCTGCGAAAGCCTAGCGAGGGTCTCGGTTCTGGCAGCCTTGATGCCTAGGTAGCATAAGAGGGCTTCCCGCCAGTTACCCGCTCATGACAGGCTGTAGACGCTCGAGTCACGCCCCGGGGGTTGAAAAGAAGGTCCCCTTCTCCCCGTGTAGTCAGAGTGGCGCTGGCTACCACCCTCAAGCGTCAGATACACTTCTAGTAAATATAAATAGCCCAGAAAGTGAAGGAGAACACAGTCGCCCAGATAGCCGAATTGGTAAGGCATTCGACATGTAATCGAAAGGCGTGGGTTCGGTCCCCACTCTGGGCGCGTGTTTTTCTTTCTTTCTTTCATCTGTATATTAAAAAAATGTTTACTTCATTAACCATAGTGAAAAAGAAAAGAGCCTAACCACACCCCTATGTGTCCTTTGGCGTTGTAGACTGCTGCCCTATCTTTCTGTATTTCCTCAACGAGCCCCTCATTTCCTTACTATATTATTCTGCGAAAGCCTAGCGAGGGTCTCGGTTCTGGCAGCCTTGATGCCTAGGTAGCATAAGAGGGCTTCCCGCCAGTTACCCGCTCATGACAGGCTGTAGACGCTCGAGTCACGCCCCGGGGGTTGAAAAGAAGGTCCCCTTCTCCCCGTGTAGTCAGAGTGGCGCTGGCTACCACCCTCAAGCGTCAGATACACTTCTAGTAAATATAAATAGCCCAGAAAGTGAAGGAGAACACAGTCGCCCAGATAGCCGAATTGGTAAGGCATTCGACATGTAATCGAAAGGCGTGGGTTCGGTCCCCACTCTGGGCGCGTGTTTTTCTTTCTTTCTTTCATCTGTATATTAAAAAAATGTTTACTTCATTAACCATAGTGAAAAAGAAAAGAGCCTAACCACACCCCTATGCCTCCTTTGGCGTTGTAGACTGCTGCCCTATCTTTCTGTATTTCCTCAACGAGCCCCTCATTTCCTTACTATATTATTCTGCGAAAGCCTAGCGAGGGTCTCGGTTCTGGCAGCCTTGATGCCTAGGTAGCATAAGAGGGCTTCCCGCCAGTTACCCGCTCATGACAGGCTGTAGACGCTCGAGTCACGCCCCGGGGGTTGAATAGAAGGTCCCCTTTTCCCCGTTTAGTCAGAGTGGCGCTGGCTACCACCCTCAAGCGTCAGATACACTTCTAGTAAATATAAATAGCCCAGAAAGTGAAGGAGAACACAGTCGCCCAGATAGCCGAATTGGTAAGGCATTCGACATGTAATCGAAAGGCGTGGGTTCGGTTCCCACTCTGGGCGCGTGTTTTTCTTTCTTTCTTTCATCTGTATATTAAAAAAATGTTTACTTCATTAACCACAGTGAAAAAGAAAAGAGCCTAACCACACCCCTATGCCTCCTTTGGCGTTGTAGACTGCTGCCCTATCTTTCTGTATATATATATATATATATATATATATATATATATATATATATATATATATATATATATATATATATATACATATATCAAAGTTGCAGTCCTTATTGCCAGTGCTGTTTGGCGTTTTAACAGTGTTTTATAGTGCCGAATGAGGTATGAGTGCCTTTTTTTATGCAGGACTAAATAATTGAAATTTCAAGTCGAGAAAAAATGCGCCGCTTTTTCCGGAAGCGGGAATCGAACCCACAACCTCCGCATAACGCGTGCGGTGCTCTACCATTGAGCTAGTTCCGCGTCGACTCCTTCTCGACTATACCGCGGGGTTTTGTATTTACGACTGCTCAGAGCCCGGTGAACTAGCGCCGCCCCTCGACCACCGCGGGAAGACGTAGAACGTCTTTTCCCAGCGGCCGCACGTAAGACGTGGTCGGAAGTCGGGGATAGCCAAAGGCATTTCAGACTGCTGAAGCGAGAACCCTGGTAGTGCATGTTGTAGAACAGAGACGCACGGGACGAGGGATTCCGTAAGGACACATACCAAAGTTGCAGTCCTTATTGCCAGTGCTGTTTGGCGTTTTAACTGTGTTTTATAGTGCCGAATGAGGTATGATGGATTTTTTTTATGCAGGAATAAATATTGAAAATTCAAGTCGAGAAAAAATGCGCCGTTTTTTCCGGAAGCGGGAATCGTACCCACAACCTCCGCATAACGCATGCGGTGCTCTGCTATTGAGCTAGTTCCGCGGCGACTCCCCTCTCGACTATACCGCGGGGTTTTGTATTTACGACTGCTCAGAGCCCGGTCAACTAGCGCCGCGCTCCGATCCCCGGTCAACTAACTAGGGAGGAGGCGACGGACTGCCTCGCGGGGCCACGCCCACCGAGATGGCCTCGGAAGACGCGGCACAGCAGCCAGCGCCCAAGGAACCCGGAATTATCGATGAGGTGCCTGAAGTGCCGGAAGAAGCATCCATGTTTCAGTCCACAGGCAAAGAAGAAAAGGTGCAACTCGAGGGAGACCAGACTGGGTGCATGGAACTCGGGGACGACGCAGCCAGCTCCTCGGTTGGCAAGCGACCCCGAGCAGAGGTGAGCGACGAAGGCACCGAGGCGCTGAACACCGGGGAACCGCCGTCCAAGGCGGCTCCACAGGTTCGACGCGCATCCCTGAAACCGAAGCCCAACATACCTCCAGATCGTAACAAAGGTCGGCCGTCTGTCACCTGAGTCAGACCGTCGAAAGGGGTGGTGGGAGTGGGGGTACTGAGTGCAATACTCACGCTACGAGACTTAAGCACGACGCCTGGATGGGACGTTACGCAACGATGGCAAGGTCATTCCCTGGTAGAGCTGAGCAACCGCGCCACCCGGAAAAAGCACGGACAGCCGTACCCGAAAGGAGCGGCACACCGACGGGAATACGAGGAGCATGTAAGCTGACGACACGAACAGTACTGTCTGCTTTGTTTCTTTCCCGTTCTTAAATATCAGTACTTCAAAGGCCGCTACATATAGCCACGCTAAACGTGCGAGGCCTCGGAGAAAGGCGCAAACAATGTCAATTGCGTAGAATAATGTACGAAAAAGAAATCGATGTTCTGGCGATACAGGAGACGAAGATAGAAAGTGAAGAGAGTACTGAAAAAATGATAAAACCTTTGTCAAACAGCTTTAGTGCGTGTGTAAGTCATGCAGTGGGGTGTGCGGGGGGGTGTTGCATCTTCTTTAGAAATAATGTTGGTATTCAGATCGAGAGTGTTGTATCGTGTGTGTATCGTGTTGGTAGGTTTATTGTATGTGATTTTGTTTATTTCGGCTATAGTTTTCGCGCTTTGTGTATTTATGCACCAACGGTGTGCCGAGAGAGAAATGTGTTGTTTGAATCTATCGAAGGGTTTTTGGATTGCGAAAGGCATGTCATTTTATTAGGTGATTTTAACTGTGTGTGCGAGAGGGTAGACCGATCTGGCGCCAGTAAGTGGCAAGATTCCAGTACTCAGCTGCTGACAGAACTGCTAGAAAAACACGAGTTAGTTGACGTCGCCCATTGCTCTGATAACGTGAACACGCTACGGTTCCCGCATTTTCAGGGGGCTAGCCACGCCAGCTTAGATAGGATTTATTTGTCGGGCGATTAAGCTCCCAACTGCAAGGGCTATAACGTTGAGTATGTGTCTTTCAGCGATCACTGTCTCGATTCTTTCTGGCTAGGTGGGAGGAGGAGCAACTTCAAGACGTTTAGCTGGGACCTATGGAAACTAAATACAAAACTTTTAAGTGATGAAAGGTACAACGATGATGTGATGGAAGCTTTCGACAAACAAAAAAGTAACGAAAGCATGGCCTGGGGAGATAAATGGGAACGTATAAAAGAAGATAGTAAACTGTCCGCTGTAGAAAGGGCAGCGATCATTGCAAGGGCTGAAAGAAAGAATGAGAATGAGCTCAGGAGTAATCTTAAACGCATGCTCCAACTGGAATGTGAAATGCCGGCGCTTTCAACGACGACATCTCACAAATAAAAAGCAAGTTGGAAGCCATCGATAAAGAGCGATACCGGGGAGCAACAATACGTGCGCGCGCAGAAAGTTTGCTAGCGGGGGAGATGCCCACGAAAAGGGCCTTAAGCGATGAAATGAGGTACGCAAAGCGGAATAAAATTGAAGAAATACTATTGCAGGGACGTTTGACTAAAGATTTAGAAAACATAAAAGCAGCTTTCATTGAACATTACACAAATCTTTTTAGCACAGCTCACCCTTGTAGCGAAAGATTTAGGCAAGATTATCTTAAATTCATGCCAAGACTGGAAGATGAGGTGAAAGTTCAACTGGAAGAACCAAGAACATTGCAAGAAATTGAAGCAGCCATAAGCGACTTAAAAGTGGGCAAAGCGCCGGGGCCTGATGGTCTGTCAGCGGAATTTTATAAGAAGTTTATCGGTGTAGTGGCGCCATTCTTATTTCTGGTTTTCCTAGATGCTTTTGAAAAAAACGAACTACCAAAGTCATTTACAAGAACACACACGGTGTTGATTCCAAAATCAGACGATCCTGCTAAACTTCAAAGTGTAACGGGTTACCTTCCAATCACCCTTGCGAACGTAGACTATAAGATTTTTATGAAAGTACTGGCAAAAAGATTGCAGAGAATTGTAGCATCGCTTGTGGGACCACACCAAACATGTGGAATCCGGGGTCGGAGCATACAGACAAACACACACATTGCTCGCAGTGTGCTGCAGGGCTGCGATATGTTTCAGCAGAACGTAGCGATGCTACAAATTGATTTCGAAAAAGCATTCGACCACGTCTGTCATGAAATTTTGTTTTGCATTTTAGAACATGTGAATGTGGGTGACGTGCTTTTCAGGGGCGTCCGAATGGCTTACAAAAATTGCACCACACAGCTCATTATCAACAAGAATGTAACAAAAAGTTTATCTGTAGAATCTTCGGTGAGGCAAGGGTGCCCAGCTTCACCTCTCCTTTTCTGTATTTTCTTAGAGCCTTTCTGTTTAAGAATAATTAATCACAATGACATTCATGGTTTTCGTTTGCACTCAAGTGAAGTGAAGCTATTAACCTACGCCGATGACGTCGCGGTATTTTGTGAGGATAAACAAAGTGTAGAAAAAGTAATAGTTGTCACTAAAGAGTTTAGCGGTGTCACCTGCAGTTCAGTGAACTGGAATAAATGTTGCGGTTTTTGGTACGGAGAGTGGGCAGCAGCCCCAGAAGTGTTTCAGAACGTTAGCTGGTCGACAATGCCAGCACGTTACCTAGGAGTGCCTTTGGAATACCATCAGAATAGTGAAGAGTATTGGAGTGGGGAAGTGACGGGTCTACGCGAAAAAGCCAACAAATGGTGAGGCCGCGCATTATCCGTTTTCGCGCGGGCCACCGTTTGTAACCTTTTCCTCTTGGCGAATTTGTGGTACGTTAAGCAGATATTACATTGTTCAAGGACGAATGTCCAGAAGATTCACCGTGTCTTTGCTGTCTTCGTGTGGGGTTCGCTGTGGGAGCGTACAAGCAGAAGTAATCTGTTTCGAAGTGTGAAACACGGAGGAGTTGGTTTGTGCCATGTGTTTTTGAGGCAAATTGTGAACCGTTGTTTGTTCCTAAGGTAGGCGGAGGGTCCTTTTCTGCGCACGTTTTTGCAGATGACTCTTGCCAATGTACTACCTGAGTTTGTTGTGTCCTCCAGTAACAGAGGACCTATACGATGCAAGGGTTTTTTGAAAGAAGTTGTTGATGCTTTTCGGTTTCTGGCGGTACGTTTCTCTTTGGAATATCTGTCTACTGTGTCCAGGAAAATGCTAACAAAAGATTTGAAGGATATTCTTTTTCCGGTGCCCCGTTACAGGTCAATGTATTGTAAAGGACCTGGTCGAAATGTTTTGTCACGTGTAAAGAAGATGGTTATCCCAGCGTCCGTTAAAACTTTTTTCTTTAAGCTGCACACGAACACTCTTCCAGTGAAGACATGGATGCAGGAAAAGGGATACGAGGTTTGGTCCAGTACGTGTGCTTTGTGCAATAAACCAGAGACTGTGGAGCATGTTTTCATGGAGTGCTGGGATGCCATCTTCTTTTGGGATGTCCTGCAAAGAACCCTGAAGAAAGAATTGCCTGTAACACCACAGGGAATACGGTATCTGCCCGTTGAGAGTTCTGATGGTGTGCCGTACGACCTCATAATGGCTGTAGCATTGCATTCAATTTGGAGGTCGCGAATGGCTGTACGCCATGCGGACGTACACGCCCAAACCATTAGCAAGTATTTTGCACAGTGCATGACTTCGATGTACGATATTGCTACAACCCAGGGTATAGAGCTGGAATGGTTACCAATTTTGGAAGATTTGTGTACTTTTGATGTTTATTTTAAATCTTTCCGCCAGCCAAAGCATGGTCGGCGGTTTTTAACCTATCATTGACGCATTTGTGTTCTGGTGTTCAGAAAGGCAATAAAGAAGAAAAAAAATGCCGCGGAACTAGCTCAATGGTAGAGCACCGCACGCGTAATGCGGAGGTTGTGGGTTCGATTCCCGCTTCCGGAAAAAACGGCGCATTTTTTGTCGACTTGAATTTTCAATTATTTATTCCTGCATAAAAAAAAAGGCAATCATACCTCATTCGGCACTATAAAAAACTGTTAAAACGCCAAACAGCACTGGCAATAAGGACTGCAACTTTGATATCTGTCCTTACGGAATCCCTCGTCCCGTACGTCTCTGTTCTACAACATGGATTACGAGGGTTCTGGCTTCAGCAGTCTGAAATGCCTTTGGCTATCCCCGACTTCCGACCACGTCTTACGTGCGGCCGCTGGGAAAAGACGTTCTACGTCTTCCCGCGGTGGTCGAGGGGCGGCGCTAGTTGACCGGGCTCTGAGCAGTCGTAAATACAAAACCCCGCGATATAGTCGATAGGGGAGTCACCGCGGAACTAGCTCAATGGTAGAGCACCGCACGCGTTATGCGGAGGTTGTGGGTTCGATTCCCGCTTCCGGAAAAAACGGCGCATTTTTTGTCGACTTGAATTTTCAATTATTTATTCCTGCATAAAAAAAAGGCAATCATACCTCATTCGGCACTATAAAACACTGTTAAAACTCCAAACAGCACTGGTAATAAGGACTGCAACTTTGATATCTGTCCTTACGGAATCCCTCGTCCCGTACGTCTCTGTTCTACAACATGCATTACGAGGGTTCTCGCTTCAGCAGTCTGAAATGCCTTCGGCTATCCCCGACTTCCGACCACGTCTTACGTGCGGCCGCTGGGAAAAGACGTTCTACGTCTTCCCGCGGTGGTCGAGGGGCGGCGCTAGTTGACCGGGCTCTGAGCAGTCGTAAATACAAAACCCCGCGGTATAGTCGAGAGGGGAGTCGCCGCGGAACTAGCTCAATGGTAGAGCACCGCACGCGTTATGCGGAGGTTGTGGGTTCGATTCCCGCTTCCTGAAAAAACGGCGCATTTTTTCTCGACTTGAATTTTCAATTATTCATTCCTGCATAAAAAAAAGGCAATCATACCTCATTCGGCACTATAAAACACAGTTAAAACGCCAAACAGCACTGGCAATAAGGACTGCAACTTTGATATGTGTCCTTACGGAATCCCTCGTCCCGTACGTCTCTGTTCTACAACATGCATTACGAGGGTTCTCGCTTCAGCAGTTTGAAGTGCCTTTGGCTATCCCCGACTTCCGACCACGTCTTACGTGCGGCCGCTGGGAAAAGACGTTCTACGTCTTCCCGCGGTGGTCGAGGGGCGGCGCTAGTTGACCGGGCTCTGAGCAGTCGTAAATACAAAACCCCGCGGTATAGTCGAGTGGGGAGTCGCCGCGGAACTAGCTCAATCGTAGAGCACCGCACGCGTTATGCGGAGGTTGTGGGTTCGATTCCCGCTTCCGAAAAAAACGGCGCATTTTTTATGGACTTGAATTTTCAATTATGTATTCCTGCATAAAAAAAAGGCAGGCATACCTCATTCGGTACTATAAAACACTGTTAAAACGCCAAACAGCACTGGCAGTAATGACTGCAACTTTGATATGTGTCCTTACGGAATCCCTCGTCCCGTACGTCTCTGTTCTACAATATATATATATATATATATATATATATTTATATATAGATATAGATATATATATAGATATATATATATATATATATAGGGAGTAGTAGAACTTTGAAGATGGTAGAGAACACAAGATAAGAAAAACTTTAAACAAAGTAAAAGCACGATTTTTTCTTCTCTTATATATATATATATATATATATATATATATAAATATATATATATATATATATATATATATATATATATATATATATATATATATACACAAATTGTCACAGACTTCGGACAGATTCCCGAGAAACGTGCACGGGGCAATCTCTCCCTATCGGGGTATGCGCTCCAGTGGAAAGACGCTGGGCGATGTCCAACGGAATGAAGAGGAAGTAGACGAAGCCCGAGCTCCCGCTGGGTTTGCGCCATCAACCCGTCTTTTCGCCCGGTGGCTACGGTGTAATTTGTAAATACACCTCCTTCCTGACTACCCATCTCCGCGTTGTCACGTCACATCTTTTGTGGAGGATCTGGACTTCCGGTTTCCTATACCTCTCGCCAGCGCGGCTTCTTAACAAAACGGAACTTCGGAGCGGGCGCATCGCTCGCGGCCCCGCGATGCCTACCAATGAGCCCGGATCCCCTTCATCGTTCATCGTTGTGTCCCACCCTCGAGACCCCGGCGACTTCCCTGGGACGGACGACATTGATGTAGAAGATTGACTCAGTAGGTTCGAACGTGCGAGTGCTCACAACAGATGGGACGACACCCTTAAGCTCGCCAACGCTGCGTTGTGCCTCAAGAAAACGGCTGAGACATGGTTTGACACTAATGAAGCACGGCTAACCAGTTGGGATGTTTTCAAAGAAGAGCTTCGAAAGGTGTTCAGGAAGCCCGTTGGTCGCCTGCTTGCGGCAAAGCAAGAGCTCTCAACAGGGGCTCAAACATCCACTGAAAGTTACGTCGCCTACATCCACGACGTTCTGACCCTATGCTCCAAAGTTGACCCAGGAATGTCAGAAATGGACAAGGTTGGTCATATCCTTAAGGGCATCGCCGACGACGCCTTTCACCTGCTCATTTGTAAGGACTGCGCCACCGTTGATTTCATCATCAAAGAGTGCCGGCGATTTGAGCAGGCCAATTGACGCCGTATAGCTCACCAATTTGCCCGGCTCCCGCACACTGCTTCGACATCTTCCTGCGATGACATCCATCTACCCGCTCCTGCTCCAGGCATGCCGGACCCTGTCGCCCCGTCTGCGGATATTACCAGAATCGTGCGCCGCGAAATCGAAGCTATGGTCCCGACCCCCACACTGCCATACGCAGATTGAAGTCTCAGTCCAATCTAGAGACATTGAACGCGCTCACCGCATAGGGCGTTTTCAAACAAGTAAAAATAGGCCCATCATTGTCCGGTTCTGCCATTTCAAGGACCGAGAACTAGTGCTGTCTAACGCCAAAAAACTAAAAGACACCAACTACAGCATTAGTGAAGATCTTTCCCCCAACACGCGCAAGGCCCGTAAGCACCTCATTGAATTTGGTAAAGCATCTCGCAAGACGTATAAACTTCGGTACAACAAGCTAACCATTGACGACACTACTTACGTTTTCGATCGTTGTTCTGAAAAAGTAATCCCCCTCCGCCCATAGCTACCACCTCCCACCCCAGCGAATCCTAAATTAAACCCTGAACTTTTGTCAATTGTACACACTAATATTAGAAGCCTCTTGCCGAAACGCGACTCGCTTTTTAATCTTATCAGCACGACAGAATGCAACTTTGTTCTTTTAACTGAAACGTGGCTAAACCCTTCAATAAGCGATTCCGAATTGACACCATGCTTTCCTGGCTTTACAATTTTTCGGCGAGATCATGATGGTAAGCGGGGTGGTGGCATTCTTATAGCTGCTCACAGTCGATTAAATTGCTCCCCAGTGGTCATCCCTTCCAACCTCGAATTATTGTTTGTCTGCTGCAGAAATTCATATCCTCCGGTTATCATTGGAGTCTGTTACCGCCCCCCAGACTCAGATGCTTCATTTATCGCTAATTTCCACAGTGCTCTTAACTTCCTGAATGCCTCTCATCCTAACACACCGGTTATTTTAATGGGTGACTTTAACTTTCCAGGAATAAACTGGTCTAACCTCGCGCTCACGGTATCTAAACACACTATGGAAAGCGACTTTGTTAACACGTGCTTAACATTTGGTTTATCTCAACTTGTTTCCTTCCCAACGCGAGTTACTGGGCACTCTTCAAATATTCTTGACCTCATTCTCACGTCACAGCCCGGCAATCTTGTATCGTTAGTTCCTCTCCCCGAGATAAGTGATCACGCTGTACTTCACGCTTCGTTTTCTAATCAACTACCAGGCCCAAAACATTCCAAGAAAACCCTCACGCTCTACGATAAGGGTAACTATGCCGCTTTTAACAATGAACTATCCATATTTTGCGACTGGTATTTAAACGACTTCTTCCAACGCCCCCTTGAAACTAACTGGTCTTTGTTCAAGTGCAAAATCCATGATTTGATCAATAGGTTTATACCCACAATTACAATTACGGAACGGGCGTCTTCACCTTGGTTTAACACATCTCTTAAGCGTCTTAACAATAAGAAAAAGCGATTATATCGCTCGGCTAAACTGTCTAACACCGCGAGTGCTTGGAACAGGTACCGCGGAGCAGCAAAGGAATTTGAATCGCTTGCTGCGAAGGCTAAGCGTTCTTTTTTCTCTTCTACATTACCTAATATGCTACGCAATAATCCTAAACAATTTTGGAGAGCGATTAACCCCAACCCCGCAAAAACATTATCATTACTTGATGAACTCGGTGATCCTATTCCAGATCATATTACCCCTCAAGTATTAAATTCTGCCTTCTCTTCCGTATTTACCCCTGAATCTTGCAGCCCGCTTCCAGACGCCCCATTCCTTGATTATCCGGTCATGCCAGGCATTACATTCGATTCATACGGAATTGCAAAACTAATTGACGAATTGAAACTAACGTCATCCGCGGGAATGGACGGAATTAATTCCAAAATACTGAAAAACACTAAGCCTGTAACAAGCATTATTCTTTCATACATATTTCAGCAGTCCATTTCATGCGGAGTGGTGCCGGAGGACTGGAAGCTTGGTAAGATCGTTCCTGTCCCGAAAAAAGGTCTTTCATCTTCGCCGAGTAATTATCGTCCCATTTCGATCACAAGTGTTTGCTCTAAGTTAATGGAACACATAATTTATTCCCACATAGTACATTTTTTACGTTCAGTACATTTCTTTCACCCTAACCAACACGGTTTTCAAAAAAGGACTTTCATGTGACACTCAACTCGCCCTGTTCGTTAACGACCTCAGTTCTAGCCTGGATATTAACATACCTGTAGACGCCATTTTCATTGATTTCGAAAAAGCCTTTGATAAAGTTCCCCATAATAGATTATTTTTGAAGCTTTCACGTCTTAACCTTAATTGTCTTGTTTTTAATTGGATATGTGACTTCTTGACTAACCGTAAGCAGTTCGTTTGTGCTAACAACCATCGCTCCTCCTTATCCGCGGTAACCTCCGGCGTACCTCAAGGCACGGTCGTTGGTCCTCTACTATTCCTAATCTATATTAACGACCTCCCGAATAACTTGGCTTCTAACATTCGTCTATTCGCAGACGACTGCGTCATTTATCGTCCTATTCACAATGCACGCGACACTGTCATCCTACAGTCTGACCTTTCTTTGATTCAATCATGGTGCGAAGAATGGCTGATGTCCCTTAACATAAAAAAAACTTGTGTCATTTCTTTCCATCGCCGTCAATCTTATTCCTCCAATAAATACTTCCTGTTTGATTCTGAAATTACAGCAGCAAATTCATGTAAATACCTCGGTATCACTCTAACTTCAGATCTGACCTGGTCATCCCACATAATGAACATCACTAATGACGCTAACCGTGTTCTTGGCTATCTCCGTAGAAACTTACGTCTTGCCCCACCTTCTGTTAAACTTTTAACCTATCTAACACTAGTTCGCCCGAAGCTGGAATACGCATGTGCCATCTGGGATACCCATCATATCTCTCTTATTCAAACACTTGAATCCATCCAAAATCGCGCAGCCAGATTCATTTATTCAGACTACTCCTATCACAGTAGCGTCACCGAACTAAAATCTCAAGCTAACATGGTTAACTTAGCTTCACGCCGAAAAATTTCAAGACTCTGTTTGTTCCATAAATTTTATCATGCATTGCACCTAAACCATGTTATCATTCCAGCTCATCGTCTTTCATGCCGCATTAGCCATTCGAAAGCCGTTTATCCACCCCGTGCGCATACCACTGCTCATCACTCTTCATTTTTTGTGCAAACATCAACAGAATGGAACGATCTTCCTGCTGACATCGTGCACCACTCCAGCATCGCCCATTTCAAAGAAGCCATCGAACAAATCATCTGTTTGTGAACTGTCTACCCCCTTATGTAACACCCCTTGACTGGGGCCCTTGAGGTATTATAAATAAATAAATAAATAAATCGGCAGCACGGCAGCACGGCAGCACGGCAGTGGTCTCGGCAGCACGGCAGTCATGGCCCGCGCTCACACGCAACCCTTGCTTTTGATGCAGATTCTTTGCGTGGCCGGACTTCACGCCCGTCTCCAGGGTTTCGAGGAGGCTGCCAATGGAAGCCTGGCCTCCCCGGCTACGTACCATCTGCACGCCTTGACCCAGACCCTTTGGACTCCCCCCACGCCCCGTGCCGCCGGAATCCAGCCCCCAGTACAGCGCCATCACCGTACAGCGTTACCCCCTCATCTGCTTCCGTCTATCCTGGTGCCGGTAGTATCTTGGTCACGAGGCACCGACGCTCGAGAGACGTCACTCCCAAAGGATAAAAGCATCGGCAAAAGTGGCGCGCTTTCCAGTGGGCTCGGCAGCACGGCAGTCATGGCCCGCGCTCACACGCAACCCTTGCTTTTGATGCAGATTCTTTGCGTGGCCGGACTTCACGCCCGTCTCCAGGGTTTCGAGGAGGCTGCCAATGGAAGCCTGGCCTCCCCGGCTACGTACCATCTGCACGCCTTGACCCAGACCCTTTGGACTCCCCCCACGCCCCGTGCCGCCGGAATCCAGCCCCCAGTACAGCGCCATCACCGTACAGCGTTACCCCCTCATCTGCTTCCGTCTATCCTGGTGCCGGTAGTATCTTGGACACGAGGCACCGACGCTCGACTGACGTCACTCCCAAAGGATAAAAGCATCGGCAAAAGCGGCGCACTTTCCAGTGGGCTCGGCAGCACGGCAGTCATGGCCCGCGCTCACACGCAACCCTTGCTTTTGATGCAGGTAAATAATTCCTGCTCCCTCTTTGCGAAACGTACCAAATATGTTCCCTTGCTTGTGCTGCCGAGCCCTGGCTGTTGTGTTGTAATTGCTGCCAACTGCTTTCATGTCCTCCGAGCCCTTTTACTGTTGTCCGGAGATATTGAGGAAACCCCCGGGCCTGTAACTCGCTCTTTTTCTACTCAAACGAGTAACGATGTTATGTCCGTGCTCAGTGCTATCCAATCCAGTCAGGAGTCCCTACATGAAGAAATTAAATCAATTCGTACCACCCTAATGCAAAGTGATCAAAAATTTGAAGAAATAACTAAAAGACTTTCCAAAATCGAAGAAGACTGCTCAGCCAATGCCACCATCAAAGAAAAAGTTTAAGACTTACAGTCTCTGGCCGAACAGAACTGCGACAATATAGCTACTCTAGTTGCCCGGATGGATGGCTCTGAGGACCGGCAACGACGCTGTAACCTTGTGTTCTATGGCTATGAAGATGCTGCTGACGAAACTTCGGCACAATCCGAGAAGCGCATCATTGATTTGTGTAGTGCAAACCTCGAGATTTCACTCCAAGAGAGAGATGTTGAACGCGCCCATCGAATTGGTCGTTTTCACCAAGACAAACATAGACCCATCATTGTCCAGTTCAATCATTTTAAAGACCGTGAACGAGTACTAACCAACGCCAAAAAACTAAAGGGCACTATCTACAGCATAAGTGAGGATTTTTCCCCGAGTACCCGCAAAGCCCGTAAACAACTTCTTGAATTTGGTAAAGCGTCGCAGAAAACGTACAAGCTCCGTTACGACAAACTAACCATTGGTGATACCATCTACATTTTTGATCATGCTTCAGAAAAAGTAATTCCATGCCCTCCATAGCTACCTCTTTCCGGCGGCGCACAACCTAACGCAAACACCGAACTGCTGTCAATCGTATACACTAACATACGTAGCCTCTTACCGAAACGCGATTCACTTTGCAACCTTATCGACATGACCGAATGCAATATCGTTCTGTTAACTGAAACTTGGCTTAACCCTTCCATTTCCGATTCTGAACTAGCTTCCTGTTTTCCCGGCTTCACCATTTTTCGGCGTGATCGTCATGATAAACGGGGTGGTGGAATTCTCATTGCCGCTCACACCAGTTTAAATTGCACTGAGGTAGCCGTTCACTCTCCCCTTGAAATAATGTTCGTCAACTGCAAATATTCATACCCCCCCCGTCATCATTGGAGTATGTTATCGCCCTCCTGACGCTGATGCTTCATTTGTTACTAGCTTCCACGATGTACTTTATCTCTTGCATACCTCTTATCCAAACATTCCGGTTATTTTAGTAGGCGACTTCAACTTTCCTGGAATAACCTGGTCCGACATCCCTCTAACACTTTCGAAACACAATGTTGATAGTGACTTTGCTAACACGTGCTTAACATTTGGTTTGTCCCAGCTAGTTTCCTTTCCAACACGAGTTACAGAGCATTCCGCCAACATCCTTGACCTTGTTCTGACGTCACATCCCGCAAACCTTGCATCTTTAATTTCCCTCCCAGAGATAAGCGATCACGTTGTACTGCATGCCACTTTTCAAACCAACTACCACGGCGGAAACTTACCAAGAAGACAATCACACTGTACGATAAGGGAAACTACACTGCTATTAACAATGAACTGTCCATATTCAGTGATTGGTATCTAACTAGCTTTTTTCAACGCCCCCTTGAAACTAACTGGTCCTTGTTCAAGAGTAAAATGCATGATCTGATTAATAAGTACATTCCCACTACCACAATCACTGAACGGCCATCCTCACCTTGGTTCAATACATCCCTCAAGCGACTTAACAACAAAAAAAAGCGTTTGTACCGTTCCGCTAAACAGTCGAACAGCGCCAGCGCTTGGAATAGATACCACAACGCGGCTAAATTATTCAAATCACTTGCAATGAACTCCAAGCGTTCTTTTTTTTCTTCCACTTTGCCTAACATGTTACGCAGTAATCCAAAGCATTTTTGGAAAGCCAATAATCCTAACCCGCTGCGCTCCTTAGCATTGCTTCACGAAAACGGTACCCCTATTCCTGAACATGCCGCCCCCCATGTACTAAATTCCGTCTTCTGCTCTGTCTTTACTTCTGACTCAAATGATACGCTTCCAGACTGCCCTCCTTTGGATAACCCAGTTATGCCGGACATTGCTTTTGATCCTAACGGTATCATAAAATTAATAGATGCGTTGAAGCTTACTTCATCCGCTGGTACCGATGGTATCAATTCTAAAATTCTAAAAAACACTAAGTTGTTAACCAGCGTTATCCTTTCGCACATATTTCAGCAATCACTTTCATGCGGTGTGGTGCCGGAAGACTGGAAGCTCGGCAAGATCATTCCTGTCCCAAAGAAAGGTCCAGCATCTTCTCCGAATAATTATCGTCCCATTTCCATCACTAGTGTATGCTCTAAATTAATGGAACATGTCATATATTCACATGTCATAAAATTTCTCAATTCCGTTAAATTCTTTCACCCCAGGCAGCATGGATTTCAAAAAGGTTTATCATGTGACACTCAACTTGCTCTCTTCATTAACGGCCTTAGTTCCAGCATCGACGTTAACATACCCGTAGATGCCATTTTCCTTGATTTTGAGAAGGCTTTTGACAAAGTATCCCATCAAAGGTTATTTCTCAAGCTCTCGCGCCTTAACCTTAATAACCTGGTATTTAATTGGATATGCCAGTTCTTAACTAACCGCCAACAGTTCATTTATGCTAATAACCATTGTTCCTCTCTTTCCACTGTGTCTTCAGGCGTACCTCAAGGTACTGTTCTTGGCCCTCTGCTTTTCCTAATCCTAATCTACATTAATGACCTGCCTAATAACATATCTTCTAACATCCGCCTTTTCGCCGACAACTGTGTAATTTACCGTCCTATCCGCAGTACTAACGACTCCGCCACCTTACAATCAGATCTTTCTCTGGTGCAGTCATGGTGCGAAAAGTGGCTAATGTCTCTTAATATTCAGAAAACATGTGGCCTGTCCATTCACCGTCGCCCGGCTTACTCACCCGCTAAATACTCTATATTTAATTCTGAAATTACGCCAGTTAGTTCATGTAAATACCTTGGCATTACCATATCTTCAGATCTCACCTGGTCACCCCATGTCATGAATATTATCAATGACGCTAACCGTGTACTTGGCTATCTTCGAAGAAACTTGCGACTCGCTCCACCTTCTGTTAAACTTCTTACTTATCTAACACTTGTCCGCCCAAAACTGGAATACGCATGTGCCGTTTGGGATCCCCATCAAATCACTCTTACTAACACACTTGAATCGATCCAGAACCGTGCAGCCAGATTTATTTACTCAGATTACTCCTATCTAACCAGCGTAACCGAACTCAAATCTCGAGCTAATCTTGCTGACCTAGTGTCGCGGCGCAAACTTCACCGACTATGCCTTTTTCATCGCTTTTATCATTCCATACACCTAAACCAGGCTTTAATTCCTGCTCATCGCCTTTCATGTCGACTAAGCCATTCGAAAGCTGTTTATCCTGCTCGTGCGCATACTGCCGCACACCATTCTTCATTTTTTCTTCAAACATCTAGGGACTGGAATGATCTGCCTTCTGACGCCGTGCACCACTCCTGCATCACTCATTTCAAAGAAGCCATCGCACAAATCATCCTTCAGTGACTTGTTTACCCCCTCATGTAACGCCCTTAACGGGGCCTTTGAGGTATAATAAATAAATATATCGCTGCCAACTCCGTACGATCGCTGCAATCCAGGCCGTCGTCCGCAATGAAATGGCAAGCATGCGAATCCATCAAGTGTGCAGTATCGGGCATCCCCATCCTCCTTTTACCCAACAGTTTTTGCCGACCACTCACATGGGCCCCCAAGCGCCTTTTGGTAACCGCCGCTGCAATCCAGCTGAATGGCGAACGCCTGACGACAGACCAATATGCTTCAACTGCCCCCGTATTGGCCACATCGCTCGTTACTGTAGGAGCCACTGGATTCCACCCCCGCCCAATGCGTCACCTCGTTACGGCTGTCGGCATTTCTCCTACGGCTACACTCCCGATGCGCAGCGACGTACTTCCCCAACCTCGGATACCCAACACTTGAATGCAGACCCTGTGCACACCCGGTTCAACCGCTCACCCTCGCCCCAACGCCGCCAGTCCCGATCGCCGCAACCTCGCCGCTCTTCTCCGATTCCCGACTGTGCCGCCCGGTACTCTCCGGAAAACTAGGCAGTGCAGCTCCCGGAGGTGATACTGCATTCCCGACCCGGCCCGAAAATCCTTTACCTCCTCGTTCTGGAAAGCACAACTTATTAGCCCTTCATGTCGATGATGTCCCGGTAACTGCTTTAGTCGATACAGGTGCGCAGTTGTCCGTCATAAGCTCGTCCCTTCGCCGCTGCCTACGGAAAGTCCTCACGCCTGCCCCGTCCCGTGTTTTGAGAGTTGCCGATGGTTGGATGACCCCCGTAGCCGGAATGTGTACTGCGCGTGTTGGACTGGCCGGACACCAAATCCCTGTTATGTTTGCCGTCCTGGACACGTGCCCTCATGATGTTATTATCGGCCTGGACTTTCTCGCCAACCACGCAGCCTTAATCGATTGTGCCTCAGGTGTTCTTCGGCTCGAGCTAGCGAGCCCCCTTGCTACTGATGTCGAACCTCAGTCCCGGCTTCGTTCCACTGAGCACATTCGCCTGGCTCGAAAGGCAGTGACCTACCTTCCGCTGACCTCGTCTCCGCCCGTGCCGGATGGTGATTACATCGTTTCTCCGGTTACAGCCGTGTTGCTCGACCGACACCTGGCTCTCCCATTTTCGGTCGCAACAGTTGCCCAGAATCGGATCACACTGCCGTTACTAAATTTCGGACTTTCGACACAAGTCCTTCCTCAAGGAATAGAGCTTGCCCAGCTTTCACCATTGGATAACTGCGAGATTTCTGCCATGGCCCTTGAATCAGCCCAAGTTGACAAAGAAGACCACCACAACCTCGCAAAGTCAGAGGAGTTTGTACGAATGATTTCCCCGGACCTTCCAGCGCACCATGCTCACGAGCTTCGCTGCCTTCTTGCCAGCCATAGTGACATTTTTGACTTCGACGGCCGGCCCTTAGGTCAGACGTCCGTTGTGACGCATCACATAAACACCGGGGATGCAAGTCCGATACGTCGACGCCCATACCGCGTGTCTCAGACCGAGCGAGGTGCCATTCAGCGAGAAGTTGACGAAATGCTCAGAAGGGATGTTATTGAACCCTCCTCTATCCCATGGGCATCACCGGTTGTTTTGGTGAAAAAGAAGGACGGCTCATGGCGCTTCTGTGTTGATTACATGCACTTGAACAAAATTACCAAGAAAGATGTATACCCGCTCCCTCGAATTGATGACGCCCTCAACTGCCTACATGGTGCCTCCTACTTTTCATCCATCGATTTGCGGTCCGGATACTGGCAAATAGCTGTTGACGAAAAAGACAGAGAAAAAACCGCTTTCGTAACACCTGACGGTTTGTACCAATTCAAAGTCATGCCATTCGGACTGTGTAACGGTCCGGCCACATTCGAAAGGATGATGGACTCTCTTCTTCGAGGGTTCAAGTCGACAACTTGCCTTTGTTACCTTGACGATGTCGTTGAGTATTTGCCCACATTTGAGACTCACCTGCAACGTCTCTCGGACATTCTGGGTGTTTTTCGTTGAGCCGGTCTGCAACTGAACTCTAAAAAGTGCAACTTCGGTTGCCGCCAAATCAAGATTCTTGGCCACCTAGTCGACTCCCCCGGTGTTCAACCCGATCCAGAGAAGATACGCGCCTTTAAAGACTTCCCCATTCCGCGTTCAGTGCACGACGTGCGCATCTTTATAGGGCTGTGCTCGTACTTCCGCCGTTTTGTCAAGGATGTCGCTGCCATCGCTCGCCCCCTCACTGATCTTCTTAAGAAGGATGCAGCGTTCTCTTGGGGCCAAGCGCACGAGTCGGCTTTTTCCACGCTCATCGGCCACCTGTCAAACACGCCAGTCCTGGCTCACTTTGACAGCTCTGCTCCGACGGAAATCTGCACGGACCCCAGCGGTCATGGAATAGGGGCTGTGCTAGCCCAAACACAGGCGGGTCTCGACCGGGTGATAGCTTACGCAAGCCGCCTCTTGTCTCCATCCGAGCGCAACTACTCAATCACCGAGCGTGCATGCCTTGCTCTGGTGTGGGCCGTCGGCAAATTTAGACCATATCTGTACGGCAGGCCGTTTACCGTTGTATATGTTGTAATGAACAATTGGAGCAGGGAACGGTATGTGCGGAACCATGGCCAATCTACGCGCGGGTATGTGCTGCGGACCTGCAACGGTCATCATCAGTGCCTGTCTGTGCGTCTTGCAAGGTTATCTCCGGCTTCGCCGTTTTTTGATGAGACTGCTCTTCCTCGCCTCTCGCTTGGACAACTGATCGAATTAAACACCATTGGAAGTGGTGGAGGTGCGGTTTCAACGTCAACCAGCACGAATCCTGGAGCTTCGAAGCCGCAGGCTCCCAATGCCCACTACCCCCGTTGACGCTGTTGATCAACAAGCACCAGCGATGCCACAGATCGTCTGCGCTGGTTCCATCCGTCAGCGCGATCCCCCATTCTTCAATGGCGAGGGCGATCATGATGCTGAGGATTGGCTGTCGACATACGAGCGGGTGAGTGCTCACAACAAGTGGGATGATCCCGCCAAGTTAAGCAACGTCGAGTTCTATCTCACGCAATTGGCTCAGACGTGGTTTTTGAACAACGCACGTGACTTCAAAATATGGGGCGATTTTAAGACCCGCTTCCTTCAAGCATTTGGCAGCCCGGCCGTACGCAGACTACAAGCAGAACAACGCCTCCGCGGAAGAGCGCAGACGCAGGGGGAGAATTTCATCAGCTACATCGAAGACGTTGTAGATCTGTGCAGGCGCGTCGACGTGACCATGTCTGAAGCAGATAGGGTGAAGCATATTTTAAAAGGCATCGATGATGATGCGTTCACTATGTTGCTTGCCAAGGACCCGAAGACCGTGGCGGAGGTCGTGAGCCTCTGCCAAAGCTTTGATGAGCTGCGCAGGCAACGAGTGCTGGTCCGGCGATCTCTGGGGACAAATGCAGAACTCTCCGCTTTGACTTTCAATTCCGAGTACTCTTCACTTGAGACGAAGATAAAGGACTTCGTCCGCGAGGAAGTAGCACGCCAACTATCGATTGTGCCGTTCGTTCAAGAGCCACGCCAGCGGACGGAGGCACCGCCTTCATGCCTTCCTTCGTCTCTTCAGCGCACCATCCGGGAACAGGTCACCGAGGCCCTGCCAACTAATCGCCAAGTGGTAGCAGCTCCTGCTCCCCTTACTGTTCCCCAGGTAGCTACTGTTGCTCTTCCCCTGGCTTCACCGGCTGCATTAACCGGTCCCCTGACGTATGCTGAATGTGTCACACAGCCACCCCGACCGTTTACCCATTCGTTCGAACCAACCATCCCAGTGACTGTGCCGTCCAGCTATCAGCAAGTCTCCCAATTTCGACGTCCAGTGCAAGTGGTCCCGCAGCAATCCATTCCGTGGCGCACGCCGGACAATCGCCCTATATGCTACTCTTGTGGATACGCCGGACATGTCGCCCGTTACTGCCGCCGTGTGGTGCCGCATCCTGAGGTTTTCAACACTCCAGGATACACGCCTAGGCACGTTCAGCATCGCGTATCCTCGAGGCCTTCCCCAACATCATTTGAGCCCGACCAGCCGACGTTCACCAGTCGCCGATCGCCTTCTCCCCGCCGCCGCTCCCTGTCGCCTATGCGCCGTCAGCCTGCTCCTCCGGAAGTGGGAAACTAATACCCGCAGTTCCAGAGGCACGAACTGCGTACTCAGCGAAAATTCAAAGTCCTCGTGCCTATCCACCGAACGTTATAGATGTAGTTGTTGAAGGAGTCCCTGCTCTCGCTCTAGTCGACACCGGTGCCGCCATATCTGTTATAAGTGCTACACTCTGCCGCTCGCTGAAAAAAGTAATGACGCCGCTTTCTGGACTTTCGCTTCGGACTGCGAGTGCAGCACACGTGTCCCCGATAGCAGCCTGTACTGCTCGAGTGAGTATTCAAGGCACCTGCTATCCCATTGAATTTGTTGTCTTATCTTCGTGCTCCCATGATGTCATCCTTGGCTGGGATTTCCTCTCATGTCATCACGCTGTTATCGACTGTGCCCGAGCTGAACTGGAACTTTTTCCACAGTGTGACGTCTCTGGTGACACAAAGAAGGGGTGTGTGGTAAAGGGCCGTAGAGGTCGATACCGACTCGCTCGAATGGACGAACGGGGCACGGCAAGGGCTGCAGCGTGCCAGCTGGCTTCGGAGCAGGTGTCTTGCGTTGTTGGCACTCGGGGCATGCGCGAACGTACTTGCGCACGAAGGCGTACATTCCCCTCCAGTAATACCTGTGGCGCAGCCTAGTATAAGTCTTCAGGACTCCTGCATGGGCGCTCTGCGGATCCGCATGGTGGGCGAAACACACCTCTTTTCGTAAGCTACGTGGCACCACTAGCAACCACTTCCGACCGTCTGACATGTAGTTCCGGCGGTAGAGGAGGTTGTCTCGAATAGAGAAGTGGGCAGCTTGGCGACGGATGGACCTAGACGGAATTCGTTTTGAAGCTGGCGACAAGAAGTCAACGATTGCAGCAATCCATGGATCCTTCCTTTGTTGGGAGGCCATGTCTGTGAGGGTCAGCGATGACAATAAGGGATCCGTGGCGTCGATCCATGTAGCATCAACAGGCACAGGGGAGCGCGAGAGTGCGTCGGCATCAGAATGCTTGCGTCCAGACCGATAGATAACACGAATGTCATATTCTTGTAAGCGGAGGGCCCAACGGGCCAGTCGTCCCGTGGGATCCTTTAGGGACGACAACCAACACAGGGCGTGATGGTCGGTGACAACGTCGAAGGGCCGGCCGTAAAGGTAGGGGCGAAACTTTGTAAGGGCCCAAATTATCGCCAGGCATTCTTTTTCAGTAACGCTATAGTTGCGCTCAGCCTTGGTGAGAGTTCTGCTCGCATACGCAACGGCATTTTCGTCGCAGTCGGGCTTGCGCTGAACGAGCACGGCACCGATACCAACACCACTGGCGTCCGTGTGCACTGCAGTAGGAGCGCTGGGATCGTAGTGGCGGAGAATAGGTGGTGAGGTTAGTAGACGTCGCAGGGATGTGAAGGCGTCGTCACACTCAGAAGACCACGCGGATAGACTGTTGTCGCCGTTGAGCAGCCGCGTGAGTGGGGCGACGATGGAAGCAAAATTGCGAACGAAGCGCCGGAAATAAGAGCATAGCCCTATGAAGCTGCGGAGGGTCTTCATTGAATTAGGCTTGGGAAAGTTGGCAACGGCACGCAGTTTTTCGGGATCGGGTGACACGCCGTCTTTCGAAACAACGTGGCCCAGGATGGTTAGTTTACGTGCACCAAAACGACACTTCTTGAGATTGAGCTGTAGTCCAGCTGCAGTGAGACAGCTCAATATATATATTATACCGTTATATATATATATATATATATACAATATTTCAAGCTTCACTTGCAATTCTCCTAACATTGTGTATATGCTAGAATACTCCTTCTGTCAAAAGCAGTGCATTGGAGAAACCAGTCAACCTATGAACTTATGCCTGAATGGACATCGGGCCGACACTCAAAACAGTGCCTCCATAGCAGTTGCACAACACTTCAACCAGCCGAACCACAATTTAGATGATCTCAAGCTCTATATTCTGCAGTCAAACTTTAAATCTCCAAGCGACCGCAAATACAGCGAATCGTACTTAATCCATAAACTCAACTGCCTAGAACCGGCTTGAATCAATGCTTCGAAAGACAGCTTAGAAACCTTACGGTATCTGAATCGAACAGAAAAATAATGCTCTTACGGAAAGTGGGCATCTCC
Organism: Haemaphysalis longicornis; assembly: GCF_048455015.1. Taxonomy (NCBI): domain Eukaryota; kingdom Metazoa; phylum Arthropoda; class Arachnida; order Ixodida; family Ixodidae; genus Haemaphysalis; species Haemaphysalis longicornis. Next base: position 101,700,038 of record NW_027526214.1, read on the forward strand.
ATTCGCAATATTCCTGCCTGCCCATCCCCAATGCTGATACTTGAATACAATCTCTGTGCTTTTCTTTCCCCCCCCCTTTTTTTTCTTTCTTGTGTGTTGCTCCAAGCCGATTTCGACATACCACGCGCACGCGCCTCCCTGGACCTTCGGCATTTCGTCTTACTACCTGCTTTGCACACACACGCAAAAGGAAGAAAGGAAAAGAAAAAAAAAACAGAAAAAAAGAAAGAAAACAGAAAAGAAGACCTTTAATGTACCGCAAAGCTCCGCGTGAGTTGCACCCGTGCATACTCCTTCTATTTTTCTGTGCACACTGAGCTCCGCAGTCGCAATTCTTCAAACTATGCGGGCTGTTGCTGTTTACGAGTTTTCTCCCTTCCACACAGTTCAGTAACGTTGTAATTGCACCCCCAAGACGCCCCTCTCGTCCCCGATCTTCCCGGAAGCCTCCTTTGATGTCGCCCGGCCCCACCGCAGCCCAGCTTAAGCCTTTCCCCCCTGTTTACTCTGACTCTCGCGTAGTCTTCCCTCTTTCTTTACTGCGGGGTCCTGCCACAAGAACCACTCCTCCCTTTCTCTCTCACTATTTCGCTTCTTTCAAGCAACCGTTGACCCCCTCTACCGTCATCCTTCCGGCCCCGCTTTTAACAACCTTTCCCCTTTCTCTCCAACTCAATCTGTATCTATAAAACAGTGTGCCAGAGATGAACCATAATGCCTTAAAAAAAACAAGTCTCCTTGTCGAAACGTTGGCAGTGGTCTGAGGCCGCTACCTTCTCCAAAGTATCTTTACTACGTCTATATATATATATATATATATATATATATATCATGGCAACCACTAACCAAGACCGTGTTGCTCCGATGTCGCCATTTGTTCCCTGCAGTTATTCGGATTGTACGCCGACAGCAGCCGCACTACAGCACATGGCTTGCCAATGCCCCCATAAACCACAGGGCTTGGAACAAGTTGTACATACAAGATGTAGTGGCCCGTGGGATGCCACATTGCTCAGTTCTCTTCCCGAGATACAAGCTGCTGTCATGCAACTTGCAGAGGACGCCGCCAGGCACCACGGGTTACTAACCGCCGTCTGGTGGGACGAAAACACGGGACATTCACTCGCGGTGCATGCTTCCTACAAGAGATGACAAAAAATTATATTGTTTCTTTCTCACTTTCTCTCTCAGAGTGCGCGCAGGTCTCAACAACGCCAGGCAGCATCGTGGTCTTCCGAATACATAACCAAGTTTGGGGATTAACCTGGTCGAGAAACCGCAAGGTGTCTGTGTATATTACCAGGTCTTGCCTCGCAACGAGAATATGCCGCAATCACCACCTACCAGAATAGCATGATCTGGATCACAGCGCCTCGGCGAGACCATTTTTCCTTCACCGGCATTCAAGAAGATAATACGGAAGTCTGCCTCTCCTCTTAAGGGCGACTTTCTTAACAACAAATGGGATAGTTGTTGGAAAGTTAAGCAAAGCAATTTTCAAGCTCATCAGTGTTATGTTGTTTCAGGAATCACAACAGCAGCAGCAAGAACAAGCTTCATTTCAAGACAACTTTTGCCCAAGTTGTTACGGAAAAACAATAGAAGCGAGATCGCAGCCATGCTGCTCAAAACGTGGATGATCACTTTACTGACACGGTAAATCCACGATGATGATGATGACTGGCGCGTAGCCAGTGGGAGATTCAACACCCTCCAAAGCGCGCAACGTCTCTGTCTGCCGGTGTAGAAGCGCGCTACTGCACACCGTACATGCTGGCTAGTCAACAGCATCTCCAGCTGGCACCACGACCGCGTATCGGTCAAATTCTATCATGCCCCTCCAGTACGTCTAGTATGTGTCTGTTCGGATGATATACGCGCAGAGATTCTCGCAGTTAATCCGAAAGCGTGGCCGAGCAGTGGGCTCTGATCACTATGCGCTGATGCCTCGTTTTAAGGCGTCTTGAACACCTCAGCCCTGGGGCACAGCTTAAAAGTACTGATCCAGTTCTTTGTAGCTTGCCAACACTGCAACGTTGGCCCTTCGGCGCAGCGTATACCTAGCTTGGGATCTAACATTTGGACTTTTCCGCAAGATAGTTCCTAGTGGATAAAAATAGGTCCTCAACCCTGAAGTTTCATTTGTTCCAAGAGGTCCATCCTTGTAAAGCTGTAGGCACCCCTGTCTCCTCTGGCTCTTCGAGTAGTGCCTGTGCCGACTTGCCGCTTTCAGGACTCTACGTGCCGACAAGGTTGCGCAGATCACAGCAGAACTAAGCGCACGTCTTCCCGAGAAACTTCATGTCCTTGAGTCTTGCTGCGATTGTCCTCAAGACGACAACGTGCAACCTGTAATGTCTTGGTGTCGATGGGTGTTTTTATATAGATTTTCTGCCTCGAGTGGGTTTTTTCTAACTCAGTTCTGGACGAACGCATTTTCCTGATAGGTGTCAGCTACCAAGAAGGTTCGTCTGCTTCTCTACCAGGCCTGAAAGATGGACGACAAGTGGTAAGCAAATCTTTTTCAGCCTTTCTGCCTTCAGGTGCCCAGAACGACACATGTGTCCGCTTAGATGCAAGCTCCCCGACTGCGTCTAGGATTGGTGCTAGCCAGCCTTCACGAATGTCAGTAACGTTTCACCCTTCTTACAGTCGGAAAAAAGATGTACTCGAACTCAAGATCACAGTGTAGTGGCTCTATCCTATCATGAAGTCGTTCACTTCACGTGTTCTGTCGTGTACTTGCACGGCAGCAGCTTAGTTGTCCTTGTATGCGGCTGGCGTGGCGTCGCGGTCTCTACAATTGTTTTTTTGCTGGAACGCTCGACGCTACCCCGGTGTTGGCTCCAACGTTGTCAATATCTGGAACGTTACTGTGGGCCGTCGTCTTGACACGGCACCGATACCCCAACACCCACGTGACTTACCATTGAAAGCTGAAACCTGTAGCATCGGCAGGACAACTGGCGTTGTCGACGTGTGTCAGCCAACGCGGGAGAGGTCGTGTGGACGGTGAAGTTCCCTTTCCAGTAAGCCTGGTGCCCACTGCCCGCAGAGCGTACAAGGTCGATCACAGCCGACTAAGGCCCGCATATTTTTTCCTGGTAGTGTAAAATGTCGTAGCAATGGTGATTGAACTGGCCAGCTTCCAGAAGTTCGCCTACTATATCGTTCAGTTTGTTGCTTTCTGCGTCCTTGTGTTCGAGCTCGTTGATAGCCAACTGTCCAACGCAGGTGGCGAAGAAACTTGCTGAAGCTAAATCGCTGGCTTCAGCAGCCTCGTAACAGCACCTCAAAAAACTGGCCTCTACGAACCGAGGGCGACCAGGTCATAACCACTTTTTACTCGGAGGACGACATGTGATCCCAAGCGTGGTACCCTGGACGTGACGTTGCATATCTGCGTCCCTTTGAAGGTTCCAGTCGGTCGTAGGTGGCTGGACAGGGCGGCCATGGCGACTTCCGGCTGAGGCGGTGGGCAACTGCGGTCAACGGCAGTCAAAATCATGGGATTATAGTTCTAGAAACGTAAAGGCGCAAGGAACGTCGGTGGTCTCCTTCGTTGAGTACGGTCTAATGGTTTTAACGGGTTTAACGGCACCAAAGTCTTAACGGAAGGAGACAAACGGGACCGGAGCAATGCTGCCCAAAACGGGACGATCACTTTACTGACATGGTAAATCCACCATGATGATCATGACTGGCACATACCCCACGGGAGATTTTAACTGGTGTTCTTATGTCCCACCGTCCGGAAGCTTCGAACGACACAACCATTCCCTGAGCGCGCAAAACTACCGGTCAAGACCACCTAATATTGCAGACATCATCGACTTTTAAAGGATATAGTTGTAAACACCTCATAAGCAAACGATCAAACCCGTGATGAAAGGTATTGTGTACGATGCTTGTCACATGTCACGCTTGAGGAAACCCCCAGTCCATGAGGGACGTAATGACTTTATCGAAGTGCTGGGTACGTCAGGAAAGTACGAGGGTTTCCTCGGCAGTGTGCATCACAAGCAGGAGACCTCGCTACTGAGTCCATTCGTGTTATTTTTCGAGACCTCTCTTCACTTCTGCCTAGCATCCAAGACATCGTGCGTGATGAAGTTGAACCTCACGTCGTTGCAGTTATATACTCTAGGCATACGTCTTACCTGCCGCTTTCTATTTGCCAGGTAGAACTGAACTAGTCGCAGAGGCCCTTCACTCCTCCCGTAATCCAACACCCGCCTGACGTTAACATTTAGGTTTTGTCACCGACCGTAGGAGCAGAACCACAAACCCATTCTGCCGACACGAGGCACTACACAGTCCGCCGAAATGGGATTCCTCAACACAGCAGTACCATCCCCAAACACATGCAGCACGCCAGAGACCCGCTCGAACGGTTTTGATTTTTGAACTCCAGAACAAATAGCAACATTCTTTCTAATCGAGCACCGGCTATTTTCACTCCCTTTCCGACGCCGATGTATGCAAACCTTCAGCCCAAAGTTTTGAACGGATCATACCAAAGCCAGGCACTCCTGCTCGGTTATGGGATAGTTCTTTTCGGTTGACGTCAAGGGGTCAGTATGGCGTGTGCAGTCACTTGTTCCAAATGAGTTAAGATTGCGTTTCAAGAGCACAACACCTAAACCATGTCTACAGACCTCGCTGGCGAGTATTGTCTAAATGTTTTATTCGAAATAGCAGAGTATGGTGCAAACATGTTTCAGGTTCAAGAAAGCTGTTTTTCATTTTTCGGAACAGGCAAACAGCGTGCTAGAAGCGAAGGGCTGGTTAAAGATTTGAGCTATTGCCGAAAATTGGGGAATGAATCGAAGTAAGTGGGAATCTAGCCCCAGGAAACTACAAAGTTATGGGCCGAAGAGGTAAGAAAAATTTATTACGGCTCCAGTTTGATCGGCATCGAGACGAATTTCAACCTTGCTCAGTAAAGAATGTTGTTGGGCCAGTTAGCTAGTTAGTAAACTGCGCATACGAACAGGACAGGGTAAATAAGATACAGTACAAGCCCAATTCACGACTAGTTTATTGAAAACTTGAACATGCTAATATACCCACACCAGCACTTGAGCACACATCTCACCATATTTATCACATGAGAATGGTTCAATATTACAGACTGATTTCCATACAAAAATGTGAGTGGTTCACTCACACCCGGCTCACCATGCTTTCGAATGAAGATCGGCCCTCGAATAATTACCTCGCCATTTGTTCTCGGCTTTTGCTCAGCATCTTCATCTGATTCCTGCTCACAACGTGTCCCTATACGTCGATAGATTTCATTTAAAAATATCATCTTTTGCCAGTTGGAAGGCTGCCCTTTTTTGGCGAGTCAAAACCTTGCCCCTGCGTTGCAGATCCTCTGGAAATGTCAAGAAAAAAGTAAGCATTTCTGCCTTGTAACAAAAACACGTTTTTCACTTCAAGTGATAAAAGACATTGTCTATTATTTTTAATCTAGCCAGGGCACTGTATATTCCTTGTGGCATCGCATTCATCTTCTAGAATCTATCAGACGTTTGTAATTCTCTTTTCTTTTTGGTCGGCTTCGCGCATAGGCAAGTACATATATTTCCATCAGAAATAAAGACGAGAGTCTACAGTAGAGCCTAGAGCATCTTCTATGCGTGACTGAGATTTATTTTGTTGTGGTAACTTTATTCGCACAAAACCTCCCGAAACCATCTTTGTTTTAAATTATCCCCCCCCTATGACCATTATCTAGTCGAAGGAGGAATACGAAACGCTTGGGAGTAGGCTATTTCTTGCTTTAACACCTTCAAGTGCAGAGGTGCGCTTCCTGACACGAAAACGTAGAACGGGGGGAATTGCACAAGAACTTGCACGTCACCTCGTCAGTTTTTGTGTAATTTCCCCTGTTCTAGGTTTTATTGTCAGGCAGCGCTCCTCTGCGCTTTAGAAATCGTGAATGATATTTCTCTTGATCATGCTGGCCAAGTTTCTTCAATAATTTGTTGTTCTAAAGCGAAAGGCGGTACAAGCGTAGGCCGACGGTACAGGAACGAGCGTTTAAATGCGATGAGTAGCCAATGAAGTCTCCCCATAACAGGGGAGAGATATTAGCTACCCCGGACACATTAGCGCTGACCCTAATCACGAGAGAGCAATGCGGTGAAGAATAGGTTTGGGGAGGGGAGCAGTCGAGACCCGTATAGAAATAATAAAAAATGTTAGTTAGGTCAGGCAGTCGAACGAAAAGTTTCAACGCACGCATGCTGCCGTTTATGACATAAGGAGATGAAATTTGTTGCCCTAATAAGCAAGTGAAATGCACACTCTGGTGAGCTCAACGGGCCATGGAACAAATGATGTAGAAGCAACACTCAGGGAAGAAAACGAGCTACGTGACTCCGAAGAGAAACTAAAGCAGAAGATATCGCTCAACAAATAAAAAATTATTGAGATTTGCCTGGCCCTCTAGGTAGATGTAGGAACAACGGGGTGGACAATTTAGATAACAGAGCGGATGGCAAGAGATGCGTGTAGAAGAACGGGAGGCGAATATTCCGATGTAGGGTTGAAATGAAGAATTTTTGTTGTAAACTCTGGACACGTGCACAGCAGGACAGGAGCAGTTGGAGGTCAATTTAAATACCTCTACCGGCCGTGAACCTGAGTATGCTGATAATTTAGAGGACGATAACGCCACCGTTACACAGCGGGCTCACCACGCTGAGACCGAAACACTTTTTTTAACCCCACCTAGGTGCTAAAATCGTCATGTATTCCAACGCATTGCATATGTGCTCTACTGGGGGCGTAGATGGGTCACAAATGCAGATGTAGCAAAGGGCTTAAACTGGGTGGCCATGAAAACGCTGTTCACCGCACAATCTTGCATTTGCCCTGGGTACCTTCTTCAGGGGATGCAGTCGGCACTCGCATTCATTCCATTCCAGCCTATACCTGATTTTTTTGAAGCTATCATAAAATGCGCCATCTTCCATCCTTGAACATGCATCCGGAGTGTAGCAGAGATGGCGTAGTGGTAAACATTATTGCCCATGCTGGAATTTAAAAGTATTTACTCACTGACTTCTTTCCTAGGGATCTCAACTTATGTACAAATAATTTTCAGTATTTAACTCACTGACTTATTTCCTTGGGATGTTATCTACTGTACAAAAACAATACTTACAGTTAGCCCACGTCTTTAGGACTTCGTTTCCCATGCATCCTCCAGCAGGCCTAGCTCTTCCGCTGGGCTTCCTCTCTTCCCATGCCCACATTCCAAACCAGTATGTGCTGTGAATGTAGCTACGAAAATATCGTTTTATTAGTCCAAATAATCGTGCACTCCAAAATGACGAAACCCCAAACACACAGTGCCGGTCCTGCGGAGATGCTCTCACACTTAAGAATTTTTGATAGATTTGCCAACAATACCCACTCATGTCACTGAAGAAGAAAGAGAATGGAAGCTGCATCGTACCGCTACTCATCTACGCGGCAGGAACACGGAGGCTCACTAAGAGGATTCAACTTAAATTGAGGACGACTAAGCGAGCAACGGAAATGAAGATGGTAGGTGTAATGTCAGAGAGGGTAAGAGAAAAAAACGCGTGTTAAGGACATATTAGTAGAAATTGAGAAGAAGAAATCGGCGTTGGCAGGGCATGTAATGTGAAGGCAAGATAACCGTTGGTCATTAATGGCAACATAGTGGATCCGTAAAGAAGGCATGTGTGGCAGGGGGCGGCAGAAAGTGATGTGGGCAGATGAGATTAGTATTCGACCGAAAAATTGGTCGCATTTAGTGCCGGACCGGGATAATCGGAGAATCATGGGCAGGCCTTTGACTTGCAGGGGGCATAGAGATGCTGGTAATGATGACGAGCCACTTCTCTACCATCTCTCAAGGCAACACTTGAAGCCTCGGTACAATAGCTGAACACGGCCTGATCAGCACTTACGGATCTACAGCACCAAATAAACACTGTCGTTTTAGAGCCCGGTACCACGGGCTCAAGGTATTCTCACCTTCTAGTTTATTTCCTAAATAAGCGTTACTACATCAGCCTGTGTACGCCCAATGCAAGGAAGTGCCTTTAAATCAATATCGGAATTATTAATGTGAAGTGCTCACTGCGTCCCATTTAGCCCCGCAAACGTCGTGATCTCATCGGTCCATCAAAGTTGCTGCCCCACCTGTCGCGCCTGCGCTCCCTAGCGATCACCTGTGTTACCCTTAATGACACACGCTTGTCTTGCCTACGCATTGCATGGCCTGCCCACGCCCATTTATTCTTCTTAATTTATACTATATGTTCTTACACTACTTTGTTATCGGTCCCACTTCGCTGTCTTCTTGTCCCACCCACTGAAAAATGTGCTACATCACCTGGACACACATGTGAAATCAGGAACGAGGCCGCCGACATAAGAGCCCTATGTCTTATCCTGGTCCCCTTGTACCTCTCCCCGTTTTGGAAAATGTTCACCGTCGGCTTCACCGAATATTTTAGCATATTAGGACTTACCAGAACAACATTTCCCCCACCGCACAAAAGCCTCACTACTGAAGGAAAGCACACTCTCAAGAGATTAGATGCAGGCACACTAGCCACACTGACAATACGACTTCTGGTAAACCTCGTTATGTTCTCCATTTTGAACGTAATGCTGGGAGATGGCGGACACGCACCCCACCAATATGGCAATGCCAGTATACACCAACCAGTGTTGCGGAATGGGCGTCACCATTCCATTCCAATTCCATTCCGGGGAATGGCAACTCGCCTAAATTCCATTCATTTCAATTCCTCGGAATGGCAAAAGATCGCTCATTCCCATTCCGGGAATGACCGGCCAGTTCAATTCCATTCCTCTAATTCCTCCCCATTTTATCGGGTGATTATCGAGTTACCAATGAACCCACCATTAAGCTGATGTTATTACACTCGTTAAGATCTGCTAAAACACGCAAAAGACGTCCCCCCAAAGTCAAAGGGAACGGCTTTGTGGCTGATCTCGTGCAGTGCGATCACCCCACTAATTCCCACAGGGGCAGTTCTCCCGTTAGTTATTACAGTATTTCTATGGTCAGCATGTATTTACGAGTTGTGATGTTTCCATATTGTTTAAGCCTGAATGTGTTAATGGTAAAGTGACGACATGTTTTTTTTTTGTATTGACAAAAGTATGGTTGAACCAGACATATTCCTTTAACGCGTATTTGCGTAGTAGTTTACACGAGTATGGAGCGGTCGTGAGTATGGTTAGAACTATAATTTTGTTAACGGGGAACAGAACCTCTGGATGTGGTGGTATCAGTTGGAAGAGTTACCGCTCCAGGACCTTGTCCTGCCTTTGCACCAAATACGGATCACAGGCCACAGAGGTCGTCAGCTCTCACGAATGTCAAGCGCGCGTTGAAAGCATGGATAGGTTGAGAGCTTTCTGTGTTTGCGTGTGTGCAGGCTTGCAATGTCGCCCTTGCCGAAAAGCTTAGTTACGTGCGTCAGGCATCATCCACTGCACGCGATCGAAAGTTCAGGCTGTGCTTAGAGTATGCGCGACCTTTGTATGGGTGTCTCGGTGGGAACCAATGCGCCGGGATAATTTTTTTCTCTCGTTAGTGTATACTGGGATAGTGCACTTGTTCGTATACTAATTTTCGTCTTGTTTTTTTTTTTCTTTTACAAATTGGGAGATCGTTCACACTTTTACACCTCGCAACCTTTGAATCTAGCTAAATAAAGAAGGACTCAGAGAATGCGTTGCGGCCTTGGGCTCAGCAAAAACTGAGTCCAAGGCCTGGATAACTCATTGTATAACTGAGGCCTGTATAACTAATTTGAGGAGTTGCATGCAGTGGAGTAGCAATGAAGGTTCCCCCAAGCGTCCTCTGGTCTGAGCGATCAACCAAAAAAAAGTTATCGTTATCATTTTTCCTTAATGATAACGATAATAATAGAAGGACACGTTCGGCAGTCAGCCAGTCTAGTGTTGCGGAAATCCCTACACCAGAAAAAGTGCTTAGGTGCCCTCGTTGATTGATTGTAGAGTTTAACGCGCTCACGCAACGCGGGCGATGAGGCGAGCTGTAGTGGAGCGCTCCGGATTAATTTTGACCACCTGCGATCTTCAACCTGCGCCAAAATCTCGTACACAGAGGCACTTTTGCTTTTCTGCTCCATCATAAAAGCGGCCACAGCGGCCGGGAATCGAACGGTGACCTTGTGCACAGCATCGCAATTATATGTCCTGGTGAATTTTATATGCTGCAATAAAGGTCTCAAGCTGCAGTGAAAGGTCGAAAAAAAAAGCTTTATTTTGGTTTCATTCATCAAATTACGCAACAAAATGGTATCAGCTAAATGGGTGCTTCGCCTTACAGTTCTCAAAACACGAAGTGTAAATGACGGCTGCTTCAACCATCAGTTCTAAAAGCAAAAAAAGCAACATAAAAAAGTTGCCTTCTGCCTATACGTGGCGCTTGACAAACGAGCTGCTCGAAAGACGTGTTTGAGAGCCAGTTTCGCTTTGCTGTCTTTAACAGGGATGCCGTGGAAAACACGCGCTCCACGTCAGCTGACGTCGCATTTACACTGAAAACTGCCCTTGAGAGTCGGGAAAGCAAGGGAAAGCGGCTAGCGTTCGCTTTCCAATAGGTCGGAACCGTTTCGGAACAAAGCTTGCAGCGTGCAGCTTTTTTTTTCTTCACGGGCAATATAAACAAACTGTTTCTAATGTGCCATGTTGGCGGACGTATTGTGCGTACGTGACTCGCTAGGCGCAGGAGCATGTGTGCGGCAGTGCGCTATGAAATCGGTGTTTATTTCCTATGAAAAGCTAGGAGGAAGAGGGGGGGGGGGTATTACAGAAAGGGAAGGGGGAAGCATCGCCCAGCTTTTACAGTATGAGCGTGCTCCTAAATCAATCATTGGACTTCTTCTGTCGCCCACAGGTGGCAGCGCGGCGGCAGTGCCAACAAGAGCGCCCCCCCCCCCCTCCTTCCCTCCTTTGAGGCGCCAGGTGTGCGGTTACTTAAGTCTTACATCCAGCATGGGGAAGCAGAAGTCGTCATGAAAGCTCTACTTGCTGTCTCGAGAATTATTTATTATGTTTTTGTCGGTTGCAGTAGCGACTGTTCAGGTGACGGAGAGCTTCTTCTTTGTAGCTTTCCTCTGTACCCGTATGGCTGCATTCAGGGGGATGTCAAACTTTCCTTCATAGAACCTTACTCCACTTTGGGGATTTCCCCTAAATCTGGTCGATTAACACCTGTTCTTCACTTCGAGTTGTTGATCAATTCGCTCTCGCGCTACAAACTGCTAGACTCCTGGTTAGCTCAGTTGGTAGAGCGACTGCTCCGGTTAAGCGGTGGTCCCGGGTACGAATCCTGGACCAGGACGAATTTTTCTTCAACTGCGAAGTTTCTGAGAAAGCTGTATAGCTTTCCTTTGTAGCTGTATGGCTGCATTCAGGTGGATGTCAAACTTTCCTTCATAGAAACTTACTCCACCTTGAGGATTTCCCCTAAATCTGGTCGATTAAGAGCTCTTTCTATCTGGTGAGAGGTTCGTTTGTGCCACGAGCTGTTCGCTGATTTTGCAGACGCTCCCTAGAACAGAGCGAACGCGGCCTTTATTCGGCCGCTAATTGCAGCGTCGGAGCTGGGAGGCGCTGCAGTGGCCACAGTTCCTATTTCATGGGCTCTCCTGTTTCGGGTGGATCCCCGAACCAATATTTTAGGCCTTCATCGACGCTTATTCGGGCAAAGGGATCCAAGTGTCTAGACAGGAGGGAGAGTATTGCAAACGTTCCTGGGGGAGAACTGGGGAGTGCGAGGTGAGATGGGGCGTAAGCTGATATGTGGAAGTTTGCAGTGAACGCAAGCACCGCGCCAGCGCCCCGCTGACGGGAAGGTTGGATGCGAGTCGGCGAAGGTTCCAGAAGCAAAAAACAAAATTCGAGGGGGCGGAGGGGGGGGGGGGGGGGGGGAGTGGGGCGGAGACAACTCGCAGCCAGGGCGGATGCGCCGCCAAGGTAAAAAATCACAAGGCCCAGTTAGTGGGAGAGAAGGGGGGAGGGGGGATGCCTCCGCGGTAGTTTCCCACCACCCATACCAACGCTTAGAGCCGCGGTTATTACGCGGAGAATCGCGACGAATGCCGTAGCAGCGCTGTATATAAGGGCAGAATTGTAGTAGGGTCGCTGCTTATACATATACCGTGTTTGAAATCAGCCAATGGATTTTAACAGTACTGTGTTGTTGTTAAATTCAAGGCTCCGGCTTGCTGATGTTTGAACTTGGGCTGGTGGGTTCTTGCGTGTTGATGCATATTGTGACAAAAACCGCGCGTAGAAGGAAAAAGTACATGTGCTTTATTTTGGGAAAATACACGTAATTCCATTCCCATTCCATTCCGGACAAAATGCACTTAATTCCATTCCCATTCCATTCCTTTAAGTATTGTCACCATTCCATTCCCATTCCATTCCGGGGTCGCGAAAATGTGGAATGATTCCGGATTCATTCCGATTCCGGACTGGTAACTCCGCAACACTGACACCAACACTGCACCCAGTCACAAATATGTCACGGTTGCAGTGAAAGGCTACACAGCTCCGCGATGACCCTGCCTGACAGCATTGGCTGGTAGAGAGAGCCTAAGCCGCATTGGAGGCCAGTGGAATCATGGAATTCGGATAGCCGCGTCCTTTCCTCTCTCCTTTATTTCTTTTCTTTTGAATAAAGTAATTTCAATTACTCAATAAAGCCCCAGTGGTTTCATCTTCATTGGGAAAAACGGCTAGGCACCGAGAACACACACACAGAACACGCCACTCCCCGCGTTTACCTGACGGAAATTTCCCGGGACTTTTTGCTGTGAGCGACAGTTTGTGCTTCAGGTGACACTAAAAGACCGGCCAGCAGCAGAGCAGTTGTGCGTGGAGCCGCGCCCAACCCGGCTGCCACAGCTGCCCCCACCACCGCCTCCAAAATCTGTTCATGTGAATAATTAAGTCACTCCGTTTGTTTCAAAGGTAGACGGCGCCACTTTTTGCCACCCTCATTTGTCGCTATAGCTGTTGCAGTGAATCAGTGCAGCAGTTGTGTGATGGAAGGAGGGAGCGCGAACACCGGTTCATCTGTGCGGATCTTGTTACCGAATCTTCGTTTTGCCTAACTGGGCTTAGCCAATGTAAGCGTCAGACATTTTTTTTTGTGCCCTTTATTTTTACGCCCAAGAACTTTGCCCACTGTCAATTTGTTCACTGATCTTTTGTCAGCAATGTGTTAAAAGATACGCCATCATCTCATGACTAAGCACAGCGATAATTACGTTTCCTCAAATAGAGCAAATAAGGTCGTCGTTAATACTCGTGTTTTTGTTGAACAATGTGTGCGCAGAACCTGGAAATATAACAAAAGCTTAGAAGAAGTAAACAAATCATGTGTTAAACTGATCGTAGAAGGGCGGCGGCATGCCCTCATTTGACACACATGAGTAAATAGTACACACCGTCGGTCGTGTTTATTTACTCACTTTTCTGCTTTTATTGCGACAGTTGTGTGCGTCAGGGGTGCTGCTGTAATGCTGCTTAAGTGCCTAACGAGGAACTCGAGAAAAGCGGCCTTATCTTTTCTTTTGCTTTCAATTTTTAAGAGGATACAATGCGAAGGAATAGATCCATTTCCTTATTGTGAAATGTAGTCTCTAGAAGCTAACCTGTCAATTGTCATTACGGAGCTTTTCGAGATTCAAGCTATAGTATAAAATAATTTCTTGTGTCGAGGGGTGTATTTGTAACTTTGTACAAAATTTCTTTACTTTGTTTATTTGGGACGCGGTACCTTAAACCGTCTGCAAACATGAAGTGGGTAAAAACGTACCTCGTAAGCCTGAAAATAAGTTTTGATTGGCCTGTTTCAATAAATCACCGCGGACACACGATTTCGTTAAGCAAGTGAACACACTGAGCCTTATATATAGTCACTTCGTATTTCACGACTGGGAAATTGCAAGAAAACCCTAGTGAAAAGTATATATGAAAGGGTTTAAAAAATATTGTTCAAGAAATGTTTTCCATTGATAAATGTTTATATTCCTTTCAGAACTTGCTTTTTTACCGGATGCGCTTCATTTGTAGAAAATGCAGTTAAAATACTGCTGTGATTTTCCGTTTCTAAACCAACTTTTCATGGCTTTCCGCTAACCACAAATACGTTTTTCTAAGACGTGAGCGCATTGATATTCTTGAAACTAGTTTTCTGCATTGGCGAACTATTATGAATGACTACACTGGCACCTTTACACGATATAAAATAATCAACTTATACTGTGATAAAAAAAAGCAGTTATAGAAATATGTTTTACATTGATGAAATGTTTTGTTTACTACAAAACATTTGGATAGTTCTATTTCATTTTCTCACAAGTTTCTCATTTTTCGACTTTACTTCCAAAGTATTTTTTACTGTACTTTTAACTGTCACAATTTTTATAAAGTAACTTTTACTCTTCAACTTCGGCGGTGGGTAACAAAACAGTTCTTCTTGCACCCAACGTGCCGCTACAGTATGTATTTAGAAGTATCAATTCTGATTCTTATACCCTTCGTATTCCCTTAATATCCTTCTTATACCCTTCTTCAATTGTTACTACCGTATTTGTAATTCAGAGCAGCAAATTAGTACCCCACCTGGCCAATTCGTGTATTTCAAACATCCTATGCTTGGATTACTTGGTTTTCATTCAGCCAACGTCCCGCGCACAGGCTTCTGCACGTAATGGTATTGTTCTGCTCCAGCAAATTTTGCGGCATCCAATCCTTTAGTTTATATCCATGTCATTACTGTGGACTTGCCAAATTTGCGTTATTTGTAATGGAACCAAAATAACCCTGGTTGTCTACGGTTCCATAATTATTTTGCAGATTTGGCTTACTCACATATAATTGCTGTCGGTTTAGATAAAATGCCTTTCTCAAGAGTATGATGGTTAATGACACCTTCGTTTCAAGTTCTTTAGGTTGTTCTTGTTATCCGCATTTTTACGGCCCGTTTACCCGTTGCTAAATTTTGTTCGCCGTGGATGACAAATATGCGTTGAACCCCCCAGAAAAACGAAGGCCAAAGAAAGCAACAACGAATAAAGGTTTCTGGTTGCCACACCATAACAGAGCCAGGGCTGTGTATAGCCGTGGCTAAGTTATAACATTAAAAAAAGAGTACATAAAAATTTGCATAGAAACGAAGTGAGGGTACCCAAAGCAGCAGCCGAGTGGGATACCAAAAATCGGGAGCAACACGGGGTCACCAGCCAAACAAATAGGGTTAATTTATACCGCGCTTACGTCATGTCACCAGAGAGGTAACGTGATAACCGAAGAATGCACCGGTCCCCTTTTTAAAACTACTTGGACATTGGGGAAGTTAGGGCGCGGGTGTACCCAGTCTGCCAAGACAAAAAGTAACCATGAAAGCCCTGTAGGATATTTTTTTAACACAGTTGTGTTTCTTGGCTGCGGGGGCAGTGTGTGTGCCATACGAACTACCTACTACATTTGCTGAAATTTCACAGCTTATTTCCTGAAAATCAACAAGGTTAATAAAACTGTTTTCACAGATTTAGCTTTTTTGCTTTGCTTCTGCCTCTACCTACTGAATGTCCGGTCTAATATGGCGTGCCCAGCCTGCAAGAAGCTGCGTGCTAAAGACTATCAAATAGTTCTGTGTTTCAGATGTTTTACTAGTTAACAGTTTGATTGTTGGTCATCACCATCATCACCAGACTATTTACGCCCACTGCAGGGCAAAGGCCTCTCCCAAGATTCTCCAATTATCTCGGTCCTGTTCCGACTGTGACCAATTTATCCCCGTGACCAATTTGTTGGTATGACCTCACTGATCGTCAACTGCGCAGAAGAATTTGTTAGCGCGAAACCAGCAAAATATTTTTACTCTCTTGAGTACAAATAAAGTGGTGCTAACCAGCACATATTCAACAAAGAGTGTAACGCAATAAGGGTAGCAGTACCCCTGGCTGTGGTTATACGAGTGCAAGACAAACCATTACTTGTGTTCAAAACATCACAAAATGTCGAACGTTTTGTTGAGAAATTATCTTGACCGCTGATGCGGCTAATACGCGATGAACCAGCCAGGCACCCGTATTAGCCCGTAGTCAGAGGCCCCACCGCACCGCCGACCAGTGTGGTCTGACTGACTCCCTGTAGTCCAAAACCGTGCGCCGAGGAAAACGTACGTATGGCGAACACCCATAATCATCTGCTGTGCTACCACTGCAGAAAGGCCGAAGCATCTATTGTCGCTGCCCCTACAAAGACTCCGACTGCACGCTTTCTCTGACGACGCACCTGGTAAAAGACCATCTCCTAAAAAAAGTTTTCCCTGGCAAAACAACACGCTAGATCGACTAGTATCTATTTCAAACCAGCCGTGGCCCAGTGCGTTCCACCTGTTCGTCGGCGCCCTACCCGTTCTATTCGGTGAACCTTAGTAGCAATGCTGACTTCCCGCATGAAAGGTCGCCAGGCCATGCGGGAGAGAATAAAAGCAGCAACTTCTGGATGTGAAGTTGCACAACGGCGGAGAAACGAAAACCCTCTAAGGGTGCAAGGAGGCACCCAACACCGGGCCTTCAGCCCGACGACACGATGTAAGCATGACGTTACTCCCAAACACGACGACAACGCAAAGGTGCGACGCGTACCCGACATGACCACTCCTGCTGGTGAGAAGACGACAAAGACGACACATATTTCCCTACCGTTAGCACGGAGAAGCCGACATACCACTCCCCCATGCACCCAGAACTCAAGAAAGGCGGCGTCCGACGTCTAGTTGTCTTTGGCGGCTTTGATGTCATCATCATCATCATCATCAGCAGCAGCAGCAGCAGCAGAAGCCTATCTACGCACACTGCGGAGCAAAGGCCTCTCCCAATATTCTCCAATTACCTCTATCCTGTGTCAGTTGTGACCAACTTATCTCCGCAAACTCCGTAATCTCATCTGCCCATCTAAATTTCTGCCGCCCCCTGCAACACTTGCCTTCTCTAGGGATCCACTCTTTACCCTTAATGACCAGCGGTTATGTTGCCTTCGCATTACATGCTCTGCCCACGTCCATTTCTTTTTCCTAATCTCTACTAATATGTCCTTAACACGTGTTTATTCCCTGACCCACTCCGCTCTCTTCTTGTCCCTTAATGTTACACCTATCATTTTCCGCTCCATTGCACGCTGAGTCGTTCTCAATTTAAGTTGAACCCTCGTAGTGAGCCTCCAGGTTTCTGCCCCGTAGGTGAGTACCGGTAAGATGCAGCTGTCATACACTTTCTTCTTCAGCGAAAATGGTAGGCTGCTATTCATTATCTGAGAATGTCTGCCATATCAACGCCACCCCATGCTGATCCTTCTAATTATCTCTGCCTCATGGCTGGGATGGGGGGTCACAACTTGGCCTAAGTAGATATATTCGCTTACGACTTCCACTGCCTCGCCACCTATCTCCGACCGCTGCGCTGTCCCGAGGTTATTGAACATTACTCTAGTTTTCTGCATATTAATTTTCAGGCCCACGGTTCTACTCTGTTCGTCCAGTGCGGAAAGCATGCTTTGCAATTCGTCCCCCGAGTTACTTAGCCAGGCAACGTCATCAGCAAATCTGAGGTTACTGAGGTATTCTCCATTAACCCTTACTCCCACCTGTTCCCAAGCCAACGTTCTGAATACTTCTTGTAAACATGCTGTGAATTCCGTTGTAGAGATCGCGTCTCCTTGTCTGACACCCTTCCTTATTGGTATTTTACTGCTCTCCTTATGGAGGATGATGGTAGCTGTGGACCCATTGTAGAGATCGTCTAGTATTCTTACATGATGCTCATCTGCCCCCTCGTTTCGTAATGCCTGAATGACTGCTGAGTTTTGACCGATTCAAATGCTTTCTCATAATCTATGAAGGCTATATATAGGGGTTCAATATACTGAGCGCAATTCTCTGTCCCCTGATTGATCGTGTGAATATGGTCCATTGTTGAATAACCTTTACGGAACCCTGCTTATTCTTTAGGTTGACTGAAATTTAATGTTGCAGAAACTCTGTTAGCGATTACCTTGGTAAGTACCTTGTAGACGACTGACAGTAAGCTGATCGGCCTGTAATTTTTCAAACGTTTCATGTCTCCTTTCTTATGGATTAGGATGATGTTCGTGTTCTTCCAAGATTCTGATACACTTGCGGTCATTAGGCATTGCGTATACAGGTTTGCCAGTTTTTCAAGTACAATTTCTCCGCCATCCTTCAAGAGGTCTGCTGTTATCTGATCCTCACCAGGTGCTTTGCCCGCTTTGATTTCTTTCAAAGCCTTCCTTACTTCTTCGGTCGTTACTGGTGGGATGTCTATCTCCTCTTAACTACTGTCTGGTTCGGCATTGTCCTAGATGTCCCAGCTACTGTACAGGTCCCTATAGAACTTCGCGGCCACTGTGACTATTTTATCCCTGTTTCTGATGACATTGCCTTGCTTATCTTTAAGTTCATACATCTGATTTTTCCCCTCGCCAAGACGCCTCTTTACTGCTTTCAGGCTACCTCCGTTCTTTACAGCGTATTCGATCCTCTTCATATTATACTTCCGTATGTCAGCTGTCTTACGCTTATTCATTAAATTCGAAAGCTCCGGTAGTTCTATTCTGTCAGCTGCGGTAGAGGTTGTCATGGCTTGCCATTTCCTAATTAGATCTTTCGTCTCCTGTGAAAGTTTACCAGTATCCTGTCTAGCCATAGTGCTCCCGACTTCTACTGCACCCTCCGTGATAATGAGTTTAAGGTTCGTCCTGTGTCGTAAGCTCGGCTTCATCGTTAAGAGCTGAATATAGGTTCTGCAGCGCGATCCTGAATTCTTCTGTTTTACGTCTTACTGTTAGTTCATTTATCGGCTTCTTTCTTACTAGCTTGTTGCGGTCCCTCCTCAAATCTAGCCTAATTAGAGAACTTACCATACGGTGGTCACTACACCTTACCCTTCCGAGCACTTCCACATTCTGCACGACGCCAGGGTTATCGCCTAATATGAAGTCTATTTCATTTTTGTGCTCCCCATTCGGACTCCTCCAGGTACACTTCCGACTCTCCGTTTAGAGAAGAAAGTATTCATTATGCGTAGATTATTCCGTTCTGCAAACTCAACTAGTAGGTCCCCACTGCTATTTTTACAGCCCAGACCATAGTTCCCAACTGCCTTGTCCCCAGCCTGATTCTTGCTTACTTTAGCATTGAAGTCCCCCATATCTTAAGGTATACTGTGTTTTTACTTTAGCCATTGTCGATTCCACATCTTCATAGAAACGTTCCACTACTTGGTCGTCGTGGCTGGATGTGGGCGCGTTGCCCTGCACCAACTTGAGCATGTACCGCTTATTAAGCCTAATTACAAGACCTGCTGCCCTTTCGTTAATGCTATAGTATTCTTCTATGTTGCGAGCTATGCTTTTATTGACTAGAAATCCCACTCCCAGTTATTTTCTGTCCTCTATACCACGCTAACATAGGACATGTCCATTTTTCAGCACCGTGAATGCTTCGCCTGCCCTCCTAACCTCGCTTAGCCTTATTACATTCCATTTAATGCCCTCTAGTTCTTTAAACAACATCTCTAGACTCGCTTCGTAGATAAGGTTCGCGCGTTAAACGTTGCCAGGTTCAGATTCCATTGGCGGCCTGTCCGGTTGTATTATCTTGTGGAAATCAGCAGGCACACGAAGGCCAGTGGCTGTGCAAATGTCAGAGTAAATTCCACAAAAGGGTAATATTCGCAGACGACGTTTCAAAACCAATATAAATATTACCTCGGATAGTTAACATTTGTGATAGCATTGAAAACAGAAATCGTTCCCTGTTTTCACTTGCTTTTTAAAATGAAATGGCAGGGATGTTGTGTAAAAACCCTGGATATGCAAAGGAAAGAAAATCCCCCCATCTCCACGAAGTGAATGATGATGAGAGGGGCGAAGCTAAAATGCTTATCGGGTAAACCATGAAACATTCGCCCATACATCCTATGAGACTCGACACGTCGAGCTGTCCACCGCTCAGTTGACAAGCCCATCGACGACGTCGATATTTGGGGTGATTATATAGGGCTTGTTTGGGACAATGAGAATCTCCTTGTGTAAGTTAGCGAATTCGGTGTGTGACATTTGAGCCACCTTGGCCGTCGCCTTCTGCAGAGCGTCTTGTGTCGCGTACCCCGTTACGGGTCTCCAACTCGCAGGCGACGAGCGACAACCTCTTCTCCCTCTCCTCCTTGTTGGGTAGCAACGAACGCGTTGAACGTTTTGACCTTGTCGGCCAATCTTTGGTTGGCCAATCTCTAGGAGGATCGTGCCAAAATCACCATTATTCCCCAGTGTACGGCAGCAACGAGGGACGGGACAGACGGGAAGAGTCTCGAGCTCGCCGGTAAAGAACGGCAACCTCTTCTTCCTCCTCTTCTCATTTTTGTGTAGCGACGAACGCGTTGAACGTTTTCACCTCTCCAGCCAATATTTGATTGGCCAATCCCTAGGGGGATCCTGCCACAATCATCATTAATGTGCCGTGTATGGCCGGGACAGGGCCCGAGCAAGAGGAGCTTCGCCCCTAAAACTTGGCTTAGTCTTCTTGAGTATTGGTTTCCAACGCCTGCCTTTGTCTTTGGTTGTGGTCGCGCTTCCGGCATTTTTTGAGCCTACCGGCTCGCTTTTCTTCTGTCTTTAGTAACTGATTATGGGGTTTAACACGCCGATGGTACACAGGCGATGAGGCGCGCTGTAGTGGAGGGCTCCGGGTGAATTTTTCCCCGCTGGAGAACTTTACCGTGCACCGAAAAAAAAAACACGGGCATTTTCGCGTTTCGCTTGCAACAACAACAAAAAAAACCGACCGCGCCTGGCCCACTTCCTCAGTCTGCGACAAGAATTGTCAATGAATACACATGAAGGGCCTAGGGAGAAGCACGAGGGCCGCCAGCGCGCCGGCGACAAAGCGGCGCATTCGTGTATGAGCATCTGCGTGGCAATAAAGTTGCGGAGGTTATCGGCTGCCTAGTTTGCCGTCATATTTGGTGCACTCAGGTCCCACGCATAAATCAGCGTGCTTTATAAAGAATTTAAAATTCTAGGCTAGCGTCTGTGGTTGTTTATCTTTTCTGCTTGTTTTCCTCGTCTGTTGAGTAAAGTGTTGGTCTTGCTACTAGAGCAATAAATAAATAGCTCAAGAATTTTGGTTGCTGCGGAGTTTTATATAGTACGATCCTCTTACTTGCGTTACACCTTGCCGTTTGGGGTAAAAGCGTTCCAGCAGAAGCACAAGCTGGTGCCGCGTCGCAGAGGCAACTGCAGTTCGTGGGCGCTCATACATGCCGATGGGCTCTTTGTTTACCATGTTTATTCTTACCGACGGCTAACGACAATCATTGCATGCACCTTTGTGCTCGCAACGACGAGGCACACGCTGAATTATGTTTTAACAAGGTTGACTTCGGACTTCAACCCAAACGGATCAACCTTATTCTGACCAAGGTTGACGATTGTGTTTACTCCCCTGAGGTACAAGTATGAGATCTACGGTGAAGGCGGATTTTTTGCGCGTTACATGGGCGATTGGCGTGAATAGGCATGACCAATCCTTAACACCCAATCTCTTAGCTTCTCTTACGCAGAGAAATGTGTTATCTTCCCCTAAAAAGCGCGGTGCTTTGATTTCGTGTGATAATCTGCTCTCGAATGAAGTCATCTTTCAGCTTTTTGAGTATACCTGAATTGAAGGTCAAAACTACTTCCGTGTCTACGCCGTTCGTTGTTATGTACCGGCAGGCCATAAAAACAGGTTCACTGAAAATTTCACAGGTTCACTGACAACAGCGAGCGATCCAGGCAGAAGGGAATCGCTGCGAGCTGTGCTCACACTGCTGCATTTTTACAGTTGGAAGGGCTCGGGAATCACCGCCTGGAGATAGCAGCAACGCCAACTGCCAAGGGCCGGACACCGGGTGGCGCCTGCGCAATCTGCGTGGCTACGACGACGCCGACAAGAAGAAACGCCTCCTGCGCACAGCGTCAGGAGCGGGCTACAAAAGGACCAGCGGAAACCGAAGGCCTTCACAACAGCGAGCGATCCAGGCAGAAGGGAATCGCTGCGAGCTGTGCTCACACTGCTGCATTTTTACAGTTGGAAGGCCTCGGGAATCACCGCCTGGAGATAGCAGCAACGCCAACTGCCAAGGGCCGGACACCGGGTGGCGCCTGCGCAATCTGCGTGGCTACGTCGACGCCGACAAGAAGAAACGCCTCCTGCGCACAGCGTCAGGAGCGGGCTACAAAAGGACCAGCGGAAACCGAAGGCCTTCACAACAGCGAGCGATCCAGGCAGAAGGGAATCGCTGCGAGCTGTGCTCACACTGCTGCATTTTTACAGTTGGAAGGCCTCGGGAATCACCGCCTGGAGATAGCAGCAACGCCAACTGCCAAGGGCCGGACACCGGGTGGCGCCTGCGCATTCTGCGTGGCTACGACGACGCCGACAAGAAGAAACGCCTCCTGCGTACAGCGTCAGGAGCGGGCTACAAAAGGACCAGCGGAAACCGAAGGCCTTCACAACAGCGAGCGATCCAGGCAGAAGGGAATCGCTGCGAGCTGTGCTCACACTGCTGCATTTTTACAGTTGGAAGGCCTCGGGAATCACCGCCTGGAGATAGCAGCAACGCCAACTGCCAAGGGCCGGACACCGGGTGGCGCCTGCGCATTCTGCGTGGCTACGACGACGCCGACAAGAAGAAACGCCTCCTGCGCACAGCG
Organism: Haemaphysalis longicornis; assembly: GCF_048455015.1. NCBI lineage: Eukaryota > Metazoa > Arthropoda > Arachnida > Ixodida > Ixodidae > Haemaphysalis > Haemaphysalis longicornis. The sequence continues at coordinate 101,722,889 of NW_027526214.1, forward strand.
TCAGGAGCGGGCTACAAAAGGACCAGCGGAAACAGAAGGCCTTCACAACAGCTAGCGATCCAGGCAGAAGGGAATCGCTGCGAGCTGTGCTCACACTGCTGCATTTTTACAGGTTGGTGAAATACTGTTTTGTATTGCCCTAAACAAGCTTGGATCGCTCGCTGTTTTAGTGTTCTAGGGTAAGAGGAAAAGTGCATTCCCTGAAAGACAGTGGACATGCACTTGTCATCGACGTCGAACACACGGGTGTGAATTCTTTACTAGTGTGTTCTTGGGGGATTGTAGAGTGTAGGGTTGTGTGTGACTCGTGCTTCTTTTGTCAACATGAGCAAAGAAATCAAAGACGTGACTAAAACACTGGAAGATCTAAAGCGCGAGCTAAGGGCGGACCTCAGAACCCTAAAAGATAGCGTGAAGTATTGCAGTGACACGTGTGACGGTGTAAAGGAGCTCAGAAATGAAATGAAACAACTTCGAAATGAATTACTTGCGGCAAAAAAACAAAATGATGAGCTGGCTGCTGAAAACAGGCATCTGAGCGAAAAGATCGAACAACTGGAGCAATATCAGCGATCAAACAATTTGGAAATAAAGGGTGTGCCCGAGGAAGGTGACGCGTGTAACGTGGTGAAAAGAATTGGCGCCTTCTTGGACGAGCCGATTTCAGATGGCGATATCGACATATGCCACCGCGTGCCAACCTTTAGGCCACTCGAGAAAAACCTTGTTGTTCGCTTTGTTCAGAGGTCGAAGCGTGATAAGCTACTGGCAAAGGCCCGCAAAAACAAAATCACTACTAAGGACCTCGATTATGGTGGCAGTACTGCGCCTGTTTTTATAAACAGCACCTGACGAATTCGAACAAGAAGCTGATGGGTGCCGCAGTTGCAAAGAAAAAACAGGAAGGGTGGAAGTTCGTGTGGACAGCTGGGGGAAAAATCTATGCGAGACAGAATGAGGACGCGGATGCCATCAGAATAACCGGCATATCTGATCTTGAAAAAATCACGCGCTAAAGACCGTACTGCTACAATGTCAGATAAGAACGGAAACGCAATCGGTGGAAGCTGGGGAAAAAGATTGCTCCCTGTTCAACTCTGAAACTTTTAACAGAAAGTTTGGAAAGGAAGAACCTCTGTTCAAAACGCTACACTTAAATATCAGAAGCATTAAAAATAAGGTCGATAATCTGGAAGCATTTCTGAGATCGTTCTCTCTTGTCTTCGATGCCATAGTACTAACAGAAACTTGGCTAACGTCACACGATATACCACCCCACTTTCCAGGATACAAAGTTAAAACCTTATGCAGGAAAAATAAAAGAGGTGGTGGTATTGCCATTTACCTGCGAGATAACTTGCCACATGAGACCATTGCTGAACTAACAAGTATTGATACAAATATTGAAAGTCTGTTCATTAGGTTATCAAATGTTGTCATTGGTGCACTGTACAGGCCACCCTCTGGCATTCTACCTGAATTTATGACATTCCTGGAAAATACATTAGACAGTTTTGGACCCATGGCTGTACCGATTGTGATTCTTGGCGATGTTAACATCGATTCAAACTCTGATAGCCCTTCGTCAAGAGAGCTCAAAGACATCATTCATGCCCATGCTTTTCAAAATACGATAAGACGGCCTACTCGCGTGACGACTGCCACAGCAACCTGCCTTGATGTATGTATAACAAATACAGAAAATAGTAGTCTTAAATGTGGTGTGCTATCGTGTGACTTATCTGATCATATGCCAATATTCTGTCTTGCACCTGTAACAACCAAAAAATATTGCAGGAACAGTATATTTTTCACCCGGCAAATAAATAAACAGTCCTTAGAAAGCTTTGCTCACCGCATAGAGGTTGAAACGTGGGACCACGTGTATGACGACCGCAATCCTAGAACCGCATTTACAAGTTTTCGCGATAAGTTTCTAGAAATATACAATACCTCATTTCCACTGCGGAAATGCAAAACACAACACAAAAAAATTAGAAAACCATGGATTACTCCTCACTTGTACAAGACAATAAAAGAAAAAGATAGACTGTATTATAAATTTGTTAGAACACAGGAACCTACTTTATTTTCAGAATTTAAGCAATTCAGAAACAAGCTTAACACTGAGCTAAAAAAAGCGAAGTGCGAATATTATGAACAGAGATTCATGAGCACCGAGGGAGACCAAAGAAAAATGTGGAACTTAATAAACGATGTAATGAACAGAAAGCCTTTAAACAGCAATGTAAAAGAAGTTTTGATTAACAATCGCCTTGTCACTGGACAGGAACTCGCGAACGAAATGAACCGCCACTTTGTTAATATTGGTAATAGTCCAGAAGAAACTGACGGCGTAGATTCTTATACCTTGCAGCGTAGCCTGTCGTCATCCATAATGTTTGCACCTACATCACCGTGTGAAATATTTAAAATAATCCAGGATTTATGTAACCAGGCGGCAGCAGGATACGATGAAGTGAAAGCCCTACCCCTCAAGTATACTGCACATATTGTGAGTTCAATATTAACTCACATAATAAACAAGATGTTCGAAACAGGATACTTCCCAGACGAACTGAAAATTGCTAGAGTCACCCCTGTCTACAAGGGAGGTGGTGAAACAGAAATCAATAACTATCGACCTATCTCAGTTCTACCTATGTTTTCTAAAATATTTGAAAGGGTCATCAATGACAGGCTGACTAACTTCTTCGAAAAGCACCAAATTATAAACAACGCTCAATATGGTTTCCAAAAAAACAAGGGTACTGAAATGGCACTAGTTCATATTAAAGAAAAAATAGTCGGAAACATCGAAAAGAAATTACTAACACTGGGATTATTCTTAGACCTTAGGAAGGCTTTCGACACTGTCCAGCATAAAATTCTCTTAAAGAAACTTGAGTGCTACGGTGTGCGCGGAGTAGCACTAAGCGTAATGAAAAGTTACCTTGCTGACAGAACCCAGTACGTATGTGTGGGTAACATATTTTCTACTAAAATGAAAATAACCAGTGGCGTTCCGCAGGGCTCCATTCTGGGACCGCTCCTGTTTCTTATATATATAAACGACATAACCACGATACCTGGCTCAACTGACATGATCATGTACGCTGATGACACAAATATATTTTTTTCAGGGACAACAAAAAAGTGTCTAGAACAAGCTGCAAATTCCTACCTCATAAAGCTTTCTAACTGGCTCCATAACAATCAATTAAGTCTAAATACAAGTAAAACAAAGTATATTATATTCAAACCAATAAATAAAAGAGATCCCTACAACATCCGTATAACCTACAATGGTACCACACTAGACCGAGTTGTTGAACAGAAATTCTTAGGGGTCTGGTTTGCGGAAGACCTTACATGGACTGCGCATGTTAATAGCCTTAGATCCGACTTATCACGTGTTACCGGGCAAATTTATCAAATACACACAGTGATACCCAACTGGCTGAAACAGACATTATATTACTCCCTTTTCTATTCTAGGCTAAGCTACGGAATCCTGGTATGGGGCACCACAACCGCGTATAACTACAATAAGTTAATTATTCTGCAAAAGAAAATTCTGCGAATGTGCGAAAATGTCAAAGGTGATAGGCGCGATCTAAGAACACGACCACTCTTCATTAAATACAACATGCTGAAAGCCGACCAAGTTTATTATTTTAAGCTTCTACAGTGGATTTACAGGAGCGGGATATATAAATTACCATCTGAAAGTGCAGGCGAATATAATATCCGGAATCCAAAACGAAGGCCATTGCCTATAAGGACGAATTACGGCAAGCAGACTATTGATTTTCAGTCAACAAAAGTGCTAAATATGCAAGAACTGAGCATGAATTTTTCCGACGTCCCATACACCTTTAAAAAGAAGTGCAGGACGCTTTTAGTAAACACAAATGTTTCGGTGATAACTCGGTAAGCTGTATCTCTATGCAATGTACTTGTGGTGTTTTATGGACTAGAAAAAGGGGATAGAAACATCTTTGAAATGCTTTGATGTCTGCCAAAATCCATCGCCCTGAATGAACCTCAGTACAAATTTTATCTTTTTGGTTGTTTGTGTTTATCAATATGGCTTACATTTTTGTATTTGATTTTGTGTTTGTTACTTGTACGCTAATGAAAATTTCGGCGTGAGGGCAAGGCTGGTAATGTATAAACTGATAAATGCTCATGTTCATGTTTCTGTTTATTTTTTTTTATTTTTTTTATTTATCAATACTGTAGGTCTTCTGCAGACCCATACAGGAAGCGGGCATAAAACATCCCAGGTATCTGATTAGATACAAAGTCAAGGAAATACAATATTTCGAGGGAAGATACGCAGAACAGCGGAACACTTACAATAGCGAGTACATCGATAGTACTTTGGTGTTCTTCCCATACACGAGAAGAAGAAACAAAAATACTAGAAACCGCGTTCTACGCATGACAAACAAAGTATGTACAAAAAGTACAAAACACCACTGCAAAACACATTTTTTGCTGTCACAACAACAAGAACAACAACAAAAATAACTATTCAGGCTCTGTTACCTGCTCCACAAATGAACAAAATTGGTCAATATTTGTAATATTAACAGCTTCACTTGGTAGCGCGTTCCAAGCGTTCACAGCGCGAGGGAAAAAGGAATATTTCAATACATTGCTATGCGCACTGAAGGGACGTATGCATTTATCGTGGTTCGTCCTACTAGAACGGCGGCCAGGCAGATGAATATAGTCGTCTTTACAGATTTTAAGGTGACCGTGAAAAAGGAGATAAAAAAACTTCATGGAAGCAACGTGACGCCGGCAAGACAGAGTTGCTATGTGCGCTTGATTGCGCATGTCCGTTGCACTGTCATAAAGCTGTCACTGTCATTACTTTGTTGAAAGTGATAAGTGCACAGTTTCAATGTTTTCCTTTCTGCATTATGCTCCGAGTGACTCTGATAGAACTGTTTTAATGTATTCATTAATGTATTGATGTGAATTGATGTACTAACGTAGAAAGGGGGCCGGGACCCCGTCAGGCGGTTCTCGCCTTTAGCCCTGGTCTCCTGTTATACATGTACACTATTAAAGGAAGAATAAAGAAAGAAAGAAAGAAAGAATCTAGGCATCTTATTGTACGCGGCAACGAAATAGAATTACGTATGTTGAGGCCGCCAAAAATTTGATTTTGGCTACAAAAGTTTCTTGGGGATTGTCTGAAACTGAAAAATCTTAAAGGTAATTGCACAGATTGTTCGCAGCGAATAAATGGAATTACGTATGGTGAGGCCGCGAATTATTTCATTTTGGCCACAAAATTTCTAGAGATATTGTCTGAAACTGAAAATTATATAAGGTAATAGCAAATATTTACCAACAATAACTCATTGCAGTGACAAAAATAAAACACATATTTAACAAAACGTACCTCAAGCCAATTCTGAAAAAAAAACGTGTCTGAAAAGTTATTTCTTAACGATAAAAAACCTTTTAGGTATCGCAGATAGCTATAAAAGTTTTATGCATTTATCCAAGAACAATCAGCTTGGTTTCTATAAGGAGGTATTGAAACAGGACAAGCAAACTTTACTAACAGAATGGGTGTTGTTACGTTAGACCAGTAGTTAGAAAGTGAGAGAGAAAATGGCTTTTCTAGTAATGTCCCTTCAAGCGATTACCCATTAGTGGACGGAGGCGCACCAGGTGATCATGTGCCGTAGCCGTGGTCGGGAGCATTTTCTGGGGTGAGGAGCTTCCGTTCACCTGCCCTTAGGTAGTTGGAGGAATGGGTACGCGGACGCAGTGTAAAAAAGGGCCTTGGAAAATAGTGTGTGACTTGGTATCTCGTGCCTCATATGGTTTGCAGCTGGGATAGGGATATTCTGTGGAACAGAGGCCGGCGGCAGCATGAACTGGGTCCGGCGGCAGAATGGAAAGCACTCACTTCAAATTCTTATGATCTGTCTTGCAGATTGCTGCATGCACCGTAGCCTACAATGTTCAGGACAGCGCATCCTTTTCAAGTCACCTCAGCAGCGTATCCTCTTGGCAGGTCAATGAACGTTCTGTCATCTTTTTGTATGGCGAAGGTACTTTCTTGGTTACGGAGAAGAACCTCTTTGGCCACCATATAGGCTCGACTGGATGTGCTTGCGTGTGGTGAGATATATGGAACTAGACAATATCTGTGACGACACCGGAAAGAATAAAGGCATCGCGTCGTCCGCTACTCTTCAGTGGGTTTGGCGGCAGCATGGAACGGACTCGCTCGAAATTTCTATGCTTCGTCTTGTAGATAATCTTGAAGTACAATTTAAAAAGCTATAGATTTGGCGGCTATTTCTAAGTGCTGCTGCGGGACACTGCCGCTGCCCTCATGAATATGCGTAGTATGCCTTAGAATTTCTTCAGAAGGCTGTTGCTCGTGTGTGGAGTTAGGAGAGTAAACCTAGTCCTGAAATTGAATACATGTTGCGAAAATCGCTCTCGGGCTAGACTAAAATTACACTAGTGATAACAGGTCTTTCGTCGACAGTTTCCTTCGAAGAGCGATTAACTAAAATTGAGCTGTCTATTGTGTCAAAAACTGAAGCTCGGCTACGTGTGTCTGAACGAGAGAAAGCCATAGCTGACATTCCAGCAATTGTTTGTAAATTGGACGCCAAAACGACCATTAAAAATACGTATCGTATATATAACCTGCTCAACTAAGGCCTAGCTGAAAACTCTGATAAAAATTTGGATGTGTTGCTGGAAACGTTAACTGGACGGATTACATCAAAACTAGAAATTAGGTGTCGCGATATCGAAAGGTGTCATATTCTGGTAAAAGACCTAGCAGTAGCCCAAGGCTGATTTTATTGATTTGCTGGATTTTAGATCAAAGACAGCTATTTTAAGAAATGCAAGTAAGTTTAAGGGCACAAAAAATATATAAATGAATACTTTTGTGTGGGCGTGAGGCAGATAGGCAGGGAATAGTGGAGATTTCCGCCGAGGTAAGGAAGGATGCGGAAAAAGCCGGAATGCACTACGACCACCTGTTGGTGGACAAGGTTTGTTATTCTGTGGATGAGATCGATAAAGCTACCGTTAAATAAAGACGTATGTTGCCTGCTACAGACAATGACTGACAGGTTGGTGTGAAGTACTTTACGCTTCTCAATTTGAATGCGCGTAGCCTAGTTAATAAAATTGGTAACATTATCTGGCTTGCTGAGTGTCATAATCCATATGTTATCTTGGTGAATGAGATTTGGTTAAATGAATGTATCCTTGATCATGAATTCTTGCACCCTGACTACACAGTTCTAAAAAAAGGTAGTCCTTCTTACCATGATAGCGGAGTTGCACTGTTTATTTAAAGTGGTATTGAAAAGTGGAATTGAATTAAACTGGATATCACATTGTAAAAGAGCTTAAATATTTGTCATTACAACCAGAACTTTCAAATACCGAATCTACACAGTGCACACTAATACGTGATGTTGTCGCTATTGTTGGTGGTGCTCTATAGCATCCCCCTAACTCTGTCGGTGGCTTTTTTGAGTATCAGTGGCTATATTGTCGGAGAAAAGCATAATTGATCTAAACTTGCATTGACCGGTCACTTTAATGCCCCTTCTATATATTGGCATACGATAACATCAACGGGTCATGACAGAATAATTTGTGAATCTTCAATTATATGTCACTAGGTCTTGATAAATCGCAGATGGTATGGTTGATTAGGATGCACCCTGGGATTCTGTTCTAGACCTTGATTCTGCCTAAAATATTTAAAGAATGAAAATCAGTGCAGAGTTGTCGATGGATTTTCCGACTGTAAGGCTGTTATTGTGGATTCAAATGTTGTTCGTAAGCCCGTACGACCACCGTTTAAGACTGCTGAATTTCGAGTGCGGAGGCAGCATTTGTATGGTTGTTAAACTAGCTTCATGCTTTGACGATTTCGTACCTTGTAGGGCCCACTGCAGTATTGATACGTTGACTAACCAATTTTACAGCATAGTAATGAATGTATAGCTCTGTATGTTCCCAACAAGAGCATAAATCGTAATGCCGAACACCCATGGTATACCAGGTCAATTATAAACCTTAAACAAGGGATAACGCGACTGCGAAAACGACGGAGGGCACACAATGATGACGGGGATTCCTAAATTACCTTCCTTAAGTCGGGACTTAAAGCAAGGTAGGTGATGCGAGAAAGTTTATTACCACGTCAAGCTCTCTAATAAAAATATTTTTATTAAGTTTTGGAATGATAAAAACTACTATTGCCTCTTCATCAACTTTTGTGATAAACGATAGGTTAGATGATAGCTGATAAATGAAGCCTTTATAAATATTTTAAAGTGTATTTAAAGATGACAATAAAACGACCCCTTACATTCGTATCAGCGAGGAAATTGATTATCATCAAGAAATTGAAATTAGTTATACAGGCTTTCTTGCCCTTCCCTTAAGTATCTACTCTACTAAAGGTGCCCGGCCGGATGACAGACTAAACATGTTTCGAAGCGTTGTGTAGAATAGAATGTTCGTTATTTATTCATAATTTTTGCCTAATCGTTTGAAAAATGGCGACTGTGAGTCCTGTGTTTAAATTGGTTAATAAACAGCTCAGTTCCAACTACAGACCTATTTCTTTAACGTGTACCTGTTGCAAGCTTTTAGAGCACATAATTCTTATATAAACATATACCTCAGTGCCTCTCTAATAACAACGTATTGTCGCTAATCATCATGGTCCCTGCTCTTGTTTTTCTACAATTACGCAGCACATTAAATTCACTCCCGACATCGCTACAGGTTGACCCCATGCTCATAGATTATAGCAAAGCATTTCATGTGATCTGCGACTGAAAACTTCTCATTAGACTCCGAAATAATAATAAAGATGACAAAACACTTGGCGGCATAGCTGATTAGCTACGTTTGATGTCACAATTTGTTACTTTTGAGCGTGCTGAGTCACTGCATCTGATATGTAACGGTTGGCTTTCCATCAAGCAAGTAATTCGTCATGAAGTTTAAAGGGTGCCCTACTTTTTCCAAGAGACAATATTTTTGTAATAAAGAATATTATAATAAGTAAAACCAGGAGCGTTACAATAACCATGAAGTCGGATCGCACAATATGATGTTAATCAATTCCTTTCTTAAAATGACCAGGTGACGATTGGCGAAGTAACCAATGTGAAAATCGAAATGTGTTGGTGATAGAAGGTGTGCCTTTTTGAAGTAGGGTACCATCCGTGGTTCAACGTTATTTTAATACCTTTACTACAAAGTGGAATTATAAGAATTCGTCTTTAGTTTTAATGGCGGTCGTATTCTCTTTTGAAAGAGAGGAATATTATGCTTAGTTTCAGTTCTTGGCTGAACAAATTGGTTAAACGCATTATGTTGAGATTATAGGCTAGAATCTTATATATATAACAAAAGTCTTGCCTTAGTGCACATTCTTGTTGTGATGGTTTGCCCTCGGTGTTTCAGCCTTGCGTTAAGACTTGTACAAAATCACTAAGCGCTGAATATAAAACGTTCAGCTCTTCAGGACGTCCAAAAACGATAATAACTCCGCCCTAAATATTGTGAACATGCCATAATAAAAACTCGTAGGAGCAGAGGAAAGCTGGGGCGTATAATTAGCACTTTTGTAAAACTTAACACTCGTTTGTATCTCGTAGTACAACTTAAACTAAAACGGCAAAACATCCAGCACAACGAAATCGCCAACCCCTCTAGCTTGGTTACGGTGACAACATCGAATGGAGCTACTAATGCTTTAGTTCTGTCCAATGGCACACAGTAATTCATCATTTCCCCACTTTAACGCAGTGAAGTTTCATCTACCATCCTCGATCTTGAAGCCACGATGAAATGTATGCGGGCTACACGAAAGATACTGTTGATAATGCATTTGCTACATTACCCCACATTGTAAATTATTATTTAAAGTTGCTGTGTTCGCGCACGAGCTGAAGAAAGTAAATTACTTTACATTCTAATGCTGGGGATATTACGTCTTTCATTATTCTTACAAAATTCCATGTAATAATGTTTATGCCAAGTGATAAAAAAGGTTATTATGCCACATACTGCGTGTTCAACATCCTATCGCCACGGTTGTTGGGTTCCCCCATTTTGTACTTCCATCGCTTGGCACTAACTGAGCTTACCGTTAATTCTGGGAAGCCAATTAATGAAGGTACATTTGCTGGAACAGTTTTTATAAATTTTAGTGGGGCATTCGATAACATAAACCACGACATTCTTTAAGAAAAATAACCACATAAAAATAGTTCTACCCTGTCTTCATGAAAAATCCGGCGAGCTCCACGAAGTGAATGATGATGAGAGGGGCAAAGCTAAAGTGCTTATCAGTGAAACCATGAAACACTCTCGCACAAATTATATAAAGACTCGACGCGTTGTTATAGGTCTTGACGGCGCGCACCATCTGGGTGAGTGAAGCACCTAAGGCGCGTTCATAGCCATTGCTCGCGTGTCGGTTTGTAGCGCAGTGGGAAGAGCGCCACGTACCTCCCGTCGCGGCCAGAGAATCATGGGATTGAAACCAGGCGCCGCCGCGTCAACACCACCACTCCTAGCTCGCAAAGCTTGAGACTTCCCCCTGCTCTAGTGACAAGCCCATCGACGACGTCGATGTTTGTGATGATCATGTAGGGCTCGTTTGGGACGATGAGAATCTCCATGGGTAAGTTCGAAAATTAGGCGTGTGACATTTTAGCCACCTTGGCCGTCGCCAACTGCAGAGTGCCTTGTTTCGCGTACCCCCGGTACGTGTCTTGAGCTTGCAGACGACGAACGAAAACCTTTTCTTCTTGCTCTGCTTCTTGTTGTATAGCAATGAACGCGTTGAACGTTCTGACCTCTTAGTCCAATCTTTGCTTGGCCAATCCCTAGGGACATCCTGCCAAAATCATCATTAGCGGTATGTACACGCCGCAACAAGGAATGGGACAGGGCCCGACCAGTAGGAGGTTCGCCCCTAAAAACTTGCTTTATGGAGAAGAATTTGTTTACGAAATGCATGACCGGATATAAAATAAGTAAGTACACGAGCCCCACATGGGTCAATTTACGTCTCATTTTATTTACAATTAACATGACTACTTGCGAAACGACATAACGTTCTCTACCGGCTCCCTACTCTACAGTGACGACACAACCGTTAAACACCTACGAAGATATTCACGAAATAACAGAGCAGTAACTCAAGGACCTCAAGAAACTTTGCGTGAGGCCCTACATAAATATTGTAGTAAATATTGCGTCTACAACCCAATTGATGATATATATTTGCCGCAAGGCTAGTACAATATTCTGGTCAATCACAGTAACCAACATCCTTTTATCATGTAATTGGTGCGTGTTTCTTCCAGCAAAATTAAACGGCCTATAAAATAGCGTCCACAATCAGTGTTTAAAAGAGGCAGTGTATGGTATCTGAGTTTTATTAAAAACGCGTTTAAATGTAATCTTATGAAGGGTCATTTTAATTTACATTACGTGCATTCACGGGAACTTAATGAGTGATTGAGTGAGTGAGTGAGTGAGTGAGTGAGTGAGTGAGTGAGTGAGTGAGTGAGTGAGTGAGTGAGTGAGTGAGTGAGTGAGTGAGTGAGTGAGTGAGTGAGTGAAAACAATATATTAAGACGGGCTTGAGGGGCTTAATTGTTCCGCGCTCTCCCGGTGGAAGCCTTCCCTAGTCGGGAAAGCCCTTGTCCGCGCTCGCTATCCTGGCAATGTCCACCGGGCTACGCTGAAGTTAGAGATCGGTGCTAGTCACGAGGCCCACCCACTGGCTTACTCTGGTGAAGATAGTGTAAAAAATGGGGTTTTCTACCCCCCCCCCCATATCAAGTGGTAGAGGTGACAGTTAAGCAACAGAAATCCCAGGTAGATAGTAGAGAGTGCGCTGGCGTGAAGGAGAGAAGCGTTGGGAAAATAAATCGAAGCCAGCGAAAGGTACTCACCTCGGCTACAGATAAATGAGGGTATGGTGGGACAGCTTTCGTCGTTTTGGAGGTAATAAGCGAGAATATCCGTGTAAGAAGTAAGAGTAGCGGTGTAGGGAGAGGGAAGGGCTTACGTGTCGTGAGCTTCTTCGCAAACGGCTTGTTGGGTATGAACGCGGGCACTGGCGTATGCTGCGTCGTTTGCTTGCAACGACTCTGTTCCGGTGGGACCGCTGAAGTACGTTTCCGCGAGCTGGCGCTCACTTTGCACACTTTTGAGGGTCGATGAAGTAATGCGACCTAGCAAGACGTTGCGGTGTACTGCTTGGCAGTCGGTCATCACCGTCAGGTGGTCGTTTCTAGTTGTGGCGACCAGAGAAATGGCAAGTACTTCTGCTGCTTCAATATATGTCTTGGGAACGCCGGGGACCGTCAGTTGTGCATCAGTTGTGTCGGTGATGATCACGACCTAGGCAGGTCGTTGAGGGTACGGAGAAGCCTCCGTTTAACCAGTAAAGGGGAAGTTTGGAAAGGGTTTTTCAAGAGCTAGTATCCGGGCTACTCGAAGTTCCTTGTCATAGATGAGGTGCATACCTAGAGGAATGGGTGCGACATTGATGGCATGATAAATGGCCAGAGGGAGCCGTTCTTTGTTTTAATTTTAGGTCAAGCCTGTAGCCAGGCCGTGTAAGTGTAACCTTGCCGGTTAGTGTGGGATTGAGTGACATTTTTTGGGAGATGCGATAATGTTTCGGTTCCTTATTATAAACGCCGAGTTGAGGAAGTTTTTTTAGTGCTATTTTTGGGGGTAGTCCACGGGCGACCTTGAAGGCTTGGCGTATAGCAATATTCAGTTTTTCCTTCTGTGCGGGTTTAAGGGCCAAGTGAGGGGCCGCACTTTACCTGGGTAATGAGGAGGGAGTGCATAATGCAAAAGGATGTCAATTTCTTGTAGTCGAAATCGCTAATGAGAGACCATACGTTAGGTTGCATCAGCTGGCTGAGAGTATGTTGCAAGAGAAAAATAGTCTCCGGGCGTGTGCCATCTTTTGGTATGGTGAGGCATAGGATACGTATGCGTGGGACACATGGGATGGTTTAGTAATTGATGGTAAGTAAGGAATCTGGTATGGGAAGAGTACAGTTTATTATGTGTTTTTTTGCAGTCTTAAAAGTGGACATTTTTCACAGCCGTACTCGAGCCCGCGAGCTTGCCGGTATTATTTTATCACATTAATGGATACTTGTAGGGCATCTTGTTTGTCGCCAGGAGATCATATGGAGACGCAGACCTTAGGTCATCCTCTTATGTAGCGTGGCGCAGGTTTGGGAGGCTATTATTAGGGGTACTAAGTTTTAATGCTGATGTTGAAGAGTAGTGGCGATACTACGAACCCATGTGGAGTGCATTTGGTACGGTTTTGAATGCATCAGATTGAAGATGTTAGATGGGCATTGTTGCTGTGCGATGCGTGAGAAAATATACGAAGAGTTAGAATCTGCAGTTGCCATAGCTAGTAGAAGAGAGGCCTTAAAGAATGGCTAAGTGTGAAAGGTTTTTGAATGACACCTTAATGTTAAAGAGCACGAAGACCGTTAACGGTGGTTCTGACGGTTGTACGGTACAGCCTCCTTGAGGTGCAGTAGTATGTGTTATGTTTTAGATTTGCACAAAAACCATACATCGTGTCACAAAGTAGCCATTGTCTTCAATGCGGGACGAGAGCCGGTAGCGAATTACTTGTTCATAGAGGGTGGCTAAACATGAAGTCAGAAAAAGAGGCTTTAGATACATGAGGTTCACCTGTTTGTCATGTGTAGCAATGAACCCACCAGCCATTACTCAGTGAGGTAGTCTAGAAAGTTTTTTGAGACAGCATAATCAAGGTTTTGCCGCAGTTTAATTGGGTATTTTGTCTCGATCTGCTGTGGTGTTGCGCTGCAAACGTGCGCTGCCTGCTTGATTTCAGCAAAGGAAAAGGGGATGTCCATTTCAGGGTTCGGTTAGCTTGCGTAGTTTGGTGCCTGGATGGGTGAACCTGAGGTGTGGCCACAAAGGCTTGCCTAAGTACTTCCAACAAGTCTTCTTTAGCCCCTGTAATGGTGAATTATTTGGTGGAGCTGGTCTGCTGCAAACGCCCAAGATTCGCAGGCCCTCTTAGGGAGCGCCGCATGCACCATTTGTGGTGAGTTCGCAGTCTTCCTTGCAGCTTCATGCAGCCCTAGGTACAGTTTTTCGGCTGAGATGACGAGCCCAACCTTCGGAATGTGTGTAAATATTGTAGATGATTGTAATATGGAGGCCGCTGGCACGAGAACAAGGGCATGGGCCTAGCTCGTACCTTCCGTTCGGGCAGTTGCTGGTCGCCTGCCCAGCGAAGGAGCAACCGGCTGTCGGCATCTCTTCTTGCGCCGCATCCGCACACATTCTGGTTTCGAAACCCGGGAGACGACTGATAAGGTGACCTCATCTGACACTGGGTAGACGTCTAGGACGCTAGGCCTGAGATTACCCAGAAGCTTCGCAATTCTGAAGGCCTCATTGTCGAATACGGTCCGCTGACGCTACTCGTGTGGAGGACACCCGGTCGCCTCGTTTTGCCGATCCTCCAGAGACGGAAAAGCTCCGCCACCAGCGTGGTAAGGTTCGGGCCGAAATAACAAAAAGAATCGCCCCAATTGAATCCCTGCTGCTGGATCCGGCCACGATTGTGGTTGCTCTTCCAGGGCCGCTGATTCCGGTCAGATGAGGTAGGAAAAGATAAAGACTGTTGACCGCATGATTCAGGAGGGTCTATGCGATGAGGCCTTCGTTGAGACCAGTTTGCCGCGTGCGAGTACGATGCCAACGTGGCGGACATTCGGACGCGCGTCGGTTTTCCACAAGGCCCGAGGGTACTTCACACGCTGTCCCTGAAGATTATGAAACTGGAGGTCGCCCGAGCGAGACCTCAAGCGCCACGCTGCAGCAGCCGCCTGCCCCTCCCATTTTCACAAGCACGCGCTTCACTCGCTGCTCAAGCTGCACATCCTGATATTTTCTGGTTACCGGCGGAGGTCGGAGGCACTTTGCGATCATTTTGACACCCCATTCAGTGCACTCCCGCCTTAACTCGAATCAAGAAGTTCTAGTATTTCTTACTTACTTGCCAGGCAAGGCGAAGGCATCAATCGAAGGGATCCCACTCACGGAGACCAACTACGATGTGGCGATAACCACTGTCACCGCCCCATTTGCTAAGCCGAGCAGCTGATTGAGGATTATATTGACTGCTTGCTCGCCTTCTCCCCTGTGCGGAGCTCGGCTGATGTCGAAAAACTCCAAGACCTCTACGACCACATAGCATTCTGTATGAACACGTTGGGCAGGTTGGGTGTCGGTGCGACGGAGTATACGGTGGCCCTTCTCATCTGCTAATGAAGCGCCTGCCATCCAAACTCGGTATCCTCTGCCGGCCGAAGGTTAAGGAGTTATCCTCGGCATCTGCGCCGGACGGTGCAGTCAGCTCGTGGGAAAGGTCTAGGGAAGTGTCAGGACATTTTGGGCTTCCTCCGGTTTCAGGTAAAGGTCCGCGAGGATGTGCAGTTTGATCCTCCGAGTGGTCCGTAGCGGCACAACTTTGACAGATACGAGCCGGCGGCTTCAAACCCGGTTCCACCACCCACCATGGCCTTGCCTTCTGCTTTGGCACAGCCAGTCTTGCCGACAGACACTCAAACTCCATGCCGGTCATCGTGTTGGCTTTGCGCTGCATGCGACCACAAGCTGGCTGAGTGCACAGCACCTTTGACGATGGGCGGAAAAGAGAAAGCTTTCTATCTGCCAGCGCTGCTTCCTCGGTGGCCAGTGCAACCATGTCTCCCGTGTGTGCCGCACCGCGAGAAGGCTTGTTGGCGCTCGCTGCTTATGACGGCATCTGACATAACTGTGCGGCGTTACTCATGAAGACACAGTAGGCGAAGGATGGGTTTCATTTTTTGATGGCGGTCTTGACCGTGGAGTGCTGCTTCGTGGCCTTCTTGACAGCGGAAACCAGCGCACGTTCATTCGCCGCGATGTTTTCCCCGCCCTGGTCTGTACCATTAGGGGAACCGAGCGGCTCTCTCTTATCATGTTTGGCCATACCCGTCCAACGGATATCGTTCAGTGCAATGTCGCCTGAGTAACCCGAAAGAGTCACCATGACGGCCACGTCGTGACGATCCACGCTTTAGAAGTTCCAGAAATTGATATATTACAACTGTCCGCCCGTCAACGAAGAGCATCTCCGCTCAGTGGAGTCCCGCGGTATATCCGCGACGGTTCGTTACCTGTCCCGCAAGTTCTCCAACGAAATAGTCAGCGTGTTGATAGGCTCCGACCTATTTTCGGAGGTGCCGTCCGGAAGAATCTGGCACGTGACTCTCAATCTGACTGCCTTCGAGACATTGTTTGGTTGGATGCTGCAAGCAACAGGGGCTGTTACCAACAGAAGCGCAACTGAATTCTGTTCTAATTCGATACAAGCCTGCATGGTCACGCAGCCTTTCACAAGCATGTTTAGTAATGTCATGGCCTGTGACGGAAATGAGGGCAGATACCCGCGCAAAGGTCCCCGCTGCTTCACCCGACGCGATACTCCTCGGGCGCCGAACCAACCACGCAAGCGAAGGCATCAACCAGCCGGAACAGCTACTATAGAGAATTTTAGGCAGAGGAGCTAGAAATGAGGTAAAGCGGCAAAACGTCGAACGTCACTTTGAGGTGAATTGTTCGTGTGAAGCAACAGGGCTTTTTCCGGCGGCGCGATTGCGTCTCTGCGCCGGGTACGGCCCCAATGCGCCCTCCGTCGCCTGGCGCCAACGGAAAAATGCCAGCGGTTCGACAACAAAAATACATGTGGCTAAGAATCTAGGTTTGGTTAGTTCCAGTGACTAATGGTTGATATACTATTAGTTCAAACGTAGACTGTACCATCTTTGCTGTCCTACTTGTGCAACATAAAAAGCGTGCGCAAATCTGAGATGCCGCCCTCGAAATACAAAAGCAGCCAGAGAGCCCCACTCGTGGCGGGAAGGTGGCGTCCACTGACATAGTCTGCTTCAGCATTCCTTGTAGTGCTTTATTTCAGCCTCTGTACGGTTTGTAACTAGGGCAGTCTTTAATATTAAAGGCTTTTCAAATGTCCAGCACTTCTATATATATATTTTACAAAACAAAATTGGAGAATTTTCACTATATATTCGCTGATATTAGTTTTTTGTTAGTCGGGTGCGTATAAGAGCATGTAAACAATGCAAACGCGCTTGAAGTGCCATTTGTTGTGCTGCTCCGCAAGCCGCATTCTCTCCCCACCAGACGGTGACAATTACGAGTAGCCTACTCTCAGTGTGCCAGCCCAGCGGATTCCGCTCCTCAAACACTTCTTTCTCTTTCAGCGTGCCTCGTGATTAGCACTGTTGGACAACAGCGTCACCGGCAAACATGGCTAAAAGAGCCTCCAACCATGCTTTTGGTATTCGCCCTATGAGCGTTTTTTTGAAGAGGGAAGGTCCATTCTTCAACTTGAAATGTTTCCCGAGCGACGTTTTCAGCGGTGTATTTCACGCTTATGTACGTGCTCATCACCGGTAGCTGGTTTATGCGTGCACGAGTTCGGGGTAGGGGGGTGCGAGAAGTGGCACAGGCACGCACAGCTGGGCTCCATGCCGTCAAGTAAGGAAGGCGACAGTCCGTCTACCATCGTTTTTTGGTACCATGGGGTGTCGTCGAGGTCGCCATAGGGGACCAAAGTTTGGCTTTGAGCCTTGTTTTCAAAAGTGAAAAAGTTCTTTTGGCCACTGACATCATCGTCATGCTGCGGAGAATGACAAGCACGTATGCAATCGTGTGGTCTATAGCCAAGCCTGAAAAAGGCTTCAAATTTATCGGTATCATGGATTGCCTGGGAAACAATGACATGAACTCGCTTTTGTCGGATGAAGAGGACCAATGCGTTGTATTACTGAAAGGTATGTTCTCTGAGAAGGATTTAAGAGAAGTGGATAAGAATTTCAGAGTAACAACAGCGCTTGTTTGAGTCCCCCTTTTTGCGTCTGCGTCGAGCTTTTGCGCTGTTAGCCATCAAAGAACAGTACGAACTAGCCGAGCCTACGACACTCCAGCATTTGATGATGTCTTATAAGCCCTTAACAAAGGGGAAGGGGTGCGTTCGGATTACCAACACCTAAAGAACTTTAAGGAATAATAAACCTCATATACCTAAAACACCTCGATGCATGAGCCATAATTTATTGCCTCAGAACATTCCTTCAAATATAACTCATTCGTAATGCAAAACATTGGGGTAAATTGGTGGTATGTAACACAAACTGAGTGTATGTATGGAGAAGTGTACTATTACGGGCAATATGAAAGGGAACACAGGAACGCGTGGAAAACATCCTCGAAACTGACTCGGAGCGATACGCGGATGGCGCTTTGGAAAACAAAGGGGGAAAGGAGGGAGCTGTTCCACGAACTGTTGGCACTCCCACCACGCTGGCATTTCTACAAAGCAGCAGTTTACGTCATTTCGCCGATAATATGGTATCTTCTGACAGCCGATAAAACGCACGGCGGGAATGGGAACAGTTGTTAGAACAGCGTCCCCCTTTCCACTCCGTTTCTGACGACGCCCGCTGGGTATCACTGCAAGATGGGTCTGAAGGTGTTTTCTACGCTTCCCTGTGTTCCCTTTTATAATACTCATAATAGTACATTACATTTAGGGTAATAATAGAATGAAAACCTGATGGGTTGAGGGACTACAGACAATGCACAATATTTGGTGGTGCCGTCGGGCAAGATGTAAAAATATCTTCCCACACGGGGTAAACCACCATAAACAAAAACTAGAAATTACAGTTTTCAAACGTCGGAAGCGGTTCGGAAGGGTTCTTTTAAGTACTTCCGTTTCTGGTTCAGTTTCGAAATGACTGAAAAAATTCGGGTTCTTTCCGGTTCCTGTTTTGGGCAAAAATTTTATTCGGTTTTGGGTGGTGGTTTGGTTCGAATTCGGGTTCAACAACCTGCTTTCAACACGCCGTGTAGAGCAGCAGCAATCTGCATGCGCGAGCGGAGTTCACAGCTCCTACCCTACTCGGTGTCACTGTGTTCACCTCTAAGCAATATGAATGCCCGCGTTATCTGCTTAGTTCTCATTCTGGAAACAAATGTAAAATGTGGATAAGTCACCGATAACCTGCTGCCATCATGGTTGTCAAACATAAGTTGAAACCAAGTCGTTTGACGCTGTCATTTTTGCTAGAAAAGCAGGCAGTGCCCAATAACGTGACTATACTAAGATCACCCTACCCTACCGTGAAACATTCCAATTTCTTGCTACATAAAAAGGTGCAACTTGTTCCGCCAATTCAGACGACCGCATCACATGCATTGCAGCCGTTAACCACTTGGCTTGATGAAACCGAAAGCCTTTTTAAACAGACCACGTTTGCTGAGCTGTCTGTAACTGTGAATCCACACAGAACCCTTAATCCCTCTCATCGCGTCATGTCAGAGAAGGCTTAGTCTGAGACTGAGGTTGAACTTCTTCAGGTAATTCAACATCCAGGGGTAACTTCCATAAAATGAATTCTATTTCGGAGAGCAAGTGAAGAAATCCCAACACAGCATCTTGTCCTAGCATTTGATTTCACAACCCCACTCGAAAATGTCAAAGTGGGCTTCGTAAGCTGTAATGTACGGCCATTTGTACTTAATTCCAGAAATCTGTTTAAGTGCCAATGATATGGTCATGGAACTCAGTCGACGTCGAGGAAGGCTGACTTGTCCTAATTGTGCACAGGCTGATCATTCGTCAGATAACTGTCGAAAAAGCAAGGTAAAATGACCGAATTGCAGAAGCCCACACGCTGCTTATTGACGAACGGGGCCAAAATTCAAAGCTGAAAAACAAATTTTTCAGGTGGAAATAAGAGATATAAAGCACCTTTCCTGAGGCGCGCAAAAAACAAAGGATGCTTTCGGCCACATCGTATACAGATGCGGCCCACCGGGGGCTGGAGCGGAGTTTGGTAAGCACAGCGACTCAGTGTAGGCTCGTTGCTGATGTGTTGCTGTCCCAGACCTTGGCTGAACAGCCACCTGCTGCCGCTACGATTCCTGTAGAGGCTGTTGTGGTCCTGTATCTAGACTGAGTGCCTTCGGCAGTCCAAACTCGTGAGAAATCGCCGAGTGTGCCGACTCCAATGAACAGAGTCCAGTAGCTCCGAACCCTTCATTATATGATTCAATGACACAAAACATGATTGAATGAAACGGCTGAGGATTTTTTAAAACTCTTAATTATGCGCCCATGATACTGCATGCTAATCAGCCAAGTGTCTTGTGTCTGGAGGAAACTCACCTTACAGTAAACAGACGAACTTTCTTCATAGATATACGATATTCACACTCTTCGATACTCTTCGATATACGATACTCACGCACTCTTCGGGTGGGGTGGGCGTTGTCGCCCAAAAATCATGAGAATACCACCTTGTAAATTTATACGCTGCCCTTCAGGCCCTAGCTATCCGCACTATAACATTTACTACGTTGATAACCGTATGCTAGCTCTACATCTGCCCTGGCTTCCAGCTTTTGAGCTCTGAATTTGAGGGTCTTGTAGATCAGGTACCCGAACCCTTCCTTCTCGTAGGCGACCTCAATGCACATAAGACACCCTGGGACTGTTTCAGCTTGTATGCCCGTGGTCGCTCCATTGAGAAATTTCTAACATCTTCAGGACCACGCTAATTTAACAAAAACATGCCCACATAACTTAACGTAAGACTCAAAACACACTCATATCTCGACTTGGCTATTGGTCTGATCTACTCTTTCCATTTATAGAGTGGTAGGTTGCACTCACTCATTAGGTTGTGACCAGTTGCCAACCACATTACCATACATAGCTAATACCCAAACTGTTCCCCTTCAAAATAAATGTTCAATGAAGCTCGAGCAAAGCGGAATACATTTACAGAAATTACCACACACATCCATAACGCACCTACACGTGGAAGAAGCTGCGCAACTATTCACGGCAAACCTTCTCGACACCGCCGAAGAGTGCATTGCCAAGGTGTCCGGTGCCCCCCAGCAACCCAAAAAGGCCCTGGTGGAACGAGAACTGCCGGCGAGCGCGAGATGCTCAGGAGAAGGTCTTAGTACCCAACGTGTGTAACCCACGTCAGAGAACCTGATTTTCTTTAAACAGGCAAAAGCACTTAGGAAGTTCATGCGCTCTCATGCAAAAAGGGAGAGTTAGAACATTTTCCTCATATGTATAAATTCAAAAACAGACACTCACAATGTCTGGAAACATACCAAAACTCAAAGGACAGCAACCACACAGTCTGTCACTGGTTTGTACAATGGGTGACACTCAGAAAGATCAGGCTAACACACTCGCACAATTTCACCACGTGTTCACTTCAGCAAACTGGACAGACTTTCATAAGGGATAAAATGTCGTGTGAAAAGAAGTCCTTGGGTGACAAACAACTCGCACATTTTGTACGATGTCATATTTTCGATCGATGAGAAGAAGGCTGTTGTGAACACATGTAGGCCTTCAGCTCCAAGCGCAGACAACATTACATACCAAATTTTACTATACTTACATGCACATACACTCGAAGCACTCCATTTATACAACAAATTCTGGCTTTCGGCGCAGCTTTCCAAGACCTGGAGGGGACGCAATGTAGTGCCTTTCCTGAAAGAAGGGAATGAGTTATCGTCCATTCGCCCTGAGAAGCCTCCTGTGCAAGCTCCTGGTGAAGGTGATTACCAGGAGGCCCGTGTACGGTTAGGAGTACAACGGTCGTCTGGAAAGCTGACAGGCAGGCTTCAGGGTGGGGCGATCTACCAACAATAAAATTGTTGCATTATATTCATGTTGTGGGAATTGCGGAGCTCCGCCATCTTTCCTATCCCTCTCGGCCCGCCGCGGAGGCGAGAGGGGTGGTACCTCTCTCTCCGCGGTCGCGCGCTTTCCCCTCCGGGAGGATCCCCGTGAGAGCGGGGGGGCGCGGCCGAACCCCTCACGTGACAGGTTTTGCCCGGAAGCTCCGGCGACCTGGTCCGAGGCGGGCGACGGAGGTAGGGCCTCTTTGGACACGAACCATCGTCGGGAGCGGCCGTAAGTACGACTCGCTCCTTTTTGGCCTTCCTTTGTCCACCCTCGCGCCTGTCTCTCCCGCCCTGGCTAAGGTGGTCGGCGGTGTAGAACGACGCGCCCGACGTCTCCTTTATTGCATTGCAATAAACGTCGGAGTGGGCGAATTCTGTGTCCTGTGTTCCTTGCTGTTCGCTGCCGATACGCCAAGTTGGTGATCCGCGGCGGTGTTCAGTGGAGCTAGCCTTGCGGCCGGATCTCGAGGATCGAGCTAGGCCGCCGTCAGAACCCTGGTCCCCACATTGTTGGCGCCCGAACGTGGGACTCGTTTTCAAGTGAACTCGAGGTTCGCTAGCTCCGAGGAACATGGCGCAGGATTATGAGTTCGGAGATTTGATGCTGTTGGCCGACCTTTGTGATCATGCCCGGGAGGTCCCGCGATGCTCTGCATCAACAGCGCCCACCGCAGCCGCAGGAGCTGCTCGGGTCCCCCTTCTCCACAGCCCCTACGCAACCGCGAGTGCGGCTTGCGCACCAACGAGAATTTCGGAAAGTTCTGAATTCCGCGAGCGCTATACGTCAGGTGACGCCGCGCTTTCAACCACCATGCGCCGGGCCTACGCAGATGCTGCGGCTCGGGCAGCAACGAGAATTTCGGAAAGTTCTGAATTCCGCGAGCGCTATACGTCAGGTGACGCCGCGCTTTCAACCACCATGCGCCGGGCCTACGCAGATGCTGCGGCTCGCGCACCAACGAGAATTTCGGAAAGTTCTGAATTCCGCGACCGCTATACGTCAGGTGACGACGCGCTTTCAACCCCCATGCGCCGGGCCTACGCAGATGCTGCGGCTCGCGCGGCAACGAAAGTTTTGGAAAGTTCCGAATTCCACGAGCGCTCTACGTCAGGTGACGCCGCGCTTTCAACCACCATGCGCCGGGCCTACGCAAATGCTGAAGCCCCATGCGGCGCGCCTCTCGTGCAAGTGAGCACGCAGGCGCCCGTAAGCGAAGGAATGACTGTGGATGCAGCTTCCATCGCGAACGCTCTCGCAAGCGCCATGCAGCAAGTGCTGCAGGCGGCGCGCTCACCCGCTCCCAGGGTGCAGCTACCGATGCCGACGTATAGCGGTTATAGCGATCAAGTGAGCGCGAACGCTTTCCTGCTGGCTCTGAGCCGTTACGAGCAGGCGACCGGCATCAGCGAGAGCGAGGTGCTGCACAGAGTTCTGCCCGCAGCCCTAGTCGACCATGCCGCCAGGTGGTATCGAGTGATAGGCCACACGGCGCGCACGATGGATGACTTCCGAACGATGTTCAGGGAGGAATTCCTGCCCGTCGACTACCTCCCGCGGATGCGTAGAGAGTTGGAAATGCGCACCCAAGCTCCGGACGAATCGATGATCGAGTATGTCCGTGCGATGCAGGAGCTTTACGAGTACGCCGACCCACATGCCCCGAACTCGGAGCGGGTCGAGCGGTCATCAGGAAATGCCACCCCACCTTTGCCTTGTACTTGAGGAACTGCAGGTGCAGAGATCTCAACGAGCTGGCGGCCGAATCTCGTCGTGTGCAAGCAGCAATTGCGGCTGCACGCGCGTATCGGCCACCACCGCCTCCGGTGGAAACACTGGAACCATGCTGTGCTTGGCGCGGCGTTACGGGCAGCGGACGAGTCGAGGTCGGCTCTACGTTGATACCCGGCCAGCGAGAAACGCTCGGTCTCGGGGACCGAGCGCTGGGCCCCTACTCGTATGGGTTGCGCAACGCGGAGGCGATACGGCCGGAGGTCCTGGCAGCCCCGCGCGCTGTGCACACAACAAACCGGTCAGGTGATCGGCCGGCGAACGCAAGCCCAAGTGGGCTTCCCTACACGGGATCGGCGCTGCCGCAGTTGCTGGCACCCGCTCACAACTCTCCCCCGGAGAACCTGATGCGGCCAGCTGGCCGCGGAGCGTACGAGCAGCCTCGATCGGCGCAGCAAGCAGCACGGAATTCTGTTCGCTGTTTCAGGTGTGGCCAAGTTGGTCACATGATGCGAATCTCCCCAGGTGGACAGGGAAACGCAGCGGGCCGCCGGTGAAGTCGTCGGCGGCTGATCAACGCGCCCGAGAGGAAAGCATCACCGCGCCCGCCGCATTCAGAGTCGGAGTTCCGACCAGCGCGCCTGCGCCCTTTCTCGACCTCGCAATTGCGGGACGGAGTTTTAAGGCACTGCTGGACACCGGGGCAAGCACTTCACTCGTAGGGGACGAGGTCGTTTCCCATCTCGAGCGCAAAGCTATTCGGCTGCACGCGCGGAAGTTGGCTCTCCAGCTTGCGTGTGGTGATGTTACGTCACGCGGTGACGTTCGCCTCGTCGTGCGTTGGAGTCAGCGTGTACGGCGAATGCGTTTCGTCCACTTGCCCGGACTGACGGTCCCAGTCATTCTGGGGAGAGAATTTGTGTCCAAGGTTGGACTGGTCGTGGACATCGGCAACGGAGGCTATCGGGAGGGCCCGTTTACGCCGCTAAAGCCGTTCTCCCAGCCGCCGCCCGCAGAGAAGTCACTGCATGGGCGCGCCGCCGAAACGTCTCTCGCGCCGCGGGAAGCAGGAGCCTCAGGCGCTGCCGGTAGCCGGCGCGCGCAGCAACCTCCGGGCTCGGTCGTTGCTGCGGCCGCGGCTGATTTCTTCTGCGCTGCGCGCCTTCCACCCCGAGGTCAGGGGGAAGAATTGGGCGCGCTCCTAGCAAGTGCTAGCGAGCTGACAGCAGCGCAGCGTGACCGCGTCTTGTCGTTGTTAGGTGACTTCGGCGAGATAGTCACTGAGCAAGCAGGTTGCAGAAGGTTGGTGCAGCACTGCATAGACACCGGCGATGCTCAACCATGGAAATGCAATCCCCGGCCCGTCAGCCCGGCCAAGAGGCAGGCAACTGACGAGGCGCTGGAGGAGCTGCTGAAAGCAGGCATTATCCGCCGCTCGACGAGCCCTTGGGGGTTTCCAGTGGTGCTCGTACGAAAGAAGGACGGTAGCTGGCGTTTGTGCGTCGACTATCGGCGGCTGAATGCGGTCACGAAAAAGGATGCGTACCCCTTCCCGAGCGTTGACGAAATCGTCGCAAATCTCGGTGGCGCAAAATACTTCTCCATTTTCGACGCCAGCAAGGGGTACCTTCAGGTCGAGATGCGTCCCGGCGATGAATGCAAGACAGCGTTCACTTGCCATCGGGGGCTGTACGAGTTCGTACGTATGCCCTTCGGTTTGTGCGGAGGTCCGAGCACATTCCAACGCCTGATCGACCGGGTGCTCGGTGAGGCAAAGTGGCAGCATGCCCTCGCCTATTTGGACGACATTGTCGTCTACTCCCGCACCTTCGAGGAGCACGTCTGCCACCTGAGAGACGTCCTGGGACGACTCAGGGCGGCTGGCATAACCATCAATCCTGCCAAGGCGCAAATATGCAGCGCTCAAGTGAGCCTGCTCGGCTATCGGATCGAACGCCGACGGGTGTCCCCCGATCCCGAGAAACTCCGGGCGATCTTGGAGTTTCCCACGCCGAAAGATGTCGCCGGAGTTCGGCGCTTCCTAGGGATGATCGGCTACTACCGCCAGTTTATCCCCGCTTGCGTGCGCCTGCAAGCACCCTTGACAAAGTTGTTGAGGAAATCCGCCCCTTGGGAGTGGGGAGAGGAGCAGGAGAGCAGCCTACGCCAACTGGCGAGAGCTGTTGCAGACACTGCATCGCTGAAACTGCCGGATCTGAACAGGCCATTCGTGATCCAAACAGACGCGAGTGACCTCGGCGTAGGGGCAGTGCTCCTCCAGGTGGATGGAGAACAACTGCGACCCGTGGCTTTTGCGAGCCGTGCGCTGACACCGGCAGAGCGAAACTACTCGGTCACCGAGAAGGAGTGTCTGGCCATAATCTACGCACTTCGAAAGTTCGAGATGTACGTAGAGGGGGTCAAATTCACGATCGAGACTGATCACATGGCCCTCACATGGCTTTCCCGCCTCCGTGAGCCCAGCGAGAGGCTCGCGCGATGGGCCCTGACATTGCAACGCTTCGAATTCGAAGTTCGCTACCGCAAAGGTGCCACGAATGTGGTCGCGGACGCGCTGTCACGGGCGCCGGTGGACGACACCCAACCGGCCGGAGAGGCCGAGGAGGACGCTGTAGGTCAGCGACCCTTCTCGGCGCGGGGAGAGCGCGGAACGCGGGAGGACCCAAGTTTCGGAAGCTCAGAGCACGTGCATCTCGTCAAGGGAGGAGTTCCGCTCGAGGTTGCGTTCAGTCGGGAAGAGCTAGTCGAGGCTCAGCAGGAGGACTTGTTTTGTCGGGAGGTGATCGCCAGTCTTAATGAAGAGACGGACCCTCAGGCAATTCGAACACCGGAGAATGACGGGCGCCGGGAAGCTGCTGGTATTGCGGCTGGCGCGGGCTCTAATGCAGCTGGTATTGCTAAGAGTGAGCTGGGAAGTTACCTGCTTGACGCCGACGGAGCTCTGCTGAAATACGTGCCCGGCAAAAACGACTCAAGTGAGTATTTTAAGGCCGTTATCCCGAGCAAGCTCAGGTGTGCTGCATTGCAGCACTACCACGACGCAGACGGCCACGGTAGCGCGCCAAAGACATGGCGGAAGCTTTGTCGGTATGCTACCTGGCCCGGCATGAAACGAACGGTGAGGTCATCGTTCGCCGGAGCCCTCGAGGTCGAGCGGTTTGGTCAAAGGGGGGAGGGATGTGGGAATTGCGGAGCTCCGCCATCTTTCCTATCCCTCTCGGCCCGCCGCGGAGGCGAGAGGGGTGGTACCTCTCTCTCCGCGGTCGCGCGCTTTCCCCTCCGGGAGGATCGCCGTGAGAGCGGGGGGGCGCGGCCGAACCCCTCACGTGACAGGTTTTGCCCGGAAGCTCCGGCGGCCTGGTCCGAGGCGGGCGACGGAGGTAGGGCCTCTTTGGACACGAACCATCGTCGGGAGCGGCCGTAAGTACGACTCGCTCCTTTTTGGCCTTCCTTTGTCCGCCCTCGCGCCTGTCTCTCCCGCCCTGGCTAAGGTGGTCGGCGGTGTAGAACGACGCGCCCGACGTCTCCTTTATTGCATTGCAATAAACGTCGGAGTGGGCGAATTCTGTGTCCTGTGTTCCTTGCTGTTCGCTGCCGATACGCCAAGTTGGTGATCCGCGGCGGTGTTCAGTGGAGCTAGCCTTGCGGCCGGATCTCGAGGATCGAGCTAGGCCGCCGTCAGAACCCTGGTCCCCACAATGTTTTTATGCAAACCTTAAGAGCCGTATATTTGCCGATGCATCTATGACATTTCAATGCTCAACCATCTCAAGAAGCTGAACATTCGAGGAGGACAATCGGGGTACGCTTTGTCTTGGCACCATTATCCCCGTATTGGTTCCGAAATGTATTGTAATCACAATCCTTGGACAAAAGTCGGTGTGGACCATGAACTGTTTGAACGAACCCATTGTACTTCCACGTGGGCTGAAACATGCCGAAGTTTTCGGATGTGTTTGAAATTCAGTAGCAGTTTTGGCCGAAGCCATGAATCCGTCCACTGATCCTTGCCCGGGCGAACCAGCCCAATTGCAACGTATGATCACCGATTCCCTTGAACCAAAAAACATCACGCGTTGGTTTCAGTGCTTGCACGATACTGGCGCGTATTTTACTTGGGGCGAACACATCGATGCTCGTAAGTACCACCCGCACGGACCCATATTTCATGCCATACTGGGGCAGCCCAGCCCATATCGCAAAAGCCGTACCGCGTTTCACTATCGGAGCGCAATGTTATCAAGAAAACAGTACGAGACAGGATGCAGAATGGCGTGATTCAGAGTCTTCATGTTCCTGGGCACCTCCGGCAATATTGGTCAGAACGAAAGACGGGTCATGGTTCTTCCGCGTTGACTAGCGTGGCTAAATAAAATTACTCAAAAAGAGATCTACCCACTTCCCCGCATAGATGATGCAATTGATTATCTTCATTCGACTTAGTAATTGTCTTCAGTTTACTTGCGATCAGGCTGCTGAGAAATTCCCCTGAACCCCGACCATAAAAAAACAGTCTTTATCACACCTGATGGACTATTGGGTTTAAAGATTTCCCGTTTCGACTCTGTAACGCTCCTACAACGTTTGAGCGTTTAAGTGATAGGGTACTTCGGGGCCTCAAATGGGAGGTGCGCGTCTGCTAAATTAACGATATCGTCATTTTTGGTCGCACATTTTGTGAACACAACACACGCATGGCCGCTGGTTTGTTGGACTGTTTAGAATAGGCTGGTCTCATCTTGATCTAGAAAATATCGATTCAGAGAGCGGCAAACTCTTGTGTTAGGCCTAGTTGTGTTCAAAAAAGGCGTCAGACCGGATCCCCGGAAGATACGAGCAATTAACCTCCTTAAAATCCTGCCTCTGCAAATGAACTTGGAAGCTTCTTTGCCAATTGCTTCTATTTTCTTTTTTATCCATGCATTTGCAGCCATTGCCCATCCTCTGACATTTCTTCAGAAGAAAACACTTTGCACTTAAATGAAGTACCAAAAACTCCGGTAGCTTTTTATCATTTGAAACATCCTTTGACGTGCTGCCCGATTCTTCGCCATTTTGAATACCAGGCACCTACTGAAGTGCAGACCGAGGACACTGGGGTTGGAGTGGGGGCCGTTCTGGTTCAGAGCCACAGTGACGGTGGGCATGCTATTTCTTACGTAAACAGCGCTCTCCGTAAGTAGGAGCAGAAGTATACTATAACGGAGCAAAATGTCTGGCTGTAATTTTTTCCGAACAGCGATTTTTCTCCTACCTTCCTTGGCACCCTTTGACCATCATCAGAGACCATCACTTACGATGCTGGCTCGTCAACCTTCGTGATCCTTGTGGCCGGCTGGCATGCTGGGCTCTCGTCTCCAGGAGTTGATTACACCGTATCATACAAAAGCAGCCGCAAGCATGCCAACGCTGGATGTCTCTCCCGGCTGTCACTGGAATAAGGGGCCTCTGAATAAGCAACTTTAGTCAGTATCTCTTCGTCATAGGGACATCATTCCCTGAGCCGGCTGTTTGTGAAACGAAGCAGTGCAAAGATAAAATTTTGGACTCGCCTATCGCATTACTTGATGAATCCAAGCATCCCAGATGTTTCTGTGTCCTAAGTAAAGTACTTTGCAAGAAGGACTATTCGGATGCCGGATCTTGTCTCCTCCTTGCTGTGCAACGACGCCTCCGTAGCGCTGTCCTTAATTTTGTGAATGACGACGTCACATGCGGCAACATGAGGGTCGCGCGCACTCTTCACCGCACTGAACAACGGTTTTACTGGTCGAACATGGGAAGGCTATTGATCGCTATATCATCAATTTTTCCTACGGCCTACAATACAAAAAAGGCCGCAACTCCTTCACCAGGCGGCCTCTAATCTTTTGACAAGGAAATCGTCTTTTCCCACTTGTGGGAATTGACTTGTTACGACGTTTCCCCCACTCATAGCATGAAACTCACTTGATCAATGTATTCTTGGATTACCTCTCTGAATATACTGAGACGGCCCCTATACCACCTGCCACTGCTAGAGAGGTCGCCCCCTTTCTCCTTTTTTGTATTCTGCTACTCCATAGACCACCCATGTCATATTCAGTGACCGTGTACGTCAGTTTACGCCAACCGTCTTTGAAGAGTTGCTTCGCCTTTGTTGTGTACAATTTTGCCATGCTACACCATTCTGCCCTCAAATGAATGGACAGTCGAAACGCGCGAACGGTACGTTGGCGAGCATGCTATCTATGTTTGTTAGCTAGAACCACTACAACTGGGACAATCTCCTCCCATTTATCACCTACTCATACAATACTGGGAACCTCTATAGAACCGGCTGCAGCCCCTTCGCTCTTCACGCCCGCCAACCCCGTAGCTGTTTTGATACTATGTTTTTTCTGCAAGCATGGCGACCATTCTTTATCTCGGACAATCTGTCTTGCGAAAAAGCACGTCGGCTGTACGCCTATGAGTCCTCGCCTCTCAGAAGCATCCTAACCAGAGTTACGACAGCCGTGTACCGGACGTTACATATGCACCGGATGATTTCGTGTGTAATTGGAAGCGCTGCATAAGCGTGGCTTGTGTGAAAAGCTTTTCGCCCATTATGTAGGTCCATTTGTCGTACTACAACATCTAAACGGTGTCATACATTTCCTCGCAACTGACGTCGACTGGCCGACAGAGCAAAAGAACGCAATTAGTCTATGTTGCTCGACTGAATTGTTGTGAAGACTCCTCCCTACAATGACTCGCCCACGGGGCTTCGTCTGCCACGGGAGAAATATTACGCAAACTCTAAGTGCAATTTAATATGCAAAGCGATCATGACGTTTCAACGGTCAACCATCTGAACAAACTGAACAGAAGATGAGAACGGGATTGTGCTTCGTTTGGCTCTATCAGTCACGGACCGCTCTACTATATACTACAGTATATATAATATGATTAAATCCACAAGCAGTACTGTAGGATGGTATTCGTTTATCTTGAAAAAAGCGTATGATACTGCGTTGCGGTATGGTATCGTATCCTCACCCATTTGAAGCAGTTGGGCATGCCTGTAATAATATAAAGACGCTTACCATTTATTTATTTGTA
Source organism: Haemaphysalis longicornis (assembly GCF_048455015.1). Taxonomy (NCBI): domain Eukaryota; kingdom Metazoa; phylum Arthropoda; class Arachnida; order Ixodida; family Ixodidae; genus Haemaphysalis; species Haemaphysalis longicornis. The sequence goes on from NW_027526214.1 coordinate 101,753,649, forward strand.
TGAGAGAACTTTTCTTTCGCATGCTAGATGGAACTCCACTCTTTAGGGTTCATTTGCGGAAAAATGGCCTGCTGAAATGTGGAGTATTGAGCTGCGCTCCGTACATAGTGAAAATGAAGCTTTAAAAAAACCCGTTGCACCATCAGTTTCCTGTACAATCTGTGTAGACGACGTAACCTATATTTTAAATCATATAACTCCTCTGTCTGTGAGCACCAAGTCCAGCTAGGTGTCAACAAGCTAGCTGGCTGGGAAGACAGCAGTTGTTTTAAAAAAATCCAGGGAAGTTCACCTGTATGGGTGTACCAAGAGACGTGGTATTCCGCCAGATCGAGGCATCAAGCTCGATGTGTCTCAGTTGCAGTCAAAAACGAACACACGTTTCTAAGTGTAGTCTTTGACATAAAATTCACATTCGTACCACATATCAAAACACTTAAACATAACTGCTGAAAGGCAATGACAATCTTAAAATTTCTCCTACAAACTTGTTATGGTGCTGAGAAACAACTACTTTTACGTGTTTTCTAGCTTAGTAGGTTCATTATTCGACTATGGTAGCCTGGTCTATGGCTTCAGCAAGTAAAACATCTCTCAAAATTATCGACCGAGTGCTTCAACTTGGACTTCGCCTGTAATGTGGCCCCATCCGCAGCAGCCGCGTCGAATACCTTTATGTGGAGTGTAATGAATGGAACCTGTTGCGATCATCCTCAGGTAGAGATTGTGATCACTAGGTAGAAGAGAAAGAAGATTAAACGGGTGTTCTCACAAGAGCCATGGCGTCGGGCCAGTTCCTCAACATGTTTGCTGCGATAAAACGTGGTAGGTACGGCATGGTAGACACCAGTTATTTCCAAATACTTTGGGGCCGTCATCTTCAATCGCTCTTAACAAAAGGTGAACCTTTCTAGAGCGGTGCAGTATTTCAGTGAAGATATACCCTTGATACCCTTCTGCTACCTACTAGGAACTTCACTAAATAGACGTGGGCTTGGCTCCCTTCCTAGTTTTAATGCTTAAATTTTATTATATACTTTTCTATTTGCGAAAAACGAAGCAGTCGCAAAAGGCTAGGGCCTCCCATATCCGCGTGCTCCTCGGGGGAATCCAGCAGTTCAGCAAATTAACACAATAACAATAAATACAAGCACAGAATGTGTAAATCGCACACAACGAAAAACACTTGAACAGTCAGAGAAGGGAGGTGGTTGTGGGGCAAATACAAATAATGCAGCATCTCTAATAAGGCTGCAAAATAGTGTGTAGCTTACAAACACGCAACGCCTTGTTGAAGGTTACAACTTTTAAATTTATCGTAAATGTATATGAAAAAGTTGATGCACAGTAGCACACTTTCACAAAAAAAAAACATCACCAAAAAATGTAATATGAGTATTCTCTATGCACTTTCAGCTGCATTTGTTGATCAATTAGTTAGCAGCGTTGTCTGTAAATTAACCTCTTGCTTACCGTAATTTGCGTGGGTCTCAGGTGTTTTTTTTTAATGCCATCATGCAAGCTGTCTGTAGAATAGTTAGAACGGTTAAAACAAATTTTAATTGGAATGTACTGTCGTGCAACGGTTGTAGCAGCAGATGTTATAGCGCAACCCTTTTAATTTACAATATTATATTAGACTTGCTTAAGGCAAACATTTTTCTGAAAATAAATCACTATTTCTCAAATTTAAATTGTTCCGCGGGAGTTTTCAAATTTTTGATTACTCTATTTTGCAATACGTCAATCTTGTGTAATAATCAGTGAACATGTTTCCCCATACTAATGAAGAGTATGATAGCCTAGAAATAAACAAGCTATAATACAGAAATTTTTTTTTTTCAAAAGGGGATAACGGCATCGGTGTTAAAGAATCACCAAAACTTTTACTAGAAGAGGAACAGTTGTTCTTTAAGTCGGTGCTGCAGAAACTTTAGAAGTACCTCGTTTTTACTCGGCCGATGTTACAGTTTTGGAACAGTATCGGCATCAGGATATTTGAACGTTTTGAATTATTAACGCGCACAAATATAACATATTTATGTGTTACGGGCATTTATATGATATTTTTTCATATGGAGCCGCTACAACAGAATATTTAGGTAGTTCTTAAGGTTTATTTTCAGGATAGGAAGCGGGTTTCAGGAGAAACTTATACTGGTATCCTCGGCCTAAATAACTAATCGTGAGAAAATGGGCTCGTTTTGTGTTTTGTGATAAAAAAGCACAAAATGACAGTGGCTCAGTTCAGCAAGCCTTGAATATGCAGAGACAAAGCTTGGCTTACGCTGGTTAACCCTTGGTTTCGCTTGGTTAACCTTTGACGTAGCTATATTGCTAACCACGGCTCCAAGCAATTCGTTACCGTGCAACGCTCAAAGGAGGAGGCCCGAATCACCCTTATTCACATCGAACGCACCGTTGTATTTCGCCGGGTGCAAGAAACTCCATGCAGCCAGAGAAAAAAGTAATTTTTAATATGTTGATTGGATATTTCGACGTGGCGGGTGCCCTAGTGCAAGGCTTCGGACTCAAGGGCGCCGGTGTCTTCTCTGGCAATTGTTCGGCACTCCTCCCAGTAGTCGGCGCTAGACAGTGCTTTCTCCACAGCTTGTCTGTAAGCGGAGGGCTAGAATTTTGTGGCACCCGGCTGCCGTGTGATAGAGGGTGACTACTTTGTTGCACTTGGGGCGCAGCTTCGGGTTTTGGATTGAATGAAGTGCTGTTTTATCCTGTCTTGACAACTCCAGATAAGAAGGTGCAAAATTATTTCTAGTTGCTCCGTTGTATCTTAGAATTTCAGGATACGTCACTATCACAGGAACAACGAACTCGGCTTGGGGGCTGCGAGTTCGGAGAAGGGAGGCGGCCGCCCACGCGTGAGCCTGCTGACTGCACCACAGAGTTTAATGGGCAGGGGCTCTTATGATTTTGATTGGGTTATTTGATTGGTAGGAGATTGCTAATCTTCGGGCTGTTTTCCCGATGCGCCCTCTCGCCCATTTCCAGCAGGTTTTTTGTGAGTCAGAAAAAATGTGTATAAGTGCATTCTGTTGGTCTGAAATGATACCTAGAGCGATTGCCACTTCTTCGGCTTCAAAAGATGATGTCCGGACGCCAGTAGTTAAGGAACGTTGCTGTATTGAGTTGTCAACACAGATGGCGTTTATGCCACTGGTACTCGTAACGGAACCCAGACGGCACAGAAAGTTAGTCCTTAGACCGGCCCGTCTATGGCCGTTTTCTGGCATGTTCGGCCAGCATCCAGGTTCTGGCAGCCACTGATCATAATATGAGCGGCCAACATTCGGCAACCAGCACTTCGGTATTTCTCCAGCCGCCCGTGTTCAGTCGCAGAACGGCAGCTACCCTCCTGCCTGATATTCAGTTCACTTTCGGCTGCCGAAGTTGAGAAAGAGAACGGCCGAAGTATGGCTTTAGTGCATCCGTTTTCCTCGGGAAGCGGTGTTCAGCCGAAGCACGGTATCCGAACGGCCACAGAATATCCGTATTCCTGTGGCAGTTGGTGTTCGAAAGGAGACCGGCCTGAGCGCGGCTGCCTCGCATTCGCTCTTTAAATGGTAAAACGCGCGTCGGGCACCAGAATATTCGTTTTATTTGGAAAACCGGCGCTATACATGTGACCCGCCGAGGCACGGCTCTCAAAAGAATATTTTTTATTCGGTTAGCGGTCGTCGGCCGAATTACGGCAAACGAACGGCCGCAGAATTTTCGGCAACCGGTGTAAAACAAGAGACCAGCGGGCGTAATGTCTCAGGTCATACGTCACGGTTTCGGTAAGCGGCGTGCAGCTGGACAGCGGCACGGTGCTGGGCCCCGATAATTCATGCACAGACGAGTTTGGAAGGAGACCCTCCGGTGTAGGACCTGTTTTTCTCTGGGTGAAGAAAGAACCTTCAGGGAGCCGAATGACGCAGACGCGTTTTTGTCCGCTCGGTGTTTCGACGTTTTAAATGAACGAACTTCGCTTGTCAAATGATAATGAATGTTTTAGGTGAACGGGCAAGGGGCAACGACTCAGTGGACATTACAAGGGAACCTTTTAGGCCATCGGAATGCCATTTATTGCCACGAGACGACTGTGCCACACCGAAGGGTGAGCTAAGCATCGCCAGTCATAACCACTAGCATGCCACGCCCGCGGCTTCGTCGACGCATCCGCTCGAGCCTACTCGCCCAGTCAAGAAATGGAGACCACTTGAGAGATGGACCCGGCAGAGATGTTCGACACGAGGTGGCGGTGGTTCACCAAAATAAGTGGCCTTAAGGGTCGTCGAGCAAGCGGCCACCACGCAGGAGCTCAACCGGCACATGTCAAGGAATGCCCACTAAACAAAGGCAAGGGCGCAAAAAAGTGCCAGTTTGCGGCTATTCTTACAATACTGTGAAAAACAATGTTGGACTATTTTGTTGGTGATAAACGTGGAAGTCGCTAAGCTCGTGCATTGGTAGCCACAACTTCGTGCCCTGCTTCATTGGATTTTATGACTGGCTATTTAGAAACGTGTGTTATTTTAAATTTTCTATAACAACAGAGCCTTATGAATGACGAAGCCTGCATGGTGATTGAGTTGCCGTATTTGAAGGTGAGCTTAGGTACTTTTCGGAAATGACTAATTTGTTTAAACCTAATTGCCAGCATCCTAGCAAAGACGGATTTCGTCGGGTATTTCTTGCTCAACACAGCTTGTTGAGTTCACGCACCATTTGGCTCTAGCAATAGATAAGCCTAAAATAGTTGACTGTATTTTTTTTGTACTGCCAAAAAAACCTTTTGGAGGTGTTCCATCTGAGATTCTTGTTAGTACATTGCGGCCTATAAACTGAATGAAGGGGTTATTGCATGAATAGCCGATTATATCTCTCGAAGACAGCAGTCGGTCGCTCTCAATGGTTGTTCGTCTGGATATGTTTCCCGTGACCTCAGGAATTCCCCGATGGTAAGTTGCGGGCAAGCTTTTGTTTCTGTACTATATAAATGTTATTACTATTGGCCTGAAATCTTTGTTCAAATTGTTCGCAAATGACGGTGTAGTTTACATGACTATAGCAAAATAACGTGATTCCGAATGCCTGCAGCATGATTCTAATTTATTAACATCCTGCAGTGCTGATTCAGAAAACTCGATGAATGGTAAAAGTGGATTAACGACACCTTTACAAGAAAACCTTCATTCCAAGTGAATACGTACACCGTTAATTGCACTTCTTTAAGAAAGGCAGGAGAACATACAAAACTATGAGTTTATTTAACGAGTGGTTAGAGGTTAAAAAGATACGTTCACAACACAAAAGTTACGGCTGCACGTCTTTTTGGCATTCTGAGATAACATTTCAGTGAACCTCCATCTATCTTTAAAGAACAACCGTATTTTGCTAATGTGCGCTCAATGTTAGAGTAGGTAGTGTTTTCTGGGATCCCTACACCAAAGAGCTGGATGATACCCTCGAAAACATAGAGAATAGGGCAGTGCGATTCGTATTAGGTAATGGGCACTGTCAACTTAGCATGAGGGTAAATAAATGTAAACTTGAATGATAACACGGGAAAGGTCAGAGACGAGACCTGAGGTTGAAATGTTTTCGTAATATCTATCATTCGAAAACTGGTATAGAAGAGGAGAAGTATATCGAAGCGCCATTCTACATATCCCAAAGTGGTAAAGCTAGCTTAAAGCAAATTATTAACTTTCCTTTAAAGGTGACGCCTTGCGCGATGCATTTTATCTGAGATCAATACGAGAGTGTAGTTATCTGCCACGTGTGATGGTACCAACTGTTGATAATGACAATGTTTACCGCGTTTTGTGGAATTATTTTCTTATCTGGTCTCACATTTGATGCCTAATGTTATGTATCTCCATGATGTAATGCATGCAAGGGAAAGCAGGTAATAAATAAATAAATAAATAAATAAATAAATAAATAAATAAATAAATAAATAAATAAATAAATAAAAATAAGGAGCTAAATAAATAGATTAATAAATAAATAATTTATTAATTAACTACATAAATAAATAAATAAAAACTGTCGGAGCCGCAAGTTCGCCTCCGACGGGTTGAGAACCTTACGCGTTCAAACTTCACCAATGAAATACTTACTGTATTATTCGTTGCAGTACGGAAGGTTTGCTGTATGATTACTACCTTTGCTATGTTATGGGTGTTAAACAAATTATGAAAATCTAGCCTTACGCCTTTCCTTGCGTGAACACAGAGGGATACAACTGCAGCCACCTGAAGCAAGGCGTCATTCGCAAAGCGTCTAGAATTTTTTTAGCCAATTACGACACATAAGGAAAATTAAATTCTTTTGGACTAATAAGTGCTGTGCACGTAACTCATGAAAACCACATAAAAATGTATTGAAAATGAAAGCATTTGTTCGATCTCTCCTAGTATCAGCCCTGTGAAAGATCATCAGCTAAGTTGATCAAGTAGAAAATTTATTTTGCAAGAAAACCGGGCTAATGCTGGACATACTTTTTGTGTGAAGGGAAATTTATTGAATGCTCCTCAGTTTTGATGAGTACCAAGACGCTTCGTAAAGGTATTCGCGCCGGTTTTATATAAACAAAACTGGTCAAGCAACTGTTGTAAAAACAGTTGATTTAGTCAAAGCATCAAAGTGCTCAGGAAGATTGTGTTAAATGAAATTTCCCAAATGCGGCACTTTCATCTTTGTAAAAATCAACACCCTCTGGCCCTCCCCCCTCTTTCTGCGTTTATTACAGGTAAGCCGCCTCACAGAGGTTAACAGGACCTGGACAATACAGCTATTCCAGCTCTACAAAAAACTGAATATTTTCTGTGTTCGACAGTAAAAGAAGCACAGCATTTAAAGTAACGACGATCTGTGAGAACTGTTTAATAAATTATTTTACTGTCATCTTAGGCTGGTGATTAAGCAAGGCTGCGCTGAAGGCTGGACGGCATTTGATTGCGCGAGCTCACTTTGACGTGGCTGCATTGGACCAAAAATGCTGGGTTTGTGCTGGTGCACAGCGCGACTGAGCCATCTGCTTGAGCGACATGCAGTGACCGGCCTCAGTACAGTAACGTACTGTGGCTGAACTCCATTGCGCGTATCACGGCCGTATTTCCGGCAGCTTTAGTCCGGCTGGAGTACGACGACCGTATCTGGGCTATCTCGCGCTGGCCGTACTTCGGCCGTACACGGGTGGCTATGGAAAGGCCGCAGCCCTACGGCTAGAATCTGGCCGTATGAACGTAAGCCGGTCGACTGGCTGACGGACACTGGCCTTGAACAGCCATGGGAGTACGGCCGTATACGCCCAAAAGGCCCACATTTGAACACGGGCCGAATATGGCTGCCGGAAAATGGCCGGACAAAAATCACCAGCCAAAGAACACTGGCTTAATTTAGGCCGAACAGTCCTGTGCTGCCTGGGAAGCGTCTGTACCACGTGTAGAGAATATTCCTATGAATTTTTCGATAATACGGCATCTGTCTAACCTGCTGTGGTGGAGTTTAGGGATTAAATTTCTATGTTGGGGTTCTACTTTCAAGTGCCTGTTGGCAATTTTTAGAAGGTGCCCTTCTTTCATTCCGTTTCTACCTGTTGATTACTCTGTAAATCATTCGTAGCGTTTGTTATATTTGCTTGAATAAGAGGTTTAGGGTGGTTGCACCGGCATTTTGCTGCTGTGGTCTCAGCCCCAACACTTTTGTTGTCTTTACGGTTGGGATAGCTTTCTCGTGTATGTTTGTGGTCATCGGAGTGGGTGGTACGTATATTTTCAAGGTGTTCGTTTTAGGATTTGTAGTAACTCGGGTTTTGTACAGTAAGCTACACTCGCAGAGGTTAAGCAGTTTCGCGTTGGCCGTGAAGGGCCGCTCTGCGCAGACGCGAGGGGCATTGGATTGGATTGAATTGGTTGACTTGGATTGGGTTTGGATTTGATTAGATAAAAGTAGATTGTGTTGGATTGCATTGCGTCATAGCCGCGGCAGACGCACTGGCAGCTGCGCGTGCCCAGGTGTGCGCCTCAATTGCGCAGTAGCCAAGTCTTACGCTGCACAGGAGCCGCTTGATAGACGTTTCGCATATCTCCTGAAGAGCGGTGCTGAGCATGGGCGAGGAGGAGTACGTGGACAGCAATGGACTGGACTGGACTGGACTGGACTAGATTAGACTGAATTTCTGGACTGGACTTGACTGAACTGGATTGGACTGGACTTGGCTGGACTGGACTGAATTGGAATGAATTGGACTGGGTTGCTGAATCTTAGCTCACGCTACGTATATCCTGGCATAGCAGAGCTAAGCCCCTACTATATTTTTCCCTCTAGCTTTGTAGTCCGCACTGGGAGACGTGGTTTTGCTGGGCCGTTGCTGCTGTTTGTAAGGCTTCTTACTTTTGTCCATCCGACGCCGTGGTTGTCTATGTGGTTATATCATGGGCATATATTGTGTGTAGGATATTTACACATTTTTTTATGGCTTATAGCTTGTGATTTGCCAGGCTGAAGACAATTGGCGATATCACCGAGCTGTGCGGCGTACCTTTTTTCGGTCTGTGCGTATTTTCTCTGTCTGTGCGTGTTTGTGTCTGTATGTGTGTCTGTGCGTATTTCCCCAAGTCCTATTATGGCATTTTGGTCCTCTTAGAATAAATTCACATAATTAAATATTCGAACTTCGCAGTTAAGGTCGTTAAGGTTGGATACTGTTTGCTATGCGATATTGTCATGGGCGCTTTTAAATCAAGGGCAATAATAACCGCTTTTTATTTAGGTGTGAGAGAGAGAATAAACTTTCTTATTATAAAATATCTTTAGTGGTGTCCGCATTTCAGGACCCCATTTGAGGTGCCAGCTGCGACAGCCCTTTCAACCAGCCGAAGCTGGTCTTCTGGACTGGAACTGGACAACACGCTTTCGGACTGCTGATAAGACCGACGAGGAATTTTGTCTATTTTGGGGTTTTTCTGACAACCCCACACCATATGGTAGAGCATGCCAGGTTCACTACAAAACTAACACAGAACGGAGTACTGGGTAGGATACAAGAGGCACAATTTCGTAAAGTGGGGAAACGTATTTGTTTGAAGCAGCCTAAGTATTCTCTCCTGGGCATTCGTTAAGTATTCGTAGGCCGGGGTGTAAATCCTGCGCTCAAGCCTGTAATGCTGACTGATCTCGTGGAAGGTCAGCAATGGGCTCGCAGCCTCTATCCCTCAAGGTGCACGGCGGGATAGGTATGCCGCCTTCCCCTGTGGAAGGCATGCCGCCTTCCCCTGTGCACCATGATGAGCTCTGTTTTTGCGGTGAGCAAGAGAGGCCACGGGTCTTGGCGTATTCATTGACTACGGCGATGGCAAGTTGTAAGCAATCCTGCATTTCCCCCACCGAGCCCTTTTCAGTCCACACCGGTAAATCATTGGCTTACAAGCCATGGTGGAGATCTGGTATGACCCCTTGTTTAGCCGGCAGGGTGATAAGGGCGGTATTGAACAGTAGGGATGACAGAACCGCTCCTTGTGGGGTACCCCTCCCACCAAAGTCGATGGGGCCAGAAGCAATGTCTACAATCTTGACAACAGCTTTCCGCTCTGCCAGAAAGTCTAGGACATAGTTGTAAGTCCGGTTCCTGCAGTCTAGACCACTGAGGTTTACTAAGATAGCCTGGTGGGTGACATAAGCAAATGCCCTCTTTAGGTCGAGGTCCAGTATGGCTTTTGGCATGTGGCTGTTGGCTTGCATTGTGATATCTTCTTTCAGTGAAGCAGCATCTAAAACGTGTTCCCATACTTGGAGTAAAATTTCCTGGGTTGACAACTTTCATCTAAATCCGTAGGTGTTTCTTCCTGTTGTGATAGGAAACAGATTGTGACTCTGTGTATTTCTGCAGAATACCAGAGACTACAAGTTCCATTATCTTACCTACACAAGAGGGTAATGATATTCGCCTCATGTAGCCCATTGACAATATTGTCTCTGCTACCTTGTAGTAGCAGTAGTAGCTACCTTGTAGTAGCTTCCCCGTAACAATATTTTACCCGGTTTTGGGAAATATCAGTTCTGGATGCTTTCATTACGGTGGCAGGGTGCTTTGATCCCGGCGGGTATCGTAGTAGTCTGCGAGCGCTCCTATAGATCTCTCGTCTAGGTTTTTAAACATTTGTAAGTTTTTCCTTCTATGTCGGGTGTGGTGCTCTTCGGTATCTTAGTAAGGTGCCGCCTGATATCCGCTTCCGTAATTAGCCTGCATAGGGTAGGGTTTGGCGGGGCCGCTATACGTGTAAGCTTCGGTCCCAGTCCATGGGGGGTTTCGGAGACCTTTGTACACGAGTGCGGTGGTTAGTTCTTCCTCTGTTTCGTGAAAATTTTCTATAATCTCTTTTACATAGTGTTTTGTTTCTGGATGTTTTGTGCTGGGTCTGCTAGTTGTACAAGTAGTGCCCAGAATAGAAAGTAGTGCCGCGTACCTTGTAGTTTGTTACACATATGTGCCCCGGTTTGGGTGGTTTAGTGCTCTCGCTGATTCATTTGCTTCCGCTGTTATCTTTGCTTTTTCATATTCGAGCTTCCTCTTGTGCTTCGGCTTCCCCATCTCTTCTTTAGACTCCTGCATGCATCTCACAGATGGAGTAGTCGTTTGGCAACTGCTGGTATGTGTTTTGTTCCGGTGATCTCTTGTGCGTGCTTTGTTTAAATCCCAGTTTAGTTCCATTGTCCTCCTATGTATGTCCCAATGGGTTTGGCTCCCGGTGGATATATGCTTACGGACAGCGCCCAAGACTGTGATTTTGGTAGTTTGATTTTTTGTTTAGGTGCTACTTTCTTAACCCTAGTGATTAGCAAGGGATGTTGGCTACCGAGGTTTTCCTCCATGCTTGCCCAGTGGCCTGAGTTAGGTTTTTAGTTCACGTAAGATCCGGGCACGCATTCCTGGTTATACTCGTTCCTATTCTGGTTGGGCATTTGCGATGGGTATGCAGTGTCAGATTGAGTTGACTGGCTGCTTCACATGCCTTTCTTCACTGACTGAATTTTTCGGAGTGTCGCCAGTGGGGGTGTGTTGCGTAGAAATCTCCTAATACAACTAGGGGGTTTTCTTTGTTTGCTATTTTAGGTGTATTTGATGCATTTTCTAATTCTTGTCCTTGGGGAGGGGGCTTTAAATAATAGGTACCCGATTCCCGTGTTCACCTTTCTTGACGGGAAGTATTTCGATTAGTAAGTGGGCGAAACCTGTTGCTTGGGTACTGTTCTTTCATTGATCTGTGCTTTTTCTGGGAGACAACCCAGCGGTGTATGCGTGGAAAGTGGCCAATGTCCGGCTACCCATCAATTGAGTGCCCACAACCGCAGCAGCCGCTGCTTGCTAGAATGGCAGAAAGACTGAAAATGAGGCCGTGTGCGCAGTGTCAAAAGTGGGCCGAGGGAATCACGTGCTTTACGTCAAACGGCGTCTCACAGGGTATGTGTCTGCGGTCAAGAGGGGAACTTGCGCTTCCGCGTGCCAACGGCCGCACGAAGGTTGTAATGCTTTTCTTTAAACGTCGTCTACACACCCTACAATCAGGGAAAGCAAATAACTAAAACTACCCGCTTGTTCCAGGGGACAGCACCACGTCTAGGTAATTACTACCGGCGTGCCCAAAGAGCTCGTGCAGCCAGCCCACGTCATAGGGAAATGGGAGTGATGCGAGAAGAATACGCTAGTAGTGACTGACGAAATTTTTGCGACATAAACTTCGGCCGCTAACAAGCAACGTGAGTGAACGGGCAGTTCCTGTTGCTAGTGGTGCAGAATCTTCCTCAAGCCTTCAAGGCTGGATGATGAAAAAGTATTGTGTAGGCTTAGCAGCACAAAAAACATTTTCTCCAGGCTTTGAAATTCACGGGGAATCAAAAATTACAGCGCAATATCTCCGCCACCCCCCCCCCCCCCAATACATCAGCTTTTTCTTGTTACGCTACTTTTTCGCGATATGTCAGGTTTGAAGGCCAGTGAAATGCCATAGCTCCCGCTCTAAGTGATGGTTACCGCCGCTTCGTCGGCCCCTCAGGTAGCCAATTATGGCATGAGGAGAAATCTATTCATAATTTCCGCGTTTATTCTTTTCTAGAAAGTATGACAGAAATATTTGTATTTATCTCCACGTGGTCTCTAGCACAATTTCTCCGAAAATCCAACCACTGTTTTGGCTTCCTGCGGATTTGAACGCTTATATCGGGCATACATCCCTGTCCTCAAGTTGCCGGTGGTTGGCCTAGCAAGTTTGATATAGTAATATAGTCCCCAGATGTAAAAATTACTCCCAAAAACCACGAGATATAAAAAGAAAAATACATTTTAAACGCCCTGACACTGGCGTTTTTTGGAAAGGACTAGAAGATATTTTGCGCTTTTGACTAATAATACAGCCACTGTAACACCAAATTTACTGACGGGAGGAGAACTGAAGCACCAGCCGTTGTAGTGCTGGTCCTCGCGGCAAATATTAGCAAGACGAGTTGGAAGTTTTGATTCTAGTTTTTGATTTGCTCAACTATAGCGAGTGTAGCATTTAGTCGCTCCTGTTAACTGTCAAAGTTTAGAAGCTTTTCAAAGAAGCCCATTGCTCGATGAAGTCAGCAGTATGGCTGGTAGGTGGTATGTTTTGTTGTCGGTACAGATGTGTGATTGGTAATACCCATTTTATTTGCACGCCGTTTATTGTACCTGTGGTTCAATTGTTGAACCTACTGGTTTTTTTGTGCGAGTTAATCAATGTAAAAACCGAACACCACTTTGTCTACATCACCACACATGCGAAAGGTGATGAAAAAAGACGACTCAAAGAAAACGTCTGTAGAAATTAGAACCACTACAGAGGTATGTCCCATTTCAGGCAGGCATAACAACCTTGGGTAGGATAAGAAACATGCGAGGAAACAAAGAGCTATGGTAGGAACGTTCTTTACATGTGCTTAGGGTGGAGGGCATCCTAGAATTGCACGGCACGGCGGAGAACTTTTGCAACTGCCGATTTTGATCCAACTGAATCACTCGCTTCCGTTTGAATAGTGCCTGGGACGTGTGACTCGAGTGGTATTGGTAGGTAGGATTGAGGGTGCGAAAGACTGGTACAGATAGCACCGTTGGATTACCGGCAAACAAAAGGGCCACAAAGGGTGGCACTCGTTTGATATCGCCTGCCATCCTCACGCTCTAATCGCGACACATTTCCCCAGTCTGGAAGATGTAGGCGCGGCCGCAAATAGTCTGTGACCATAAAAAGGACGCGGATGTATAATTGATTGTTTGTGCCTCCGGAAGCACTATTTTATGCACCGTTTTTTTTTGGAAGGAGAACAAGGTTTGAAAGCCACAACTCGTCAAAATTTAAAAACACCATCATAGCACCTTGACAGGGCTTCCCATTTATTGTGTTTTTAAAGTATACACGAATTGAGGTAAACGTGTCCAGAAACAAACTAGACGAATATTTTGGGGCGCAACATGTGCCGAGCACGGTTTTTGATCAGGCAGTCTTCCAAGTGTAGACAGTCAGTTGTGCTGCCAAAAAAATCCAAAGTTCCAAGACATGTTCCCAATTTTTTGTTATATCGAATTGTGAAATATTGAATAGCGAGGTCAATAGGCATGGGAAAGCAACTCTAATAACTTCTGCAAGCAAATATATTGATTCAGATAATGCACTGTATTTAACATAATAAACAAAATTACAGCTGACCTTGATCTTGCTGAACTGACCCCGTCTGACGTTGAAGGCCTTCACAGGCTACCCCCCAAACCGTATAAAGCACCGGCTGTGCTGGTTCGCTTTGTGTCACGCGTAATACGGAACGAGTGGATGGCAAAGAAGGCAGAACTTAGGGCGGCAAATTGAGCAATATATTTCCTGGACTATCTGACATCACACAATAAAGCTCTGCTCTGGATGATGAAGTCGAAGGCCCGAGAAAAGCATTATCAGTTTGCATGGCAGAAGGAAGGAAAGTTGTTTGAAAGGCGTGGTTCAAATTGAATGTGGAGCGGATCTTAACAAGATTCTCTGAGCCTACGGTGTTCTTTTAATATTTTTTTTCAATGTTCGATGCCCACGAAGCAACGTACTATGACTGTGCGTCATTTAACTCTGGTGTACACAATTGCCGTTTAAATGCCAGTAACAATATGTCAATATTCCACGTTAATGCAAGAAGTTTGAGAAACAAAGTGTTTGATTTTGAATCTGCTTTAAATTCGCTAACTCACTCGTTTGATTTCCTGGCTTTCACAGAGACTTGGTTTTTAATAAACATGATGCTGTCAAACTACAAGGATATAAGTCGGAAGGGGTTTATAGAAATAATCGTAAGGGTGGTGGGTCTTCAATTTCTGTTAAGGCTGGTATTTCTTATGAAGTGTTGTCTGAATTCTCTTATGTTAGCGTTCACTTTGAGTCCATCACAATTAAATGTGGCGCAGTACTTATCGCTTCAATCTATCGCCCTCCGTCTGGGGTACGCTAAGGAATTTGTTGAGCATGTCAGCACTATTCTCGAGCATGTGTGCTTGTTAAATCTACAAATTGTTCTTGTTGGCGACTTCAATATAGATGTTCTAACGCCTAGTTCTCAATGTCAACAACTTTTGGATCTAATTGAATCTTTTTCGTGTTAAAATGTTATTTGCGCACCTACAAGGATTACTCCACAAAGTGCCACCCTAATTGATCTATATGTCACAAACTTCGAGAACAACTCAATTTTTTCAGGAACGATGGCCTTTGATCTGTAAGCGATCATCTACGAGTGTTTTGTTTCTTTCCTCAAGTTAACAAGCAGACCAGAAACGGCAACGACACTATAGTTCCTTGTCGAAACTACAGCGAGGATGCCATTCATGATTTCCGTGCCTTAATAGAAAGTGTAACCTGGGATGACGTTTACTGTGAAGCTAACCCAAATCAATCGTACAATATATTTTTGTGTAAAGTGAAGCAGTGCTATGACATTGCATTTCCATTGCGACTTGTAAAGAAGTACAAAAAATCCAGGAAACCGTGGGTTACGCAAGAGCTATACAAGAAAATCAAAGCTCGTGATAAATTTTATCACAAGTTTATTCAGGTGAAAGATTTAGCTTTATTTAGGCAATACAAAAAATTTATAAAAAAATTGAACTCTGAACTTAGGAAAGCAAGAATTACTTATCATACCAACAACTTTCCTACTATATCTAACAATCCAAAAAAATATGGTGCGCATTGCTTTCTCTTATTGGGAAGCCTAACGATAAAATCCCCAGTACACTTACTTTTGAAGGTACTGAATACAGTGCTGAGTCCCTAGCAGATAAGTTTAATTTATATTTCTTGAGTTCTGGCGCATGCCCCCTATCACATGGACCAAGAAAAGAACTAGAACAGTACCTTTTTACACGGCCAGTCGGTTCTATCTTTCTTAAACCATTGACTCAGCTTGAAAGAGTATCCTTCATAAATCATTGAACAAAAATTGTGCTGCTGGAGATGATGACATTAAAGCTGTACCAGTTATAGCTGTTGCTGATCTCTTATATGCTCCCTTACAACATATCTGTAATAATGCATTACAAAAAGCAATTTTTCCAGACAAAATGAAAAATGCGAGAGTTGTCGTTTTACATAAGGGGGTTCTCTTGCTAACATAAATAATTTTAGACCAATATCTGTACTTCCTCTATTTTCCAAAGTTCTGGAATATGCCCTGAAAACACGACTTACAAAATTTCTGGACGGCCAACAATTACTTGTAAGAGAACAATTCGGATTCAGGGAAAAAAGTTCTACGGAAATGGCACTATTGCGAATAAAAGATAAGATATGCTCAAATATTGACTCAAAGCAGTACACTATAGGGCTTTTCCTCGATTTTAGGTAAGCATTCGATTCTATCAAACATGATGTATTGTTTCGCAAGCTTCCCTACTACGGAATCCGATGTTTGACCCTAGACTTGATACGTAGCTGCCTAACTGACAGATTACAATATGGTTGTCTAGATGGGCACAAGTCTCAACTACAACAGGTAACATATGGGGTACCACAGGGTTCAATCTTGGGACCGTTATTTTTTATCATTTATATAAGTGATCTTGTTTTCATACAGGAAACTCCTGAGGCAATACTACATGCTGATGATACCAGCTTATTTTTTTTCAGGTGATAATCTCGGTACTAATGAAGCGGCCGCTAATGAATGGTTGTGCAGTTGTCAAGGTGGTTGGATTTAAATGAGCTCCAATTAAATGTAGGGAAAACTAAATATGTTGTTTTCAAGAGCAGAAGCAAACAAGACAATTATCATGTCAGCATTATATTTCAAAATAATGCGATTGAGCAAGTATGTACATCCACGCAAGCATATCGAGCTCAATCGCAGTTCTGTACAGAATAAGAAATTTAGTGCCAAACTGGCCGAAAGTACAACTGTACTACTCTTTTGTTCAGTCACATCTTCATTACTGTTTATTAATATGGGGTACTACAACTAAGTACAATTTAGAAAGACTACTGGTTTTACAAAAGCGAACTGTACGCTGCATAGAAAACGTACAACAAATGGATCACACAGCGCCATTTTTCTACAAACATAACCTGCTTACAGTTAGTCAGATTTTTTACCTTAAGCTTGCCATGCATATACGAAATGAGGCTATATTGAGTCAAGCTACAAGTTTTGAATCAATAATTGTAGCAAACACCCAGTATGACTTACGACATAGCGGTTTTAGGACACCAGCCATTCGAACAAATTTTGGAACACAGACACTAGCCTACTTGATATCCGATTTTCTAAATGCACATCCTAGTATATTCGATTGGATTAAAAATTGCCGTTCTGATTACAAATGTAAAAGTAACGTTAAAATGTACTTGTTATCACTCTCTCATAATTAATTTAAAAAAAGCGGACCGTGCAGCGTCTTCCGGTAACAAATATATGGCTCACTTATGTGCTCTTGTAACTTTCCTTTTTGTTCTAATAAATGCGTCTGTGTGTTGTAAACTTGTATGCCTTATGTATAAAACATTGGAAATTGTATAATCATCTGCTAAACAATATGTAAAACACATCTGCATGCGCCATTGTTTTTCATTGTTTTACTGCCTCATTATTTGTTGTAATTTATTGTATAATGAACTTCTAGCTTGCCTCGTAATGCTTGAAATATTGTGCTTGTGTTGCTTTTCTTGCCAGTGAACTGGTCATTTCGCTGCTTATTGCTCCTGTGCAATGTACTTTGGGTGTCTGGGCTCCAGTCAGGCAGCTTGTTACCTTTAGCCCTCTCATCCCTGACAATGTATGTCTGAATGAAATCGGAAATAAAAAAAAAATTCACACTTGGAGACTACAGCGCTTATATGGTAAAACACAATGGGTGTAGTTTTTTGCAAAATGTAACGTTTACACAGAAGTTGTAAATCAGAGCCCGTAATCAACTACTGCGCTAAGAGCATTCACAGCGTGCTTACTTGCATTTTCTAAAATGGCTTGATACAATTTCAGGTGACAACAACGTCACTGTACAACAAAACGTTTTCTGCACCAACAAGTTATATTTTCGCAATGGCAAACTAGAAGCCATGTTCTAATATTGAGTTGCTCACCCAGAGAAATTGGAACGTTTCCTTCAGAAAAATGGGAAATGTGGGGTTCTTGAAAAAAAATTCTGCATAGGGAGCCGTAAATTTTTTGCAATTTCTTGATAGAAAGAGCTTACCTTTTCCCAGCGCTGAAAATCCAGGTCAGTGTACAAACATACGTTTTTGTCTTTCAGGGATGCCAAATCATTGTCACAAATAATTTCAAAACTGAAATCTCAATTTTTTATTCAATCTCGTAAACGTCACCACGATATTAAAGTAAAACAGCAAACCAGAGCTAAAACATTTCTGTGTTCATGTTTCTCGGCCTCTCAAAAACTGGTTTGTAAAACAAAAAATAACATCCCCGCATAGGTCCTGCTCAGTATTTATGTGGATGGTGTTGGCGACACCTCGGACTGCGAGCCCCTCCATTCACGCTCTAGAAACCGTGAAAATGATTTTTAACGTTAAAGGCTTAAACACCAATGGTGTCCGTCGGTGCCGTGGTCAATCTACTGTGGATGGGCTCCCTTGTGTGTTCACGAGGCAAAGAGTTCGGGGACCTCTGCGGCATCAGGCTAAACCGAGTGAGGGAAGTACCACCGTTCCCTGCTTTTATGCGATGTTTTGTGATATATCCTAAACCAGGCCGTACACCCCAAACTTGATCGGCCTCCGAAAAGGGGTCGAACCAAAGTTTCATTTCTACCTCTTTTAAAAGCCCCTTATTAACAACCAACAAATATCCTCGGTTTCTTCGAATCGAGTCATCTAAGTCAGCAAAACGTTTCCCTTCCATGTCCGCATTTCTGGTCTCAAAATTTGAGCAAAACGAATTACGTGAAAAGTATGAAGCTCAAAATCACAGGACGGGAGAAATACTTGTCGAAATCAATACCAAAGAATGAGCCCGCAGGCTTCTTGCCCGAACCCGCATCCTTAATCTGGAAATCACGATGACAACCCGCCAATTCCTGAACAGCTCCCTGGTTGTGATTTCTCAAATAGATTTCGACACCGAAAGAGACGCCGGCCTTCTCCAAGGTTTAAAGTATCAAAGCGTCAGAGGCGTGCACTCCGTCACGATGCGCAGGCATGAACGTCATCCCAATAAAACACAATAAACTAACAATAGGCGCTTGTCACTCCCAGGTAATGTAAATGCAAGCTTCATCCGATGTTCCATTCGTCGTACATACCGAAATGTCACGGCAACTTCAAGTGCCCGCGTTCCAGACCAGTACAACCTCTGACTGTGGCAAAACAACCTGTGAGAAATGAGCCGCACAGGACCATACTACCGAATAAAGAAATTCCAAAAATTTCCCATCTTATAACTGCAGGGCCCACATACCGCCTACTCCAGGACGCGGTTCTCGAAATAAACATCATTAACACCAAATTCTCAGAAAACAACACCTTCCCAAAGGCGGGGAAGAGGTTTGCCTCTATCCTCTAGTGAGTGGCGTGACACAGCTCGCAAAGCGAGAGAGTGGTGTCTGGTATCGGCAGAGGCTTAGCAGCTTGAGACAAACTTTCTCCCGCCAGTGCAACCCCATGGTTTTGCCTCTGGGAGCCAAACAACCCTCAATGAAACCACAGTGACCGTCCGTAGCCACTGCGGTGGCAAGAAGCGCCGAAGAGACCGCTCCTCCCGTTTTTATTCCCCGGTCTCCGGTACATCTGAGGGTGCCGTGGAGATGGACGTGTGCAGACCACAAGTGGCTCTCACCTCCGCTACACCACCTGCGCCACACATGGTGCTTCTAACACCCGCGGCGCTTACGCGTCAAATGAAGGGCACCCACAATGGTGCCAACTCGCGGAGCCCGGTCTGCCGTGCACTCCTCGGACATCTCTTGAGTAGATGAACATCGAGTGCTTCATATCTTCTTGTTAGCATAAGGAACCGGTCCCTTCATTCAAACCTGCAGATAGGCGGAATATTTCTCTCTGACCGTTCAAGTTCCGAAATACGGTCCATAAACACGCACATGTTATCGTTTCTCTAAATACATAAACAGAAGGAAATATATCATTCAGTGGAAGTGGTGAGGCCTCCTTGAACATCTTGATGATGTCTATGAGTGATTGCATTCCAGTCAGCTGAGTATGATGTGTGTTCAAGAAAGCCCTTTAAACTCGGGCCACGCAAATTTCTTCAATAGTTACATGGTATTTCGAGAGGATAGAAAAGGTGGTGGTGCATCTCTGAGTGGTGTCTCAATCGTTCCTCAAAAATCCTTCGCATATCACACTATCTAATTCCAGATTGCCCTTGAGGTTGCTTCCTTTTGAACTGTAATCTTTGAAAGGGATTTAACGGTATACCCGCTGTACATTCTTCCAGACTTCCATCTCTCAAGCTCCTATTTATAGGGATTCGTAGATCAGCTGCCCGAGCCCTTCGTTCTCATATGTGACCTCAATGCGCGTAACTCCCTTTTGGGTTCCTCCCGCAGGGTAGCCCGACGCAGGGTAGCCCGACCTCAGGATCCTAATCGAAAAATTCCAATCACTTTCGGTAGCATGCCTATTCAACAAAAACAAAGCCCCTATACCACAATCTGGTGCAAAACAATATGCAAAGTTATAGGACCATTAGCCACCGAGTTGACTGTAACATTACGTGACAGATTTTCGCTGGCCATGTTTTTTCCACTGAGTGGAACACTAATTTTTTTACTGCGCCAACGAGTGGCTTTGTTTGTATTGGTGACTCCGGTTCCCATGACACTATTTAAAAACCAAATAAAAAAAGGCTTGCGATAGGCATGTAAGAAAATATGCACACAGAGATGAAAAGGGTGACATTACTTATAACAAGGACTAAATAACTAAAGTTGCGCAAATATTTTACCATCAGGCTTTACGCCAAGGACGGCTGCCTTCGGAAAACTACTGAGCCTAAAAGCTCATCTTGCGACTACCGAAATGCAACTAAAGATGATGTAAAAAAGAACGGGGGAGCAGGGAAACAGGAAAACTTGCAGGTGTTTTAGTACAGACCTGTGGACCACGGCAACAAATGTGAGCTATGCTAGACTAGCTTGCTAACGTGTTTATCAAACACATATGTACACAGAGGTACCATACGTGGAAAAAACGCAAAAAAGCAGTTTCACAAGGAGGGTGACATGAGTAAATTTAGGAAACAGATATTGACCATGCTAGTCTCATTTGAACAGAAGCTATTTACCAGAGATATATTTACAGAAGCTATTTACCAGAGTTATGTATAAGAGTCAGCCTAGATTTATTCAAATGCTGCAACAGGGTGGGTTCAGGAAGCATACTGAACATCACATCAACGTTGTGTCGAATGGTAAAAAAATCCCAACATAAGAGAGAACCACTTTGCATCTTAAACGCAGAATACAAAAAAAGGTTGATTTAGTGGGCACCACCGCCGTGCTTTAAGCTATGAAGGAGCACTGAAAGTGTGCGACCCAAATGAGCCTCCCAGAATAAATATAGAAAGCATGTACAGAAAAAAAAAACCCTACACAAGAAACGCGAACAAAGTTTTACATGACAGTGAGTGTGACCGAGATATGCAATCTCCCCAAAATTATTAACCGCATCCATCTCGGTGTTTTTTGGAAGCTTCGTGAAGGAAACGTAGGAGTAAAAATAAATGAGAAATACTCGAGCAATTTTGGAATAGTGGACAATAGTTCCGTGCATAGTGAGTATCTTTAGCGGCTCAGAAGATGTTTGACGAAGTACAATGTGAAAGCCTGGTTGTAGGACTACAAATATTGCTATGGTGTCTTAGCTGAAGAGGCTAAGCAGACGAAGAGTTCTTGCATAGCCAATGTACCACATTGGGACTTGAGCAAGATACTACCCGTTAGAAGATGACGGCAGCGCACTCGGACGTGGAAAACGAGCTAGAAGTACAAGTAGAAGAGAATCTTGCACCCTGTCTGCGCGGTGCACTCGGGAATGAAAATACACTGTGTGGATACCTCTCGTCCTGCTTGGCTGCACGTATTCCTTCACGTCACAGTGACATCTTGGAGGAGGTTGCAAGACATCCCCTCCATCTCGTCTCAGCTATCCGATCATCAAGCTGTCGGGATCCTTGATCACGGATCTCCGAAGCAGGCGTCATATTCCTCCCGCCGAGCGAGTCGTTGCCTCCACTAGTCGTCGTTTCGCAGCCCCGAGAACCCTGTTTCTTCACTGGCACTGACGATGTTGACGTGGAAGATTGAATAGAGTGCTACGAGCGGGTCAGCGTTCACAACCGTTGCGACCCTACGTTGATGCTTGCCAACCTTCTTTTCTGCTTGACAGGTGCGGCACTCCATGGTATGAAATCAATGAGGCCAGGTTAACCAGTTGGGACATCTATAAAGCCAAACTCTTAAGAATATTCGGCAATCACATCCAATAACAGCTACGCGCAAAAGCGGATCTCGCATGCCCCGCCCAGACATCCACCTAAACATACATTCTTTATATTCACGATTTTCTGGCTCTTTGCCTTTAACTCGACGAGAAGATCCCTGAGCAGAAGAAGGTTGCGCATGTGCTTAAGGGAATAGGTGACGACGCTTTTCACTTGCTCATGTGTAAGGGCTGCCCTACATTTGATACCATCTTAACCGAATGCCGACTGTTCGAGCAAGCGAAGAGCAGCTGGATCCCATAGCAGTTCCAACAGTTGTGCAACACCGCTGCGACTTCTTCCTGCGAGCCACCATCCCCCCAAGCAGTTTTCGTCCAAGGCTTCTCACCCCGACTTCCTCCAACACACCCTCCAAAGGATAGTGCGCCGCCAGCTAGAAGCCACTGCTCCTGCCGTTAGTCTCCCCGTGTGGTCGACAGCCCTGTTCCAGCCGTTTCGCTGATTCGAGATGTCGTTAGAGACAAAAGTAGCAACACGAGTCTCCAGAAAGTATTCCCACTGATTCCTCCTGCCGCCCGTCACAGTTATGCCCCCCCTGAACCTCGCTGTGTGTCCGCCTCTCCTTGCTGCCGGGATCCCGCTGACTGTAGAACCGCCGACGATAAGTCCGTCTGTTTCACCTGTCGCCGTGTTGGCAATGTCGCTCAGTACTGCCAGAACCTTTGGCTTCGAGTTGCCATGAACTTCTCGGCAGACCGTTACTCGACTGACTATCCCCGCCGTTTTTCCCCCGGCATGTTGCTAGAATCCGTCGCTAGTGTCGCTAGTTCTGCATCCCGATTAGGACGCTCGCCCCGGCCGCCGCGCCACCTGTCACGTTCACCGCAGCGCCGACACCTTTTGCCGTCGGCGCCCCTTCAACGCTTCTGACCGGAAAAATGACGAATGCAGCGCCGAGTGGTTACACAGCATTCGCCGTAACCCAAGCTCTAAAATCCTCATTTAACCTTGCCGACCAGACACAATTTAATCGATGTTGAAATGGACGGCGTTCCGATCACCGCTCTAATAGACACAGGTGCACATATCTCGATACTGAGTGCTTACCTTCGTCGTCGCCTCCGTAAAGTATTGATGCCAGCCATTTCGCAAGTTCGCGTCGCTGATGGGGCTACACCTACCGTTACCGGAATGTGCACGGCCCGTGTAACCATTGCGGGCTACACAACGACCGTCTTGTTCTCTGTTTTAGAAATGTGCACGCAATTTTTGATTCTGGGCTTGACATTTTGTCAGAACATTCTGCTCTAACAGATTGCACGACTAGTTTACTATGCCTCGAGGTACTGCTTTGGCCTGATGCTCCACACGCCACACTTTCAACGTCTTTATGTTCAGCTGAGTTCATCCGTCTGCGCCTTCAAGTCGTCACTGACGTTCCCTTCTCCTCCCGCCACCCTCTCCCTGACGGTGCGTACCTCATGTCCCCTGCCGCCAACGTTCTCATACGTGCAATGTGATCATGCCGAACTAGGTTGTAACCAGCAAAACAGCCAGACCATACTTCCAATTCTGAATTTCGGATGGCATTCCCAAGTACGTACCACAACCCCAAGCACTATGCTGGCTTCTCCTATCGTATTGTGGCATTTTTTACTTCCAGAACCGCCCTTTGGGTCAAACACATGCAGTGAAGCAGCGGGTTCACACAGGCGATGCAAGGCCAATTTACAGGAGCCCTTATTCAGTGTCCCATGCGGAACGCGATGCAATCGAAAAAGAAGTAGGAAATATCCTTGATAAAAAACATCATCGAGCCTACCTCCTGTCCGTGCGCGTCCAAAGTAGTTCTGGTGAAAAAGAAAGACCGCAGTTAGCGCTTGTGCGTCCGTTACCACCCCCTCAATAAAATAGCCAAGAGGGATATTCCCACTGCCAAAATAAACGACGCTCTCGACTGCCTTCATGTGGCTAAGTTCTTTTCCTCAATTGACCTCCGCTCGGGGTATTAGATCTCTATCGACGAGAAGGACAACGAAAAGACCGCCTTTGTCACAAACGAAGGTCTTCACCAATACAAGGTCATGCCGTTTGGGTTGTTCAATGCGCGAGCGACCTTCGGAAGAATGATGGATTCTCTACTTCGCGAGTTCAAATGGTCGACGTGCTTGTGTTACTTGGATGACGTGAATTTGTTTTCACCATCATTCGAAACTCACCCATGGCACCTTCCGGATATCATTTCCCTGTTCCGAAGTGTTGGCCTACAACTCAACTCTTCTAAATGTCTATTTGCTCACCACAGCATTACAATCCTCGGCCATCTCGTCGGCGCTGAAGGAGTTCAGTTTGACCCAGACAAAGTCAACTCCGCGAAGAACTTCCCGGTTCCTTGTTCTACAGACGCCGTGCGTAGCTTTATTGGACTTTGTTCTTATTTTCGATGTTTCATCAAAAGCTTCTCTGATATCGCCCGTCCCCTCAATGACCTTCTCCAAAAAGACGTTAGTTTTTCTGGGTTATCGAAGAAGATGAGGCTTTTAACACCCAATATCACTCTTTATGTCCTCCCCAATTTTAGCCCACTTCAACGCGGCCGCTCCGACCTAACTACGAACCGATGGCAGCGGTCATGCGATCGGCGCTGTACTGGCTGCCAGGATTGCCACGACCGCGTTATCGCGTACGCCAGTCGCCTGCTTTCCCCGCCGAACACAACTATTCTATCACCGAGCAGGAATGCCTTGCACTTCTGTGGACTGTTAGAAAGTTTCGCACCTAGCTGTACGGGCGGCCCTTCTCCGTCGTCACAGACCGTCATGCGTTATCTTGGCTATCTTCGAAGAAAGATCCCACCAGACACTTGGGTCGCTGGTCACTACACCTTCAAGACTATTCTTTCTCCGTCGTCTACAAGTCTGGTCGCCTTCATCATGAGTCTGACTGCCTATCTCGTTATCCGGTTGACCCTCCCGAGCCTCCGCCCCAATCGTGCTTG
This sequence comes from Haemaphysalis longicornis, assembly GCF_048455015.1. Taxonomy (NCBI): domain Eukaryota; kingdom Metazoa; phylum Arthropoda; class Arachnida; order Ixodida; family Ixodidae; genus Haemaphysalis; species Haemaphysalis longicornis. Next base: position 101,778,619 of record NW_027526214.1, read on the forward strand.
TTATTTATTTTGGGATTACTCCACATCGGTGATAAGCAGCGTTGCGATCCCTCTTTCAAATCTATCATCGGCAGTCTCACCATTGGCCCCCCTGCACCTGCCACGCATCTGTTTCGACTCCAGGATGACATACTTTACCGCCAGAATCTCCGTCCAGATGACTTTGAGCTCCTGCTTCTTGTCCCTAACTACCTTCGTTAATATATACTCAAAAAATGTCACGACGTACCTAGGGCTGGTCACCTGGGTATTTCCGGCACGTACGTCAGTGTGCGTCGTCGATTTGTTTGGCTTCGCCTTCACCGTTCCGTCCGACGTTTGTGGCCACGTGTGATATGCCAACGCAGTGAGTAGCCCTCCGCCTCACCGTGGGGTCGCCCAGAACCATTAAACATCCCCACTGAGCCCTTTATTGTGTTGTTGTCGACCTCCTCGGTCCCCACCCGGTGTCTACCTCGGGCAACAAGTGGTTAGCGTCACCGATTACTCGACGCGCTATGCCTTTACCCGCGCTCTTTCCACAAGCTGCGTATCCGACGTTGACGACTTCCTCCTACGCGTTGCAACTTTTCATCATGGAGCACCTCGCCAGCTTCTTACTGATCGCAGCCGCTATTTCTTGTCCCTAGTTGTAGAGGACCTTCGCCGTGCGTGCGAAACACAACACAAGGTCCCAACTGCTTACCATCCGCAGACCAACGGCCCCACAGAGAACCGCACGCTTACAGGCATGTTGTCTATGTACGCCTCCACCGACGATCGCGACTGGGACGTGCCGTTGCCTTACGTCACCTTCGCTTTCAATTAGTCCCAGCATGACACTGCAGGCTCGTCCCCATTCTACGTGCTCTACGGCCGCGAGCCATCTTTGCCACTTGACACCCTTTTACCGCCTGCTCAGCCCACAACTGAGTATGCCGAAGCCGCCATCACTCATGCCGACCACGCTCGCAAAGTTTCTCACTCTAATGTCCTCTCATCACAAGTCTCGCAAAAGACGCGCGACGACTCCCTACACCGAAACATTTACTTTCCGCCGGGATGCCTTCTCCTGGTGTGGTCGTCATCGCGCCACGTTGCACTTCCTGAAAAACACCTCTTTCCCTATTCTGGTCCTCGCCGTGTCATCCAACAAGTCACTGATATCACGTACGGAATAACACCGGCCATGCCATCGCCAACTTCCTAACGTCAACAACGGACGTTCTTCGCTTAGCCCGCCTGAAACCGCACCATGGTCCGCGACCTGCGTCGCTATAATTAGCATCGAGATAGCGCTTACCTCCGCGGAGGTTATGGTTTGGCGTCTTAGCTGAAGAGGCTAAGCAGAGGAAGAGTTCGTGCATAGCCTATGTACCACATTGGGACAAGTGCCAGGTACCAGACGAAAGAAGATGATGGTGGCGCTCCCGGACTCGGAAAACGAGCTAGATGTAGAAGTAGAAAAGGATCTTGCGCCTTGCCTTCGCGGTGCTCCCTGAATTGATAATGCACTTTGTGGATACCTCTTGTACCGTTTGGATACACGTCTTTCTTGACGTCACCGTAACAATATATGTAAATATTTTGTATTATTAGTAAATACTCATCCCGAGACAGCCCTCTTTCGCCTAGACAAGTCAGAGCTTTAAAAAATGTACAACCTACCGACACAGGTATTTCGTGTAGGTTAAAACCAGGACAAAAGAGCCCAGCGCCGATCACGCATGGAAAGAGGTGCCCTCGGCAAGCAATATAAATAACTGCAAGTAAGATACGTTTGTGGTTGAAAAATTTTACACAAAAATGCGTCGTTTTGGTGATTGGGTGGGAAGTTGGGTGGGAATATTGGATGGGAAGTTGGCACGTTACTGACAACTATAAAGAAATCAAGTCTTCTGAAGCTTTTATAAAACAGACAAAAAAATGCCAGTAATGCACAAAACCAAATTCTCATTGCTGGATTAGAGAACGAAATTTAGTCGAACGTGTCGTTTTCCAAATTAAGAAAAAAATGCACTTGGGAAAGGCGTGTAGTGATACGAAATGACCCCCTCTAGACCACCACAGTAACCGATGGATGCGGAGATACGGGTATAGAAAAGAAGGAAGGCACCTAACTTGATCGAGTGCAGAAGTAAGAAAAAGGGAAAGCAAACCTTCCAGTGCAGCAGCACAGGAGAGGCGCTGTGGTTCATCAATGGGAGAGGACTTCGTCCCGCGGTACGCATCAAAACGCTTGCGGTGATGGTGAACGTGCAACTTCAATCCCAAGCCTATCGCTGAATCATGTATTTCGCCTATAATACTCAGCAAGGGTGTGTATAGCAGCCTAAACACATATATTTCGTATAATAAAATACCGTTTAACGGTGGCCTACCTCACTCAATTTATGAATTCAATTTGTGGCCTAATGCTGGCCATGCTCAGGGGTAGACTAAATTTACGCCCTTAATCCTAAATGTAATTGCCGAGTAAGAAACACACGTGGGTAATGTTACATAGACCAGGAAGCAAAGTACACAATACAAGGGGCCAACAAGGCAAAAGATCGTTGTTATCTTGTTTTGAAAGAAAAATAGTCAAAAAGGCAAAATAGGACCACACAATGAGGGCCATTGGACTTACAAGTTTCACAAAAGGGTCTTACACTGGTAGGGATATCCTAATCATAAATAACTATGCTGGTATGCTACTACGCAACTACACATGACCTGGTTTATGTAATTTTGTTAAACAGTAACTGTATTGCCAAATACTTAAAGGTACCAAGCCACAAAGCGCATTTTGTTCTCAACGAAGTCATTGGTTCGCTGATAACAAAGATGCAGGTACACTTTGCTGCTAACGCTTCAATAATTGAGTTAAAGTAAAACACAGGAATAAATGCTATTAGACAGAGAGGAGCTGCTGAAACGTTCTGAATGTAAGATAAGTACTGCTGTAAGGTTAAATATATCATTACGGTGGAGCATGTGGAAGGCATTGACTCTAGTTACACAATTCTATTGAAAGAGTACATGAACAGACTTACGCATACTCTAGCGGCCGGAGCCAAATAAGTGAAGTTTTAATGTGGTGACTTACTCAAAAATGTTTAAATCAGAAACATGTGTAAAAATTCAAAGATTTCAGTTTTTTTCTACATACCGTACATTCACAAATGTCATATTACTGACTTCTTAATGTGAATTGGGGTGATGAGTAATCAGCTTTTGCAGCGACTGCATTGCTAATGCTCTGAAGCTGAGGCATTTCCAATGCGTTAAAGCTCTATATCTGTCTCTTTGCTAGTGAATATGTCATCGATTTTTCATGCATTGCTTCGTCGAGCAGTTATCGGAATGTATACTTATTTGCCCACAGGGCCAAAATTTATGGACCATAAAACTAGCTGTCAGGTTTACTTTTCTTCGACACGGCAGAATGAAAAATTTTGTGCGGTGTTTTGGCAAAGGTTGCGTGATCAAAGTAGTTCTCAGCTACACATATTGTTTGTGGGCTGCTGCCAGAGAAGAAATATCTTAAAGTTGTTCTTTGTTGTCCGTAAGCTTTTGGTCGCAGTATGTAAGTGAGAAACCTGCGTAGCTCATGCAGTGTATATTCTTGGAGCAGCCACGGTGCATGATACCAAAAGTCATTGTTGTTTAGCGAAGATTTAGTCCACTGCTTGACATTGTCTTCTTTTTTACATAGCGTTCTGGTCTTCGCTGCTTTATTTTTAAAAACAGATTACGACCAAAAAGGGCCAATTAAACTCGCGGTACATTACAGATACTTGTAGCACACGCTATCCTTGTCCCGAACTCTGAAAAAGAAGCTGCACGTGATGAGTCAAAGGCGCAACTATTGTTGTCCCTAATAAGGGGTTCCCGGATACTGGGAATTCCCCTTCAAACAGAGATTATATTCTTTACCCTGTAATGCGTCACAACGTTCTGATTTGGACGCGATAGTCAACCTCAACCATCATTAGGGTGTATTTTGTGGAGCCTTCTGTAATCAAATATTGCATTTTTCACCTCTACGCTAAGCTTTGCGCGTGATAAAGGACGAATACTGAAAACGTTTGGAAGCTGCTTGCTCGCACTAACACTCTGGGTTTGTATTGGCATGTTCATTGGTGTGACACTTCACAAAAGGCAATCGAACAGCTGCAGGACGCTTCTATGCCAGGAAAGACTTCTGCTACACTGGGTCGGGCGTTGACACATGTTTGCTACTGCCATTACTATCATTTCCTTCAGCTGAATAGAGGGCCCTCCATGCAATGATGCAGAGTACCCAAGCTCACAACACAGTGTGATATTGTGATATTGCCAGCTTGTGATATTGCCAGTTAGCTAATTGTAGCAGGCACTGGAAACGTAGATTTGGTAAAATGAAGGCGTGGTCGAGTGGCCACCACTGCCGGTTGCGAGGAACGTTCAATGAATGCTAGTTTCACTGCCGCGCATTTGTCTCCCGTTTGTGGGGCGTGGGCAGCCGACGTTGGAGGGAGCATGCTTTTTCCAGGTCAACACACCCTCTCAGCCGTACGTACGGCGCCTATTTTAAAACAAAGTATTTCGAGCACTGTTAACCATACTGAAAATGATGTAATACAAGTACTGCGAAAGGAATAGGAACACTACAATCGCAGCGAACATTAGTATCTGTACCTAATTACCAGTACTAACCTAAATGGCGGCGCTTTATCACTTTCATTCCTCGACATTTTTGTCGTCATGATGTGTTTACCACTTTTACTACTAGCGCGCGTCAATACACGTTGCTCCGGGGCTCAGCTTCTCATGTGGTAGAGCATTGTCCTTCATGACAATTTGCACGTCTCTGGTCCCACTCTTCAAGCTTTGTTCACCCCACCGCCAGCACGGCACACCAATGCTCATACACTGAAAGCAGCCTGCAAGCAAGCAGGACAGGCACGGTGAAATATCACGTGCTGTCATAGGAGCTTCCTCTTCGCTCTCCTCGGTAAACTTGAGAAGTGGTGGATACTCTCTCGAGGATTACAAAGTGTTTGTCGCCTATTTTGCTCGTTTTTCAAGCATCTGGCTACTCTTCTCAGAAGTGGCGTGTGGTCCGGCGAACGAGAGGCGAAATAGTTCTAGTTGGAGTTTGTTAGTGTCTTCGAGGGGGAGTACCTGGGCTCCGTATGAGAATCACAATTCTGTCTTGAAGGCAGCGTTCCGTCCCTCCTTATAAGAGTGAAAACCCTATAGTGGATGCGACATTACCGGATACTGCAGAAAAACAGAACGTTCTGCTATTAGCCTAACGCTCTGCTAATAGCAGAACAGTCTGTTATTTTGGTATTAGCATAATAGAAGGTTTGCCGGACTCTACTGCTTGCGCTTGTCCTTGGGTTGGCCTTGAGCGTTCTGGTATTAGTGAGCGATCTTCCGGGCAACTCAGACCTTCGTTTTTTGGCCTGAAAGCTCCGCCTTCACGCACAACACGTCTGTTGGCAGTACTCCCCCCTTTCCCAGAAAAGCCTACTGCCGCTTTCGTCAGCTCATCCAAAGGTGGTCAAGCACGGGATTTCTTTAGGCGCCTTGCGGAATGCTCTCCAGAGAAGTTGCCACCACCTTGTCCTGGAGAGCTTAAAAGAGCAAGAATCACGACTGAAGAAGGCAGGCTTTCGCGACTATCTAATCAAGAGCCTGTCCGGAATCTTTCTAAACAAAACCCGCGAGGGTAGGCCGGAGAAGAACCCCAACACAGAAGCGGAAGAAACGGCGGTCATTTCATACCTGCGTGGTGTTTCCCGCAAGCTGATGAAAACGGGAAGAAGGTGTGGTGTAAGAATGTTTTTTTGGCAGCAAAAAAGCTTGCCCAGATTCACAAAAAGGTGAACAGTGGTGACCAAAGCTTTGGTCGCTGTGTGGTTAGGCATACAAATGTCTACACGGAATGCAGGAAAGGTGTGTACAACGTCGCTCTCTCGTGCGACGACTCGTAGGTAGGGCAGACCGGGCGTTGCATTAACGACTACTTGAGCGATCATGCAATCTCGCTCAAGACGTTTCAGGGGAGGGATATTGCAATTTATTGCGAGAAGCATAACTGCTCACCGAAGCTTGACCACGCCTCGATACTGAGCAGATACCCGCACCTGCGTAAACGTGATATTTCGGAGGCGTTTACTACCTACAAAATGGGGGATTCTTGCATCCGCATGCCATCAATCGCTTTACATGCTAAAGATATTACCTATGTAGGGGGTGTGACTGTCGTGGGTGATACCATGCAATAGCAATCTTAGTTTTTATGATGTTATACTTGTTTTTTATATGCTTTCTATTTCCCTTTACATGTCTCTGTTTCTTTTATTAAACTGCAGTCGCCGGTCAGCGCTCGTCCCTGTCTGTTTTCACTCGTGTCCCGTCTTTCGCGCTGTTTGTGTTAAGGAATTCCTACCGACTCACCCGAATTCCTAAGGGATTAGCGAATTTCACGAAGCCAGAGACGACTCAGTTGTGTTAAAGGAAAACACGTTTATTGCAGCGAACGTGGGATCCCCTAACAACTCAAAGAATACGCAGGCGGCGAAGCAGCAGTCAAAAAAGTTACCTGCGCGGGAAAGCGTCGAAGATCGGAATGCCGTGGCGTTTGCTCTGCAGGCTTTTTTCTTCCGGCGCGAGTGTTTCTGGGACCATCGATTTGCATCCAGGATATTGTAGATTAGAGAAGATTATTCTGGGCTAGGGACGTTCGGACGAAACAGTCTGCTTATCCGAATGAGATAGCCCATGCGGCATAAAAATACAGAATGCAAGACGCGCTTCGCTTGACACAGTTAACAGAGCCGGGCGTGGCCAGGCAGTGAAAACAAACAAACGCGTACATGGTTCGCGGCAATATGTCTCTGTTTCTTTCATTAAACTTCAGTCGCCAGTCAGCGCCCGTCCGTGTCTGTCTTCACTCATGTCCCGTCTTCGCGCTGTTTTCATTAAGGGATTCCTACCGAGTCACCCAGCTTCGCACTCTCCTCTTAAATGCTTTGAAAATCCGTCAGGGCAAGTGGACTTCTTATTATGTTCCTTCAATAACATGGCCACAACACCCTCACCAGTTACATCTAACTTACTTTCGAATACAGAATACACATTGAGTAGGATATATTCAAGTGGTGAAACAAAAAACCATTGAAACTACTGACTAAACGTCTCTGCAATAGTAGTGGAATCATCCAGAGTTTAACCACCAACGCTGACTTTTTTTAATCTCATGTTTAGTTTGACTTAGATAGCGCTAGAACTGTGTAGGGTTACTTTTGATGAAGTCCGCATTGTTTCTCGCCCGGTTATTTATTGCTGGGTTTACTTTAATATGCATTTCATGCTTTAGCTCTGGAAATTGTAGAGTGAACGTTTGGTTTGTTTTTCCCAGGCGCTTAATCTTTCTTTTGGTGGGCAATATATTCGGACCTATTATTAGTTTCTTACGGTGTTTTTTTTTCAGTTTTTTGGTTAAAAAAAATGTTCGATGCAGAATTTAAAAACAGAATAAAACTAGCAAGAAATTGTGAACGTTTTTGGTGCTAACGACAAGATGCTCTTCGAAATATTCTAATACATCAGTGTATTAGCTCTATTAAAGTCTTTTACTGTAGCGGCAGGACATTATTCTGTTTGTATTTCGGAATATCTTGTCCAGCAGAAATATAATAGGGTATGGTCAAAAATTAAGGTTCAACCTGCAGTGCCCTAGATCTCATTTGTGCAGAAAGGAATTAGAGTTCCAAAAGTGCATTTATTCAGGTATATTCACTCACAATGTTTTCAATATTAAAAGTAAGCGTTATATCAACTAGGTTCTCAGCTGCTACGGAATACCCAAATTGCATGTTACTCCAATCAATAATTGACCTGTTAAAATCTCCTGTTATAATTAGGTTTTGCTCTGGAATTTCAGCAAGTGCTCGTATGGCCTACTCACAAACAAGTCATAAGGACTTGGAGGTCGGCATCTTCTTACACCGACGTATCTCCTTGCGTAACTCCTTGCACCGACACCCTTAGAAGCACACGCTCATGATTACAGACGTCGTCAGTGACAGTAGGTTCAATACTATCCTTTGTTACCAACGCAACGCCAGCATCGCGGGAACCCTTATCACGTCTCTACAGCCTGTACTCCGACGGCACAATTACGTAATGCATAAGTTGATCATGAAGCCAAGTTTCACTTATAACGCATATCTGAGGGTCTTGTGACTAAAGAAGTCTTTTGAATTTTTTATTTTGTTGTCATTGTCAATGCTCCTCGAAATAATTACAAGACGACGAATCTCATGCTCCTTTAGTTGCTAGCTTGTTGACGTAATGTTTTTCGTCCTCCGCATAGCCTTGCATGAGTTAGAGCTGTCGTCCCAACAATAAAGCTGTTATGAATACGAACCATTTCATGTACGAGAATATTTTTTCCCGTGTTTTTATCTTTCTTAGCAGTGTCTTACAGTAATTTCTTTTTTCGGAGCGTTTCTGCGGGGTAGTCATTTTGAACACTTGTGCTAGTTCCCTACAATTTTTTAGCATGGCTCATGACTTCCTCCTTTTCAGTGTAATGTTGAAAGTAAAGAATTAAAGACCGTTTATCGGCAGGGTTTTCTAGTGTATTGTAGCGATTGTTTCTAGTAGCGATTATTTCAGGACGGTGTTTGAAATCCTTTGAACAGTCGGCATCTCAGAATTCGAGCGTTCATTCACAATTAATCCATATTCTCCGTTATTTATATTCGTTTCAGGTTGTGGCGGCTGTGATGACAACTTGTCTGGCTATGCCGTGATTTCAAAACTAATGTCTTGGAAGCAGGTTGGTCTGGTGTAGAACGTGGTTTTGAATATTATCGTTGTTCTCTTTCGCGCGCCTGCTAAAGGAGTCATCTTGTATGCTCCGTAGATGGGTGCCCTGAGTTTATTGGGATGCTTCTATAGATACTTGGTGGGACAGGATCTGTATGAGATGTCAAGATGGGTCCTCTATCGTTTTTTGCAGAGCAGAAATTTCATTTTTTACGTTGGCAATGAGGCCAGTGGAAGCCTTGGAGGTGTAGCTATGTTTGTTGCTCGGGAAGCTGAAAGCTTTCGGCGTTGTAGACACTATCATTGCGGAAAGTGTGGGGAAGCTATCAATATCTTCGGTGACCTGCGGTGCCATTTCGGAATTGACGGATCTTCTCCCATAGGGGCCTGGAGATTGACGTTCTATTCGGTCTTCGTTTTCCTTCAAGGGCTTGTCTTCTTCCGGGCAAGTGGCTTCTGTCGCCAGGTGATTGTTCCGCTTACACGTGACAGTCTTATCTTGTCTGGCACATTCTTTTTTGTATGACAGCTGCCACGCACACTGCATAATTAGTGATTGCTGCAGTACTTTTGCATGTGGCCTTTTTTATGGCAACGGTACGTCATCAGAATGCGTGCAACGTGTGGGGTAACATTGATTTTTCGGCTGTAATATTTGATTTGCTTCAGCAGTACAGGTGAATGAAATGTAAGGAGCGCCCTTCGGCTTTTGCCCATCTGCCTTGCATGGAGCACATTAGCAGTTTCAAATCGCAGCATGTTATCAAGTTCGCTGTTGGTATCATTATGGTCAGTTGTGATGATGCCCTCTGAGACATTTTGACCATAAAGGCGCAAAATTTCAACTTCCAATGGTTTGCCGTCGATAACTTGGAGGTGGCTTATCTTGGCAAAGTTACCGGCTTGAAGTTCGTGGTACGTGGTCATTGAAACAGTTTTGGACTTGTCGTTCGTTTCTAAATCTCGCGATGTTTTTTTTTAATTTTCATGCGGTTGCGTGGTTTGAATCAACTTATGACGCATGACCTTTGGGATCGCAGTAATGGATCGGTGATCATTCGTGCGGTCGACAACCGTAGTTCGTTGTAGCTTTGTACGTTCCGCATCTATTTTGGGGTAGGTCATCCGGCATCGCAGACTGCGGCGGGATTGTGACTCCTGCCAAGGTCCGTCATGAGTGTAATCTTCATCGCGTTGCTCTTATATTTCTTCATCTGGGGCCGTTTAGTTTTTCGTAAATTGTGTCCGAAAGCTTTCGTTTATTTTGCCATGTTTCAGATTCACTGTGCGTGAGGAAGTGTGTCCTACCTGGCGAGCTGGAATCCACGGGCACCGTTCGGGGGGCGCCGACATCTTGGTAGTGTTATGGTAGGGCAGCCGTACTTGTAACTATGCTTACCCCGCTTAGGCGTGGCCCAGGCGTGGTCACTTCGTGCTAGCGGTACTAAATCTTCTGTCGCCGGAAAGGCGACCGTCCACTTTGAAGAATCGAGTCCTTACGAGCTTAGGAGAGACTCAAACAAAATTATAGTGGCGTAAGTTTTAAAATGGTGCTTACTGCGTTCGATGCACAGAGCGACCGGGATCGATACGTGCAGTGTTCCACACCTGTGGCGCCACCTATTTCTACAGTAAAACGTTGTTGAGGTCGAAAAACCTTAAATTAAGTTTGTTGGGTGATAGCGTAGTTCTGGTCCCGAGAGCACGCAGTGTACGGCAATAGCACTGATATTCTGCTTGGCGCAGTCAGCAGTCTAGATGCGAATTCAGTGAATTCAGTGAAAGAATTCAGTGAAAGAGAAATACCCTGTTATGCGAATTGTGTATTGCGACGTGGTGGGTGCTTCTAGTTTTGGGCTGCATTATTCACAGCGCCGGTGGCTTTTCTGGTGGTTGTTCAGCAAAGTTCGTCGTAGTCGGCGCTAGAGAGTGGCTCACTCCACTGCTCCTCTGTTAAAGGGTGTTTACTATTTTCTGCCACCCTTGTGCGTTGCCCTTTTGGGTTTGCTTGTGGGTTGTACTTCGGGCACAGCTTCGGGTACTGGGTTAGATAAAGTTTGTGTAGTCGGGATAGGTGGGGGAAGGTGCTTGTTTGGGTTGACCGGAGGGCTGTTTTATCCAGGTTTTGCCGCATAAGATACGATGGTGGGAATATAATTCGTGTTTCTTTGTTATAGTTTAGAATTACATATTATATGGCCATTACAGGAACGACAAGCCATCCCCAGGGGCTGGCAGGTAAGGGAAGTTGAAGTTTATTTTCACGTTTCAAAAGAGCGTACAAATAGTAATACCGAGGAGGTGCCGCAGTTAAAAAACTGTCGAGGGGACCTCCTGTGACAAAGTGCACAACGAAACAGCGTAGAGTAGGCAACAAGTAAAAAAGACATCAAACGAAAATGAGCAAAAACAGGCATAAAGCAATACATATATGTATATACATACATACGCACACATTTATAGATTCATTTGTAGCAATACAAACATATGCACATAAAACTTGCAGTAAAAACAATTACACGTAAGAACAGAAGAACTGAAAAAATGGCGCTACAACAAGGTGCGTCCCAAGGCGTAGGTGCGGGATTGAATTAATATGCTTATGATACGAGTGAAAAATTATGAAACCGGTTTTGCTAGGGTTTATATTTAACCTGTTGTTTCGGCCCCAATCGGATGACCTTATTAAATTATCGTTTAATTTTTAGCTAGCTTCGAGAGATCGGAATCAGCCAAATACACGGTGGTGTCGTCTGCGTAAAGCATGCATTTTGAAAAATATAAACAAGATGGGAAATCATTTATAAATAACAAGATCAACAGTGGTCCCAAAATGGACCCCTGGGGTCGCCTATATTTACTGTCTCGTATTCGGAAAGTATGCCACTGCACTCCACAGCCTGAAGCCTATCAGCCAGATATGACTGAAATAGGGCTAATGTTGGCCCACAGACACCCAATGATTCTAATTTTGAAAAAAAGAATATCGTGAGTAATGGAATCAAATGCCTTTGTGAGGTCGACACATATAGCTGCTGCAAATAGGCCGCAATCAATTGATTGTTTCATGAGATCACTTATCTCGATAAGAGCAGCCTCAGTAGAAAAATTAGGCCGAAAACCAAACTAACAGGGGGTCAGTAGTTCAAATTTAGAGATATATATCCCCAGCCTAGTTACGATAAGTTTTTCTATTAACTTGCTGAAAAAGGACAGTATGATTATGGGGCGCAAGTTATTTAACACACCACGATCACCTTTCTTATGAACGTGTACTACTTTTGCTTTCTTAAGTTCAGACGGATAAATGCAAGACCTAAAATATTGTTATTGACATGGGCCATTACAATGAGTAGTTCGTTGGCGACAAGTTTTACCCTGGCAGCATGGATACCATCCAATCCAGCCCAACGACATTGTAGGGCTTTGATCTCTTGCACTCTTTTCTCGGGTGATGTGGGCTGTAAGTAGAATGAATGGGGACAGCGAGTGCAAGGTGTAAAATTTGATGTTGTGGTTGAAGTGTAATTACAGAAATGGTCATTATAAACATTAGTTATTTCAGCAGGGTTACTAAAAACATTTGTGCCATCACTAACCTCTTTTATTTCTAGTGTGTGGTGCGACTGATTTCGAATTTTTTTTATGACTTTCTAGTTCTTATAGGTATTGTTGCTATTTTTATTTATTCGGTCTAGACAGTACTTTTTCTTTGCTATTTTATTAGCAGGGTCATGAAGGCGCGAGCATATGCGGGAGCCGATTGACTACTCTTTAGGGTTTCATGGCCAGGCAAAATAAGGGACCTTGGATGCAACCACCGTTCTTGAATTTGCCTTTACTCTTTCTCGGTATCCATCTCCGCACACGCCCTTGTAACGAGCACGTGATTAGAACGTCAGTCCGCGCAATTGTTGATAAAACTGGCTTCCCGTTGGCTAAGCTTGAAGGTCAGATTATTATTGGAAGGTATATACTAAGCAAAGAGTTTTCTGGGTCTGTACCTGGAGGTACAAAGCTTACATTCTAAAACACAAGTACCACCCACTTTGCCAATGTATTGACAGAACCCGAACGTTGCAACGTGTGGTTTATGCACTGAATACTACTGTTGCAGATGCTTTGCAACATGTGCCCATGAAGACAAAAAGCACAGCAGCAGAAAGCACAAACCCAATACAGTAGCCAGCCGAATGAATTATAGAGGCCGAACTGTCTATTCGTGACAATTGTTTTGATTGTTTTAACTGGCCCAACCTGAACCCTAGGCAACCATACCTTTGCTTTTTTTATTTGTGGCTACGAATGTTCGCAGGCCTGTATTGAACTATATCGTAATGAGTGCCACATCAATGACCAAGTGTGAACAACCTCTTAGAGCGTTTTAAACAAAATCCCCCTTTGTTTCAAAACCCATTTTCGAACCGATCATTACTACATTTATTATTACATATATTACTACATACAATTTTACATACTACATACAACACCATCTCACCCTTAAAAGGGCCATGGAGACTAAATACAAGCTCGGTTCAATAAAACGCCTTTTGTCCTGATAAGAACAATACTAACTAAATGTCTTGTTCAAACAATCAGGATAATAAAAACATTTAACAGTTTGGAATCCACATTCTGGCAATTTTTATATGACGGCACAGAATTGTATTTGTACGAGTGACGGTGCAAGCCTAAGCCATAAACAAAAACCAAGACTTGGTGGTGCTTCAGTCGCATTACTTGAACAGCAGCGCACATATGTCACCATGGCGCGAAATCCACAAGGTAAATGTTTTTAGTTTTTTGGTTGCCTACAGGTCTTTTGTGGTTGTAAGGCAGGGGACTGAGCTACCACCTTAGTTCTCTTAAACGGAACAATGAATACAAACTACCGGTTTTTCCCTTGGAAATAACAATGTCGTGAACACAGAATGCAAGAGCGTTTCCTGAAAAAAAATAGCGCTTTATTGTGTCCTCAGCGCTGGTCCGGCAGCAAACAATGCTTTATTCACTGAGAGGAGAAGCCGCTATGGGGCTCAGTGATACAGATTTCTCCTCTGTGGGCTCCGTAATTATTGGCATTTCGAGCACAACGCCGCCTTGCTGATTGGGGGAGTGAGTGAGTAGTATCAACGAAGAACAGCGCTGACCATCCCGAAGTAACTATTTCCGACCCCGAGCTCATTATGTTCGAAAATCAGCCCAAGCAGCCGCACGCCGGCGGTTAGTCATAGCATGCTGACGGCGTTCTACCACGACCGCAGCAGCAAGAGCCACTGCCGTGGCTGCCGACTCAGCCCTTGCCGCTGCTGCTCCTTCAGTCTCAGAGCACCATCATGCCGTGGCTAGAAAGACCACATAAGAGGGCCCTTTAAAGGACACCAGAAGAATAGCTTCCAAACTTCCTACCGAGAGCCCTTTGAGCAATGACTCTGGCGCAGCATGGTCACACCACGCGCCTCAAGGCGAAGACGCCGAATTCGACGAGCGGATAAACGAGACAAACGACTGACGACAGTGGAGGCATTGGATACCGCGTTGGACTGACTAAGAAAACCGAAGGCTCCAAGACTGAAAGGTTGAGTTGGGCTCGTTCCTTGGTGCAATTCAGACCACTCAGCAAAGAACCAGTGCGTGATATCTCGACAGGCCATTAATCATGCCAAAGGCTATATCTCCCCAAGCACCGAGCTAGCTGAGATGGAGGACATCAATTAGGACGACGCAGCAAACAGTGTGATAATCACCCTCAAAGACTCTGACCATGCAACCACATGGGCTCGCACAAAACGCCTGACTTTTCGCAGCAACCATAGGCTAGCACCAACTGGAGTGAAAAATAAGCAAATCGATCGTAACAAACACGCATAGCATGGTGTCATCCGCATTAACCCTACAGAAAGCAAAAATACTATTTTTAGTTGGTATGGCTGTCAGCAGGCGGAAATTATAAAAGTCCAAAAGACAGAGAAGTCCGATGGTGCTGCACTCACCTTTGACTCTGGTGTCCTGCCACGACTGTAAAGCACTACATGGAGTTGTTGCGGGTAGCTGAGTACGGCCCAAGTTTAAAAGGACGTAGAATGGGACTACTGCGTGATACTTCATCTTGAATTGCGCTAAGTGTACACACAAAAAGGACCCTAACAGGACTGGGCTAGCAAGACTGGGATCGTGCCTCGTTCAAGTCCGGTTACCCGCCTTTTTCCGTTACTTAGCACAATTAAAAATGAAATACTGACGATGGTCTATTTAACTGCCATACAATCGGGCCCGTGGGTAAATTCTGCCCATCAGCTACTGTAGGCCGTAATAGCGGTTGGCAGCATCCGCCTGAAGCAGCGTGTGCAACCCCGTCATACTGTGCGCCATGCAAAGAGCCCAGCCACGTGGCCCTCAGCCCCGTGTGCCCAAATCGCACAGCCAAACAGGCAGAGCGTCAGATGGGAATACATAAAACAAGAACCGGTGTCGCATGGGCCGATGCAGTGGCAGGCCCTCACAAAGACAGTACCGCCCAACCACAAAAAGAGGACACTATTGCCATCGTGCACGAAGACCACATTCCCAAACAACAGATATAAGAACACGGAGACAAAATACTCGAGTTACGAGCAGAACTCCATCAGGACAGCACACCCAACCACGTCCCAAGTCATAGTGA
Organism: Haemaphysalis longicornis; assembly: GCF_048455015.1. NCBI lineage: Eukaryota > Metazoa > Arthropoda > Arachnida > Ixodida > Ixodidae > Haemaphysalis > Haemaphysalis longicornis. The sequence continues at coordinate 101,794,073 of NW_027526214.1, forward strand.
CCAGGGCCACCACTTCTTCGGCGCAGCCGCTTCAAATCAAAGAAGGGCTCACTACATGATACCACCACACATGTATCATGCAAATTGGTAACCGAACAAATGCTCGCAAAAATGGAAGCAAAATGTAAATTTGAGTACCCTCAGGAAATGCATACAGCCCCTAAAAGAATTCCAGAACTGCATAAATGCTGCGTTCATTTCCTTAACGCGGACCTTGACCAACTAGAAGACCAACTGTACTCCCACACTGGAACTCCAGTTTTCAATGAAAAAAGGGTGCACAACAAACGATCCCAACAGTGAACCTCACCGGCAACGCTCTAACAGGCTAATAATTGAATGAAACTGTCGCCGTTTTCTCCGAAATGGCCGCTGTTGAAACCCCAGGTTTGCTGAAATATACTCCTCACTATCCTCCTACAGGAAAAGACGCTGACAATATACCATGAGTATGTACCATACCTTAACTAGCAAAACCATAAGTACCATAACTATGGTTTTATCGATCCCGAAATTGTGTACCCTGGTCACAACTCACCTATTTATTTATTTATTTATTTATTTATTTATTTATTCCAAGTACCCTCAATCGCACAAGCATTGAAGAGGGGAGTGGGTTTTCGGGAAAAAAATACAAGTAGCAACTAACAAAGCGGAAAGAATTTAAGAGAATACGTATGCTGGTAGTACAGACAACAAATGTTCATAATAAATTACGATAGTGGTTCTTCTGGACGAATGGATAGAAATATTCACGTTTTAAAGAACAAATGGAAAGCATTTGACAGCTACAAAGCAGACTACACAAACTTTACACAGCACTACACAAGAAATGGGCAGAATATGCGCTCAAGAACAGTTATTCAAGCAAGATAACAACAATACGAACAGAAAGAACGTCACGTGGAATCAATACACATGAAAAGGCGAACAACGATCGGTGAAAAAGATATAAATCGGCTATTGATGCAATATCACCGGGGAGGTGGTTCCATTCGGTCGAGGTTTGCGGCAAGAAAAAATAAAAAAATGAGTTTGCGTGGCAAGACATGATCGCGACTTTGTAGACGTGGTCGACACGTTAAGAGCGATAAGATGGCCTAGCAATTAGTTCGCTGGCTAATACTAGTGCTGATGAAGTTTTTAGAATAAGAAGAGACGGAAAACTTTTTTTCGTAATGATAACACCCATTATAGAGGGTAAAGCTGCCATCATAGCACGTAAAGATTATGAATCCGTCCAGTACAGACGCAACAAATGAGTAACGCCCACACACATAATTGTCCGAATTACACCCCCTAGCAGTCGGTCTCTTCTTCTTGTCTCAGCACACTTCCACGCCTAAAGCAGTTCAGCATAATGAGATGATTACGACTGGATCACTCGCTCCGCCACAATTCCTTTCCATGACCCCCTGGTTGCTTGGGGCGACTTTAACGCACGCAGTACTCAATGGGCTACCAAACGTTAAATGCTCAAGAAAAGCACCTGGAATCAAACTTTGAGTTCCACAACCTATCATCTGAAATGAGTGTTGCATGCCTACACGGGCTGGATTGCGCTCCAAAAATCTCATACCACACCCGATCGTACTGTTTCAGCACCGGGAGTCATTCAAAAATGGGAAACATCCCGTACGACATGAGAGCAGCGATCACTGTCTCATTTTTCCTCATCTCAACCATTGTCACCAGTATTGAAGACGCTAAGTCCTCCAGTGTAGAACCTATATAGACTACTCTGAAAATATTAACAATCGACGTACGCGAGGCAAAACTGCTTCATACTGCCGAACACATGACGGAGTGATTGCCAAGAAAACGACGGCAAAACCGGCACTTTAGAACCATAAAAACCATTACAAAAAATCAATGAGCACCAACGTGTGGCCAGAACAATAAATGGCACGACCTCTATGACCGTCTAGGAAAGAATAAATGCTAGTAAAACAATGGGCATTTTCTGCAGCCTTGATCGGAAGACAAAAACCAAGATTGCTAGTTTGGAAAAGTGACTGTTACAACCGGTGCCTTTCATAGTGGAGGAAAAAGTCATCCGTACATTCTACCCCCCCCCCGCTACTCTCACACCGCACGACTTGTTTCTCGTAACTCGCCTCGCAATCCCTAACCCACAAGAATATCTCAAACAGTTCACAACGGATGAACTTGTCTTGGGCGTGGGAAAGACGAAACAGCAGCACGCTCTTAGCCATAACGGTATGACATGGCAAGATCGACGTAATCTGCCTACAGCCGCTAAAGAAGCTGTTAAAACAATCAATGAATCCTTCTAACAAGCAACCGTGAACTTGCAGCTGAAACTAACCATCATTCATCTCATTCTCTAGCCTAGAAAACACTCGTCAAACAGGAAAACCTTCGACCGATTGCCCTCACACCTACGGTTTTTAAGTGCATCGAGAGACTCATCAACAAGCAGCTGCAATACCACCTCGAAAAAACTGCCTGGTTGAACCCATCTCAAACCTGCTTACTCCCGAAACTGAGTACCCATGAATACATCTGGCCAATCTGACGAGTTATTATTTGAAAATCTCAAAAACCCTTATATGATTACCTTCTGGCTGCCGATATGCGAAAGGCATTTGCCAACGTCAGGCAATGAAGTATTATACAAGAACTAGCAGCTTCTTTCTTATACCAGCAACATCAGAACTGCATGTGCAGCTCCAAAGAACACCGGCCACTTCGATTCCGCAGCAGAGCTCTCAGTTGACACCTCAAACACATCACCATTGCATGTTGAAGGACATCTGCGATGTCGTATTCCGGAACATACTGAAGGCAAAAGAAGATGTCGCCATCGGGAAAGAGGCATTTTGTTGCTTTGGTTACCATCTGCGTTGCTATATGGTGCACTCATACCGCGTAGGAACCAATGTCGGCATTCCTTTTTCCTTCTGGCTTGAGTGGTACCTGACTTCCTTTGACGGTTGGTAGTAATGGTCACTTAATGGTCATTAGTGATGGTAATTTAATGGTCACTAGTAATGGTTACTAAAGTAGCTGTTTGCTTGAGCCCGCTGCCCAATGTCATTAGACAGCCCGCCCTAATGCTGTACATCTTTCTAGGCAGTGCGCTCGAAACCCACTAGTGTTTTGTAGCGTACCTGTTTGTAGCTTGCATTCTTTACCTCAGTGTCGCTACATGCATAAAAACTTTAAAAATATTTCAGTTCAGATAGCTGTTTTTGCAAGTTTTTATTTCCCGATACCTTTAATTGTGTTTTGTGGCCTTAACTGATGGAATGGTACTGCCCAGTATACATTCGCAAGTTCAGTGTTGAAGAGTTTGTAATGGGCCGCATGGCTACTGTTTTCTTTTTCTCCACTATGCTTCTGTTGCCGATACGATGCTGGTCGCAACATTTGGCCACAGCATAAATACTCGGGTTTGAACGATCCGAACGCGGGAACATTAATGCGGTAACCACGTGCAGCGACGGCGACAAGCGACGCGAAATGTGTAGCTCAATGGGTACCCCAAACATTACGACTGGGGGACCGAGAGAAGCAAAAAGCCACCCGCATCTTCCCACGGGGGAAACTCGAGTAAATGCGTCGCATCTACTCGAGTCAAGCAAAGCGTCACGTCAAGCGAAAGCCAAGCAAAGACGCCCTTGACTGAATTCCGAACGCGCGCTCCGCCGCTTATATACGTTGAGGGGACTGCGTAAGCCGGTCCCAGTCGACGACGTTGGCGTACTTGTAAAGCGGCGTGGACTCTAGGTGTCTGAGCCAAGCGCGGATGTTGCTTCGCCGGAGAACGGCACAGCGGTTATATGCGCAGCGCGCCCGAAGGAGAGGAAACCGCGGAAGAGAGAGTACTGCACATGCGCCGGCCCCATTGCGTCTGCCGCGGCTATACGCAACGTGCCGCGGCTATGACGCAACACAATCCAACACAATCTACTTTAATCCAATCCAATCCAAATCCAATCCAATCCAAGCTTAGCCAATCCAATCCAAGCCAATCCAATCGAATCCAATCCAATGCGCCTCGGGAGAGAGTGTTCGAATCCAATCCAATGCCCCTCGCGAGAGAGTGTTCGCTATTGCCTCGACTCGACGCGCATGCGCAGTGAGCGTGCGGACTACGGACGCCAACGCGGGTGACATCGTGAGTTACTGAAATGCTCTGCATTTAAAAATGAGTACATTGTAGCCAATGCCCTCCGTCGTCGTCGCTCGTCCCTGCCGGTCTTTTGTGAGCCGCGCCGCCAACGTGTGTATATAATTTTGCGCTTGTCTGTTTTGCCCACAAATCATGTTCACTGTACTCTTCGAGTGGCGTGTTTTGCGGCGCTCGCCGGCACAGATGCATGTAGTTACCCCTTAACAGCGCAAGGATTACGGCCCGAAAAGTCCGGTTTCCGTCCATCGTGCCCTCAATCGAAACGCAAAGAACCTGTTTGGGCCGCATTTCAATATGATGCTGTACGCACGGCATTCACTAAAATATTGTACTTTAGTGCCTATCACGCGCTACAAGCGCGGCTAACACTCCACCTAACGCAAACAATTCTTTGGTGCCATGCAGGTAGCCACAGCCACTGCGCAGGAGCCACTCTAAACATACCTGCCAAGCTATGAGCAGGATAGCACTGCCCATATTCGCGCGACCACGCTTGTTAGCTGCGGAAACTTTGGGCTAGCGAAAGCATCCGGCTAGGATTCCAACACTTCACGAAACCAGCGTATTGAACTGCTGCAAGCATTGACGCTGCTTTTATACTGGTGAAAAAGCTGTCGTTGAAAGCACCCCAATGGTCAAAATGAGTAACAAAAACTTTAGGGCAATCAGTTATAAGTACCGAAGTTAGAGAACAACTCTGCTTCATTAAGTACATAGGACAAAAAGCCGAGGTTAAATCTCCCTTACAATAACTTGTCTGCAGCATTTCTTCGTCCAGTATACAAATCCAGAGTTCCCAAGTGAATGGTGCAAATGGTGCGAATGCGCTTTGGCCAGTTGAGAGCGGATCACTACACTGCACACGTTGTGCAAGTTTCGGCGTCCGCAGTACTGCGCGACTCATGTTTGTCCGAAAAAGAAACTAGTTTCTTGCACGCACGCACGGATCCACCAATATACGGCTTGCCATCGTGTTTATGATATCGCGCTGACGGACAGGTATGTAAGCTCTTAGCGATTATTACGACAGGGCGCACACAACTTCCCGTGTTGCATGAAGCGACTATTTAGCTTGACCGCGTGCGTAGCACATTGTTTTCAAGGCGCTGCCCCGTATTACGCCTTGGCCGGACATCACGGTTTCTCGCGATCAGTCAGTCTCCTGCCCGGTCTTAGTGCCTTCACCTCCTATATCACTTTTCAACGTATGTGTGGGAGATCGTCCCTATCGCCGCCGCCGTCTTGTGCTCGCATGTATATGCGCGGTGCCTGGCGCAAGGTGAGCCGAATTTGCCGGCAGCTCCACCGAAATCGGTGAGCTCCTTTTATGATGCCTGGTCTGCCAACAATTTAAGGCCGATTACAAACCGATTGGAACCAAATTGATAATGCATTTTTAAATTTTTTTGTAGCTTTCTCCAACCACGTAATTTAACTGTGCGTGTAGTCGTTAGAGGGATTCACATGTTTGCACTTTTAGAATTCCGAATAAGAGCAATCGGGAATTTTTTTGTACAACCCCATTATATAGCGACCAGATTTATTGAAAACTCCGAATTTCGAGTGAGATCTAGCGAAAGAACGTTTGACATCCACCTCAATTCAAGTTGACTGGGTTCAAATCTTGGACAAGGACAAATTTTTCTTCAACAGCGAAGTTTCTGAGAAAGCCGAACAGCTTTCCTTTGTTGCCGCGTGCCTTCCTTAAGGTGGATGTCAAACTTTGCTTCGTAACAACTGCATCATACAACATATACGTATGTGAACAAAATAACTCTGATAAACTGGTGTACGAGAATGGCACAATTTCTTCTCCATTCGTACTCCCGCACTGAATAGGAATGAAATTAAAGTTTTACTCTTCCTATTGGAGAAAGGGAGACGATGCGCGGGTTTACGTTACAATACTCCAGGAATGAAAGTTGGGCTGCAGTGGGCCCGAGACGAGAAGAATGCGCGGTTACTTTACCCTTCTTTCTTATGGGGAGCGAACAATGCTATTCCTCCCGGCATTTTCTCAGGTGACTGCGCCAACGTTCACAAGAGTACAAATGCAGTTGAACTGTCCAAGTACTCCCCCTATTGCTTAGGGTGTGACCTTCCCGGAGATGGCTTTCTAAACTAGCTGGATAGCTACGCCATTTTGAGGGCCTACAAGCATGGAGACTGCACCAAAACGTAGACATTTATTCCTCCAACTCTAAGAGTTGGCAAATACCTGTTTTTTTCAGGTTAAAAATATTGACAAGAGAGCCAATTTGTGAACATAACGTTCCATTTATATCAATTAAAACGCAGATAAAATACAATAAGAAGAGATCACCAAACAGCTGGGGGAATTCCGTTAGAGGGGTAGAGAACTCGTTAAGATAACTGTCATGATAACAAAAATATCAATTTGTTTTCCTAAATTAGACGGGTATGTCACACTTCCGCTCTCAGTGCACAGTTGCGGTTTCAAATTGCGTCTGGAGGACCCGTCGCCATTGCGACGATGGCTGCTCTGTTGAAGCTTCGCTGGTTTGAAGCAATTCACGGCAAGACGACTTTCTTACGAACAACGGTGTGTAAGGTTTTCTGGTGTGTAGGACCTCTTGGACGTGGCCCAGGTCAGGGAGCCCGACAGCAATGGTTTCTGTCTTGCTTCATTACTTTGTCTTTTGTCTTGAGATAGCGTCGGTTCACCGCTGTCGGGGCTGGCAGCTACCGACTGGCGGTGCTTGGCCCAAGCTCTTGTTCACATTTTGAGGGTTTTGTGTAGTACCTGGAAAACGAATTTGGCGCCGCGTGCGTGGTGTCGTCTGTTTTTGCCTAGTTGTATTTTTATGCGGTATCTCTGTCATTAGGTTTCTTTGCATTACATCTGCAAGCCACAAATAGAACGGCGCCGACTGAGCTGACTTCACCGCTTAGCTGCGACTGATTTTGTGTGTTCAACAGCAGGCTGCTACGGCGAGAAGTAGGAACTTGAGGGAACCATCTAGCACCTGAAAGGGACGTATACGTAAACCTTCGAGGTCGTTCTTGCCCTGAGCAAGCAAGTGTGAAAAAGAAAGTGAAGGCAAGTCAGGTTGTTTATTCCTGGCGAACCAACAGACTAGTAAATAAAAGGTCCAGTCACTCACCTTAATATGGCGATTGTTGAAGTTCTCAGCTATGTAATTAAATCTGCTGAAAATGTGCTTGCCAATGCGCTACTCTAAAGATTTTAGAATATAGGGCTCCCCACTTGATTAAAATGCAGGCGGGACGTTTTCTGCGACTTCTTTTGCACTTTCATAGAATATTGGCTACTGCGCGTACCACCATTGTTCCCGTTTTTTCTGAAGTTCTACACATAGCTTCATACATTATGAATCCGTCCAGTACAGACGGAACAAATGAGTAACGCCCACACACATAATTGTCCGAATTACACCCCCTAGCAGTAGGTCTCTTCTTCTTTTCTCAGCACACTTCCACCCCTAAAGCAGTTCAGCATAATGAGATGATTACGACTGGATCACTCGCTCCGCCACAATTCTTTTCCATGACCCCCTGGTTGCTTGAGGCGACTTTAACGCACGCAGTACTCAATGGGCTACCAAACGTTAAATGCTCAAGAAAAGCACCTGGAATCAAACTTTGAGTTCCACAACCTATCATCTGAAATGAGTGTTGCATGCCTACACGGGCTGGATTGCGCTCCAAAAATCTCATACCACACTCGATCGTACTGTTTCAGCACCGGGAGTCATTCAAAAATGGGAAACATCCTGTACGACATGAGAGCAGCGATCACTGTCCCATTTTTTCTCATCTCAACCATTGTCACCAGTATTGAAGACGCTAAGTCCTCCAGTGTAGAACCTATATAGACTACTCTGAAAATATTAACAATCGACGTACGCAAGGCAAAACTGCTTCATACTGCCGAACACTTGACGGAGTGATTGCCAAGAAACCGACGGCAAAACCGGCACTTTAGAACCATAAAAACCATTACAAAAAATCAATGAGCACCAACGTGTGGCCAGAACAATAAATGGCACGACCTCTATGACCGTCTAGGAAAGAATAAATGCTAGTAAAACAATGGGCATTTTCTGCAGCCTTGATCGGAAGACAAAAACCAAGATTGCTTGTTAGGAAAAATGACTGTTACAACCGGTGCCTTTCATAGTGGAGGAAAAAGTCATCCGTACATTCTACCCCCCCCCCGCTACTCTCACACCGCACGACTTGTTTCTAGTAACTCGCCTCGCAATCCTTAACCCACAAGAATATCTCAAACAGTTCACAACGGATGAACTTGTCTTGGGCCTGGGAAAGACGAAACAGCAGCACGCTCTTAGCCATAACGGTATCACATGTCAAGATCGACGTAATCTGCCTACAGCCGCTAAAGAAGCTGTTAAAACACTCAATGAATCCTTCTAGCAAGCAACCGTGAACTTGCAGCTGAAACTAACCATCATTCATCTCATTCTCTAGCCTAGAAAACACTCGTCAAACAGAAAAACCTTCGACCGATTGCCCTCACACCTACGATTTCTAAGTGCATCGAGAGACTCATCAACAAGCAGCTGCAATATCACCTCGAAAAAACTGCCTGGTTGAACCCATCTCAAACCTGCTTACTCCCGAAACTGAGTACCCATGAATACATCTGGCCAATCTGACGAGTTATTATTTGAAAATCTCAAAAACCCTTATATGATTACCTTCTGGCTGCCGATATGCGAAAGGCATTTGCCAACGTCAGGCAATGAAGTATTATACAAGAACTAGCAGCTTCGTTCTTATACCAGCAACATCAGAACTGCATGTGCAGCTACAAAGAACACCGGCCACTTCGATTCCGCAGCAAGAGCTCCCAGTTGACACCTCAAACACATCACCATTGCATGTTGAAGGACATCTGCGATGTCGTATTCCGGAACATACTGAAGGCAAAAGTTCGTAGGTTCACGAAGATGTCGCCGTCGGGAAAGAGGCGTTTTGTTGCTTTGGTTACCATCTGCGTTGCTATATGGTGCACTCATACCGCGTAGGAACCAATGTCGGCATTCCTTTTTGCTTCTGGCTTGAGTGGTACCTGACTTCCTTTGACGGTTGGTAGTAATGGTCACTAAATGGTCACTAGTAATGGTAATGTAATGGTCACTAGTGATGGTTACTAAAGTAGCTGTTTTGCTTGAGCCCGCTGCCCAATGTCATTGACAGCCCGCCCTAATGCTGTACATCTTTCTAGGCAGTGCGCTCGAAACCCAATAGTGTATTGTAGCGTACCTGTTTGTAGCTTGCATTCTTTACCTCAGTGTCGCTACATGCATAAAAACTTTACAAATATTTCAGTTCAGATAGCTGTTTTTGCAAGTTTTTATTTCCCGATACCTTTAATTGTGTTTTGTGGCCTTTACTGACGGAATGGTACTGCCCAGTATACATTCGCAAGTTCAGTGTTGAAGAGTTTGTAATGGGCCGCATGGCTACTGTTTTCTTTTTCTCCACTATGCTTCTGTTGCCGATACGATGCTGGTCGCAACATTTGGCCACAACATAAATACTCGGGTCTTAACGATCCGAACGCGGGAACATTAATGCGGTAACCACGTGCAGCGACGGCGACAAGCGACGCAAAATGTGTAGATCGATGGGTACCCCAAACATTACGACTGGGGGACCGAGAGAAGCAAAAAATGAGTACCTTGTAGCCAATGCCCTCCGTCGTCGTCGCTCGTCCCTGCCGTTCTTTTGTGAGCCGCGCCGCCAACGTGTGTATATAATTTTGCGCTTGTCTGTTTTGCCCACAAATCATGTTCACTGTACTCTTCGAGTGGCGTGTTTTGCGGCGCTCGCCGGCACAGATGCATGTAGTTACCCCTTAACAGCGCAAGGATTACGGCCCGAAAAGTCCGGTTTCCGTCCATCGTGCCCTCAATCGAAACGCAAAGAACCTGTTTGGGCCGCATTTCAATATGAAGCTGTACGCACGGCATTCACTAAAATATTGTACTTTAGTGCCTATCACGCGCTACAAGCGCGGCTAACACTCCACCTAACGCAAACAATTCTTTGGGGCCATGCAGGTAGCCACAGCCACTGCGCAGGAGCCACTCTAAACATACCTGCCAAGCTAGGAGCAGGATAGCACTGCCCATATTTGCGCGACAACGCTTGTTAGCTGCGGAAACTTTGGGCTAGCGAAAGCATCCGGCTAGGATTCCAACACTTCACGAAACCAGCGTAATGAACTGCTGCAAGAATTGACGCTGCTTTTATACTGGTGAAAAAGCTGTCGTTGAAAGCACCCCAATGGTCAAAATGAGTAACAAAAACTTTAGGGCAATCAGTTATAAGTACCGAAGTTAGAGAACAACTCTGCTTCATTAAGTACATAGGACAAAAAGCCGAGGTTAAATCTCCCTTACAATAACTTGTCTGCAGCATTTCTTCGTCCAGTATACAAATCCAGAGTTCCCAAGTGTATGGTGCGAATGGTGCGAATGCGGTTTGGCCAGTTGAGAGCGGATCACTACACAGCACACGTTGGGCAAGTTTCGGCGTCCGCGGTGCTGCGCGACTCATGTTCGTCCGAAAAAGAAACTAGTTTCTTGCACGCACGCACGGATCCACCAATATACGGCTTGCCATCGTGTTTATGATATCGCGCTGACGGACAGGTATGTAAGCTCTTAGCGATTATTACGACAGGGCGCACACAACTTCCCGTGTTGCATGAAGCGACAATTTAGCTTGACCGCGGGCGTAGCACATTGTTTTCAAGGCGCTGCCCCGTATTACGCTTTGGCCGGACATCACGGTGTCTCGCGATCAGTCAGTCTCCTGCCCGGTCTTAGTGCCTTCACCTCCTATATCACTTTTCAACGTATGTGTGGGAGATCGTCCCTATCGCCGCCGCCGTCTGGTGCTCGCATGTATATGCGCGGTGCCTGGCGCAAGGTGAGCCGAATTTGCCGGCAGCTCCACCGAAATCGGTGAGCTCCTTTTATGATGCCTGGTCTGCCAACAGTTTAAGGCCGATTACAAACCAATTGGAACCAAATTGATAATGCATTTTTAAATTTTTTGTAGCTTTCTCCAACCAAGTAATTTAACTGTGCGTGTAGTCGTTAGAGGGATTCACATGTTTGCACTTTTAGAATTCCGAATAAGAGCAATCGGGAATTTTTTTGTACAACCCCATTATATAGCGACCAGATTTATTGAAAACTCCGAATTTCGAGTGAGGTCTATCGAAAGAAAGTTTGACATCCACCTCAATTCAAGTTGTCTGGGTTGAAATCTTGGACAAGGACAAATTTTTCTTCAACAGCGAAGTTTCTGAGAAAGCCGAACAGCTTTACTTTGTTGCCGCGCGCCTCCCTTAAGGTGGATGTCAAACTTTGATTCGCAAGAACTGCATCATACAACATATACGTATGTGAACAAAATAACTCTGTTAAACTGGTGTACGAGAATGGCACAATTTCTTCTCCATTCGTACTCCCGCACTGAATAGGAATGAAATTAAAATTTTACTCTTCCTATTAGAGAAAGGGAGACGATGCGCGGGTTTACTCTACAATACTCCAGGAATGAAAGTTGGGCTGCAGTGGGCCCGAGACGAGAAGAATGCGCGGTTACTTTACCCTTCTTCCTTATGGGGAACGAACAATGCTATTGCTCCCGGCATTTTCTCAGGTGACTGCGCCAACGTTCACAAGAGTACAAATGCAGTTGAACTGTCCAAATACTCCCCCTATTGCTTAGGGTGTGGCCTCCCGGGAGATGGCTTTCTAAACTAGCTGGATAGCTACGCCATTTTGAGTGCCTACAAGCATGGAGGCTACACCAAAACTTAGACATTTAGTCCTCCAACTCTACGAGTTGGCAAATACCTGTTTTTTTCAGGTTAACAATATAGACAAGAGAGCCAAATTGTGAACAGAACATTCCATTTATATCAATAAAACGCAGATAAAATACAATAAGAAGAGATAACCAAACAGCTGGGGGAATTCCGTTAGAGGGGTAGAGAACTCGTTAAGATAACTGTCATGATAACAAAAGTCTCAATTTGTTTTCCTAAATTAGACGGTTATGGCATACTTCCGCTCTCAGTGCACAGTTGCGGTTTCAAATTGCGTCTGGAGGACCCGTCGCCGTTGCGACGATGGCTGCTCTGTTGAAGCTTCGCTGGTTTGAAGCAATTCACGGCGAGACGACTTTCTTGCGAACAACGGTGTGTAAGGTTTTCTGGTGTGTAGGACCTCTTGGACGTGGCCCAGGTCAGGGCTCCCGACAGCAATGCTTTCTGTCTTTCTTCATTACTTTGTCTGTTGTCTTGAGATTGTGTCGGTTGTCCGCTGTCGGTGCTGGCAGCTACCGACTGCCGGTGCTTGGCGCAAGCTCCTGTTCACATTTTGAGGGTTTTGTGTAGTACCTGGAAAACGAACTTGGCGCCGCGTGCGTGGTGTCGTCTGTTTTTGGCCTAGTTGTATTTTTATGCGGTATCTCTGTCATGAGGTTTCTTTGCATTACATCTGCAAGCCACAAAAAGAACGGCGCCGACTGAGCTGACTTCACCGCTGAGCTGTGACTGATTGTGTGTGTTCAACAGCAGGCTGCTACGGCGAGAAGTAGGAACTTGAGGGGACCATCTAGCACCTGAAAGAGACGTATACGTAAACCTTCGAGGTCGTTCTTGCCCTGAGCAAGCAAGTGTGAAAAAGTTCTCAGCTATGTAATTAAATCTGCTGAAAATGTGCTTGCCAATGCGCTACTCTAAAGATGTTAGAATATAAGGCTCCCCACTTGATTAAAATGCAGGCGGGACGTTTTCTGCGCCTTCTTTTGCACTTTCATGGAATATTGGTTACCGCGCTTACCACCATTGTTCCCGTTTTTTCTGAAGTTCTACACATAGCTTGAATTCAAAGAAAAAAGAAGCGTGACTGTGAATTTTTACACCGCTTTTTATAAAAAAGTTAAGTTCAATTAGTTTCGAATTTTAGGTACATTTCTGGGGTAGGATAGAAAGTATTACTTTGTGTATAACATGCCTGTAAATTTTTGTTACGTACTACAGGCCGAAACTATTTGTTTCCAACTATTGTAATACTGGAAAGCACGGCAAATAGAATAGCTAGGACACCCCAAATTCTTCATCAATATCTCAATTTACAATGAAAATGAGTCTCTGCAATTTCGAGAGCCTAGAGGGTGCTTAAACGTTCCCTGTGTTCATACATGTGAATACTTCCGGGGTTATTTTTGGTTATTTAAAATATTATATTGCCTTCGTTTCTGTCACATTGCCCCATGAAAGCTGAAACATTTTCAGTACACCAGGGCATATTTGTGTGCTATTGTTATTGTGCAAATGAATGTATTATTCTCACAAACTCCGTAAAAATTGTTTATTGGAAACTGAAAACGACCACAAATCAAATTTGACGAGGCACTGGTTTCGCACAGTTATGAATTCCGCAGACGGCATGATGTTGTTGCTTGCAACACATTGCATTCCATGTAACTTGTACTCAGGCCATGGAAAATTAACATGTTAACGCGTCTACTTCGTGCTTATAGTGAAGGATTAGGGAACCTTACAAAATAACATTTAAAATCCCAATGAATGTTGTTTCAAACACTGTGCAAAAACAAGGTTGCGAACATGAGTTTCCTGAGCAAAACACAATGTGCCATCAATTCGTAAATATTTGTGAACACAAAAAATTAAAACTAATTACGAACCTTTCTATGAACACCTTTGAGCTCATGTGCACAACGTTCAGGCAATTGTGGTAAGTGTTGAATATAAGCAATTTCAAAACCAATTTCCAATAATTGGTGATCGTTTGTGCGGTGCTCCGCAATGTAACAAATGAAAGTGTATATAGTGAAAACCAAATACAAATCGGGCTGTGTACTTGAGCATGTAAATTATAGTTGTCGGTTTAAACAACAACTGGATTGGGAATAGTTCCTACAAGTCGAAAAAAAGCATAGTGCATATACTACTGGTCGGCAGTGCGTCTACTAAAGACTGCATAGTCAAAACATGAAATGGTGTATTAGGTGCAATACAAATATCTCTAGGTTCAATCTCACAGTCGGAATGGCTACACATCAGTGACATATTTTTTTAAATTTTTACGCTCTAAATATTTTCTTTAGTAGTTCTATGTACCATACGCATTCTAGTGGAGGTAATTCATGCACGTCTCGTACAAGTTGAACAAAATGTCGTTAAACGTTGTTAAACACAAGCACTGTCAGGTAGCCCAAGAGATTTCATGAAAAATATTTGAGAACGTTGTCAGTCACTCACACTCTTGAATTTGGAGCCATTAAATATCCAGCGAGAAGTAGTTACGTCACCACACTAAATGATGGGGAGATGACAATGTGAAACTATAAAGCGACTTCTTGCAAGAGTCACACCGTGATCTGCAAGCATAACACATTTATTCAAAGGTAAAGTATCATTTGTCTAATACTCAGTTGTAAGCACGTTTAGAAGAGGGATCAAATCTAAAAGAATGCCACCGACTTTATTGCAACAAATATTGTTTTCTGGTTTTCTGCGACAAAACCGCATAAAGGTTTCAAGAATGCAAGCCAATGCATTCACTTGCTATAGTCTTGAATCGAACGTGCAGTTTCAACGTATAGCCTAAATATTGTTTCGCACACCCTGTTAACACAAACTACTTCAGAATTTAAGTGCTTGGTTACCGACACAGAAGCGGGGGGTACCATCTTTTTTACAACGAGTATAGCAAATGATACCCCCACACTGCATCGTGGCTCTATTCCGTAATTCCGCCAAATCTCTTGCAATTCGGATTGAATTGCTTTTGCTTCTTTCAAGAACCATTGAGGGTTGTTCCCGGAGTCGTTTCAGGGTGTGTGTAGACCATGCAGAAATTGTGGGGCGTTCCTGGTTGACTGTTTTTTTGTTTATTTTGTGGTACAAAATGACCACCAATCTAACCTTGTGCTAAGGGGTAGAAAATTCGTCCCTGGGGTTCTTAGGTGGCGGCTTCTCGTGTAACAAGGTAAATGTGTCCACTGGGCTTCAAACAAAAGCACTTGATTCTTTTTGGCGATAAGCTTTGATTGCGACTGTGCGAACTCCTCCGAAATATCAGGCCAGAGTAAAATGGCTTTCTAGAGAATAAAATCGGTTTATCGAAACAAACGGATAACCTCTCCAGCCAAACTACAAAAGCACCTTCTTCAGAAGCGGGTGTTTGGCCACCATAGTCGTTTAGGTGGTTTTCGCAAAGGACTACTCTGACGCTTTGGGAGATACTAATCATTCAGTCATTGCTTGTGGCAGGGTATGTTGTTGAGCACACGTACCTAATTGTGCCCCAAAGTATTTACCCATAATTTTTTTAAGTGCCTAAAATTCTAGTTTTATTCTGTCGAGATCAGTGCATGTGTTTTTGAGTGTGAGGTGGTCTCAAAGCTGAAAAAAGGTAAGCTAAATCGTTGTGTATCATAAACAATTGCGAGATCAAACCAGCACCTAATCTTCAACAGATGTTTGCGCATAAGAATGCATTTATAAACGTGCAGCGCTTTTTGAAAAAAAAAAAAAAGCACCTACGTCGAAGAAGTTTTGGCTTTAGTTCTGCATTGGAGATTTACCCCAAAACTTACCAACTGCGTGCCGCCTCGCGTTCTCTAGCAACCACGTGCGACCGCACCGAGCCACGTAATCTGACCACAACCCACGAGCCAAAGCCTCAGTCTGCTAAAGGGGTGCAGCCTGTTGTTCTCTCTCCGAGCCACAGTCAAGTATGGAGGTGGAACTTGACCGTGATATCACCGGTGAGTCAAAGATCCGCACAGCCGGTGTGGCAACACACCTCCAACCAACTCTGCTCCATGCATACGAGCTGCTACCTTAGGAAGACTTTCGAAAGTCCGGGCACCCACAAAAAGCGGCTTAACAGGAAGAGTGTCGTATTGCGAAGCGATAAGCGATAAGCTGAGCCGACGCGACTCCGAGACAGGGATCCCCAGTTTCAGTACAAAGAACGTAAGAGTACGCGCATGGATGCTTTACATGGCAGATAAATCAAAGGAAAAATATCCAGTTTCGCAAAGCATAACAGTGAAGCCTAATTAGAAATTTCTAAAGCGAACACAACCTCGAAAAACATATAAACAACTGAGCTCAGCTAAACAAGTTATCCAAGGTTAGAATAAACTAACAAAAAAAAAAGACCTAGCCAAGCCGACAAACTACATAAATAAATTTCGGATAGCCTCGCCAAACCTATAAATAAACTCAGCCACAACAGGTAAAAGCTGTGGGATCACGAGCTGCGCTGTTGACTGCGAAAATGCACCACAAGTTGAAGATGCGGACATTGTTGAAATTACAACCAGGGCGACAAGGTTTCTTTTGGTTCCAATATGGGATAACAAACTACATACTGACAAATATTATTTCATTTCACGCAATTTTGAATGTCATCTTTAACGTTTTTACAGAAAATATTTACGATAATATAGTTTTTTGCGATGTTTTCACATATAAACTTTCGGTACCTTTCGTTCTTTGTTTGGGTTCCAAAAATGCAAACGATCGGTGATTTGTAGCAGCTACATTGGCTGGGATATTGACTGTTTAAAACAAAGGGATGGTCAATTCTATGAATTTATGTTGGGTGGTAAATGGTCTTACCAAATCTCCCTGCTGAAAGATGAGGAAAACGCCTTACAATGGCTGCACTCGCTTTGGGAATAAGGAGCACGAATTGACTTTGTACTTGTTCATCAGGACTATTCAACATTAGTGTTTTCGTAATTGTCAAGTCAGGCTTGAGTATTGTTATGACTCACCGGCGCCATGTTTGCGCGGGTCAGTCACCCGCCGGTCGACCTCCCCACCGCTTGTCGACGGAAACGAAAGGAGGCCGACAACGCGGCGGCAGCCACTGATTGACAGCGGCTTTTGAGCGGTGTTGAGTGTTGTTGCCCAAAAGGGATTAAGGAGCCGCCGCTCGTCCCCCGGCCTAAGCAACTGAACGCGTGTGCGCGTGAAAGCCCAGACGGCGACGACCGGACAATGGGACCCAGTGGCGGCGGCAGCACAGCGAAGAAGGCAGTGGCAATGGTCAAGCCATTAACCCTTCCCGGAGTGATTCCACGAACCTTGTTAGCTCCCTGGGAAGTACGTGTGAGAACCCCACCGTGGGAACGCAGCGCGCGGCGGACACCAAAAAGATACGAGCCGCTCGCGCGTCTTCCGTTCTTCCCCTCTACTACAGCAACACCGACTAGATGCTCCTGACGAGTGGCAAGGGTGTGTGTGTGTGTGTGTGCCGTGCATCTGCCGACATACCTGAAAGGCGTGTCCCTACCCGAGGGCGGTGCTTCACAGCGAGGAACTTACACATCACCATTGGTCCGCATTGTTTTGTACGGGGATCCCCAACCTAGGGAACTAGGGATCGGGGGTCAACAAAAAGGACGTGCTGCGGCCCGCCAAGATCTGTCTTCTGTCTTCATCTCTACAACTCACTGTAAAAATGTAAATAAACCCGTTGAGTTTGCTCTAAGCTCTCCCCTAGTCCTGGCTCGACGGAGCGACGGCGACCGGCCCCGCTACCAGCAGACTGCGGTCGCTACAACTAGCTACAAGACGCAACAACTGGATGGCAAGCGGATGGATCTGAGCCTGGAGGACGGAGAATGATCAACACGCCGAGATCACGGAGACTGACAGCTGTGGACTGGTGAGTGCTGGCTTTGGTTTTTTGGTTGCCAGGCTGAGAAGATAGAAGTGCAATCTTTTCGCTGGTAGAGGCTACCACAGAAGCAGTTGTTTCGGGAACTTCTGGGTAGAGAGTGAGCCGCACCACACTAGTTCTCTGTCATGGATTGGAAGCGTTTGTTGAAGAATCAGCTGCTAATTGTGGGGAGGAGCTAGGAGCAGAAGTATATTCGGGGATGAAGAAAGACGCAATTGTTCGCGCTATCGAGGGCTTCAATCTGAGCAGTGAATATATCAAAGAAACGTGGAACGAGATTCAAAAGCAAGAGGAACAGGAGCGCGAGAAAAAGCGTGAGGAACAGGAGCGTCAGGAAAGGCGAGAGCAACATGAACGCCAAGAAAAACGGGAGCAACAGGAGTAGCAGTTAAAGCAAAAAGAACTGGAGGTAGAGCAGTTGTGCCTGGAAGTGGAAGCGAGGAAGATGGCTGAGGTTCCAGGAGTGGAGGTAGCAGGCAGACAAAATCTTTGTGATTTATCTAAGCTAATGCAACCCTTCAAAGTAGGGCAAGATGTGGGCCTCTTTCTTGTGAACTTCGAGAGAACCTGTGAAAAAGCGAAGCTTGGCCGTAGCACATGGGCTCGAAACTTGTTAAGTTTGCTGCCATGTGAAGCAGCGGATGTGATCGCGCGGCTTCCGGTGGAGGATGCGGACAATTATGACAAAGTGAAGGATAGCCTTCTAAAGAGGTTCCGACTTTCGTCAGATGCGTTCCGGCAGCGGTTTCGCAATCTGACAAAGAAGCGGGGCAGCACGTATTCTGAGTTTGCCTACGTGTTGAAGGTCAACTTAGTAGAATGGATGAAGGGAGCCAGCGCTTTTGGGAACTTCGAAAAGGCTCT
The DNA here is from genome assembly GCF_048455015.1 of Haemaphysalis longicornis. NCBI lineage: Eukaryota > Metazoa > Arthropoda > Arachnida > Ixodida > Ixodidae > Haemaphysalis > Haemaphysalis longicornis. The sequence continues at coordinate 101,812,856 of NW_027526214.1, forward strand.
TGAAGTAGTGGCTCTCGAACAGTTTTTTTTCTAAGCTTTCAGAGCCAATGAAGCTCTGGATCCAGGATAGGGCCGGAGTAGTAACAGTGCAGGCAGCTGCCGACTTGGCTGATGAGTACGCGTCACGCCGGGGAGAAAGGGACGAGGTTGCTCCAGCAAAAGCGGGAGATAAAGGAAAACCTTCGATGGCGAAGCAGGGGGCTGGCGCAGGTATGACGGCACAGAAAAAGGCGGACTTCGCTGCAAGTAGTCAGGGATCACAAAACAAACAGGAGGGAAAGGCTTCGGATAGTTCTCCCAAAAAGAGTCCTTTTGACGCTAGGCAACCACCTACCTGCTACAAATGCAAGGAGGTCGGTCACATTGCCATAGGATGTCGTAGGCCCAGGCCAGCCCTTTCGTATACTTGTGACTCTGCTACTAGCGAGGAGCTACTTAGTCCGTACCTTTTTAATCTAACCGTGAACGGAAAGCCATGCCGCGTCTTACGAGACAGTGGGGCAACCATTGATCTGGTGCACCCGGAATACGTGACACAAGCAGACTACAATGGCAAGTGCGCATGGATTAAACCGGTTTTGCAAGAGGGAGGCATTTGTCTCCCGGTAGCTCGAGTAGTCATCACTGGGCCGTTCGGAGAAGTAGAGACGGAAGCGGCGGTGTCAGACAAGCTGCCCTCGCAGTACTCCTACTTGTTCTCGACTCAGACCGACCGTCTGCTTAGAGAACAAGGGAAACGTTTTCAGGACGGAACAGTCCAAGGCTTGACTAAAGCTTAAGCACGCACGCTAGCAGCCGAACTAGAGCGGAAAGAACCGAGTTTCACCAGAAGTACAGCAACACCAGCTGGAGTCAGCACAGCGGAGTCTACTATCCCGTCGCCTACTGAAAAAAAGAGAGAGGGGTCGGAGGAGGAGACTCGCGCTGATATAGCTGAAGGGGAATCGGAAGAGGGGCTGCTCGTGTTGCCTGTATCCAAATCACTAGGCAATGTACAGGGGAAAGTGACAGGAGACGAGCTCATCGAGCAGCAGAAAAGCGATCCCAGCCTTAAGGAGATTTGGAACACCGTCAGGGAAGGGGTGGCGAGGACGAATGTCAGTTTTCCCGTCAAAAACGGCATCTTGTACCGCCACTACCAGGATGCAAAAGGTCGCACGTTTGACCAGATTGTAGTTCCGACTAAGTATCGGCATTACATTGTTAATCTCTGTCACGGAGTTGGTCGGTTGGGGCATTTAGGAGCTCGGAAGAGCAAAGATAGGCTCCTAACGGAGTTTTATTGGCCAGGATGCTTCACCGAGGTTGAGAACCACGTAAGAGCGTGTGAAACCTGTCAGAGAGTGGAAAAACCGCACGAGAAGGGAAAGGCGCCACTTGAGCTCCTTCCGCTCATTTCAGGGCCCTTTCGCCGGCTTGTAATAGACGTTGTGGGACCACTCCCAGCGACAAAATCAGGCTACCGGTATTTGCTTACCGCTGTTTGTCCACCAGCCAAATTTCCAGAGGCGATCCCAATGAAGGAGCAGAGCTCGGTAGAAGTAGTCAACGCACTACTGTCTATTTTTTCTAGAGTGGCCTTACCTAAGGAGATACAGTGCTACCAGGTTTCAGTGTTCAGCAGCGTTCTGACTGCGGGCTTCCTGGAGAATTGCGGGATAAGGCTGATGAACCGAGTTCCGCAGGGGGCTGATAAATACGCTGTTCCCTACTTAGTCGACCTTGCTATGTACTACAATACATGGGAAGACCACCTGTACCATCTTAGCGATGTCCTTAGACGTTTGACACACGCTGGACTGACAGCGAAGCCGGCTAACTGCCAGCTAGCTCGCGCCGAAGTACGGTACCTAGGGCACGTGGTAAGGCAGGGCAGGAGGCGACCTGACGAGTTGAAAGTAGAGCCGGTTAGCGAATTCCCGCAACCAGAAATGGAGGGTGCTTCCCAAGGCCTCAAAATGGCTCTTGTTAGATCGCCCGTACGGCATGCACCGAACTATGATCGTCCCTTTACTGTACAATGCGATGCCCGCAACAGAGGTTAGGAGTAATACTCTGCCAGGAGGATGAGAACGGGAACGAGCACCCAGTGCTGTACGCCAGCAGGAAACTCTCAGTTCGCGAGGAGGCCTACAGTGCGTCAGAAAAAGAATGGGCCTGCATTGTGTGGGCCACCCAAAAATTGGCCTGCTACCTTTACGGAACTTCTTTCGTCTTCGTCACTGACCACTGCCCGCTGACATGGCTATCGCAAATGTCGGGAAAGAATCCGCGACTACTACGCTAGAGCCTTGCGCTTCAGGAGCTTAACTTCACTGTGAAGTATAAGAAGGGTTCTGCCAACGCCAATGTTGACACATTAAGCAGAGCCTTCTAGCTTTTCTTTCGCGTTCTTTTGTTTTCAGTTGAGGAACGTTTTCAGTAATGGTTTTGAGTAGTGTTGTGAGTAACTCAGTCTAAGCTTTTAGCTGTGAGCAAGAGTATTGGTGTGGTTGCCATATGAAAAAAATTGAAAAGCGTAGGTGCATTGTAGCACCTTTGAAAGAGCAGCCTGGTTGCCGAAAACTCATTGCCGGCTCTTGCTGGTTCGGGAGGTTGGTCTTTGTGGTTTCAATGGTGCTGAAAGAATGCTGCTACTGTGATCTCTCCCGTCGAGCAGCTGATACTACACGACGTCCGAGATCTTCCCGTCGGCGGAGGAGCTGTTATGACTCACCGGCGCCATGTTTGCGCGGGTCAGTCACCCGCCGGTCGACCTCCCCACCGCTTGTCGACGGAAACGAAAGGAGGCCGACAACGCGGCGGCGGCCACTGATTGACAGCGGCTTTTGAGCGGTGTTGAGTGTTGTTGCCCAAAAGGGATTAAGGAGCCGCCGCTCGTCCCCCGGCCTAAGCAACTGAACGCGTGTGCGCGTGAAAGCCCAGACGGCGACGACCGGACAATGGGACCCAGTGGCGGTGGCAGCACAGCGAAGAAGGCAGTGGCAATGGTCAAGCCATTAACCCTTCCCGGAGTGATTCCACGAACCTTGTTAGCTCCCTGGGAAGTACGTGTGAGAACCCCACCGTGGGAACGCAGCGCGCGGCGGACACCAAAAAGATACGAGCCGCTCGCGCGTCTTCCGTTCTTCCCCTCTACTACAGCAACACCGACTAGATGCTCCTGACGAGTGGCAAGGGTGTGTGTGTGTGTGTGTGTGTGCCGTGCATCTGCCGACATACCTGAAAGGCGTGTCCCTACCCGAGGGCGGTGCTTCACAGCGAGGAACTTACACATCACCATTGGTCCGCATTGTTTTGTATGGGGATCCCCAACCTAGGGAACTAGGGATCGGGGGTCAACAAAAAGGGCGTGCTGCGGCCCGCCAAGATCTGTCTTCTGTCTTCATCTCGACAACTCACTGTAAAAATGTAAATAAACCCGTTGAGTTTGCTCTAAGCTCTCCCCTAGTTCTGGCTCGACGGAGCGACGGCGACCGGCCCCGCTACCAGCAGACTGCGGTCGCTACAACTAGCTACAAGACGCAACAGTATATGCAGGACCATATATGCTCAATGTCAGGATTTCGGTCATACAAAAGTGCATTTTCTCGCCTACGCAGCCAAACACTGCACCGCAAAACACAAAGTCATAGCACAGCCTTTTATTGGACATTATGGCCCTATGAGAGGGGAACAGTGCGTACAAAACTCTTCAACTGTTGTAGAAAAATAAGGATAACCGGGATGAAAATTTACATTAGGGAAAGGGGTCTTGTTTTATGATATAACGACGTGTATCCGGACAATGACGCGTTCTCTGCAGATGGCTCCACTATGCTTAAATTGTGATCGCTCACTTATGGTAGGGCTGTCTTCTTAAGCAGCTGAGCCGGGTTCCAGAAGCACCACGTGACAACGCAGACCTGAGATGTTTACCTTTAAAGGATACAAAGAAAACTTGAGCACTTAATTAGTATGTAAACATCATTACACTCTGATCACAATTTTACCCCGTACAACGCTCTCTGTTCGCTTTAGCCTGATAACCCTGGAAATCGTTAGTTCTCACTACCCTAACATGAAGAAATAAGCTAATGTGACAAAGGTGCATATTTACGTTTCTACCATAACTAAATGTGGAAACTCCTGCGAAAGTATCTGAACAATAAAAACTTATTTTCATCAACTTATTTAAGGCAAACCTTGATAAACCTGAAAATATACATTGTCGGTTCGGACTGATTCTTCACCAGAAGCGAGAACTTTAAAGTTTCAGTATGAAGCTTTCTTAAAAAATCTTTCGAAAGGTGTCTGAATGCTGGACAATTTCTCGTGGTAGAAATAAAATGCTTCTGAATGACTGGGCATGTCCTCATGGAACACTTCCACAAAACGTTGCAATATCATCAAGGTTACGTCTGCGTTAAATCAAGGTTCGCTTAAGGATTGCATATTACAATAGAGTATTTTCCGATTTCATGAGAACAATAGAATTGATATATATAAGAATCTTTGGGGGAGATAAATAGGATGCAGGACTAAATAATTGTAGGGCACAAGTACAATATGCGAACATAGCGGGGTACAATGTTTACTTCAGAAAAGCCGTTGGTTACTATAAAAGGCCCAGTACGAGAAGTACTCCATGAGTGGACTTCATGCGATTGTGTGGTTGTGCTTACATTTTCTGCTGTCTATCTTGAAAATTAAGCTAATATAACAATGGCCTACTGGGACACATTCGCTCCGCGCGAAAACTAAGCGACACCAATGCCCTTACTTAAGCATGAAATTTTTTGGTCATCCTGGGAAACAACACTGTGCGCAAAACGACGGCAGAGACGAAACTAGCATAGCCCATGCACTCACTCACAGCTAGTGTTTATTAAGATACACGAAATGTTAAAAAGCGGAAATATTTATGTATTTAATTATATATTTGCTTACTTACCTTTTTTATTTTTATTTTTTTTGTGTAGTAACGCCGAGCGCTGAGTCAAGGCATTTCACCTGAGTGAACGATACAAGACTAGAATTGCATCAATCAATGAATGTTCATATATAAGCCACTGTTTTTTGTGGTGACAATGAGCAATAAAGCACCTAGCAAAGAATTCAAGGCGACGAGTGGCAAACACTTCAAAAGGGCTAGTCAGTAGACCATGTTTGAACGCACCCGACGACAAGGCAGGATTTCTGCGAGGAACAAACATTTATTGGAGTAAACGTGTGCTCCCAAAAACTAAACACAAACCCAAAGGACGTGCAGCAGTAAGCGAAGTCACGTGTACCCGCCGCGGTGCCTCAGTGGCTAATTGAAATCTTCAAAGTGCAAAAATAAAGGGGGAAAGAGAGGAGCGACACACACTAGCGCTTGTGTGTGTTCCAAATGCCCAAGCTAGCGTGTGTGTGTGTGTGCTTGCGTGTATGCATCATGCACCAACTTGCTCAACTTTCGGTGTTGCTTCAGTGGCTGAGGTGCGGCGCTGCAGAGCACAGGGTCGCAGGTTTGATTCCCGGCCATGGCGGCCACATTTGTGATGGAGGCGAAAAGAAAAAAAAAGCGTCCGTGTGTAGGAGATTTCGCGCAGGTTGAAGATCCCCAGGTGGTAAAAAATTAATCCGGAGCCCTCTACTACACTGCGCCACATCGCCTCCATTGCGTCGGCGCGTTAAACCTGGCAATAAATCAATCAACCATGTCACGCGCGCAGACTAGCTTCGGACAAAAAAATTTTGGTGTGTTTATATTGCGAGTCTTTAACCTACGTGGTAACCTTTTGAGAACTATCGAATCACATTTACGTCATTGGCGACCAAAGACGAACATTTGAGTTAGCCATGACAGGAGATACACTATCATTAGCAAATGAGATGGTGTGTACACCAAACAAAAGAAATATGCTTCCCGCGCTTTACTCTTTACTCAGACGACAGAGAATACACTCTATCTTGGCAATGAGATAGTGTGTACTCCAAGCAAATCAAAAAACTTAGCTGCCCATGCTTTAGTACTCACTAAGATAAGAGAGCTGGGTGCGACAAGACGCCGGAAACAAACTAATAAAAAATCGCTCGAAACCACGCTCTGAAGTTGTAAACAAACCCCCATAACGTCAGTTGAATTCACCCCCGTGGCTACGTGTATTATGTTTTTTTTTTAATTTTGAATTAGCCCGTTAAAAATTGGCCGCCTGACCAGCGTGGTAAATGCGTCGTTTTGCAGCGTTCTCTGCTTGACGTCGATCCTGGTCATCGCGGCGGGCTTGTCGCTTGCTCTCTGCTTCTCTGGCAGTGTAGGCTGCGTCCTGCCTAGCATATCACTTGCGCTCTTAAGTGGGAGGTGTTGTTTTTTTCCTAACACGGTGTCGAACGAGACAGTTGTGTTTTTTTTGTAGAGCATCATACTCACGTCGTTATTCTGGCCTATGGGATTTCTTGGTCTACCCTCGGTAACGTGGAATATACTAAGTTGTTATACCGGTCTCCCTTTTTATATGAAAGCGTTGGGACGTTACTCCTTGATTTATAAGCTGTTGGGTATATTTGCACTCTGAGTAGCTTACACAACTTCAATTGTTACAGGGAAACAACACCAGGATGACGGAACGTCCTTCACAATATTCGCCGACGTCGTTATTATACATGATGCGGTTTGCACTTCACACAAACGCTTTGAATGACCCCAGGTGGTATAGCCACCGCTATGATCGTCGAATACACCCTGTGCCTTACAGTGTGCTCGTTTTGGCGCAACGTATTGAGCTAGACGAGTTTTTCTCGCTTCATCCGTATATTCGGCTTCACGTTCGACTTATGGGGATACGAGCAATGTTTTTTTATTTAGCGGGGCGGTTTCTGCTGACGCCACCAAGAAAAGTTTTTTTGGCTAGTAAAACTATATTGCTGCGCAGTATACACAGACTGGAGGGTATATCGTGCGGCATTGCGGCCCCATCCTTTGAAAATGGCTTCGGCCGCAGGTAGCAATTCAACCAGTAGTCCTAGCGCATATACCGATCATCCTGTGGTGTCGTCGAGATATCCGGAGTCACCTTCGGGGACGGCCTCAGAGGTAGCTTGGCCAACGGTGCGCTGGATTTTGCTAGGCTTTAAGTGCAGTCGAAGTAGCAGGGTCTAAACCCACGCAGAATCACCTGGGTGATACCCGGCGCCTCGGTGTCGGAGGGTGTAGCGTCTTACGTCCACGAGCTCATGGTTAGTTGTGCGAACCAGAGCAAGATTACAGGCCACTCCACATGCTGCAGGTATGCTAAGACGACCGCGTTGAGTTTCTTGTTATCTATCTGCGGGCGCAAGACGTCGAGCATCATAATCGGCCGTCATCGGTCGCCAAGATCGAACGGAGTAATCTGCGTAGGTTTTTCTGCAGCTGTGTATTTCCAAATGCTCAGTTAATAGAAACATTCGTCTCACACCATCGTTTATCGTCGACGTACATTATGTTCTTTAGCACGTTTGGTTTGGGGTGATAGCCGTGGCATAGAATACGCATGGCTGTAGTGTACGACAATTTTCATGAATAAGGTAAGCAATGAAAGCGGTCCCGCGGTCCGGTTAGCACCTCAGGGGCTCCATGTCTCAGCATAACTTGGTGGATATAGAATTTTCCGACTTCTTCCGCAGTATCCTTCGGAAGAGCGCTGCTCTAATTGGAGTGCGTCATGTAGTGTGTAGCTGTAACATTGCAGTCGGTTTCGGCTAGTAAAGTAGACAACTCGCCGAGAAGGTTTATTCGAATATGTTGGAAATACCTCTATGCACCGGCGATCGGCAGCAGAAGAACACGACGATGGATTGGTGTGCTAGTTGGTGGGGCGCACGAAGAGAAGACAGGAGAAGCGCTGATGTAAATAAAGTTAACGAGTATCGCTTGGTGGCTAGCTTGTAAGGCATCATGAAGGGATTAAATGAGCGCGTAGGCGACCATACACAAGGAAATGCTGACAAGGCAAGCGCTGATCAGCAGCTGTCCTGTCGCGTCTCATTTCCACATCTGATATATTTTTACGAGAGAGCGCTATTAGGATCATTTTTATTTCCTCTTGGCTCCTAGCCGTCCCCTAGCAGCGATGCTCATCAGCCATTAACGGAAATACGTCACCGAGGCCACCTGGAAGTTACGACTGAGGCAGCAAGATTAGAGCGTTTCACTGTATCTGCAATGTTCTCAAACGTAACAGAAGTTTTGAAATGGGGACAGTGATACAACGTGGGATACGAAGGAAAAGTCACGCGTTTTCAGCAGGTGCTCGCCTGCGCTGTGAAGTTTGTTGAATGCCCTCTCAGTGTTAGCATGCCCGGCAGAAACGGTCGCCACCCGTAACATCAACTTCCGCCATCACGCCAAAGCGTGTTTACACCGGGAGGTTAAAATACAATTTTTTGCTAACTCTTGCTCCGATTGTTTACCTGGGCAACAAGGCATGCCGTAGCGGATATCTGCGGAAAAATATAACCCACCTCAGGATCTTTACCGTGCGCCTAAATTTCGACACACTGACATTTTTACTGCAATGCAGTATATGTTTAACCTCGCAGTTTTCATTACGGTGTCATAGATTTACTCGGCGCCCCTCCGGGGCTCCTCCTCACCACCGTTGACACCTCTTTCACAAATATTTCCCCCTCGCCTCCACCGATGCCCCGCATTTCTCCTACGTCTCAGGAAGTGTTGGCGTGATAAGCGAACGCACGGCGGCGTGCGCTATTCTGCTCCTATCTCGCAGTGCACCGCCGCCGCCGGCCAGCATGTTGCAAATTGTGTTTGAACCTTCTACGCAGATGTCACGTGATTCGGATTAGCCCCGCGCAAGGGAGCAAGTTGTTGCATATCTTGTTTCAACCTCCCGCGCAAACATAACGGGATTTGGATGAGCGGAGAATGGTACAGCGTCTGGGGAAAGTTTCAAGGGGAAGGCGTTCTCTTAGTAGCGACTCATGAGACCTGTGTGAGGGAAAGGCAGTGAGAGAGATGTAACTGTAGCAGTACTAGTCATACTCGATAGACGCTCGTTTCCATTTTCTTTCTTTTGTCCCTGCTGCGTTTGCTCTCTCGGTTACGCGGACATAAACAGACGCCGCCCTACGAAGCCCTTGTAACGGTTGCCAAAGGGCTGCCCCTAAAACGATCAAAACCTGCCGTCTCAGTTCCCGCTCAAATTCTACTTCACCAAGTTGCTGCGAATTCCTCCAAGTAGACGAGAAACTTCCCAGATGGATCGCCGGCTTGAGCCCATAATTCCTTTTCAGCTTGGAAGGCCTTCCGAGCGCCATTAGTGCCGGTGTCTTTCAAGCCTAAGTATGTGCCATAACCGGTTGCCGGTTTATGCGTGCATGGTTTGAGGGTAAAAAACGAGGGGCGTGCACGCAAAGCTAGGCTAGGCTTCATGCCGCTACCGTAGAAATGCCGGTTGTGCTGGTATTTAGATGCCAAATTACATGGCTCAACACCATTAGTCGGCGGTCCTCCTTAATCGAGTGGTTGGGGGTGTGATTTGGTGTGTTAAACAGACATCTCACACACACATTAAGATGCATAAGAGGGGAAAGAAAAACGGACAGCCACATGTTTGTGCGCAAGAATAGACCTCAAGGACTTCCGCCTTTTAATTCGTTATGGGACGGATGCCTGCCGTTCGTTTGGAGGAAGAAGAAATAGAATCGAATGGTTGGCACAAACACAAGCGCAAATGCGTGCAAAAACAAAGGAAAGATGCTGGCCCCGCCGTTACCTCATCAAGTTCACCTTTTGGAGTAGCCGAGAATCCCTCCTAGGTGAAGAGCTAATTGCCTCCTTGGAACGCAGGCGTGAGCTAATATCACTTATTCAGACAGATTTCAGGGGATATTTGTGGCGGCATCTGTTACTTCTAAGTAGGCGCACATGAACGGCTGACAGTTTATGCGGGCGCAGGTTTGTGTTCGAGAATAATGGGAGGGAAGGGGAGAGCTATAGGGTTAATGCCCGCACTGATGAATGGCATGTGCTTTGTGCTGTTGCGAAATTTAAACGCGGACGTTAAACGGCCCAAAGGGGCCTGTACGGAGCCCGTAGTGGTAGAGCGAATTGGGTTTGTGTGTAGGCTATGTTCTGATTACCGACGTGAAACCCGTATCGTGATGTATGGACGTAAAAGAAACGCCATGCCACGCAGTTCGATGGGCTCAGACGTGAAATGACGCCATTCTTTAACATTAATACGACTGTAGCGGCAAAAGTCTGAATCCGGGCTTACACAAACATTAGGAAGCTTACTTCGAGGGAGGGGCACAGGCAGTGCCATGTTTGTCTGCGAGAACAAAGCATAGATTCTTCCGAGTTTTATTCAGCGAATTGGCTGGAAAATATGCTCCCTCAAAAATTACAATATACGTCTTTTGTTGTGTGCACCCCGAGGACTGCGTCCAGCTTTGCAGATCACCCTTCTTCACAGAGTGGAAGTGCACTAATTTTCTTTTCTGCTTCAATCACAAAAACTGCTGGAGCGGACGAGATTGAACCCGCTGCTTTGAGAATGGTACCTGAAGACCTTAGCCACTGAGTCACCTCGGCGTATTTTCAGCGGGATGTATACCTGCCCCGAGATTGCGTGGCCCAACTAAAGCGGGGGGCAAAGGATCAGGAGCAATCTGTCATAAATTAAGGAAGGCACATTTAAGCCCAAAAGAAATCAAATTAGCTCAGTATATAGCGCCCACTATTCACAGCATGTTTACAGGAAGTATTCAGAACGTTGGATAGGGAACTGGGAGGACTAAGGGTTACTGAAGAATACCACAGTAACCTCAGAGTTGCTGATGAAGTTGCCTTGCTAAGTACCTCGGGGGGGTGGGGGCAGAGAGAGGCGAATTGCAAAGCATGCTTTCAACACTGGACAGAGTAGAACCGTGGCTCTTGAAATATATGCTGGAAACCAAAGTAATCATCAATATTCTCCTGAAAGCAGGCCGGTTTGAGATAGGTGGCGGGGGAGTGAAAGTGGTAAGCGAATACATCTAATTAGGCCAAGTTGTGACCCTGAATCCCAATCATTAAGCAGAGATAAAAATAGGGTGGAGTGCATAAGGCAGACATTGTCAGATAATGAATGGCATCTTACCATGGTCCCTGGAGAAGAAAGTGTTTTACCGCTGCATCTTACCTTTACTCACCTACGGGGCAGAAACTTGGAGGCTCACTAGGAAGGTTCAACTGAAATTGAGGACGACTCAGCAAGCAACGGAACGGAACCTGATAGGTTTAACATTGCCCAACAAGAAGAGAGCAGCGTGGGTCAGGGAACAAAGCGTGTTAAGAACCCATTAGTAGAAATTAAAAGGAAGAAATGGACATGGCTAGGCCATGTATTGCGAAAGCAAGATAACCGTTGTTTATTAAGGGTATCAGAGTGGATCTCCAGATAAAGCAAGCGTTGCATGGGGTGACAGAATATACATGGCCAGATGAGATCAAGAAGCTTGCGCGTATAAATTGGTGCAAGTTAGCACACGGCAGGGGTAATTGGAAAATAATGGGAGAGGCTTTTGCCCTGCAGCGGACGTAGATAGGCTGGTGATGATACCTTTTAGTAACTGTGTTTTCAAACTACTTTTCAATATTTGCACGACAGATGGCGCCACGCGTGTAAGCTAAAAATCACCCGTGGGGTGATTGTTAGAAATGCCAAGCGGTGGCGAAAGAAAGCCCCAGCAGCTACATTCTATTAGGTGAAAGAGTCTAGATTCACTCAACCAAAAAACTAACTTCCGGTGTTCGAAAATTGCGAAAGTGCTAACTTTTAAATCACACCCGTAAGCGAAAATACATGGACCACAGCAAGGACACAAACAAAGCGCGTAGGAACAGCTCAATTTTACTTTAGTCACCAAAGCCGAGTACCAACATAACTGAAGAAGACAAAACATAAAAATGTGTCATCAAAACAGACCGCATACCTCATAAATTATCCTTTCCTCCACGCGAACATTATCGAAATGCGACGTTGTGAATATTTTACAGATATTTACGGTATACACCAGCTGGGTAACTGCAACACTCTGGATTTACAATAAAGTTGCAACTGGTGGGCACTCAAAAACCACATGTAAAATACATTACGTACACTCGTGGCGAGGCTTAACACTCGAAATGGTATTGCCTACGTCGAGGGTTTGTGCTTTTTTACTAAAGCGAAATCACCTCTCAACGAGGGGTGATTTCCTCAATGAGGGCAAGTGAAGACGATGATTGTGTTTAATGGCGCAAGGGCTTCTAGGCCAAAGAGCGCCAAAACAAGGTGTGTTAATGTCGCCGGTGAGTTATATGCTGCAAGCTTTCGTCAAAAGATGGTTATGCGAAATTTACGGATAGGGCCAATGATGGTCGTAAAAAGTGAATAAAACTAGTTGAGAGAAATGAAAAGGTTTTAGGCTAAAACTCAGGGTGCCTCGGAAAGAGTTTTTCTTGGCACAAAAAGGATGAGGCCCCTGCGTGTCACCAAGAGGTACCTGGCAAGTGTATTTATTACGGATGGGGAAGCTGGGATCATGTGTGTTAAGAAATTTTTGTTAAAAAATCAACGTCGGCAAGTAGTTTAAAACTTTCCTTTATTGATTATACCTTCATCCGAGAAAAAGTGCGCCGGATGTACTCCTTTGTGTTTTGTGTATATACTAGTGAAGCAACTTTGTCTGCTTGTTTCCAGTGATTTACATTAAATTAAAATATGGAGTAGAGACAGGCTCACACGGGGAGGGGTGCTGCGGTCGCCGTGGTGAGCAGACGTGTTCATATCGGCTCCGTTCTTAATGCCCGCTTTCGCAGTGCTAATTAGTTTGGATCCCGAAGATTTGATTACCAATGTGTTCGTGAAGGCATCCGCTTTCACCCGATACCCGACTTTCCATCGAAGGTGCGTTTTTCATCGATTTATCGGACTCTTCCTGGTTCATCGCCACGAGGAGCCGCTATGCCTTAGCGAACACAGGGCTCGCTAGGCCTAGCCAGCCGTTCTTCTGCCACGACAACATGGAGGGCTCCGCCGCCGCCTCGACGCACGGTTCCCATGTTTCCCAAATGTGCGTGCAAGTAGACGGAGAAGAAATTACACCCGAGGAATTTAAGCGCTCGCCCGAATGGCTGCAGATCGGCGGGCACAACAGCCGACCACGCTGGCAAGCTACGCAGGGTGAGTCGACTTTTCGTACCGATACTCCGAGCTCTCAGCAGAAGCCTAAGTTCAACAAAAACGTCCGGACCGCAGTGATTCGGGCAGCTCGCATGCCAGGCATGCCTGCAGATGAAATTAACATCGTGGTGCGGCCCCGCGGAGGACTCGATATTTTCAAGGCAGGAGCTGCATGCGTGGCAACCGCCATCATGGCCGCAGCAGGAATTCAGAAGGCAGATCGCTCTGAGGATATGGCGTGTCCCAATACCCAGCAGAACATTATGGTGCTCAGCACTCCGAGCGTCGAGCGAGCGGAGAAGTATGCTCGAATTCAAGCTATCAACGTCCAAGGCAAAATATACGACGTGAGCGCTTACGGAACGACCGCCCACCACACACTCAAGGGCGTGATTAGGGGCATAGGGCTTGAGGACAGCGAAGCCGAAATAATGCAGCAGATAGTTACTAAGTACAACCCCCTTGCCGCACGAGCGAAGCGTATCGGGAACACGACGACAGTACTCGTTGTGTTCAACGGTACCAAGGTTCCCAGGTATGTGCGTTACGGATACATGCTCTACCCGTGCTGTCTTTAGAGGAAGCAAATAGAAATTTTCAAAGTATGCGGCAAGGTCGGTCACAGGCGCGACGTGTGCCCCACACCAAGCGTACGTGTTTGCCTTACATGTGGCGTTTGTAATCAAAAAGAGGGCCACAAGTGTGTCCCCAAATGCAAGCTCTGCGGCGGAGCTCACCCCACCGGGGATCTCTTCTGCAGAGCCAAATACAAGGTTACATACGTCGTGCGGTGAAGGGAATGGGAACGCCGTAACGCCGAAGAACGGCAAAAACAAGCACTCGAATCAAGCTCGTCTCCACGCCTTGGACGTTCCCGCTCGCGCAGTGGTTCCCGTAGCGGATCACGCCGGGCGTCGCGCAGCGCATCGCGCCATGCGTCACGCCACGCTTCCCGTAGTGCATCGCGCAGCGCATCCCGCGGCCGTGACTCATCTGACAGAGTCAGCTGGGCGGACGCAGCAAGGGGCAAAGTTAAAAGTAGCAGCGTTAGTTCCAACTGCGCCACTACTAGCCGAAGCACTCCGAGCAGCTGGCAGGCGTGGACTACCAGCCCCTACTACAAGGAACTCGAGCAACTCCGCGCGACCAACGCAACGCTGGTAAAAACCACGCGTCGGCTTGCCCAAGAGCTAGCTGAGGTCAAGAAAGAACTCCCAGCCAACCAAGCCCAGCCAATCACTGCCGCACAACAGTCTAACGAGTCACCTACACCCGCAGTTACCAACGAGCAGAGCACTTGCACGCCATCAGACCAAGGCACACAATCAATGGATACAGCTCAAGACACGCCCCAGGAAGAGAAGACCACTGATCCAACTCCCAAGAAACGAGCACGCACGTCATCACAAAACACACGGAACTGACCGAATTGGAAACTAAGCTCGAAGCAAAAATTGAAGCGATCGGTAACACGTACGCCAGCATGGCTGCCGTCACCGGCCAACGACTGGCGCGACTGGAGGAGTTGATCACCATGTCCTTCCGCAACATACAAGAGCAGTTCGGCTTCATTGAGCAGACTCTCAAGCCCATTGTCTGCAGCCCAATCTTTGCGGCGCAATTCGGCAACCACCCATACCTCCAAGAACAGACGCAAGCCCCAACTCCACTACAACCATGTCCCAGCCCCAAGCCAGAAGAGGATCGCTGACGGGCCTTACGGTCTGGCAGTGGAACTGCCACAGTTAAAACAAGAGAGCAGTGCTGCAACAACACATCACAGCAGTAACCAAGAAACCCAACATCATCCTGCTACAAGAAACGGCGACGGCGACCCCCACCCTCCCCTGGGTATCGCGCTCACGTTAGCCCGGCAGAGGGACGAGGCGTCTGCACGTTCACCCGCAAAGGAATCACGTTCATCGAGCACCAACTCAAACACGGCCGCAGCAGGGTGGAGTACACCTTCACCGAAATCCTTCAAGCAAACAACGAAAACGCAGCCTGTTCATCGCCAACATCTACAGTAACCCCAAGCACCACCCACAGAAATTCAAGACCCTACTACACACAGCCAGCACCCAGGCCAAAGACAACACTTTGCTGATCGGAGGGGACTTCAACACCGCCCATCGAGCGTGGGGTTACATAAAGGACACGGTCAAAAGACGGGACCTGTTACAAGATGCCCAGGACCATAACTGTGCCTTGATAACGGACCCCGCTCATCCCACCCGCATAGGAAACTTTGTAGCACGAGACACCACACCAGGCCTTACATTTATCAAGAACGACCACACGGGCAAAGCAACATGGCACAATAACGGCGTCGACCTGGGCAGCGATCACTACATTCTCGAAATTACGGTACCCAACCTATTCCAGGGCCACACCATTGCACACAAGTGGACGGACTGGGACAGTTTCCGTAAGAGACGTCCCACGACAGCACAAGACATCACAGACATAGAAACCTGGACGGCAGAGCTCCACGATGCAGTGTAGTCGGCCACCAAGACCATCGAAACGGACAAGGAGGTCGTTATCATGGACAACCGCCTGGCCCATCTTATCGAGGGCAAACGTTCGATACAGGCGCGTTGGAAGCGGCAACGGCTGAGCCGCAAATTGAGAAAGAAGGTGGCCGACTTAAACAGGGCCATTGAACACCACTGCAAGGTCCTGTGCCGTCAGCAGTGGAACGAAATCTGCAGCCGAGCTGATGGGCAAATGCACCGCGGATGCACATGGAATCTAATTCGGCAACTTATAGATGAAACCAAGACCAAGTTACACCAGCGCGACCGTCTGGCCCGCCTCATGCACACCGCCACACTACATCAAGGAAAAGACGCTGTTATGAAGATCCTAGAAACCAAGTATCTGCCGGAGACGCCGACGGAAACCCACCCGCCGTACAGTGGGCTGCCCAACACGTGGCTCGACCGAGATATTACCATGTCAGAGGTACGGGTAGCGCTGCACGACCTCAATACCCGCTCGACAGCCGGCCCTGACCTCGTTACCAACAAGATGCTGTGTAACCTCGATGATGCATCGATCGACGCCCTAACCCGTTACTTTAACGAATGCTGACGGTCGGAAAAACTCCCAAGACAGTAGAAAACGGCAAGAACAATCCTGTACCCGAAACCGGGCAAACCACCGGACATTAGCAACCTGAGTCCCATCTCACTCACGTCCTGCGTGGGCAAGGTGCTGGAGCACGTGTTAGCCACCCGATGGCAAGAATACTTGGAGAAGGAAGGCCTCTATCCAGACACGATGATCGGCTTCAGGCACAGACTCAGCACACAAGACGCTATTTTGCAAATGAAACAAGAAATCATTGACAACAAGACACAAGACACAAAAGTAATTTTGGGGCTCGATTTACAAAGTGCAATCGACAAAATCAAACACTCAGCCATATTAGCCGGAGTATCAAGACTCAACATGGGGGTAACGAGCTAGAATTACATCGAAGACTTCTTGACCAACCGCACGGTGGAACTGCACTCCGGACACCTCAAGCTACCTGAACGCAAGCTCGGCAGCATGGGTACACCGCAGTGTTCGGTCATCTCGCCGTTGCTGTTCAACCTCGTCCTGATCGGGGTAGCGAGGGCAGTGGCGGAAACCGGCGTCCGGCACACGATCTACGCCGACGACATTACCCTGTTGGTGGCCGGCGGCACCCACGCCAGCATCGAGCAACAGCTGCAAGCGGCGGTTACCACCATCGAGCAGCACCTTGAAGGCACCGGCCTAGTGTGCTCGCCCGCCAAATCCGAGCTTTTCGTCTTCACACCGCTACGAGCGGGACGGAAACGCACTCCCCCTCGACAGTGCGATCACATCAAGATCGTGACTGCATCGGGGCAACGCATTCCCGAAGTTTCCAAAATCAAGGTCCTGGGGCTGCTGCTAAACAAGAGCGGCCGCAACGACGAGACCATTAACAAGCTTATCACCAAGGCAATGGAAGCCATCCGGCTCATACACCGAGTCTCGACGCGACGGGCTGGCATGCGTGAAGACAGCCTCGTGCGCCTCGTCCAGTCCTTTGTAATCAGTCACATTGCATACGTCATGGCCTACCTCAACTGGCACGTCACCGACAGGACCAAGATCAACGCGCTGATCCGACGGGTTTAAAAGACGGCTCTGGGCTTAACGGAGACCACGAGTGCGGCTCGGCGCCTGGAGCTCGGCGTCCATAACACCCTAGAGGAAATAGCCGAGGCGCAGCTCACCGCGCAAATTGAGCGCCTCTCTGCCACGAAGACGGGTCGCAGTATCCTGGCGCCCCTAGGTTACAACCCGCGAGCTCCCAGCCGGCAACCGTGCGAGATCAGCGAGGAGGCGCGGGCCCACATCCACGTGGACCCCATCCCGAAGAACGTGCACCCCGAGTACAACCAAAAACGACGGCAGGCGCGGGCCAAGGCCCTCACCAAGCAACACGCCCAAGATCCGCACGCCCGGTACGTAGACGCTTCGGAATACGAACGAGATGGCTTTGCGGCAGTGGTCGTTGCGGCGGCTACCGGCACCAAGACAACGGCAGTGAGCGTGCGGTGCACAGACGCCACAGACGCCGAGGAGGTTGCCATCGCTCTGGTGATCTCCGAGGCCGAGTGTCGCACCGTGCCCAGCGAATCGAGGAACGGCGTGCGCAATTTTGCCAAGGGGCGAGTGTGCGCACCGGCGGCCGCCATCATCGGCAAGCTCAAGCTCCAACACCGGGGCAGCACCATCCGTATCAAGTGGTTCCCGGCTCACGCGGGCGAGTGTACATCCTCACCGAACCACAACGAGACGGCCCATTCGGCGGCGCGAGCGCTTACCCTCCGCTCCCTCGAGAGTGACCGTTCCGTTTGGTGGTTTGAAACCAAGGACCGAATGACCAGTTATAGCGAAGTTACCAAGTGTTATCGCCTAGCTCGACGGACAATGCCGCCTTCCCACCTTCACTCAGACCGGAGGAGGCCGTCATCTTAAGGCAGATACAGACCGGGTCACTCCCCGCCCTGGCAGTGCTACACGTGCTTCACCCAGAACTCTATCCGAGTGGTATGTGCAGTGTTGGTGCAGTGGGTTTGGCGGATCTATGGCACATCATGTGGGACTGCGCCAGGTTCCCCACTGAAGCTACCTCCAGGACACACCTGCCCGAACTTCAAAGTGCAGTGGAGTCTAAAGAAAGGACACTGAACTATAGGCCGTCCAGCAGGCCCGGGGTGCGCTCGAAAAGCACAAGCCTCACGACCCGCCACAAACGGGCCGAACTGGGGTATTGCAGAGTAGGGCATAACCGCAGGTTGACGCTTGGCCAGCATCACGACGAGTTAAACCATCGGTTGCCGGCATCAATAAAGTTATTCCTACCTACCTACCTATGGAGTACAGACAGATCTTCTGCACGTTTGTCACACTTCGGTCGTGGTGATCCATTTAGCAGGTATCCATGTGTGCCACGTGGGTGCCCTATCCTCAAACTGCAGTGCGCAACTTCTGCAGACCTATGACGTTTTCGGTCGTGTCTGTCTATTTAGGGTTTAATTTCATGGAGTTATTTTTCTCTTTTCTGGTCCCAGTTTTTCTGCCAGCATTCTCAGGTTTTCTTTATTGAGCGATTTCAGGTCTCAGTAGGGCATTGAGATAATGTCCACATTTGTACGAAGAGCAGCAATTGCTGCCTCTCTATCAGCAGCCTCATTTCCTGTTATTCTACAATGACCAGGGACGCAGCACACAGTAACTTTCAGCCCCATTGAATAATTTGCCGTGATAGCGTTTATGAGCGAACTGAAGACTGCGTTCTTATGCAGCTTCGCTGAGGACAGGGATGTCACTAAACTGAGAAAATCAGTATGTATGACCGAGCAAACTATTTTATTCTGTAATATGTGTTTTATAGCCAGTAAAATGTCTTTGGCTTCACCTTTGAAAATGCTGCTGCGAGGATTTAGGATTTTTGGAGCGCGGGGGTTCGGTCCAAGTACGGCGCATGACACAGCAGAATTTGTTTTGGATACACCTGTATAAAACTCCGCATATTGATATTTATGCTGAAGATTTAAAAAAAAATCCTGTTGAATTAGGGCACTAGTTGCTTTGTTTTTGTTTATGCTTGCAAAAGACTTGTCGCATGCTACAGACAATAGTGTCATGGGGCTACAACATCAGCTAAAAAGGTTTTGTACGTGACTTTGAAGAAAATGATCAATTTGGAGGCCGCAGTGTTGACTGCTATTGAATAGGGCTGCGGAAGTGACGGCCGCTTAACGAACAAAGACACAGTTCATAGGTCAAAAATTAAAATGTTTGAAGGGTGCTTTATGAAAAAGGTTGTTTTTACAGCATATAACAAGGATGTGTAAGCACCCTACAGGATTCTGTCTATCAGTCAGTCTTGCGGTTCGCGACGGGTGAGTTTCGTACAAGCCCGATCGAAAGTTTGTATGTAAATTCTGACATGTGGTCATTGGAAAATCAGGGTGCTTACACATCCTTGTTATACACTAGGCCTCGATCATCATAATCAAGCCTCAATGCTCTGTTCATGCCCTATGAATGACGTGACAGTATTTTTAGCATATTAAGTGCTTTCGGGCATTTTATTCGTAATGGTTTTATATGCAGAATAGAGGATAATTTATCATTCAGCAGCACTCCAAAAAATTTGTTCTCTTTTGCTATCAGGATGGGCTTTTCTTAAAGAGTCACACACGGGTTTGCGTGCATGCCTCGTACGTTAGTAAAACGTATGCAGCTGATTTGTCAAAGTTAAACTCAAAACCATTCGCATTTGCCCACCTTGAGATGCTGTTCACTCCAAGTTGGAGTTGTTTCTCACAGGTGGTCATATTGACAGACTTAAGACCGATCCTAACATCATGGGCATATACAGAGTAAAAGACAGGGCGGGGTTAAATTATCTCTAAAAATTCGTTGTGCCGATGAAGATTGATCACCTTGTAGCGCCATCATCATAATCTTCTTACGCGCCACCATCATCATCAGTACATTGGCCAGCTGGCAGGAAGACACGCAACACTGGGCACCCGGCACACCTCGGGAACGGCACCCTCGTTCTACGCGTCCTGTCCATGGCACAGCCAGCGCAACCGCAATAAATGTGGGCTCGGCCGCACCGCCTCATCGGCTGCCTACAAGCTCAAGACACCTTCCTTGAGTATACCTTTTTCTTTTATGAAAGTGCGTTAGAAGACGTGGCCAATTGTAACTCGGAATGCCATGTGGGTTAGATAGTCGTCTATACCATTTAGCATATTGCCACTGATTCCGAATGGACAAAGGTCGAGTAGAATGCCGCAACATCATGTAGTATCTCAGGTTATTTTTAAAGGTCAAAAAATATATACATACAGTGCTGTTCACGCACGAAGGCGTCACGCGATTATGCCTCAAAGGCGAGAACGGCATCCATTGTACACCTTCCCTTAAGAAAGTCCGCTTGACACTTGTTTAAAATCTTGTTATGTTCTGTAGCATAAACAAGGCGCTTGTTTATCGCGTTCTCCAAAAGCTTTCATAAACAGCTTATTAATGCAATCGGCCTGTAGCTAGCACGTAAACATGTATACTTCGCTTCTTTCAGTAATGGAACTACAATGATTTTTTTAAATATTTGGGAGGCTTCCTGCTTGTCATAGTTTATTGCATAAAAAGAATTGCTTATTGAGTGCCTTGATGAACATATTCTAACATTGCATAAGTGATTTTGTCGGTTTTTCCACAGGTGGAAAGGGCGACGGAAAGCTCATGTTTTGTGGATGGGCAGTAGTAGCCAATGCTATCTTTCTTCTTTCGCAGAGGCTGCTGTTACATTAAATTTTTGTGTTTCAAAAATTGTGCAGGGTGGGGAGCACAGCTCGAGACGCTGTCAAAGTGTTGCGCAAGAACGTTAGCCTGATCTTCAAGTGTGTCTCCAGTTGTGCTAACAAGTGTTAGGGTGTTTGTGTTTCTTTCTTGTAGTGCACTAATTTTTTTCTCCAAATTTTGTGATTATCAGTGTAAGAGTTGATGGAAGAAATAGATGTTTCCAGCTGTCAATTTTCGCCTCTGGTCTAATTCAGTGGCCCTTTGCCTTTGCGCGCTTGAAATGAACCCTGATTTTATGTAGTTGGATATATTCTCAGGGGTGGCGAGGCTTTGTTTAGTTGTTTGCGAGCTTTCTTGGAAGTCTCGTTCAAACAAGGCCTCCATTTGTTGTTCCTGCTATCAGAAGTTTGCGGAATTGAGCAATGTTCGGGCTGTATTTTGTGTGCCGTAATTATATCTATCGCTTGATCAATATCTAACTTTTCTATTGAGGCACACGAGAGTTTGGACATCACCCTGAATTTTTTCCAGTCGGCTCACCACCGAAATTCTTGTGTGTGTGCTTGAATTGCGGGGATATATATTACGGTTAATGCAACAAAAGAGTGGTCACTACTATTGGGATTTGGTTTTACACTCCACTCTACTAATCGAAAGATAGTTGCGGCGCCTATTGCGAGATCGCTCGCGGAGAGAGAAAGAAAAACATTTTTATTAGCTAAAATGAGCAGTGGGGTCCTCATTTCAGGACCCCATTTGTAGTTCCAGCTGCGACAGCACTTTCAGCCAACCGAAGCTGGTCTTCCAGACTGGTACTGTACAACACACTCTCCCACTGCTCATAAGACGGACGAGGAATTCTCTCTAACTTGGGGCTTTTTATGACAACTCCACACCATATGGGAGAGCGCGGCAGGTTCGCTACAAAACTTACACAGGGCGGAGTACTGGGTGGGATACATTACCGCAAATAACACTAATGCCTGCTTTCCTGCAGGCTGCCACGGAGGAGCTACGCCACCACTGTGGCATTGTGAGAGAAGCCGGCACAAGGGGCGAAGCTGCCATTCAGTCACTTCTTCAGGATCCGCTTACGTTGACCGGGCATCTGCGCTCGCACCTGCGCGCTGTCGACAGCGGGTACGAGGAATTGAAGTTCCTGCATAAGCGCATACATGAGGCCATTCGTTTGCACGACCTTGAAGTCTATTTGTTCAATAGCTACGAGTACGACGAAAAGGTCATCCTGATCCGTTAGCATGTGTACTTTGCAGACCATCTCGCGTACCTTCGTTAGCGGCTGCTCTGGGTACCGGAGCACCAAACAATTCCTCCCCCGCCATCCGGCACGGCAACACCGTGTTGCCCTCTGGTGACAGCAGTGTAGCGCGGCAGTTCACAAGGTGGCGCACGTAGCCGCTGCGTGTGAGCCAGGCGTTTCAGACCTACGCATCCTCACAGCTGCAGCTGAGTCTGATCGTACAGAAAAAACCATCGAAAATCTCAGCAGATTACAAGAGGAATGACTGGGAGTAGCTAGCACACCCCCTAGCGGTTACTTCTTCATCGTCCAGGTTGGCCACGGAACTACCTCTCCAATTACCCCATGACCACGATGTACGGTGATGCAAACCAGTCCAGCGTGATGCCCTTCGACGCTTCGGACATTCCTGCCACTCGTGGGAATCTATTGCTGAGAGAGCATGTGGTTAAGTGCCGCAAGCGCGCCGTTCCCACTTGTAAGATTGTGGCCGTGTTGCTCCCTGCGGCGGCTTCTCCGTAGGCATCTCCACAGGCGTAAGTGCTTCCTGCCGTACCCGACTTCCATCGGCGAGCCGGCCTTCTGAGATGGATCTCACGAACCGTCAGGTTACCCTGCTTTCGGCGAGCTAGTGAACGGCCACCGGGCAGCTTCAACTACAGTGCTAGGGGGACCGCTTGGAAGCTACTGGAAGCAACACCATCTGCTACTACGATCACCATTCCGCATGAGCGATTCAACAGCCCATGATCAGCAACCGTGCAGCTCACGACAGAGTGGTGAATTCTGTCCAGCCCCCAGCCATGGCACCCCGCGCAGGATATGCGCGTGCTTGCCATGGGCAATACAAGGTGACACTGGTGAATGGAAGACTGCCGCCACCCGAGGAAGCATTAACTTATGATCCGGGCTGCTACGCAGGGCCAGCAGATAACAAGAGCGGCAATCGAGGTAACGGGCCTCGTCTTTATGGCGACCACGACCAAGATGAGCTGCTTACTCGCAGTGCAACTGGGCCATCAGCTACAACTGGATGTACAATGAGATGGAGGAGAGCACTCCGCCTTCATGACGGGTACTCTCGTCAGCGTCCCTCCTCCTGCTGTTCCTAATACTCCGAGCAACTGCAAAGCAGCACGTAAGTCATTTTTAGCTGGCGGGACTACAATGATTTACGATTGGTGAACGAGTACGCAGTCGGCTGCTGTATGGTGATTCTGACGCTCCTACTGCTCTCGGACATCCACCAATTGGAGCTTGAGAACCGCGCTCTCTTGTGGAACGAGGTCTACCGCAAGCCGCAGTGGGGTTGTGCTATCTATGTCTGCGGACATCATTGCATTGTCGTAGGCTCTGGAATTCTGGTGCATGGCAAGCCGAAGAATTGGTCGATGCATATCTGATAAGAATCGCAATGGAACCATTTGTGACTTAGTGCGTTTCCACGTTGTACACGGTTAAAGAGCAACTATCGAAGATGTACCACATCCCCTTAACATTTCCAAGCGGACAAATTTTCACCCATGCAAGTGTGACTGTTGATGTTCGCGTCTTCGGAATTGAGCTCTGTGCTATGCTACTGTGAGCGAAAGGGAGCCATCTTCCAGATGTCGCACGACTCATCACTCGTGATTATCCTACCTTAAGAACATTCCGTCCTGCTTCCTGTATCTGGGTATACCCAATTGTGTCTGCGGAATCTGTGCTGGACTAGATGTTCAGGCT
This sequence comes from Haemaphysalis longicornis, assembly GCF_048455015.1. Lineage (NCBI taxonomy): Eukaryota > Metazoa > Arthropoda > Arachnida > Ixodida > Ixodidae > Haemaphysalis > Haemaphysalis longicornis. The sequence continues at coordinate 101,836,865 of NW_027526214.1, forward strand.
GGTGCGGTTTTACTAGCACAATTTCGGGCTTGTCATTTTTTCACTCCCTTTACTACTCCGAATCCTCTTTCAGGTCATTCAATATTTTGCCGCTCATTACATCTCCCCACGAACTGATCATGCGCACAAAGTACAGCCGATTTTCGCTAGAATTAAAAAATATCAGAGCTGGCCCCTTGCTTTATCAATACAGGAATTGAACGTGCTCCGAGCAAGTATTGTTCATCTGAAGGAATCATATTCCCTTCAAACTGCATTGCATTCATTCATCACCCAAAATATTGACCAGTAAGGCTTACGAACTGCTTTATTGAAAAGTGTTTTAAATGTGCATTTTTGTGGAGTTTATGTTGGCTAGTGTAATCCTGTAACATGCAAAAAGTTTGGAAATGTTTCATTTTATTGGGTGTATGCTTCGCAATTTGACTACTGTCGATTTTGATCTGACGGGTTGCTCTTGCTAGCATCTTATACATAACCCTGTTGCAGTACTAACTTATTTGCGCTCATACATGCCCTGTTAAACAAAAAAGACACAAGGAAGAGCGATAAATGATGGTTGGATTCTGTATGTCACGCCTCGTACAACTGTGAAATAGGATTGTGTTTGTTTTAACCCCTTCCCGTATGTAATTCCCAACATGGGCTCTAATGTACTAAAGTAAACAAATAAACAAATAAATAAACAAACAAACAAACAAACAAATAAATAAATACATAAATAAATGAATAAATAAGTAAATAAATAAATAAATAAATAAATAAATAAATAAATAAATAAATAAATAAATAAATAAATAAATAAATAAATAAATAAATAAATAAATAAATACATTTTCTTTTGATTTCGCCCGTTTCTTCCCTATGAACATTGTAGTGTCTCTGCTGCCCACTAGGCTGCCTCCTGCCTGCTTTATCATCGTGCATGTGCGCCTTTGTGTTTCGGCCACAGCGTCCGTTTTCTTTTCAAGGTGCTGCACTTTCACACCTTGACAGTGGGAGTGTGTTGAGGATAAAAAGAAGGAGGGCGTGACCAGCAAAGGAGTTCGCGCCCAGATTGTGCCTCGTACTCGGGCAGCTGTGCGGGACCGTTTCAGCGAACGGGCGTCCGCCCGCGGGCTCTTTTCTTACGTCGTGATCCGCGACAATAGTCACGTATATTCTTGTAATGCAATGACAAGTCCCGCCGGCTGTTGAAACGCCTGAACTGCACGCGCAACCGCTGCTCCGTAAGTGCATAGTTCTCTAAGTGGTCCTCCAGTAACGGCTCTTGAATCAGGAGTTGGGCTTTGTAGCCCCATCCTGCTTGAGGATTTCCTGTTCAAACTGCCTCGTGGCCTCAACATCTACCACAAATTTTCTGGCGTTTCCTTTATGCCAATGGCTTATAAATGCCACAGATCTGACGTTTTTCATCTCCTCGTAAAAATCGTTTTTCGATGAGTCTGCGAGAGCAATGAAAATTGTGCAGAATGGTTTAGACGCGCCGTCGCTGCCGTTGACAAGGTCGCCGCACTGTACGTCCACCAGAAGACGGTTTCAGCTTCCGTGAGGTGAGGGGTGAGCGTGATATTCTTCCCGACGACATCTCCCAGTATGAGTCGGAGGCAATGAGGATGCTGACTCGATCCTTCATGTGGATGTCTGACAGCCGAACGTCTGCCGAAGTTAGGTTACACCCCAACGTCTTCCTCAGAACGTCTGCATCTACAAGTGGACTTGTCACCGCACAAAGTTGGATGACCTCCAAACCCTCGATGCTGATGCATCTTCCGTCTTTCTGACTGTTTAGAGTTATTGAAACGCGATTGCATCGTATGGATGACTACATAAGGGGATCTCCGAAGATAATGCGCGACAAATCCTCGACACCCCGAACTGGGCAACTGAGTGTACGTGACAGTTCACACCAAATAAACGTGCGATGACTGCTGGATGCCATCAATATGCGGAGTAGCAGCTTGAAGATGGCTCAAATCGCCCACTCCCGGCCGGTTTGCAGGTATATCCACGGCGCGCTGCAGTCCCCAGACGAAGCGGACGTGGCGAAATAAGTTGCCTTTTCGTCATTCGGCACACGGACCTGAGCAGCACCCGCTCTTCGAACTCGACTATTCGCAGCTGCCTTCGGCGGCTGTGCTATATCGAAGAGAACTGTGAGGCGGCCCTGGGAGCAGTAAAGGCAAACCAACGACCTCAACACTCTGAAGCGTGGGGCAAAATGACCCTTCCTGCCTCAGCAGAAGCAGCGTCGACTGGCTTGTAATTTGCGGCGTCTCGCTTGAGGCGACAACGATACCGTGCACTGTGCTAGATTGCAGTGCCGCTGTGAGGGTTGTGACGGTGGTTCCACCCTTGCCGGAGGGAGCGAAGCACCTGATGGTAAAGCAGCACCGGTGGAAGGCATGAATCGGAACTTAGCGCCTCGCGCTTTTCGGGGGAACGTAGCTCTGGAACCCTAGCCTGGCGGAAGTAGCCTTCCTCGCGGACTTCTACCTGGATCCGCTGGAACTCCAGTATCTCGTGCACTTGCTTCGCGCATTCCGACGAGCTGGCTCTCTCGCTCACTTGCCTCGCACTTTACGGTGAGCTGGCAGCTCCGTCCGACAAAGGATGCCGCCTTAACCCTGTGCCGGTACAAGATCCCGAGGTTGGGTGGCAGGGCCCTCATCAGCACACGATGGAGGACCGCCGCGTACTCTGTCGCCCCTACCACCTGATCCTTCAGTGGGTGTACACAGAATGGAAAGATGTCTGGTCATAGAGGTATTGGACTTTTTCGACCTCTTCCGAGCACTTAACAGGGGCTAAGGCGAGCAATCTGCCAATATGATCTTTAACGAGCAGGTCGGCCCGGCCAAATCGGGCGGTGGGGGTGCTTATCGCCACATCGCAGTAGGCCTCGACGAGTTGGATCTCTTCGATTGCTGCCCTCGCCTTGCCAGTCAAGTCAGATGACAAATGCTTGAATTTCTCGATTCGAGCTAAGGTGAGATTGCTTTGAATGGTGGCATCAAAATGGTCCTAAATGCTTGCTAGTTCCGTCGGTCAACCTAAAATGTCGGATGTGCAGCTTAGGCAGCACGGCGAAGCCCTTGCTGGTGATAAAGAGGAGACCACCGGCCCACGCAGGGTGGCGGTCGAGACCTGGTTCGGGTGATCTCCCATTCCAGAATCACCAGCGACAGCTTGTGAAGTACCGGCTGGCTTTGTGGCAAACTGGACATGCGTCCTAATGTCGACCACCTTGGCGTCGTAATCCCACGAGGCAAGCAGGTCTGCATTGCAATCCACCTCGCTAAGGCCCTCGTGTAACTTCTAGCCGAGAGCCTTCATCTGTTCTCTCATACCTAATGTTGATTAGGTTCCGAGGCCCTCGAAGAGCAACGGCAGGCTTGGGCGGATCCAGTGGCAGTGATTGAATGGCGGTAGTTTCTCTCATTATCGCGGCCCGAACCGCACCAGGGTGAAAGCGGACGTTGTCTATGGCTGGAGACTAGCCAAAACCGGGCGACCTGATGCCACCAACATGAGCCACGGCGGTGGACCGGATTCGACGACGAGACCCAATAAATCGCCCAGTGTCACAGTAATCCGAGGAATTATGTCCTCGATATCTGCGCCGCGTCAGTTAAGGTCTGCTTTTGGGTCGTTCCCGGGTCTGGGCACCAGAATGTCGTGGATCGTGACGCAAAAAAGGAGGAGCCCGACAGCCCCACAGGACAGCCCGAAAGGTGCCCGGTAGCTGGTCACGCACAACGGCCCGAGCACAAGGCGCAAGCTTGTCCCGTTCCCCCGTGCCCATGTAGCCAGCTTCTTTTATCCATTTCCTCAATAATAATTTCACCCATGGCCATGCTGAGTGAGTACACACTCAAGAAACACGCCGGACACAGACTACACATTACATGCCGCATCATGGATTAGTGAGGCAATGATGAAGGTACAATAAACTGCGCATCGTCTTCGACGCCTTGTCGCACGCACCGGGCTACCTTCGATAAATGACGGGCTCCGAAGGGGACCCAAATAGGATGCTGACCTTCTACGAATTCCGGCTTTTCGAGGTCAGCTCGTGGCGCTAGTAATTGGCAGAAGGAAGGCGTACTTGCAAATGGTGATGCGGAAAGAAGACACAGGCATCCTGAGGTTCCTGTAGTTAAAGCACCCTCCATCTGAGAACGAACCAAGTCGGCAAATGACCGTTACTTCCATTCGACGACTGCTCCAGTTTCTTTCTGTTGGCAGCCACCCTGCATTGTCATCTCCTGGTGCTCGAACGGCGGTTCCGGGACATGACGGCAAGGCTTCTTTCCTCTTTCAATGTGGATGATTTGGTTGTCGGTGCTGACAATGACGCAGCAGTGCACAAAATCTAGAGGGAAGCGAAAACCATATTGACCGATGCAGGCATGCAGTTGCGCAAGTGTGTATCTAACGAATCATCTTTGCGAAACCAGGTTTTTGCCACGGAGTTGCCTTCGATACCGAAGGGGATGATAGGAGTATAATTGAGCTCCTGGGGCTCCCATGGGCGTAATCGGGTGACACTATAGTGGTGAGCAATAAAAAGATTGCGGCATTCATTACGACGGAACCGGCAACGGTCACTAGACTCTGTCGCTAGACTCTGCAGTCACTAGACTCTGCGGTGCTCTCGGCTTTGTGGCCCAATACTCATTTCGTGCCAAGCAGATTTTTCAAGATTTGTGGAAGGTTAACCACCCATGCATGCTTTGCATGCATGGGTGGTTGCATGCATGGGTGGCATGGGTGAATAACATGCATGCAAAGCATGGTTTCCGCACTGGGCGAACAGAGTAGAACCGTGGGCCTGAAAATTAATATGCAGAAAACTAAAGTAATGATCAATAACCTCGGGACAGCACAGCACTTTCAGATAGATGGCGAGGCAGTGGAAGTGGTTAGCGAATATATATACTTAGGCCAAGTTGTGACCCCAGATCCCAACCATGACGCGGAGATAATTAGAAGGATCAGAAGGGGGTGGGGTGCATATGGCAGACATTCTCAGATAATGAATAGCAGCCTACCATTGTCGCTGAAGAAGAAAGTGTATGACAGCTGCATCTTACCGGTACTCACCTACGGGGCAGAAACTTGGAGGCTCACTAAGAGGGTTTAACTTAACTTGAGAACGACTCAGCGGGAAATGGAGCGGAAAATGATAGGTGTAACATCAAGGGACAACAAGAGAGCGGAGTGGGTCAGGGAGCAAACTGGTGTTAAAGACATATTAGTAGAAATTAAGAAGAAGAAATGGACGTGGGCAGCGCATGTAATGCGAAGGCAAGATAACCGCTGGTCATTAAGGGTAACAGAGTGGATCCCTAGAGAAGGGAAGCATTGAAGCATTGCAGGGGGCGGCAGAACGTTAGATGGGCAGATGAGATCAAGAAGTTTGCGGGGATAAATTGGTCACAGTTGGCACAGGACCGAGGTTGTTGGAGAATAATGGGAGAGGCCTTTGCCCTGCAGTGGGCGTAGATAGGTTGGTGATGATGATGATGATGGTGGTGAACCACCCATGGAATGTTGTCGTGCCGCCGGCGGAACTTACGGCATAAAACTTCTGGTGCAGCGAGTTCCATGCCGTTTCATGCCGAGTTCAATGCGAGTTCTATGCTGTTATGGACGAAACCCGAGTTCCACGACACATGTGCGTCAGGAACAGCGATCACCGGAATGTAATGGAATGGCAATGTTTCGCCGATGCTTGCCGCAGAGCATATGGAACCACTTTGTACGTCCGCTACCACTCAGATCAAGGATAAATATTACGAAACGAACCTACTCATGAGCAAGGACCGCATAGCATCCATCAAGACCGTGACCCTTCCATGACACCTGTTGGTGAAATGTCTCGTCGCAGTCTGCCTGTAGAACTTTCTGAGGCAGGTTCCGTGTTGGGCCACCGCAAAACCGTACTGATGGATGGGCGCCCTGATTACTCTCGCTCAGATTTCCGCCGCACCTAGTCGATGGCCACCTTTCATCCGAAGCCGCTTCGAAGAAGTACTGTGGAATATGGAGGGTCACCCTTGGTAACACTGTCGAAGCAAAGGCAACCCTGCTGACCTTCTCACATGTGGGTTACCAGCTTTCGCCCTCAGGAATTCTCAACTTTGGTTGTGCAGGCCGCCGTGGCTTGCTGTACCCGAAGCGTCATGGCCAGTCGAAGGTCTCCAAATCTACGGAATACCGACGAGGTGCAAGGCGTTCCAAATGTTTCTTGTGCACATTGCGTCTTGGCCCTTCGCTTCAAACTGACCGGTACAGCAAGTACTCCGGATTGCTCCGGCTAACCACCTTGGTTCACTGCTTCATAAACAACGCTACTACAGGGAGACAGTCGACTGACAGGCCGCTGATAACTGGAGAGTTGGCTCAAACAGAGAAGTACCGGATTGGCCACGATCAGAAAGAAGCCTTTTCCGAGGAGTTGGAGGTGTTGGCAAGAATAGGCGGGTGACAACCTGCCTACTGTTGCCTCACCCATTCATTGATGACGATGAGCTTATCCGCGTCGGGGGCCACCTGCAAGAACTGCAGTCTCCGATGAACGTCCGTCATCCAGTTCGTTTTGACGAACATAGGTTACTTCACGCGTCTCGTAATAGGAGCCACGCAAGAGCGGTTGACCCACTCCAGTGTTGATTTAACACTCGCTGAACATCGGGGAAACTTTTGGATATTGAAGGGCCCTCAGGTTATGAAAAGCATTCTACATGCTTGCCTGCCATATCGCCAATGTAGTCTCAAGGCCGAAACCGCACCTGCAGCCCCTGTGCCCCGAAATCAAATTACTGAAGGGGACCCGTTTTTCGTGGTTGGCATTGATTTTGCGGACGCCTATACTTCGAGTCTTCGCATCCGAAAAATGAGAAGGCTTACATTGTCATGTTTCCTTGAACCGTAACACGGGCCATTCACCTGGAGCTCTCATCTCCCATGACAGCCTCGAGGTTTTTGAGGGCTCTGACGTTTTATAACCCGGCATGAAGTTCAAACCACAATATAGAGTTCCTACAATATACAACCACAATTAGGTCACTTTCAACCGCTGCGCCTGGTTTCTCCCCACCATGTCTGAGGCCGCGGTCCTCGACTTCTGCTTCAGCCATCGAATTCAGTAAATTTTTGCCGTCAAAATGGCCCAATGGTGAGTGAGGTAGCCGGAGCAGCTCATAATGTCATAAAAAACGCTTCGTACGGCTCTTAGACAAGGTCGACTGTGCCTTGAAGAGATTGAGATGGTTCTCTCCAAAGTAGAGGTCACTGTGACCAACCGCCGTTTTCTCCGTTGGCAGAAGATCCTGAGGAGGTCTCTCCTCTACCCACCGGCACAATTTCTAATTGGTGTGTGCACATCCTCTTTCCCACAGGGGCTGGGACTGCACGATCCGACGTTCACCAGCAGGGAGATACAACGTCGAGCACGACATCGACGGACAATTTTGGCGCACCTGTGGCGCAATTGGCGCCGAGAGTACCTGCTTCTCCTGCGCTCTGCGGACGGAGCTACGTCGCCATCCGGAACCCAGGTGCATATCGGCGACGTTGTACTTTTCCAGGATGACCCCTCGTCCCCAATGTTATGGCAACTAGACCGAGTGTTGGAAACTTTTCCAGGCCGCCACGGTGTCGTACGGTCGTGTTGTTTGCGCGTCTCACCCGGACACGAAAACGGACGACCAGTTCAGCGCTTCTATATTCTTTAGGCTAACCCGCTAAGGTTATCAGAATCGGAAGTGGTGGAGGGTGTTGAGGAAGGACACTTATGATGGCAATAAGCAGGCCGCGGGCATGAGAAAGGGTGCTCAACAGATTCTCAACGGGGCTCAACTTGATACTCAACAGATTCAGCTGATACGCAGCAAAAAAAGGACTGTCCCGCCAACAATGATTTGTATAACCCTAAAACAGTCGAAGCAATAAGTCCATCTGAGGCTTCAGCAGAACAATATAGACGGCAACGTGTTTATCGCCCTTAGACCACAGTTTTATACTAAAAAAAAAACTAAAGTGTACACTGGCTCTGCAGTCATTCGAACACCAAGGAGGTGATTGTGTGACGTAGACTTGTGATGTTTGAACTTAGCTCAACTTGATGGCTTGTTGTTCTATATCGTAGGCCTTACCCTTTTCTGCTTCATCAGTTTCTTGTTCGGGTTCGAAAGCGTCGGCGGCTCGCCACGGCTCTGAATTGCTGCTGGCGTCCGATTCCACGGGAAAAAATGAGCAAATACGGCTCGGATTGAATGAATGGGGACAGGAAGGGGTGGCATCGGCTTGTATCTTCAACCATGGAACATTTCATTGACAAGCCATTTAAAACACATGCAGACTAAAGAGTACACACAAGGTAGTACAAGGAATTTCTTCGATCATAGTCCCGTTCATGGCGACGGTTTCGATTACTATACGAACGTGGTAGCACTGAAATCCTATAAAAACTCTTTAAACGCAGTAGGTACGTGTGAGAAATTTTCGAAACAATGTGAGAAATTTGAGAAATTTTGAGAAATTTTAAAAACCATGTGAGAAATTTTCGAAACAATCAGGGTAGATCGCATGAACGGGATGATTCCGTCAGTTCAACAGCATGCTAGGCGTTTCCGCAAGCACAACGACGCCCATGTTCGTTACTAATTAGCTGCGTCTATTCATCGATGGAAACAAGGCGAACCCACAATCTCTGTGACCGCCTGTACCCACGCCAACTTCTCGATCGCTTTCACTGCCAGACGGATATTGTGTTTGAGGCTGAAGGTAAAAAAACAATTTACAGTGAAATCAATGTTATGTACATTACTGCAGTAAATGTCATTAAGCTTTACCAGACAGGGAGGGATGACGTTGCATATGCAACGGAAGAATAGCTCTACCGGTTTCGAACCCAACGTGGTAATAATGGTTTGGGGGCCTACCATTCTATTTGGGCCTTAAACTATAGCTTACCGAGCTATGTACAGGTGCCCCTAAGAGGAATCGTAACACGGGTTAGAGCAGTAAAGTGCATTTATTTGATATGGGCCTAACCAGAAACCTGTTAGCGACTTTGCAGCAAAATCACTATAGAGTATAATCGGTCCGCACACACGTTATTTATGCTGGCGGCCACATAAAAAAATATTCTTATTTCTCTACGCTGAGCTTCGTTTACTTTTTGTAGCACCTGTATTAGTGAAGCTGTATGCCTGCAAGAGGCGGGTAACGGCATGCATGCTTGCTATTCAATGAATTCGCTGTCAGTCTACATTGGTCAGAGTGTTATCCCTTCCAGTCGCGCGTGTTGTCAAGCAACTGTTTTTATTAGTAGTGCACCCCTGGCTTTGCGCCTGGAGACAGCCCTATTGAGCAGACTCAAAACAATTGGTGAGGAGTCTAAAGTGTAATTTTTTGTGCCAACAGCAAAATGCAGAATTCAACACTCACCTTAGTCAGAGCCTGAAACTATAAATATACAGTCACGGCCTTGCTTAATATAGCGAAGGCGAGTGCCAATATAGCTTGAGGGTGTTCTTTAAATTGTTTTTAGGATGGAGAGCAGCAAATCTGCAGAATAATGACAATGAGTGCAGGCATCCCCATAGTCGTATTTATTCATCCATGCAACGGCCGCAGGGGATATATTGCCACGAGAACTTCATGTTCATGTATCCATGAACATTAAATGCCACAATTTTTTAAAAAGACAGGTACATGGTCACACTTTGAACAAAATATGATGTACAGGTAATAGAAACGGTGTCGTGGGGAAGGCCATTCTATTCTCCAGCTGCACGGCAGAAAAGAGATGCAGAAACAGTTATAGTGCCAGAACGGGGTCGGGAGACTTGAAGTGGATGTCCCGTGCGGGGGGAAATGTGCGCGGCGGGAGTGATGTAGCGTGGGTGGCTGAAAGACTGTGATAAAGCTTGTTGTACACTGATATTGCAGAGATTCTGCGGCGAGACGAAAGAGTGGACAGAACAGAATCATTTTTAACGTATGACACGCTGATATCATATGAATAGAAAGAATGAATGAATCGAGCAGCACGATTTAACACTGCTTCGGTAGCGTTGATCACGTAGGCTTGGTGAGGGCTCCAAATGGGTGATGCGCACGTAAGATTGGGTCGTATTAGCTATTGGTAAGCCAATAGTCTTACGTGGTAGGGTGAGTGACGCAGATGGCGTTTTAGAAATCCTAATGACCTAATGAATGAAAGTGCGGCAGGAAAGATGAGGGGCTAGTGTAACACCAAGGTATTTATAAGAGTCACTTGTTTCGACAGGTACGTTAGCGATTTCGTAGGAAAATAGGAGCGAATTTTTGCGGCGTTGAAAGGAAACTAATTTACATTTGTTAGGATTAAGGGTCATTAGCCAGCGGTTACACCAGTCTAACACTTTATTGAGGTCATTCTGTACGGCTATTTGGTCAGAAGTGTTAGTAATTTTGCGGTAGATAACACAGTCGTCAGCGAACACGCCAATGTTGCAACGTAAATTCTTAGGCAGGTCGTTCATATCTATTGGGAATGAAAGCGGGCCAATGACAGACCCCTGCGGTACACCGGACGTTACAGGAAGCAAGTTACACTGGACATTGTTAACGGAAACAAATTGAGAGCGGTTAGTTAGAAATTGGGCAATTCAGTTTAGAACGTCGGGTGGCAGATTCAGTTGAGAACGCTTAATTAGTAAGCGCTTGTGGGGTAGTCTATCAAACGCCTTGGTGAAGTCAAGAAAGATAACATCAGTTTGTATGTTAGTATCGAGGTTAGTATGCAGGTAATGAAGAAAAGAGCTAGTTGGGTTTCCGATGAAAGGCTTTTTCGAAATTTATGTTGTGAGCGATAAAAAAGCTCTTGGAATCAAGGAACTGCATGAGTTGAGAGTATATGATGTGTTCCATGAGTTTGCACAACACACTGGTTAGTTAGTTGTATGGGGCAGTAATTTAGCGGACAGTCTCTGTTACCTGATTTGTGAACTGGAATGACCTTCCCACACTTCCAGTCGTAAGGCAGAATTCCTGTGGACAGGAATTGAGAAAACATGAAAAGCGAAAATTCGGCAGATATCTGCTTTGTGTTTTTAAGAGCTTTGTATTTATTTTGTCTGTACCAGTAGAAGACCACAACTTCATTTTTTTATTAAGGTAAGGATACCAGAGAAGTTTATGCTTATGGGTGGCATTTCGGGCAGACTAACAGAGAACAGTTCAGTTTCAGTAGTGTCAGGTTCGTTCGTAAAGACAGAATGAAAGGCTACATTAAACATATTGGCACTTTCTAGACTACTAACTTCATCACCAGACTTAATAATAAGGATAACTGAGGGGTGTCATGTGGGTTTAGAATCTGCCAAAAGCGTTTAGGTGAATCAGCGAGGATTTTAGGTAGCTCAGTGTAAAAAAATGACTACTTGGCGTTGCTCACTTCTCCTGAATATGTTTTTTTCTGAAATGCTGCACTTCTCCCTTGCCCAAACACTGTTTCTGGTCTTTGCGGCAGGAAAAAGGTGTTTCTTCTTGTTTTTAAGTGTTCTAATGACACAGTAAACCAGGGTTTTTGGCGGGTGGGACGGAAAGTTACCTTAGGGATAAAGTTTCCAGATAGCCGGTTTAGTTAGTTTTTTTGGAATAACCAGTTTTCAATATTACATAGATGCCGAAAACCGTCCTCAAACGACGGAAGAAAGGCGTCAAGTTCACGAATGATGGCCTCATAGTTCCCCTTACCATATAGTCGAAAGTAGCTACCTGTAGGTAACTACGATGTAGCTACAGTTTCATTGTAGCTACATACTTGCATAGCCATTTGCACAACCAACATAGCAATCTACGCTGTATAATGTAGGCTCGGCCGCCGCTGATAGTGAAGCCAAGCCTTGACAAGAAGACCCCATCCGTTTATTCGGTGGCCATTTTTATGGCATACATTGGGAAACGGCGGCGAACACAGGAAAGGCGAACGCACCCGGCGATCATCCGCCGCGATGCGATGACAAGAACATTCTACACACGGGGGTGGGCTGACGCCCTCGTCGCAGCTATCACACAAAATACATCTTCCCCTCTAAATAAACATTGCAACTAATGACCATGCACAACACACTTGATCACTTTCAAGAGCACCAATAGAAGTTCTCAAGTCAGGCCTCCCCCCAAAAAAGTAATAACCTACATGCAGAAGAACACACTTGATCACTTTCAAGAGCACTGATTTCAGTTGTCATCACAGTTGAGGCGTTGAGGAGTCTTCACTGGCGCGTTGACTTTTTCACCTGTGCTCTCACTGTTGCGGCACCACCTTGTCGAACCTGCTTTGGTGTAGTGCGGCGGTGTTGGTATCCAGTCGTCGCCCGCTTCGTCGTCGGAGTCATCGTCACCGAAGTGTCAGGAACGAAAATTTCTGTCGTCTTCAGCAGATGTTGCCGGTTTTGGTGAAGAACTCTCGTCCTTCTGACGACATGGTACGAGCTAGGTTGCACAGCACGGATCACCCTTGCTCTCCTTGACAATGTGCCATCACGAATTCTACAAACTTCTCCCTCCCATAAGGGCACCAAGGAACATCTGGGCTGTTATTGTTGTTGACATTTTCGCACAGTAATGCAAGGCTGTACAGTGAAGTCTGGCAAAGGTGTCGGGAACCGCAGGGCTTGGAGTTGCTCACCGGGCGTATTGCCATCTTCCAAGGGACTGGACCTGTAACTAAGCAATGCCGGCCAGAAATCATTGCTGCCTTCAGTAGTTTTCCTTAAGATCCGCTGAACTATCTGCACGCCCTTTTCTGCGAGGCCATTGGAACGAGAAAACCGAGAGCTAGAGGTGGTATGTCTGAATTCATATCTCTTTGAGAACAGCGAAAATTCACGGCCAGCGAACCGCGGTCCGTTATCAGTGCATACCTCCACTGGTATCCCGTATCTGGCAAACATAGCGCTAAGCTTCTCAATGACTGTTGCTTCGCATGTGTCATGGAGCAATTCATCATTTGGGAATTTGGAAAATGCGTCATACACGCATAGGTACCCTTTGCCAACGTGTTCGAGGATATCCACCCAGACTGTGTACCAGGCATGTTCTGGCATGGGACGAATCAAAAGGGACTCACCTTGTTGTTTATACGCATTCGTCTGACGCACTGCGCATTTCCTGATTAGGTTATCAATGTCGGTCCCGAGGCATGGCCAAAAAACTAAATGGTGGTCCCGTGCCTTGCTTTTATTTATTCCCAAATGGCCGTCCTGAATTCGGTTCAGAACTTTGGCTCGTAAACTGGCTGGGATAACAACCTTGCATCCTTCAAAGGCACGCCATTAACTGTTCACAGCTCCGCTGCAAGCGGTTTTAGCTGGTCTGGAACGGGTTTGTTGGTCTGAAGATAATCATGACATTTTTATGCAGCCGCCCTCGCTGGTTACTTGTATCAGGTTGCGTCATGTTGCCTCGCTTACAAATGCTGAAATGGTACCTAAAGCATGAACTTCGACATCCTGCTCAGCGTCGTCCTTTCGGGGCAGGCCAACGGGCGCCCGTGACCGCGTATGAGCCAATGGCAAGCAAGGGCTCTACGGAGGCAAACTGCAGAGTGAAATCGTATTTGAGTAGACAAAGAAAGAAGCGCTGCAACCTTGGCGGCATGTCCTCAATCTCTTTCCGAAATATTTCTATCAGTGGGTGGTGGTCAGTTTAAAACAACACTTGGCGGCCGTACACAAAAAGGTGGAATTTCTCGCATCCGTATACCACTGCCGTGGCCTTTTTGATCTGAGAAAAACGTTTCTGAACACACGTCGGTACCTGTGACGCATACAGAACTGGTTTCCACCCGTCCCCATGCCGTTGCAGTAGGGCACAGGCGATGCCGTCTTTCTACGCATCTGAGCTTATCTCGGCGTCTCGATTGGGGTCGAAGTTAGCTAGAGCAGGTTGCTCACTCAGCGTGCCACATACGAGATCGCATTCTTTGGCATGTTTGGCGGTCCAGCCAAAAATGTCCATTTTAAGCGCGAATGCACTTTATAAGCGACCCCGAACCTTCCGCCGTCCGCATAGCAACAGCTGAGGGTACGCGCGCTCTTCGTCTTCCTTAGCAACGGGGGGAGATGGGCGCGCGCTGCCTGGCCGCTGACATGGCACATGCCCACGCGGGAGATTGGCCAGGAATAAGTGCGAATGCACTTAAGCGAGCCTGAATCGTCGCGCTCGCATAGCGCCTCCTCTCCCCCCTCGCCTACTCTCCTAAAGCCCCTTTACTACTCTCCAGCTCGCAACACCCTCTCTCGGCGCGCCAGCCAGGCCACTACACTATATAAAAAAAAAACTGCATCCGGCGCCAGGTTTCGATCTGCGGACTTTGCGGCCGCAGCGCGACGCTCTACCGACTAAGCCACGGACGCGACGTTGATATCAGTGTTAGTAGCGCGCCTTATATCTTTAACGCATTCAAACTACGTCGTCAGCGGCGTGCGTTGGCGACTCAGCGGCGTTATAGCGGCTTGATAACTGCGTGGTGTACACGTGATACTACAAACCCGCTAGTTCTGCATTCTCTCCCGTGACTGCGCCTCCTCTCCCTTCACTCCGGTCGGCGCTTCGCAGCTGCGGTGCGCTGCGGTGCGGTGCGCTCTTCCTCTCGAACATACACGTTAATTCACCAAGATTTCCGCAGAGGGACAAACGAGGCGTGTTAAGCCGAACGTGATCACGAGGGGGTGTTAATGTAACTAACGGGCAAAATGCCACCAAACTTCAACAAACTCGCCCTCATAGCATCACCCCGTGCTTCGCACTTCCTCATACTCCCCTTCGGGGAAATGCGGGGGAATTTTTTTTTATTAGCTCCCAGGGCAGTTCTGTTTTTTTTTCAGCGAACGTGGTATAAACGTTAAAATATAGTTAACTACTCTTAGCATTCCTCGTACAGCATGCTCATCGGTTGTGGCCGGATTCGTAGTACCGAAGAAACGGATGCACGACTCGGTCGTATTCCTTGCGCCGATATTATGTCACCCAAAAAAATTTTCCTTGACACATATTCCGCACTTCTCCGGGTTGAACGTATGTCCCGTTGTGCGTGCCGTGCGCCCGTAGTGTGTCGTCGTGGTCTTTTCACGTGCTATCCCATACCAGGATAGCATCCACGTACACTCTTGTTTTCGGGATTGCATCGAAGATTTCATTCATGTTCTTCTGAAACACTTCCGATGCTGACGCTATTCCGAACGGAAGCCTGAGGAATCTATAGCGTGCAAAGGGGGTGGCGAACGTGCATGTTCTGGATGTTTACTCATCGAGTTAAATCTGACGGAACCCAGAGCTAAGGTCTAGGCGAGAGATACATTTTGCTCCGGCAAGCTGTGCCCCACTGTCCTTTTGGCACGGCATTTCGTAATGCTCGCGCTTCAAACACTGGGTAATTTTTCTGAGATCCAGGCATGCGCGCAGTTTACCGTCCTTATTTGTGATGATAACCAAGGGGGTAACCCAGTCTGCTGACTCTTCCACCTTGGTAATGGTGTCGGCCTTCTGAATCCGGTCGAGCTCAGCCCGAAGTGATCCCTGGAGAGCCCAGGGGTCTAGTGTGGCTACCTGCACTGTGGGAACGCTGTTCGGTTGCAGTACCATTTTATAGTGTCGTTGAATGCACCCAATACCCGTGAATACATCTTGGTATTCCTGCACCAAATGTTCACTGGTGTTTGTCGTAATTTCGCTAATGCACCTTGTGAATATTTCCGAAAAGTTCACTCCCACGCAGGCGAAGAATTGCTTGGCGCTCTTTTTTCACAAAAAAAGAGATGTTGAGAGTCCTGCTGCCGATGCTGATCTTTAGCGTCGTGATCCCAAGATTGCTGATGGCTGCTCCGCGTCGGAGCGTAGCACTGCATTACTGGGTGCTAGCTGCGCTTTCGGTTGAGTGTGCGATACGTGTTGTACGGCAAAAGGTTTGCTTGCGCACCTGTGTTTATATTCAGGGTCCGGTCACAGTTCGCCACTTGCGGTTGCACGATCCAGTCTCCCTGCTTTATGAAGCTGTCAATGGAAACGTCGAGAATCCTGAAGTCCTCCTCACTGCTCTGGACGTCTGCTACTTATTTTTAGCTCTTGCATCTTGCCGCAAAATTATTTTTTCCTCCGCACCTTCGGCAAGTGTGACCCAACGCCGGGCAATTTTGTGGACCGTGTTGCCGTCCACACCTGCGGCACCGGAAGGTCAAATGGTGCTCCTCATCAGTTTTCTTGCCCCGGTCGACCTGTCGTTGTCCCCGCCGCCCCACTTCGTTCTGTGGTGCTGACAATTCTGCAGCCTTGTAGACTTGCTCAGCTTTGGCTAGCGTTAATTCATTATCACGCACAGTTTGTCGCGGGCTTTCTCACTGTTTGTTCTGTAAACGACTTGGTTCCTTATCATTGGGTCTTCCATTACACCAAATTTGCAGGACCGGCCCAGCTTCCTCACTTCCCAAATGAACTGCTCCGAAGGCTCACCGTTAGATTGGACTCGTTGTGGCAACAGGTAACGCTCGTGCACTTATTTCTGCTGGGCGGCGAAGTATTCATCACACGTCTTCACCACCATGTCGTAGTCCTGTTTCCTCTCACCTCCGAGGAAAATGAAGTCGTTGAAAACCTCCGAGGCGGCGTCCCTAGCCAGGCTCAGCAGTAGGAGCGTCTTCGTTGCGCTTCCACGGGGCGTGGCGCCAGTTTCTGATGCTGTAAGGAAGAATTGAAACTTCTGTTTAAACAGCTGCCAATGCTTACTGATCTTATAGTCGAAGCATATTGGTTCGGGGGCTTTAAAAATTTTATACTCCTGTTCGCTGCTTCTTGCCAATCATCTCAACGTAGCTTTTCACCCCACTTCTGCCACCATGTTTTGTGTTTGCGCGATCGCCGCCTATGGTGAAGCCAAGCCTTCACGAGAAGAACCCATCGGTTTATGCGGCGACCAGTTTATGGCATACATTGGTAAAGGGCGAAGGACACAGGAAAGGCGAATCCACACGGCGAGCGTGCTCCACGATGTCATGACAAGAAGATTCCAAAGGCGTGGGTGGGCTGACGCGATTGTCTTGGCTATCACACACGATACGGGCGCACGGTGCTTTATGGTTGAACCAGCCAAATAGTTATTGTAAGTGGTGAACACTTCAGTATATTAGCCTACAGGAAAATGCTACATAAAAGGAACCCTGGAAAAGCCCCTAGCTGCAGAGCAGAAAACTTTCTATCAGCATCCGAGCACAATAGAAACAACGCACAAATATCGAATAAAAAAAAAAAGTTTCTCGAAACTGCATACACCCGGCAGGACAATTACAACCACAGTCAACCGTGGATGGATACAATCTGCAACTTAACAACAGCTACATGCAGGTTATGCCGCCGTCTACACTGTTGATCCGAATCTTTTGAGCCGTAATTGCAGTTAAGACGGTAGAGGATAGCTTATCATTTTTCAGTTCAATATTTAAACAGGTATCCAAGGTGCATAAACAAAACATTGCAGCAACAACGCATAATATCAGTTTCTAGTGATGTAAATGACGTCAAAGCCAATTCTCTACTTCCCGCCCTAATGCATATGTTGTTGAACAATGCGGTGGCGTCTCAGAAAGAGTTTGTGGAAGGTGCGCGACTGAACCTGGCTTCAGTGGAAATGGATGGGCCGCGAGGACATGACTGCTCTCTCTCTATCTCTCTCTATCTCACCGATTGGTACAATACAAATTCCTCCTCAAGAGAATCCGTGCGTGAATGCCACTTTCGGAACGCTGTAAAATAAAATACCATGCAGAATACTTTCTCTTGATTCTTGCAGTTGAATAAGCATGTCCAGGTCTTCGAATGGCTGTTTATGCTACTACGAGTAATGAGGTTTGTATCAACCTGTGCCTAGGCTCTCTTAAATAGAATCAACCGCTATAGAACATGTATAAAAACAATACATGGTCTCGAGCAACTAATTTTCTTGCACCCCAGAAAATAAGCTTATCTATTTAGCCTCACAATTACATTCAAAGAACATATTGAAGTGCACAGAAAGCACTCTCCACTCGAGACCTTTTTTCTCTTCATTGGGAGGCTGAATGTACAGGATGTTTTACTATTTACCTATTCTAGGCTCCGGTCAACCTGCCCTCAAGCCGTTTTTCTTTTTCATTCGTCGTAGGCTGGCGCACGCCTGCCTTGTCTTCCGCTGCTATTCATCCACCCAATGATCATGGCTTGGAAACTGGTAGCACGCCAGATGCAGCTTCTTGGGTTGGCTCCTGGTCCGCTCCTTTCACTTTCGAAACAGCTGGTACCTGTAGCCAAATGGGTGCCACTGTTTTAGGGTTTGCGAGGGTTTTGTGCAGATATTCGGAGCACAAACATGTTCTATTAGAGTACAGCCCTCTAACATGGGTATCTACGCGAAGGGCTTCCGCAACATTACATGTTCAATGGATGTGGCTGTCCCACAAAAACCACACAGTCACGATCAGTTGCGTGCTTCTGAGTTGACGTGGAAATCTTTATTTATACAAAGAGAAGATACAAAGTGAGCTCAGATGGACCCGACAATGTTTTTAGATGGTCGTAGGTTACCAAGATATGACTATAGGATTTGTATTATTTAAGATTGAAAAAGCACCACACAAAAAGGGTAAATGTTTTCAATTTATTGAGGAAAAGCTTTTTCCTCATGTATAAATTGCAGAACGCAATAAAGCACCCCCAGTTGTTAGTCAGCGCTTGTACTGTCTTTTCGTCCGTTAGTCTCCGTCTTTGCGCTGTTTTTTCACCCTGAGAAACATTCTACATGGGAATTTACTCCAAAATTAGGTACTGCTGTATAATGCAGTCAACAGCTTACGTTTTAAATACCAGACTTCTTGCCCCTGAAGTACGAATAATATTTTTCTTTACGGCCTGTGAAGACACTCTGATTTGTACCTCTGAACAAGTAAAATCACTTACGGTCAAACAAATATCCATACAGTGCGTCAAGATATACAAGTATACACGACTAGTCAAACAAACGTGAAATACGATAACCGTCTAGTCAAAAAAACATCGTTACGTGTTAGCAACAAACAGTATTGGAACATATGTTCGAGTTGGCCATTACCACTTCTTTGAGCTACCAAAGGAAACTATCAGCTGTTTCTCTGCGTAAATTAAGCGGCTTTTCACTATTTTGTCAGCATATCGACCCTTCGTGGGCAAGGCTATTATAGTTATACATATAAGCGGAAATGAACAACAATGTAAACTGGGGTTACATGACGCGTTTTTCCCCTGTTCGTATTTTTCCAGAACAAACATAAAAGCAGTACAGCGGCCTTTCTTCGGCCACACACGATGGCTTGCTGGGACGTTAAAAAACAAACGCTTCACCAACGAACCACCGATTCCACATCAATTCGTCGTGTACACAGTTTTAAAATATTTTTTGGTCTCATAAAAAACGCTTGTAGACCTCAATTTATAAATACGCTAAACTGCAAGTTGCTTACGCGTCTAATATTATAAAAACTATTAAACGCTAGTTGTAGTTGTCCTATTAAAATATTACTTCTAGAAAAGTCAAAATGACGCCTGGGTCAAGATAAGTACCGAAATATCAAGCACCCTTCATTCAAAGCCTCTTCATGAGGGTTGAAGGAGATTACTTGGACATTAGAACCAGGGTATCCTCTGGCATATATATGTATGAAACTCTATGCTTTATACACTCGAGCAATGCGGCTGCTCTATTTATTCAATACATTTGACAACATTAAACATAGAGCAATCCTGAAGAAAATAGCAAATTGGGAGTTAACTTCGCGA
Source organism: Haemaphysalis longicornis (assembly GCF_048455015.1). NCBI lineage: Eukaryota > Metazoa > Arthropoda > Arachnida > Ixodida > Ixodidae > Haemaphysalis > Haemaphysalis longicornis. The sequence goes on from NW_027526214.1 coordinate 101,856,707, forward strand.
CACAACATTACATCACAAGCTCCTGTACTCCTCGTAGCGGGAACGCAATCGGCCTGTTGCGGATCAGCCACCTCGTTGCGGCCTAGCTAAGAGGGAACGAAGCCATGGGACCCCTGATGGAATGCTTTAATGGCGATGACTGAGCTACAATGACAATGATAGTGTGGCGGTACGTGCCAGGAGCTTCGTTGTCTACAATTTATAACATACTGCCGGCCACAAAATAGATGTGGAAAAAAATTACAATCTGAAACAGGGCTCCCGGAACTGTAGCACCCGATATAAATGCCATATATAAATGCCATATAAAGTACCACTCGATATAAGTGCCGGCTTTATGCTTTGCGCCATCCGCCCCTACATCCCGAACGCACGGCGCTGTTTTAAATGCCAGCTATTCGGGCACGCTAGAAACTCTTGCCGTGGCCAAACAACATGCCCAAATGCGCGGCTCAGGATCACCCTACCGACAACAGATGATTGCTATTGGGTTACCTTTGTAGCGGGGTGATGACATGTCATCTTTCCAAAAAGGGCTAATATACCCACGTTTTACAAGCTTGGTTAAGTACTAGAGCTGCTAAGGGCAGGCACAAAAAGATTATTAGGCACAATATACTTTTTTTCTGTTATAGGTTGTAACTGTCCTAGGCAATATTACGCTTTTTTCTTTTCGTCAAACAGCATTATAATCTTTTTGTCCCCTCCACAGCCTTGAAGTTAACTTCTTGTGTGATACCCATAAATCCTAGTTCTTCTGGAAGCCAAATATCTCCTTCATTTAGGTTTCGATAGATACCCTCAAATTCTAACACAATGTGCAGTTTCTGTTTCTTTTCTGCAGAACACGCTTAACCCATCATTTTGTGACTGCTTCCACACAAAGCTCTTAGGTCGCGGGCAAACCGCTCTAGCCTCAAAAAGCAAAGTTCTGCCCTGCGAAATATCGTGGGAATTTTTCTCTCTGATGTTCAATTTCTGCCCTGCACGTCTCTAACAACGTTTTAGCTTCCATTTTGTCCCTTCCTTTATTCGTTTCAATCTGCCTTACGTGTTTTTGGTTACCTTGGCTGTTTTGGATTCGACACAGTTCTTTCCGTATTTCATCGTTAGCCTTCCAGTCTTTCTTATACACTACATGTCCACGCTTTTCAAGTATAGGTACCTAAAAGCCTTAGATGCCCACATTCCTTGATCCATTGCTCTCAACCTCATTTCAAATCATATTTTACTCTGTGCTTCTCTAACTTCAAACGACGCCCAGCCCATATCTTCCGGAACTGCTTCTTTAGTTGTTTTTCCATGCGGGGCTAAGGCCAAACGTACTACCGTTCTCTGGTTCACTTCAAGGTCTGATAGAACGTCTGATTTTAAGCAGAGTGCAGCATTCGCAGGCCTTAGACCCGGAACCATTACTCCTTTCCACATTCCTCTTACTACGTCATATTTGTTATACCCCAACAGAGCTCTATGCTTCATTATAGCAGCGGTTTGCTCTCCCTTAACCCTAAGTTACTCCTCTTTAGTCCTTAAGTAGTTATCCCCTTCATTTATCCACACTCCCAAATATTTATATTCCTTTAATCTAGGTCATTCGCCTGTGTGGATAGGCACTACGTTAGTGGTAGCGTCATTGAAATCCATTTCTTGTGTTTTTTCTGCACTAAAATTTAACCCGAGGTCGCTGCCTTCCTGGCCGCTAATATTTATTAGCCGTTGCATATCGGCTTGGTTATCAGATAAAAGAACAATGTCGTCTGCGTATAACATTCCCAGAATATGCTGTTGTATCACTGCGGCTTGGAGCATATGGGTTAGGCTAAACCCTACTTCACTTTCTTAGAGTTTCTTTTCTAACCTTGCCATGTAAAGCATCAACACTATTGAGCTCAAAGTTGAGCTCACTATTTAGCTCCTGTTTCTGTCCGCGATGGACGTTGACCTGCTCGGTGTATTTCTGTCGATCCGATGTAAGGTGCACTCTATTGTCTTTCCAAATTGCCATAAAGAACTTTAATAACTCGTCATCTAATCTCTGGAGTTGCAGCATTCTTCATAGCTGTTCTCTGTCGACGTTGTCATCCAAAAGGTAATCCAAAATTGTGTATTCAGTGCTTTCGCAATTTTAATGCATCGCGTTATCACGAATAAATTGTCATCTAGTCTGTTGTCTTGTCTAAATCAATTCTGCTGTTCCCCAAGTATTTCATTTTCTTCCATCCATGTTTGAAGTTCTGAATTTATCGCCTGCATTAAGAATTCATACACCACTTAACTTACACTTAGTGGTCTGTATGAAGCAATACTGGCTTTGTCTCCTCTGCCTTTATATATCAAATTCGTCCTATTTTCTAGCCAGTCTTCTGCCATTTGTTTGATATTATAACATTATCAATTGCCCCCATAAACGATTCCTTACTTTAAGTTCCATGAAGGATTATCAGTTGCATTGTTATTCCATCCGGGCCCACTGCTGTCTCGGGAAAACGTTTTGCTCATTTTTTTCCAATCAAGGTCGCTCAAACTTATTTCCCTTTCCACAGTCTTCTTTGGCACTGATGTTATTGGTGCAGGCTTCCCTACCCCTATTGCTTCACAACTTTTCATAATTACTCGATGAATATGCGCCAACGCGTGGTCTCCTTCCAAATGTTTCCCCTCCTCATAAAATCAATAAATTTAACTAGGTATCGTTTTTTGAGCTTATTAATTTTACATGGTTCCTAAACTCCTTGGATGCGCTTTTCTCCTTTTTTCGTATTTCTCCCCTCAATAGTTCTGCTGCTTGATCTTTGCATGCAACATTTTCGCGTCTTCGAGTTTTTTTCCCACGGTAGATATCCCATTTCTTCTCCACTACCTCCGGTACCATACCAGTTCTCTATGTTCTCTCGACGCCCTTCTTCACTGGTGAATATTCAAACAGATTTTTGTTATTCCTTTTTCAAACAGATTTTCGGCTTTCTCTTTGCTTTCCATTGGTTTTATTGCTTTACTTCGTTCATCTTACCCCTAAGAACAAAATCATTTTATCGTTACCCCAGTTTTGTCTGTGTATTTATTGATTTCATCTTCCAATCTATCAGCAATGATCTTTAACGGCACATTGTTCAAAGTTGTTTCTGCTATTGTGCCTTCAAATTGCAAGCTAAGCCGCTTTTGGCCGCTTCCTAAGCTGTCTGTTCAATTTTCATCTATCCTCATTTCGCGCAACCTTTCGTGTACTGTCTCGGATACTAAACTGCAGTCTATGCTGGACTGTCTGTTACAGCTTTCCCACGTTATTTGTCCGTCACACTTGCTTTTCGTGTTTACTTATACAAGCCGGTTTTTCTGACATAGATTTATCACTAGAGTACCATTGCGGTCTGTGCAGCAATCCAAACCTTCTATGTGGGCATTCATATCTCGAAGTAAAATTATTTTGCCCGAATCTTTTAACTCGTTTATATCTGTTTTCAAACAGTTTACCATTTCTTCATTTTCCTCCCTAGCAATACTTCCGGTCCACAGACTCACCCCTCCTAACCATGTATTTCCCCCCTCTATGGTGCCACTAACCAGCTTCCATGCACTCTCATGTCCAGCTTTCATGCACTCTGCGCCAGTTGATCCCTCGTGTAATGAGCATGCAAACATCTGCCCTTTCTTCATTCCTGTGGTCCTGCTGCAACTTTCGCAGGCATAATTGCCTATGACAAGGGGGATTTTAGGTCGCGGAGGTAAGTCTCGGCTAAAGCATACACATCTATTGTTTCCCGTTCAAGTTTCTTTTGAATCAGGCTTTCTGCTTCCCTGCCTATTTGTGTGGCTGATTAAATATTTATTGCATTTCTTTTTCCCTTTCCGCTCTTTTGATTTTACAAAATTGTTTGCTACATTGTTTCCACTTAAATCGCTTCCGTCAACGTTTTTAGTTACGTCTGTAGGTTTTCTGTTTAGCTCTAGGCCTGGCAGCCTCCCAGCGTTCAGTGTGCATGGGTCCTTTGCTTCCCCTTTGTCTCCTCGTTTGCCTTTCTTAGCTGCACGGGGCCCCCTAAAAAAGCTGCCGCTCTCCCACCTAAGCGTAACGCTTCCTTGTTTCCTAGCCTGTGGCTGAAGTGAATCCAGTCCAACTGAAAAGCTTGCCTATGTCCAATGCTGCTCGCTACTCTGTTCACGTCCATCACTTCAAGCCCAAGTTCCCTCCCACGCCTCACGATCTCGCTGTTCGCAGCGTACTGCCCGTCCGGTGTGCACGCCCTGCTTCATCACCTCCGCCACGTTGCAGACTGCAATGAACCCATTTCCGTCGTCGCCCGCAGTTCACTTAGCCCCTTCGCTATCTCCTGCCTAAGCTTTCTCTACTCTCCCTCTAGGACATCGTTAAGCACCGCGAGAATCACCACAAGGTTTCTAGCTTTACTAGACAAGGCCAGCGGCCCCTTCGCTTCAGTCATCACGGTCTGCATGGTTTGACCGGGGAAACACCCCACCTTCATACGGTTATCCCCCTTTACACTTTTCACGATGGCAGCGCTGCTCCTCTTTATATAAGCGTCTCCCGCTATAATTACCACGCTACCAACTGCGACGTGCTGCTCTTTACTGGTACCCGGCTTCTCGACTTGTTTTTCTGGCCTATCTTGCAGCATGTGGGAGTAGCTGTTGCCGCTCATTCCTTCCATCCCGTGTGTCATCACGGTGCATGCCTTCGCTTCACTGCATGGGCCGAGCTGTTCTTCACTTGGCGAAATGACGCTTTTTTCTAGCTTCTTCTTAGCTGCTTCTAACTTTCCATCAACGGCCCTCCGTTCGTCGCGTTCATTACTTAGCGCTGCCGCCAGTTCTGCAACCCGCTTAGCTAACCCCGAATTATTTGCTTCTAGGCGTTTTAGCAGCGTCACCACTAAGCAAAACCGTCATGTACCTGCCCCTTAGTCTGCCTCGCCGCCATCTAGCTGGAACACCTCTGCGTCTACCTGCCGCGGGCAGCTACCACTGTCCACCCAACACCCTCTCTTGTGTGAACTGCGGGGGCCTAATGCGGCGTACTCCCACAAATGCGAAATATGTCAGCTAGAAAAAAGATAATCAAAATCAAGTTCACTGAGAACATACCTTCCCAGAGACGCGGAAGAGGCTCGGCGAAGAGGGGTGGAGTGGCGTCTGGTTTCCACGGGGACCTAGTTCAGCGAGTCTGACTTGCTCCCTTCCACGCATCCCACTGCGCTTCCTCGGGCAGCACAACCCATCACCCCACCTCCTGCTGAGGCAGCAGCGGTTGTAGTGCCAAACACCTCCTTCGAGACCGGTGGCGCTCCTCGTGCTGCCCCTCCCCGCCTCTAGTGCGTTGGAGGGTGCCGCGGAGATGGATAACGTGGTTCCGCATCGCCTCAAAGCGCAATCGCAACGGCCGGGCCGAATCTGGTGCCCCGCAAGACCGTGGCGGTGGAAGCTCAAAACGAACGGCCCCCGAAGGTGGGCGAAGTCCACGCAGCCCGGTCTGTCGGGTACCTTTCTGACATCTGACGAGGATATGGATGTCGGGCCGTTCCTGCCTGCAACGCAGCGCAAGGCGCGGACCCCGGCGTCCGAGCCAACAGACAAGCCCAAAAAGCACCCTTTTAGAGTACAGGCCCCGAGAGAAAAGACATGAACACACACACACACTCCAGTCTTCGTGAAATGTAAATAACGGGAACAGAAAAGATCATTCATTGGAACTGCAGAGGACTCCTTAAAAATCTGGACGATATGTATGAGATGCGGCATGCCAATCAGCCAATTATAAGGTGTCTCGAAGAAACTCACATCAATTCCAAACAAACAATTTTTTAAATAGCTACATGGTATTAAGGAATGGCAGGGTTTACTTCACACACTCGTCTCGTGGTGTGGCTATTTTCGCCCTGAAATGCCACCCTCTCTCTTTAAAGACTGTCGGTAAGGCTGTAGCAATCTATACGATAATATTTATTGTCGATAATATATAATGATAATATTTATTATTTTGCAATTCTTAGCTCTGATTTCGAGGCACTGCTTGACCAACTACCCGAACCATACGTCCTCAGAGGCTATCTTAAAACCCACAAGTCTCTTTGTGGCTCCTCCAGAACGGATTTCCGAGTTCGCTAGAAGGATACGTTTCGAACTTCCTCTGGAGCATGCCTTTTAAACAAAAAACAGTCTACATAGCGTAACTTAGGACACAATACAAACTCACACCTTGACTTGGCTATTGGTTCCACAGTTCTCTTTCCTTTTCCTGAGTGCTGCTTGGGCACGGGTTCATAGGGTAGTGACCACTTCCCCACTTCCCTAACGTATATAGGTAAAGGTTCAAGAAGCCCATCTTCCCAAAACAGTTTTAAAAATCAAAAGCAAACTAGAGTACATTCACAGAAATATCTAAACTACAGCACAAATCCATGAAACACCTACACTTGGAGAAAGCAGCCCAACTCATCACGACCCACATCCTCGACGCAGCTGAAAAGTAGATTCCCCACGCATACGGAGCCCTCCGAAACCATAAGAGGCCCTGGAGGAATGTGGACCGTAGGCGGGCGCGAGAGGCCCAGAACAAGGCGTCGGATGTACTCCATGTTGGGTAACCTCATCTAGTTTAAACGGGCAGAGGCTTTTAGAAAGCGTGTGCGTCGTGAGTCGAAAAGGCCGAGTTAGCGCGTTTTCCTTACTTCCATTAACTGATACACTGACACTCACAAGGTACGGACAGGAATACGTAATCCTAAAGGACAACGCACACATAGCCTACCCTGGTCAGTACAACACTGGACACACTCGAAGACCACGCTAACAACACTTCCAACACATTTCCAGCACTGAACACTACACAAACACTTTCTTGAAACATAAAAATGCCTGCGAAAAGAAGTCCCTACCTAACAATAACAGGTCAAAATCTGGTTAGAATTATGTAGTTACACTCTATTAGTTGAGGGCTGGCCTGGGCACATGTATACCTTCAGCTCCAGGCACAGATAAGATTACATACACCATGATACAACACCTACACCCAGATACTCTTGAAGCACTCCTACACCCATAGAACAGCACATGGCTTTCGGGGAACATTCCAAGGTCTTAAGGAAGGTTGTTGCAGTGGCGCTCCTTGAGGAAGGGAATTACCCTTCTCCCGCTAGTGATCGACCCATCGCCCTCACAAGCTGCCTGTTCAAGATTCTCGAGAGGGTGATCAACAGGAGGCCCGTGTTTTTTTAGAGTACAATAGTCTTCCCGAGAGCTGGCCTACCGGCTTCAGGTTGGGGCGATCCACAAACGAACCACTCGTCAATTTTGAGTCGCATATCAAAGATGCGTTTGTCCACAAAAATGTTTGCGACCACAAAGCACTCGCTATTTCAGGCCATATGTTTAACACTGTTTATACATATCTCGCGGAACGAACCTTTCTTGTTAAAGTGGGCCCTGCATTTTCAAATGTTCTCATGGAGCAAAATGGCGTGACTCAATGCGGCGTTTTGAGCTGCACATTGTTCATAGTCAAGATGTTCTCACTTCGGAAGGCGTTGCATTAACCATTTCCTCTAGAATGTATGTGGATGATGTGCAAATAGTTTTAAAATAGTGGAATATGCCAATCTGCGATCGCGAAGTTCAGCTTGGTGCCAACAAACTAGCTGCCTGGGCTGAACAGAATGATTATAAGCTTAACGTATTTAAGAGCACTTGTGTTGCGTTTTCCAAAAGGCATGTGAACCGGCCAGATCCAGACATAACTGAATGGTCTCTCGATTCAGGTCAATAAAGGAAACAAATTCCTGGGTATAATTCTTGCTAGAAACTTTTCTTCCTCCCTAATATGAACCAACTCAATAAAAATGTCTTGAAACAATTAATAATTTCAAAGTCTTGTCGCATCACTCGCATGGTGCTGAGAAACAACTTTTTCAGCGGGTGTTTACCAGTCTGGTAAGCTTGCAGATAGAATAAGCGAGTTTTGTATGTGTTTCACGAAGGGAAACAGCTATAAAATAGCTCACCCGATTGCAGCACTTGGGCCTTCGGCTTGCGTCTGGTGCTTTCTGTACCAGACCCGTGCAAAGTATGCACGTCGAGTGCGACAAATGGTGCTTAGGGTTCCAACACAAGTATGTGGATTTATTGTATGCTTGTAAAACTACATCGATGTGTCACCATCACAATAAATTTTTAATGAACGATACATCTACATCCCAAATGTTTTTAAATCGTCCATCTCTTTTTGTGCCTTTCTCCCTGAGAGCGAGAGAGGAGGCTTGTTAACTTTCTGTCTCATTTTTAGACCCCGTAAAAACATCTGTCATTGATTCTGTAGGCCCATGGCATCTTCGCCCTGTATTATGTGATTTGTTTTGAAATCAATTTAAGAAAAACACGGTACCCAAAAATGCCATTGTGCAGCATTTCCTGTACCTCCAGAAGAAATGTGAGTAGGAAGAGTTTTTTAGTGATGCGTCGAAAATATCCGCTGGGGTGTGTTGTGCTGCACACAGTCCCACCTTCAGTGCTTGTAAAAGCATCAACGTTAACCCTATTTCTGGCGGAAGCATATGGTATATTTCTGGTTTTATATCTCATTATTGAACATAATATCGCTCAGTCTATCATTTTCACTGATTCAATTAGCGTCATGCGTACATTATCATCCCAAAGGTGTTGCAAAAATTAGGTTGCCACTCTGCTTTTGAAATCTTGGATGTCAGCGTATGCCTCAAATCTGAATGTGACCATCTACTGGGTTCCAGGCCGCGTTGGGATCACCGGCAATGAGTTGGCTGATGAAAGTGCCGCTGCTGCTGCACCCGGAAACACTCTAGACATATCAACTGTACCCTATATTGACCTCAAGCCACTCATCAGAAAACAGCTGCGTAAAACATGGCAAACACACTTTAGTGAATAGTCAGAGAACAAACTACATGTAGTAAGGCCACATTTGGGACGATACAAAACTATCTCACACAACAGACACACCGAAGTGACCTTAGCAAGGTTAAGGACAGGCGAAACACAGGTAAGACACTTCCACTTCTCACTGGATCGCCAAGACGCAGGTGCAGCGGTTGTGGAGGGGCCCTAACCATAATCCACATGCTCATTCAATCCAAGGCACTTGACACAACACGAAAGAAACACTTTCCACAACTACACAGACAACACATCCCGTTTCACGAATTATAGTTTTTGGGAAACGGGTCCATGTTTTCCATCAAACGTCTTTTAATGTTTCTGAGTGATGTCAAGTTTTTAAATCGCATCTCTTACCATGCACCATGAGAAACTGGCTGTTTACACCTGTCATATTCATTACCTTGTGTTTTACTTCATTTGTTTTTACTTAGATAACTTTCTTTTATTTTAAATTAGTTTCACTTAAACGAACTACACACTATCGCGCGCTCTTGCTCTCCGTTGGCCTTGCGGCCTTAACATCCAAACACCAACATGGCATATCACACGGCTGTTGTGTCCCAAGTTATTGATAATTACTAGTGTTTTCTGAATATTAGTTTTCAAGCCCAGGCTTATACACTAGTTGTCCAGTGCGGGAAGCATGCTTTGCAACTCATCCCCCGAGTTACTTAGCACGCAAATCTTAGGTTATTGAGGTATTATTCATTAAACCTCACTCCCACATGTTCCAATCTATAGTTTTGAATACTTATTGTAAAGATGATGTGACTAACATTGGAGAGATTGTGTTTCCTTGTCTGACACCCTTTCTGATAGGTATTTTACTGCTCTCCTTGTGGAGGATGATGGTTGCTGTGGACCCATTGAGAATATTCTCCAGTATTTTTACATAATGCTCGTCTTCACCCTTGTTCGTAATTCCTTAATGACTGCTGAGGTTTCCACCGAGTCATCAGCTTTCTCGGAATCTATGAAGGCTATATCTACTGTTTCAGTATATTATGCACATTTCTATCACCTGGTGAATCGTTTGAACATGGTCAATTGTTGAGTAGCCCTTACAAAACATTGCCTTTGAATAGCAATTACGAAACCAAGCCCTCACCTTACGAAGTGGGCTTGGTTGCACCTAATCCAGACGGATGCTGATCAACTCTTTCTTCGTAATACAGATCGCGCTGTGATGGAGCTGCTTCGTGGCAAGATGGGACGACTACGGAACGCGACTGTCCCATGCTTCGCCGCCTGCAGCCAGCGTAGTCAACGTTTTTTTACTGCGGTTATCACCGGATCTGTTCCCCACCGTGGCGAGCCGATACCGACGCGTCAACACCGTGACATCACCTGAACTACCTAGGCTCGAATATAAGTACCGCAGCCATCCCCACCCTCCTTTAAGTGGGCTTGTTTGCACCGAAACCGGACGGATGCTGATCAACTGTTACTTCTTGATACAGGTTGGTGTAAAATATAAAACATGTTCTATTTGATACAATTCCGTTACGGTGACGGTGCTGTCAAGCCCGCACTTTCTTGTTACCATAATGTTTGATTGTACAAGTGTTAACGTGTTAACGTTATCGCGCTCACGCGTTAACGTGCTAAAGTCGGGTGATGTTGAATTGAACCCGGGGCCACCCGCGGCCTCTGATTCTGATATTGAAGGAAAAAATATTGAAGGAACAAACCAAGGCAACCCAGACAATGAAGGAACTAACAAAAAACTAAAGCATGTTGAAACAACTGTTGCTAACATCCAGGAATGAATTAACGCGATTGAGACTGATATGGGTCGTTTGAAAAAGTGTGAAAAAGTTGCAGAATGCGAAGAAACCTGTCAGTCAACTAAAAATCAGGTTCGAGATACATGGCAAAACTCGACGACATAGAGAACCGGAGCCGGATGAATAATTTTGTCATTTACGGAGTTATTGAGGGACCGAGGAAGGATACCCAGACATTGGAACAAAGAGTGAAGAAAGACATTTTTAAGGACATATGAGGTATTGATGTAGCCTCCGTAGAACGAATTTGCAGAGTTGGTTACGCTCAAAGTGGGCGTGAGCGACCTGTCGTGCTAAGGCTTTATACCTTCGCCGAAAAATACAAAAATACAGAAAAATACAAAAACACAAAATACAAAAATATAATGAGCTGAAAGGTTTCGACATCCCAATTTCTGAATATTTTTGAAACACAGTTAGAGAATTACGCGTGAAACTTTGGAAGCGGCGGGTGATAACGTTAAAGGAGTAAAGGCATCGCTTGTTTGTGACAAAACAAAAACTGACGACAAGCTATATGTTTGGGATGCTGAAAAGAAGTGTCGAATTGAACAGACCTAAATTCGCGCGACTTCACAGAAACGCCCGGGAACCCCTGAAAGCAAATGACAGGAAAACATAAAAACTCTCCGAATTATAGGCCTGAATTCTCGCAGCGGACTAAATAAATTCGCACTGCTTGAAAATATGATTTTAACCTGCAATCCGGACGTTATACTCATAACGGAGACTTGGTTGCACGCCCTTGTGCAGGACACTGAAGTGGTTCCTTCATCGTGTAGCTACTCCGCAATGAACGAAGCTCACGGGGTGGTGGGGTAGCTATTGCCATTCAAAACAACGTTAAATTTTCTCGCATGCCTGTCATCATTACGCCGAAAGTGGGTGGTGCAAACTTGCATATTGTGACAAAGCAATTACTTTAGGGCGCGTATACCGACCACCTACCTCTGGTCCAGAATATATTGAAGTAATTCATGATTACTTAAGTCAACACACTAATTCACGCTCAAAAATAATTCCTACGGGAGGTATTAATCTACCAGGTATCAATTGACTTCACCTGACGAACGATGGCAAGAGAAACCTCAAGTGCAGATTTTTTACTGTTCCCTGCCTTCAGTTTTTCCTTAAACCTGCTTGTTACCGATAACACTAGATGTTCTTCTACGCTTCATCTTGTGCTTGTTAGTAGATCGTTAAGAGATTGTACGACCACAGTAGAAACTGGTATTTCCGATCACATGATAATAAACCTAGCCTGCCAATTTTAAACTTCAAGGATAAAGCCCAAAACCGCCTTTTTTAAAGACTACACCCGTGGAAACGACGCGGCTATCCTGAAATACTTAGATTCCTGTTTCGCCCAATTCGCTGGTATTACTGACGTATGAACGATGTTGTCCCGCTTTAAGGCCATTGTCTCGTTTTGAGAAATACACTTGATACCAGTAAAACAGCAACGTGTTAACAGCGAATACCCTTCGGTGACTTGAAAGAGATTTCACCTAAAAGGAAAGATTGAAAGGCGACGCAAGCGTGGCGACACAAGCTATCTTGGAAATCTTTTCACTGAGATGCGAGATAAAGTGCGCGCCGCAAAGGACTATTTCTTCACATACACGCTTCCTTCGTTTATGCGCCATGAGCCGCATAAGTTTTGGCGTTACCGATCTGCTGAGAAGACCCCAGTCCCAGAAATAAAGTCGCCTAATGCTACGTTGGCTGATCCTGTACCCGTAGCCGAAAAGTTTAACAACTTTTTCAATCAGTACTTACCTGTTCTTGCTCACAAGTAGCCTTCAAAGCTTATGCTGTTAATAACCCTATGCCTACAATAAATATAAGCGATGAAGGTGTCCTCACTCCTTTTTGCAAGCTCGACGTAAAAAAATCTCCTGGCCCTGATAGCATAACAATACCCTTTCTATTTTTTTACGCTGAGGAGACTTCAAAATACCTGTACAATATTTAAACAGCCTCGCTTAACGCCGCCACTATTCCAGACGATTGACGCTTTGTAAAAAAAAATGATCCATAAATCAGGCTCAAATCAAGATGTTAATATTTATAGGCCAATTTTATTGATAAGCACGTGCTGTAAAATGCTTGAACATATTATCTTCAAATCAATTATGACCCGTTTAGAATCAAACACTCTGGTTTACGAGCGTGAACATGGTTTATTGCTGGTCTGTCAATGGTTACCCACTTGCAGAATTTAGTAACGATATTTCCGACACACTAAATGAAAAGGAAAATTAGATGCAATATTTTAGATTTTTCTAAAGCATATGATGTCGTTCCTCATCAGGATAATATGACAAAACTAAATGCAACAGGAGTAGAAACGAAAGCTGTCTCATGGATTCTGTGCTACTTAAAAAACCGAAAACAATATGTTGCATTAAATGAACACAACTCGAAGACACTGGATGTATTTTCTTGTGGGCTGCAAGGCACAGTCCTTGGCCCAATTTTATTTTTAATTTATATCAACGATACCCAATTTTACGTTGACTCATCTATTACAACTAGACTGTTCGCAGATGACTGTGTAAAGTATACAGCAGTTAACCACACAGAAGATCAGCTAAAACGTAACAAATCGTTAACTTCTACCTTGGCGTGGTGCGAAAACTGGGGCATGAAACTAAACAAAACCAAAACGTTCAGCATCACTTTCACCAATAAGAAAGCTCAATTAAATTTTTAGTATAAAATTCATGGTACTGAAGGGGTCAAGGTTGACCACGTAAAGAATTTAGGTGTCACCTTTTCTAGAAATTTATCTTCGGAAAAACATATGTAGTAAAGCCCTCGCTAAGCTAAACATTATAAGAAGGTGCCTACGGGAGGCACCCTTAAAGGTTAAACTTGTTGCCTGCAAATCTCTGATTAAGCCAACTCTGGAGTATGCCGACATAATATGGAGCCCCCACCAAACATATTTAGTATACAAAGTTGAACGCGTACCGAACTTGGCGTTGCGTTTTAACTTCTCCAACTACTCCCCCTTTACTAGTGTTTCTAATTAATAAAAACGGGCCGACCTCCGAACTCTCTCGGACTACAGAATGATATACAGCTTAAAGTTCCTTTATCTTTTGTTCCAGGACCATTAAATATACCCCGAACAAACTACCTCCAAGCTTCCTTCAGGCATTCTTCGCGTACAAATCATAATAAAACTATCAGGCAAATTAAAGCAAAATAAACACACCTAAGTACTCTTTATTTCCATCAGCCATCAGACTGTGGAACAAATTATCGGCGGACGTCGTCAACAGCACATCTATACAGTGTTTTGTAAGAGCCATAAATGATCTACAATTTTAACGCGTGAATAAAGCAAAAAATGCATATTTAGCGTTTATATAACTTCTTTTTGTGTACTAAACGTTTACACTGTATAGTGTACAGTGTAAACGTTTCTGTCCATGCGTATTCTATATTGTTGTTGTTTCTTGCCTTTTGAATACCGATGTTATCCTTGACATGACAACTTGAATTCAGTGTAACCACTCCTGCATGGGCCCTGAAGGGCATGAAGTATTTTGAAATAAATAAACAAAATAAATAAATAAAGTATGGGGTATCATAAACGAGGTTACCGGATGCCGTCAATCACAGCGCGTTATTCCTGACAGCGTTGACGACAGCACTGTCGAAGCGTTGAACACCTTCTTTTCAGGTATAGGCAAAGCTCTGTCAGACAAAATTTCCCCTCTGTAAACAGCTACACTGCGTCAAGCCCCGTTGGCAACACGTTTGTAATGCATGGTATTGAACTTTCAGAAGTTGTTCACATTTTTTAAAATCTTTCTGCTAACAAATCTGATGTACTACACCAAACTACAGCACAATTGTTAAAATAAAACGTAGATATTTTACGTCCAATCTTAAAATAATTTTTTTCATTCTATACAAAACGAAACTTACCCATTCGTACTAAAAATTTCAAAATTAATTCCAGTTTAGAAAAACTGCCCCAATTACGATCCATCTCGTTAAAATCTGATGTCGGTTCTTAGCGTTCTAAAAACACTTTTGAAAAAGTCGTATACAACGGCGTAAATAGGTGTTTACAGAAGTACATGGTTCTGTGTCCTCAGCAACATTGATTTTGTATTCTACGTAATTTCGCAGTGTTCCCATTGGCTCAATCGAGTGACATGGCCCTAAACAACAGCAAGCTAATGGAGTTGTTTTATTTAACTTAGAGAAAGCATTCGATACGGTAGATCATTGAATTGTTTTGAAAAAATTAGGCACTACGGCCTACGTCATCACGCATATGAGCTATTTTCTAGTTACATCAAAAAACCGACAGCAGGCTGCCGTAATGTACGATATTTCTTCCACACTGCAATATCTGATCACCGTAGAGCCAGAGGATTAGTTTCTCGGCCCGTTGCTCTCATCACTTTATATCAACGGCTTGGCTGATGCATTAACCTCTTCCGAAGTTAATATATATGCCGATGATACTGGAATATTAGGTACGGCCAACAATGTTTTTGAGTTACAAACTCATGTAAACTCAGAATTGAAGAAAACGTCCCAATGTTTTCTTCATAACAGGTTAACAGTTAACGCCAACAAAACGAAGTACATTATATTTTGATGCGACCGAAAATAATTAGTTGGGAAGGTATTAAAATTTAAATTGATAACTGCGTACTGGAACACACGGCCACGTTTAAGTACCTCGTGATTACTCTAGATAATCACTTTCACTAGGCAGGTCAAA
Source organism: Haemaphysalis longicornis (assembly GCF_048455015.1). NCBI lineage: Eukaryota > Metazoa > Arthropoda > Arachnida > Ixodida > Ixodidae > Haemaphysalis > Haemaphysalis longicornis. Next base: position 101,872,169 of record NW_027526214.1, read on the forward strand.
TAAATGCCGTCAGTGTAAAGCTGGCTTCCGGCTGTCACGCGCTTTTAAAAGCCAGAGGCTTCAACGAAGAAAGCATTCTACTGACGCTTTACTTTGCATTCATGATTAGCCATTTATGTTACCGCATGGAGTCGTGGGCCTGGACTTATTATTCTTATCTGGATCCCCTTCTGAGGTTACAAAAGCGGTGTCATAACATAAATAAGTCACAATGACAACAAATAACCAAGCCGGCCGTTATTTCAAACGCTAAAATCACTACCCTTCGATCTTTTACATGAACACATGACACACTGTTTGTGTTATTATATTGTAAAATGCAATATCCCGTTTGATTCCTCGGTATTTTATCCCTCTTCTCGCCCTAATAGAAGTCTCACGTTCGGTAATTTTGACTTGGCGCCAATAAATAGCGTTTATGCGGAGAGAATATTGCCATTCACAGGAATGAAAATCTGGAATAGTTCACCCAAGCAATTGAAGAGATCACACAATGCTGCGGTAAATATAAAAAGTCTGTTGTTGAGCAGCCTGTAACAGCTTTATTTTTTCGTTGGTGGTAAACACTTATTATATGTACAATTACAAGTGAAACTTGTAAACCTACCTTTTTTTTCCTCTTTAAATCAAGAGATCGCTATCGCGTTTTTATTTTTTAACTGACGTTTCTGCGTGTGTCCACAAAGTGCTCTGTCGGAAATTTCTAATTTTATGGGCATGTGTAGTTTTGTTTTTGTGTGACCCGATTGTTTAGGAGCGAAATACTTCTTTAATCTCTAAAAGTGTGTGTGCTCATAATACGCAGAAGTGATATTTACAGTGGTTGTACAGCGATATCCGTATTAGGTGTAGTTGATATGTTTACCGTATGTCCAATACTTTTCCTGTTGGACCCTGCCCTAGCCTCTGGCTATGGGTCCAATCTATGTTTGCAAACTTCATGTGACAAAAAAAGAAAAACACACAACATACAGGGTGACTCAGACGAGACTGCCTTTTCGCTGTTTTTTCACGTTTCTTAATTTTTTTGGCTTGACCTCCATCTTCTAATACTTTGTGGAGCTTCACAACTGGTTTTTTTACCACGAACCACGAGTTGTATGGTTGTCCCGCTCGATCCATGCGCTGCTGTCTGACATCTGCCGAAAATAATGAGAAGTGACGACTTCACGGTGAAGCTGATCTTCCTTTTTTCTGGAACTTTGAGAGTCGTCCACACTCGAAATTCCTCTTGAGTGGTTTTTCTGGGATATTTTGTCGTAGACAGCTTTTCCAAAAGTCTACCGACGGTTTCGTTATGGGTTGTCTTTACGTTGCTCTTCGTGAGGCAGGCTTTGTGATTGCGAGCATTAGTGCCCGCTCTTCGAAGCGCTTTCGGTTGCAGAACGCTGATCCTTACTTGGTAGCAGCTAGATCTCGGGCTCTCTTTCGGGGCTGGACCCTGAAGCGTTTGTCCGAGAGTGGTCGTAACTGCCACTAACCCTTGCGCATCCGTGCTTCGGATTATATCGCCCCTCAAAAATTACGTCCGATCCTATCAGAAGACTAGTGCCTTTCTCTACAAATCATACAGGCACAGTCAGTGTGTCTGCCAGGCCGAGGCGTTCCGTCCGCAACGTTGCTGCGAAAACCCAGTCCATGTGAGTAGCAGGGATGTCATGGAAGATTGTTGGCATGGCTATTGCATCGATGGTGTGCTCATTTGCATCAAAATGGCTACGTAGACAAAGCTCGACGTCCTTGCAACTCCTCCCGCGGGAAGGAGCATCGGACGCGAAAGTGTTCACGGCGAAGCGTGTCTCTCTGATAACGTTCAGTCACCACCTCGCTACGAGATCTTCTTTGATGAAAGGACGTTGAGTGCCTTTGTCGAAAATACCTCTCACATAAGTTATCGTTGGTAGCGACCACGGAGCAACAGAAAGTCTGTAAATTAACGGCTTCGTTAAGTTGGCAGCAAGTAACCGCACTCGACTACGCATTTTTCTTTGACTGGCTTTGTAGCATCAGAGGCCTTTGTGCTAAGCTTCTCGATCTACGTCGCTTGAAAATCCGGATCACACATCGTCACATTGTCGAAGCATGTTTGCCTTACATGTCTCGCATACATACTTGCACCTGCACTCGTTTGCACGATGGCCCGTCATCGTGCCCCGGTAGCACCACCTAGCGCTAACTAGTCGTTTCTTCTACTCTAAGATTGTAAATGTAGCACGACATGCTGCAGCCACATGTTTCTGACCTACAGAAGAAACACGCACTGGTGTTTTTCTCCGTATCTTGCCATGCATGCAGGACTGATGACGAGGGCACGTGCTTCTTGCGTTAACCGTGGCTGTTGGAGGAGGGCGCGCTGCGAGACTATTGCAGCGAACCATGCATTAGGTTTCTTTGTTTATGTTTTGCTTTTGCCCCAAGGCCGCGCCGGTCTGTGTTATCTCTGGGCCAAGAGGGACCGCATGTTTTCTGACTTCTGATAGGGAGAGCATTCCGATATAACTTGAACAGCCTAGAATATTCCTCTCGGATCTACAATGTTCTAGATGTGAATCGACGTTTCTAGAACCAGGCGCGCCGAAAGATAAAAGGCCGCAGAGCAGACGCCGGCGTATTCGATTCTGCGACCCTCGCCGACGCACGTCACTTTGTTGACTGCTGCGTCGCAACCTGTGTAGTTTTGAGTTGAGTTTTGAGCTGTGTAGTTTTGAGTTGAGTTCGCCCCAGAAAACTTGTTTTCCTTGAAGACAACTGCGTCCTTTTTGACTTCATGACATCTGGTTGAGGTGCGGGGTACATGCACCGTAAGTTCTCGTCAATCCGTGAAACAAGCCCCACTTACAACAAGGTCTTCAGCCGGAGTTTGGACTGTTCCCGTATACAGTGAAGAAAGAAGACGTGGTGACCACCGCCATTCACAACGCATCCACGATGACCAACGCATCGAGCGCCCCCGTTTGTTCCGTAGCAACCACGGGAACCACCATCATTCCATGTGTCACCAATGGAAGTCCCCAAGGAATGACTGGAGCATCTCGAGAGGGTCCGAACGTTTAACCAATGGGAAGACGACGAAACACTCAGGCAAGTGTTTTTCTACCTCGAAGACTCCGCACGAATTTGGTTCGAGAACCCCGAACGTACGTACGCTGACAACCTGAGCGTGATTCAAAACCGATCTCTCTAAAACGTTCTCCACTCTAGAACGCAAGGAACAGGCCGAGCAGCTGCTGCAGACGCACACGCAGCATCCCAATGAAAGCGCTCCGTGTTCGGCGAGGAGATGAAGTGACGTTTTCGCCGTGTGGTCCTAGAAATAACTGAAGAAAAGAAACTAATGTTTCTGATGCGAGGGGTGAAGCAAGAGCTCTTCGCATGCCTTGTCCGAAACCCACCGACGATTGTGTCCGAATTTTCGTCTGATGCGGCTGCGTTGGAGAAGACGCCTGAAAAACGAACGAAGCAGTACGACCACCCAATCAACGCGCTGGTTTCAAAGACGATTGGTGCCGGGTCTATTAACTCCGACTCACTACGCGAGACCATCCTTGCAGTGGTGAGGGCGGACTGCGGAAACTTTTCCCGACGATGCCACAATCCCAGGTCGCTTCCCTGTCTGACGCGAACCGTGAAGTACACCGGGCTTTAGAAACATCTATGCCGTCCGACGCACCCCGCGAGCCAGAGGCTATAAGCTACTCTACGGCTGTTCGTCGACCCCGCCCTGCTCCAACACGTCGTCAAGAGGTCCCGTCGTTCAGCCGCCCCCTGTCACCCGCCCGACCCCCGGCAACCCAAAACCAGACTCCGAGGAAAACGGGCGTATGGCGAACACCAGATAATCGTCCTCTGTGCTACAAATGCGGAGAGGCCGACCACATCTACCTTCACTGCCCATACAAGAGACACGGATTGCGTGGTTTCTCCGTCGACGCACCTCGCCCTCTCCCTGGCCAACTACCACGTGAGATCGGCAAGTATGTATCTGAAACCAGCCGTGGCCCAGCCCATTTCAGCTGTTCGCTGTCGCCCTACCCATACCAATCGCCGAACCGCCGTAGCAATTCTGCCCCAACCCACTTGGTGGAAACTAAAAGCAGCAACGTCTGGAGCTGAAGTTTCTCTACGGCGAAGAACCGGAAACCCTCAAACGACGCAAGGACGCGCCGAAGACAGTGATTCACGACATGCCCTCAAAAGTTCTGCTTCCCTTACTAGGAACTCAAGTTTTTGGGACACGTCGTCAACGCCGCGGGAGTTCGGCCTGACCCGGCGAAAACATCAGCCATAGCGATGTTCCCAAGACCGAAAGACAAAAAGAACGTGCGAAGATTGCTTGGCTTGTGCGCATACTACTGGCAGTTCGCCGCAAGCCCCGCACGCATTACAGAGCCACTCACGCGCCTGACAAAAGATAGCACCCCTTTCACCTGGGAAAACACCCAAGAAAAAAAAATTACACCATCTTCCCGTGGGTAACCCTGAAGAGGTTGCGAAGCATCGTGGCAGTTCCGTGTGGTTCCATTGTGTTGCCGTTATGTTGAGTGATCTGATTTTTACTATCGCCAGAGGGAATTCCGCGTCCGGGTAAACACCGGTGGCAAAGGCACGCAAGTACTGTTGTGTTACTGTGACTAGGCGGTGGTTCTCGAGGCACCGAAACTCGTGCATCATGTTCTTGTCGCTGTTATCTCTGTGGTAGAGTTGGTAGTCTCCGTCAGCGTTGGTGAGGTAGAGGTTGTTGACATTGGTCGACCGGCTGAGAGCAATGTACACGCCCTCCTTTTCGAAGCTTTGTCTTCTCCTTCTTCTTCTTCGGCGGTTCCCTAATGGGAAGATGACGATGGTGGTTGAAGGCGAACCTATCTCGTGATGGATTCTTTGGTTGGCCAATCCCTAAGGGCATCCTGCCATAATCAGCATCAGATGCTCTGCGGACGGGGCTGGTTGAGCTGCAAGGCGCGTGGCGCTTCCCGCCACAGCTTTCCCAAGGGAAATTCAGCATCCCCCTCTAAAGTTTTCAGTTCGTCGTTTCCGTTGACGTGCAGCGTCGCATGCCTTCGTTGTATCAGTAGCTTCTTGACGTAGTTTGAATGAGTCAAGGACATAAGGCGCGTTCGTAGCACTTGCTCCTGTCCCGGATTTGTAGCGTAGTGCGAAGAGCACCGCGTACCTCCCGTTGCGGCCAGAGAGTCGTGGGATCGAAACCGGGCGCCGATATTTCTTTTTTTGATATAGTAGTATCGTGCAGCTGTGGGTGTAAGGAGGAGAGTTGCGCATGCACAGTGTGGGTGCGGACGCCGACGCGGGATATGCCTAGGCCATAAGATACTTTCGCATCTAAAAGCATTCTGCGAGCTGCAACAACGCTCGCTCGTGTTCGCTCATTTTGACCAAAACGCCGAAACGAAAATTCAAACGGACGCCAGTGATATAGGTTTGGGTGCCGTCATCGTCCAAAAGCAAGGCGGGTGCGGAAAAGTTATGCGCTGTGTTGGCTCGCCAATTTGAAGGACTCCTCTAGCCGTCTTGGGCCGTGGAGTTTGCGCCTGCAAGAGTTAGATGTTGCAATCGTCTACAAATCCGGCAGGAAACACTCCGACACCGACTGCCTGTCCCGCGCCCTCTTTGACTCACCACAAGAACACTCCGATGAAGGCAGCCCGTTCTTCGAAGTCGTCACCGAGAGCGACTTAGCCGCCCAGCAGCGTGCCCATCCCGACTTGCGCGTTACGATCGACTACTACGAAGGACGCAACGTCTCCGTGCCTAGGACGTTCAAGTTGAACCTACCAGTATTCAGCCTCAAAACCTCCGTCATCGTGATGAAAAATTTGAGACCCGGAACGAGAACGAATTATCTACTTGCCATCCTCGCAGACCTCCATGACAAACTTTTGGGAGCGTCCCACGACGAACCGTTTTCCGGACATCTCGGCACAGCTCACACTATTGCAAAAATTAAGGTGAAGTACTTCTGGCCCCGCCCTACATCCGACGTCACCCACTACGTTCGGAGTTGCCGTGACTGCCACCGACGAAAAACGCCGCTGACACGACCTGCAGGATTTCTGCAACCGATCGCCGTCCCATTGATGCCCTTTCAACAGATCGGAATGGACCTTCTAGGCCCTTTCCCTACGTCAAGATCACAGAACAAGTGGATTGTCGTAGCGACAGACTACATGACGCGCTACGCAGAAACCACTGCTCTTCCGAGGGGGACTGTACAAGAAGTCGCCAAGTTCTTTATAAACCAAGTTGTGCTGCGACATGGAGTCCTAATCACGGACCGCGGAACTGCTTTCACTGCGGAACTTACGCAAAGAATCTTGCGCTACAGCATCACGGATCACCGAAGAACGATGGCGTACCAGCCCCAAACGAACAGACTAAAGGAACGTCTGAACAACAGGATTGCGAATACGCTGTCTATGTACGTCGACGTTGAACATAGACTTGGGACGAAGTACTCCCGTATTTCACGTTATCGTACAATACAGCGACAAAAGAAACTACGCAGATGACACCATTCGAGTTTGTTTACGGAAGACGGCCAACTACGATTCTCGACGCCATGCTTCGGCAGGTAGAAGACGACGACCTCAACGCCGACGTCCAAGGAAACCTTCAACTTGCAGAGGAGGCCCGCCAGCTCGCTCGAGTTCGTATAACGGACCAGCAGCTGGTGGGTGCCCGACGCTATGATCTTCGAAGACGACACGCCGAGTACAGCCCACGGGGATGGTGTGTGGGTTTGGACTCCCATCCGAAGACGCGGACTAAGTGAGAAGCTTCTGCGATGGTATTTCGGACCCTACCGAATTGTACAACGTGTTGGCAAACTTACCTCCAAGGTGATCTCAGATGGTGATTCTGGAATATCACGGCGACGCACGCAGCCCTAAGTTGTCCACGTGGTTCGCTTAAAACCTTTCTACGCAGGATGACGGACTTTTATTTTTTTATTTGTCGAACTGTCGCTTTTGTTAGCATCGGGTCGACCCGCCACGGTGGCTCAGTGGCTAAGGCGCTGCGCTGCTGAGCACGAGGTCGCGGGTTCAATTCCCGGCCGCGGCGGCCGCTTTTCTGATGGAGGCAAAAAGCAAAAACGCCCGTGTGTACGAGATTTCGGCGCACGATAAAGATCCCCAGGTGGTCAAAATTAATCCGGAGCCCTCCACTACGGCGCGCCTCATCGCCTGCGTTGCGTCGGCGCGTTAAACCCTACAATCAATCATAAAGCATCGGGTCGATGCACTCTTAAATGGGGGTTGCCGCGAACGATGCATTGGGTTTGTTTGTTTAAGTTTTGCCTTTGCCTCCCTGCTGCGCCGGTCTGTCTTATTTTGTGCCAATGGGAGCGCGTGTTCCACTCTTTTTTTATGTGGCGCATGTGTTATCCCTTCTGATAGGGATAGCATTTCGATGTAACGTGAACAGCTTAAAATATTCTTCTTGGATCTACAATGTTCTAGGTGTGAATCGACGGTTCATCGAGAACCATCGATTCATACACGCGAGAACCACACGCCGAAAGATAAAAGCCTGCAGAGCAGATGCCGGGGTATGCGATTCTGCGACGCTTGCCGACGCACGTGACTTTGTTGACTGCTGCATCGCCGCCTGTGTACTTTTGAGTTTTTAGGGTAGCACAAGTTCACTCCAATAAACGTGTTTTCCATGAAGACAACTGCGTCGTTTTTGACATCGTGACACTATGCTCCCTTGCTTCGAGCTCTATCCGTAGGTATATTAAGAGCTGCTCGAGCTTCTGACTCCTGCGTATCAGCTTGGAGGCGTCCATGACAGTGGAATGCCAAGGCAGTTTCTTTCGGCAGCGACTCCAACAAAACGTACTCCAGCATTGCCGAGGAGTCGCTCCTTGGGACGCCCAGTACTTTGTGGTAGCTGACATTCAGCTTAACGCAGTCGTAAAGCCTGCGCAGCTCCTTCTCGTCTGAGTGAAATGTCAAGCGCCGTAGCTCGCTGAGGTTTACGAAATGTCGCTGTGTATTACGCCCCTCTCTCCGAACTTGTCATTCAGCAGATGGACGGCACTCTCATAACAGGCCTCCGTTGTTGGTTTCCCGGCTGTTGGAGCTGGTGATGTACCTGACAGGTAGTTTCGCAGGTAAATCAAACTTCTCGGTAGTGGTGACGGCCTTGTTGGTGTAGACTGCGCCTTTGACTTGTTCCCAAAACGATGTCTACCTACTCAGGTCTCCAAAAGGGCTTGATGGTGAGCAAGAGTAGATGTTGCCCAGATATCTGGGGTGGAACCGCTGTTAGGGCCTTTGGGCCTGTGGCATGTTAATCTCAGCCGCGGGGCTAGCCTGCACTGTGCTGCTGACGCTGAAATCATCCAGTCGGCACTAAAGACGAGTAAGAGTCTCGAGCCTGTCATCGTTGCAGTGCGCTGCAGACTTGTACTCCTTTGCGGGCTCTTCGACCTTAATGGCGTCCTTGGCGTGGGCGTCGATCTTTGTAAGCTCATTGTGGCTGGCCATGAGCTGGTAAATCACCTTGCCGAGCGCGGTGCGGTAAGAGCAGCCGCTCTCGATAAGTGCTGAAGCCTCATTAAATAAATTTGCAGCTTGGGTTCAGTTCGACTGGCAGCGCGTTTCGCTTTTAAACGGTCCATCACGGAGCGATAGTTCCCTGCTTAGTTGCTCGGCCGGTAGTCATGTCCGCGCGTTGTCTCCCTGGGCGCGGTTGCGAGGAGGACGAAGTTGCTTGGGTGACCGTTTCCAGACGAAACTCGTCGTCCCCGTCGCTCGTTGTCTGTGTCGTTGGAGGCCGATCGTAATCCTAGGATTTGGCACTAAATGTAGCAACCTCGTTGCGGGCTTGCCACCAGAGAGCGAAGCCGTGGGACCCTGATGGCGATGACGGAATTACAATGACAATCATAGTGTGGCGGGATGTTCCAAGAACTTCGTCGCCTACAATTCACAACAGGGCCACTCTGAAGTTTAGGAGTACAGGAACTACTGAGGAATCGGCGCTGGAAACCTTAATCTTCCACATTGCTCTAATGGCCCCTTCCAAAAGCGTAGAGAAAACAGAGGGGATACTTCACTGCCAGCACGCCCGTGAGAGAGAAGGAAACGCAAAATACCGCAAGCGTATTATTATGTGTTTTTTGCTGCGGCTTTTTTGTAGCACTGTTCAAATCATGAGGACCTTTAGCTGGTATGTCTGTGATGAGGATAAAGATTGCAAATGCATGAATTGCGTAATGGAGGCTTTGTTGACTGTTTCAGCAATTATTAGCTGATATCCCTCCGCCTCTTGTTTTCAAAAAGGGTAGACAAAGTCATTTCCTGCAAATAAAAAAATATACCAACACACATCAATTGATATCTCGATATCAATATAAATTTTTAGAAATGCAAATATACCAAAATTGCCTTTTTATTTTAAGGATAAGAAAGGTGCGATTCCATACAACCAATTTCACACTTTGAAAAACACCTTACATTTTAGCAAAATGTTACCGAAATACCGCATTCTAGCATTCGACGACTTGGCATATAGCTTCAGGAAAAGTGGTTAATAAACCGTTCGCATTGTTTAATAATATCCAAAGGGTAAATATAACAATTTTTTCGTATGCAAAAATTATCTCTTTCAAGTCCAACGTTATTGCTTCTCAATGTATTGATATAACAGCTGCTGTGGCTACCCAAGACACTGATATGTATGCCGAAAATGCAAATGTGTTGTTTTAAGTGGATGGTACAGCACACGTAAAATGTACGGGTAACGGGTGGTCTAAAAACATGTGGATTTCTCTTCATAAACGCCAGCGTTAGCTAAACACATGAAAAACACAATACATAATATTTTCGTACATTACAAATGAGTTGAAATTAGCGATCATATGTCCTTTAAAACAAGAGTACTTGAAAAAATTCCTAAACAGCTATTTCTCGCTGTGCAATTCAATGAAAATCAAAACAGATATCTTCTGTAAATGTTATATGCATAAAACTGAATATGCTACATGTATGTTGGACAAGGTTCGTACGCCGTTACCACCCCATCTGAGACGCCAAATTTATTTCAGTGGGTTTCCATCACACATCGACCACTGCGCATCAGTATAGGGCAAGTGATGAAAATACACAAAGAACAGACTCCTTGCCATGACATAAAAAATAAATTCTATTCCACCTCAAAGCCAAGAAAACGAACACACATCCCCTATTTCAGACAGCTTCGTATATTGACCAATGCTTTTTAATTACCCAATCATTCATTGGGCATGCGCGCCTAATCAATAAGGTTATGCAAAACAATCCCAGGAAAAACGTGATTGCGTATGTAAATCAGCTCTGAAACTCCCTCACCGGTCGTGAGGAAATAGCAAGCGCTACGAGAATTTTTTTCTGGCCTAAAAAGCTCACATGACCAGCCTGCTTTTGATAAACTCCGACAGGTTCCAGATTCTTTCTTGTTAGCTACTACGCCCAGTAAAGTACGATTAACAATTCCTAATTTTACGAATACGAGTTATGCGCGTGATAATGTGCATAGAAGCTAAATTAAAGCTATTGTTCACACGTTTTTTCAATACTTTTGCAGATATCGCTAACGTTTTCCCGAAGAAGTGAAAAAAAATTGGTATCAGTGTTTAAAAACCTACACACTCTTATAATTTAAAATAACCGTCGATCTCATTTCTTCCATTCCCGGGAGAAGTTTCTGAACAATTATTCGAATAGCGACTTTTTATTTTTTTGAAAAATAAATACTAAAACTAAACGCCAAATATATTTCAGCCAAACTTGCTCTAATTATTTTACTAAAAAAACGCACTAAACCTACCAACAAAAAATTGTGGAATCTGCATTCATTGTTTTTACCAAAGCCTTTGCCACAATTACAGTAACACACTTTTCCCTATGCTTGCTTCATGAAATCTTACGGAAAGTGTGTGCGAGCCCACCCTGAAATTGATTCAAAGTGATCTTCCTAAACGTGAACAAAAACAATTTTTTATCTGAGGAGCTATCAGATACCAAAATTATTGAAATTCGGATTCGTCATGCTTTTATTCTAGGGCCGATTTTAGGGTGGATCTTCGATGACTTCACTGGTGCCATTGTATGTTAATGTGCCCTGAGGAAAGCAACATTCACGGTCGATAGTGATTAATTAGGTAGATTTAAAGTAACAAACGCTTCCTATGACCGCCAAACCTTGGTGACTCAGGTTATCAAGGCAGCGTTTCTTCGATTGCTCCATTTACCCATAGTCCAATCGAACTGTGCATTGATTGGATGATTATCCCCGGAGAATATATCATTGCGTCGTGTTTCAGAGCCACGTTTTGGTGACATAAGATGTAGTTCCAATTTGATAGTTGTGTAGCTCAGTACAGGAAGTTTGGTTTTTTTCGCTACTGTCATGGCATCACTCTCTCCTGCCACCCAGCGGGCAATATCGTGTGCACATAGAATAAAATGCAGTTGCAAATATGTTTGCTCTTTCACTAAATGTTTATTGTTGCAAGATTCAAAGAGATTTTTTGTAGCACTACAAATTGTGGTGTTCCTTTTGTTGAAGACACATACTTGATGTATTTCAATATCCCAACCTGCATGAAAGCCTTGAGATCTCTAACAAAATCCTGGAGGTACTACTATGTACCTTCGCATCGGTGATAGATAATATTCAATGAAGCATCGCCGTTTGCGATACACCGTGAAATGCCATGGCTAAGTTAATGGCCAGGATCATCGCGGTGTCTAATGTACGTGGAGTAGTTCTATCCCCGGATAAACATCCAATAGGCTCGCGAAGCCTACGATAGAGTGCGGGAGGGAGCATGAGCCGTTAGGATGACACGACACGCGGTATAATAGTACGTGTTTCAGGGCTTTCATTATGCATGAAATTAAGAAAATTGTTATTAGACTCTCGATGCATATTGGTTTTCCGGCATTTGGAAAAAGAGAAATTTTGGCATGCTTCCAAGATGGTGCCATTACGCCCCGCTGCAAACGTTAGTTAAAAAACGGCGTGAGAGACAAAATATAAACATTGTCGCGACACATGCATTGTAATGCATTTGATTAGCTTATTTATGGTATGTGTTTACTGCCCGGCTGCACCCGCCTGTGTTATCTGTGTCCCAAGCTAAGCGCATGTACCAATAGTTATTTTATGCCGCATGAATTATATCACCGGGTAAGAAGAGCGTTTCGCCATAACATCACTTGCATGGAATAATCTTGTTTGATGTACAATGTTCTCGATGCACATCGACCGTTCGAGAAGCACTTGCGGCGAAAGATGAAAGCCCTCAGAACAGACGCTGCAGTATTTTATTCGCCGACACTCGCCAGCGCACGTCACTTTGTTGACTGCTGCTTTCCCGCATGTGTATTCTTTAAGTTGTTAGGGGAGCAGAAGGTCGCTGCGATAAACTTGTTTCCCATTCAATCCAACTGCGTCGTCTTCGGCCACGCGGTAATATGATCAAGGTTTCGGGGCATTTTTTGTTTACTCCATCTGGCCTTGGCACTGACAGGGTGGGAGTATGAGGAGTGCTCCGCTTCAGGGTGTCGGAACGAAACAAAAACCGAAAGCGAAAAACAAAAAAAAACGATATTTTTTGCTGAAAGGAAAACGAAAAGGAAACGTTATTTATAAATTCGTTCTGGAGTGAAACCGAAAAAAAAAACGTTTCGGTTTTCGCTTCGACTACAAAGTGCGTTCGAGTACGTGCGCTCTAGTGCAGAGGCTTTAAGGCTGATTGTATGAAAGGCTGAATGAAAGCTAGAAAAAAAACACCGCGTCTTCCAAGAACCGCAAATGTATTGGCGTTTCGGGAAGAACGCAGGGAAAGCAAACCTTAACTGTACGCTTTAGCGTAGGTAGCCCTTGGTCCTCCATCAACCCAAGTCAGCGTAGAGCGGACATTCTCGTCGCTAAAGTTTATTTCATCTGACCAGAGGTCTCACCTTTCACCTAGCACACTTGAGGACGTGCTGCTTCTGAGGTCATATTCAGTGCCGTAAGATGTGTCTGAAGAAGTGCTACAATTTGTGCTGCACTTGTGAGTGACATTTGAGGACGTGCAGCTTCTAGTGTCATGTTTAGTGTCATAGGATATGTCTGAAGAAGTGCTCGAATTTTTGTGTGCAGTTGTGACCCTTGAAGACGTTCTGCTTGTGAGGTAATGTTCAGTGCCTAAGATGTGGCTGAAGAAGTGCGGCAGTTTTTGTGTACAGCTGTGGGCGCTCTTTAACCGCTTGCATTTTTACCAATTTTCAATATACATCGCGTTTTGCTTTCCTTTTAAAATTTTGTTATCTCGGTTTGCGCGCAAACACGAACCGTTAGGAACCGTTACGAATTGTTATATTAAACAAATTTAAACAAAACGAAACTTTTCTTTATTGAACGAAACAAAAAAACGAAACGAAAAATATTGTTCCGACAAACTGCTCCGCTTGCTTCCGCCTCCGTGATGTCTACTTTGCTGTGTTCGTTCTTGAAAACCTTTTACAGCTGGAGAGTAGAGATACCTCCTTTGGCGCCGTAGGGCAATCTGATCTTGTCTAATAAATCCTCATTCTTGGCTGACTTGTAGGTGACCAAGGTAAGAAGATAATATTGCTCGGTTTTCTGCCGAATAGTGTCGAGCAGGTGTTTCAAGAGAGACCAGTTTCTTTTCATGCTCACGTTCCCATGGATTTTGTCACAAATGTGGTTCTACTGATTTCAGGATACGGGAATGAAGTGTTAGTTTACGGTGTTTTTAAATCCAAAAGTTTGCAGAGGAACAAGTAATTGGTTTTTTTCCACCGGCGTTGTGTGCCTTTGCAAGCAGCCCAAAGCAAAGACATGTGCTTATCCCCGTAGTTACTGAGCGGGCATGGGTAAATGTAATATAGACCCATACTTGTAGTCGGCCTTCACTTAAGATGCAGAATAAGTCCGCATCGTGTTCTCGAGTGTGTCTAAATTTATCCAAAACAGTGACGTAGTATAACCTTAGTCGCGGCTTCATGAAGCGAGTGGGAGTGAGGTCAAAATTCATGAGGTATTGATCGGTTTCCACTGCTTTTTTGGTGCAGTGCCAATGAGTGGTTATATCAAAAGTGATAGATTATGAGTTGGGTTCCGCTAGACGATATCGCTAATCCTAGTGAACATAAAGGTATCTGTTTCGGGCATAAGAAGATGAGAGCTGTACCCAGGGAGCACGCCCCTTTTTTCTGCAGTGCGGGAAGCGCCATGATGTCTGAGGTGCAATGAAGTTTTTTAGTATGATGCGTGCATGTGGGCCTTTTTTCTTTTAGGTAAGAGATAAATAGACAAAAGGACATAAAAATTGTGTTTGTGTGCCTTAGCGCAGCTGTATATATTGAGAATATATATTGGAGTGCCAGTCGCAGTGTAAGGAATCTTGATCATGTTGGATATCTACAAGGTCGAATTGGGTTCTTTCGGCGGCAATATTTTGTTAAATTAGGACCGCCGTTTTGGGATCAATATACTTTTTAAATTCTTTATGCCAGGGAGCTTAACCCCAGTGCCAGTTTACTGAACAGCTGCATCTTCCGTCTATGTAACCTGCGACTGGGTATGTATCAGCAAGTTTCCACGTTTCTAGAGGTCGCCGCTGCAGTTCTACTGCCACAGGCGAATGAAATCACCGTCGTTACTCAATGGGACATACATGGTGCGGATTAACGGCATGGGAAGATGTCATATGATCGTCTCTATTATTAGCAATACTTTTATTAGGGGGATGTATTTTATTGCGAAAAACCTCTGCGCAGGCGTCTGGGTTGTCAGGGTAGGCAGCAGCATTTTATGTGCATTGCCTTTCTAAGTTCTTCACTCAAGCAGTGCTTTCCGGCAGTTCATTGCGATGTTTGTTAATGGCTGGTTGACCTGTTCTTCCACAGAAGGGGGATGCTTGGGAGGTGATGGGATGTATCTTTGCCCTAATACGGGGAAAAATGCGTGGACGGGGTTCGCCAGCGAGTGTAGTAATCTGGAGCCCCATGGATTAATTTTTCTGGCGGAGAGTCGCAATTTATTTTACGTTCCCTGCTATCTGTGTAAATACAAAATCCTACCACGTGCTGTTTCGTTTTGTCAGGTCGCCGATTGCACAGAATATACCGGCTAGTCAGTACAACGAAGCCTTCTGCTTTTCGTGTTTTATCTCTTAACCCAATAATACCCAATTTAATGTCCGAGAGCTCCCGTAATGGCAGGGCTAAGCTTTGCTCGCTAGAAAGGTTTCGAACGGCGAACGTTGCTGAATCCAAGTTCCGTAGGCGGCCTGCCCTGGAACCAAAGATTCTTAACACTCTCGTCTATATCACTCGCCTGGGCACTGCTGTCGTCTGGGAATCACGAACTGCTGGAGATTTAGTGCCGATATTTGGGTAAGTCACTCATGCAGGAATTGGACCAACTAGTAAAGTAGAGCAGCCAGATCCTTCTCTGGTGAGGCGGTACTGCTTGAGTCTCGAGGAGCCTTTCTAGCAAAACTGCACCTACCAAGTTTAGCACTCTAGCTATCTGGGAAAATGTTTACTTCCGCACACGCAGCACTCAAAACCTTGAATATTTTGACTAAAAGGAAACCAGAAACAGAAATGTCAAATGAAAAAACCAGCGCAAAAATATTTTGGCGACGAAAACTTTTAGCGGCCCCTCCTAAAGCAAAACTAGCAGCGTATTCGACGCTAGTACGTCCCATTCTTGAATACGCGAGCGTAGTATGAAACCCTCACCAGGCATATCTCATTGATCAGATAGAAATCATACAAAATATGGTCCTCCGCTTCACATACTCCAAATATTCACTGTACAATAGCATAACCGCACTCCGCAACCAAGCTTGCGTACCAACAATAAAATGCAACAGACACGTGTCATCCTTCAAGTTCATTGATTTCCTCTATCATGTCGACCTAAACATAGACGAAGACTCGTATATCCGGCCTCCTTTTTTTCATTCACGTAGAACCAGCCATGGCTGTAATATCAGGCGTTTTGTTCCTCGTAGTAACACTTTCAAATTTTCCTATTTTCACTAACCATGGAAACATGGCATGAATTACCTAATGAAATTGTTGAAGCTCGTTCTGTGAACATGCTTGCTGCTAAAGTTGAAATAGTGTATAACTCTGAATATAAATGAAAGTGTGTTAACCTGTGAAATATCAGCATACATCGCCAATATTAGCCCTTTTATGCTAACAGCTTTGAAGAGATTTGTTAAAGTGTCGTATTTTTTGCACTGTACCACTCCTGCATAAGCCTTTAATTAGGTTTACAGTGTGAAAAAATAAAAATATATAATATTAAGTGAAAGAATTGGAACCTTCGCGGGCGTGTTTGATACTGATTCTTCTCCTGATCGCCCTGTGAGAATCTCAGACGATGCTAGAAAACATAAGCCTCACCATAAGCAAGTACAGAGAGAGAGAGAGAGAAATAACTTAATTATGTTTGTTAGGTAGTTGGACATGGTGGGTGTCCCTAGTCCTGGGCTCCAGTCTCCAGGGCGCCGGACGTTGCTCTGGTGGTCGTTCGGCACTGCTCGTCATAGTCGGCGCTAGACAGTGCCTCACTCCAATGCTCCTCTGTTAAAGGGTGTTTGTGAATTTTGTGGCACCCTGCTGCCGTATGGTAGAGTGTGGCTACTTGGTTGCACTTGGGAAAGAGCTTCCGGTATTCGGTTTGGTACAGTTTGGGTTGACAAGACAGGAGAGGGAAGGTGTTCGTTTGGATTAAGCGGAGTGCTGTTTGATCCCGTCTTTGCAACTTTGAATGAGGATTGGAATATAATTCGGGTTGCTTTGTAGTAGCTTAGAATTTCGGAAGATGTGGGCATAACAGAAAAAGGAAACTCTGCTTGGGGGCTGTCAGCTCGGGGAAGGGAGGAGCGAGCCCTGGCGGGAGCATGGCCAGGGCCCATACGATTCTGATTGCATTATTTTATTTGTATCCGATTGCTAATCTGTAGGCTGTTTTCACGATGCGCACTCTCGCCAACTGCCTGCAGGCGTTTTGGGAGTCAGAAACAATGTTCATTCCTGCATCCTGCTTACCTGAAATGATAGCTGGAGCGATTGCTGCTCTTCTGCTTTAGTAGGTGATGACGTCCGCACTCTAGCAGTTATGGTACATTGCTGATTTGGGTTGTCCGCACAGATGGCGGCTATGCCACCGGTAGTCGTAATGGCATCATCTGTGTACCACGTGTACCATGAATTCCCGTATGTTATTTCGATATTACGGCTTCTGTCCAACCTTCTGCCATAGTGGAGTGTAGGATTCAAGTTTTTAGGTATTGGTGCTACTTTCAGTGCCCTTGATTTGCAATCAGGAATCTTGTGCGCGGTTGCTTGTATGTTGTCATGTACATGGTAGCCCAGTCGCTTTAGGGTTTCCCTGCCAGTGTGGCTGTTTTTAACCTCTCAAACAGGCCTATTCTATGTGTCTCGAGTATTTCTTCAATTGTATGGCTGATTCCGATTTCATTTAATTTCTGTGTCGACGTAAATTGGGGTACTCCTAGAGCCATTTTCATTGTTTTTCTAAGAGCTCGCGTTGAGTGTTTTGTTGTTAGTGGCTTTTAAACACAAAATGGAGCTGAGTATGCGACTCATGAAATTATTAGAGCATTGACAATTTTTAGAATGTCCCCTTATTTCATCCCTTGTCTTCTGTTGGTTTCTCGTTGATCATTCGAAGTGTTTGTTCTATTTGTGTCATTAAACTGTTTAGGGTTGTTCCGCAGCTATTGTCAAGCTGTAGTCTTAGCCCAAGCAATTTGAGTGTCTTTACTGCTGGGATAGGTATCCCGTCTATGTTGATTGTCATCGGAGTTGGGGCTGCGTATGTTTTTCGCGGTGTTCTTTTTAGGATTTGGAGAAACTTTGATTTTTCCACCGAGCATTGTAGTCCGCACTGGGAGGCAAGCTTTTGCACGGCCTTTGCTGCTGTTTGTAGGGCTTCTTGCTTTTCTCCGTGTGACCGCGTGGTTGTCCTTATGGTTATATCATCGGCGTATATTGCTTGACAGATATTAGGGATACGGTGTAGGGTTTATGAAAGGTTGTGCTTTGTTACGTTAAAAAGCATCGGTGATAAACCCGAGCACTCTGGTGTGCCTTTATTCGGCGCTTTGTGTGTGTCTGTGCGTATATCCTCCATTCCTAAATTGGCCGTCCAGTCCTCTAAGAAAGAACGCACATAGTTAAATATTCTAGCTCTGCAGTTTAGGTCGTTAAGGTTGGATGAAACTTTTTGGTAGGCGATATTGTCGGGTGCGCCTTTTAAATCAAGGGCCACGATGACCGCTTGATTTGCACAAGAAGCAGCATGTAAAACTTCTTGTTTTATTTGAAGTAAAACATCCTTGATTGCCAATTTAGCCTAAAACCGTATGTTGTGGTAGGGAAGAGATGGTTAGTCTCTATGTAGTTCTGCAGTTTATCCTGTACTGCATGTTCCATTATCTTACCTACACAGGAAATTAGCGATATTGGCCTGATGTTACCTGTTGACAATGTTTCGCCCGGTTTGGGGAGCAGAATCATTTCTGCGTGCTACCATTCCGGTGGAAGAGTGCCTTCGTCTCAGTGGCTATTGTAGTAGTTTGCGAGAGCTCCTATAGATCTGTTTTCTAGGTTTTTTCAAGTATTTGTACGTTAGTCCGTCTGTGCCGGGTGTGGTGCTCTTTGTTATCTTAGTAAGGGCCCTTCTGATATCCGCTTCCGCAATTGGCCTGTCTAGGGTTGGGTTGGCGTCGCCGCTGTACGTGCAGGCCTGCGGCCCAGTCCGTGTGTGGTTTCGGAGATATGTGTCCACGAGTGCTGTTTTGAGTCGTTCCTCTGTTCCCGGGAAACTGGGTATCATCTTGTGTACATTGTGTTTTTGTTGCTGGCTGCATTGTACTGAGTTTGCTAGTTGTTTAAGCAGTTCCTAGGTTAAAGAGAAGTGCAGCGTACCTTGTAGGTTGTTACACATGTTTGCCTAGTTTTGCATGGTTAGTTCTCTCGCGTATTCCTTTGCTTGCACTGTTAACTTGGCTATTTTATATTTGAGCTTCCTGTTGTGTTTTTGCCTTTTCCATCTCTTCTTCAGGCTTCCGCATGCATCCCAGAGATGGAGTAGTCGTTTCTCAACTGCTGGGATTCCTCTGCACTCATGATCTCTCCCTTGTGCTTTTTTACATCTGAGATTAGTTGCATTGTCCACTCCTGTATGCCCCGTACGGGTTCGCTGTCGGTGGATATATCGTTAGGGTATACGTCCCGGTTCGTGATTTTTTAGTTCGGATGCTTCGTTTAGGTGCTGTTTTCTCTATGCTAGAGATTAGTTTGTGATGGTCTCTACCGAGGATTTCCCCGGTGTTTTCCTAGCTGACATGAGTTACGTTTTTAGTGAAGGTAAGATCCGGACACACATCTCTGATTATACTCGTTCCCGTTCTGGTTGGGTATTTGGGATCGGTATGAGTGTCAGATTTAGTTTACTGGCTGCTTCATATGTCTTCCTTCCCTTACTTCATTGTTTGGAATATCCCCAGTGACGGTAGCCGCATTGAAGTCCCCTAATGCAATTAGGGGTCATTTCTTGCTCTTTTGGCTGTACCCGTCAGTAATTGGTGTATTTTGTAGTTTTTATCCTTGGGGGGGGGGGGGCTATAAAGGTTAAGTATCCACGTCCTTGGTTGGCCTTTCTTTCCGGGGAGAATTTCGCTTAGTGAGTGGGCGATACCTGCTGAGTCGATATTGTGCTCAATTGGTGTGTGCGTCTTTTTTTACGAGAGTAATAACTTTGGTGGGATCTGACCTTGGGAAAGACTGGAATCCAGTTATCGCCACTTCGGCATTGTTTTTCTGTAAGGAGATAATGTCGAGGGTTTAGCATTTGTTTGGTGATGAACCGAGAGGGCGCTTCGTTTTTGCCTGACGCCCCTGCAGTTCCACTGCGATATGTGGAACATGTTTATTTTCTTTCTTTTTTTTTACGTTTGCCCACCATGTTAATTCGTTTCGGTTTTCATGGTGTTTTCGTTCGGGGATTTCGTTCGGGGGGGTTCATGGTGTTTTCGTTCGTGCGGGGGAGGGTCAAGAACAGTTGGGATTTGAGGTTGGGGATTGAACGGGAGTTTTATGTGTGGTGTTTGTATAGATGACGTTGGCATGGCTTGTGTGTGAGGTTGGGCAATGACTGGGATTTACGGGGATATATTTACTTGGGATTAGGGGGCCAGGTTGGTGTGATTGGTTTTGGTTGGTGAAGGTTCGGTTTAGCCATAAGCTGTTCCCTCAGTTGTGCGGTTTCCTTTAGTAATTGCTTGTTAAAGTCTTTGGTTTGCTGCAGTTCGCATTCGAGTTGTTTTATTTCTGCTAGAGTTCGACCTAAAGTTGGGTCGTTTTTGTATGCATCATTTTTGGGAACACTGGAGATGAGGCGGTCTGACCAGCTTTCTGATGAAGATCACTGACGTTAATCCGCCTTAGGGCCGAGCTTGGGTTCCTGACGGGGATATCAGTGTCTCGGGGCGAAATAAAGCTGAGCGAGTGGGCAAGAAAGAGTGGCCGACGGTGTTGCCAGCGGAAGAAATAGGACTGTACAGGTTTTTATGATAATCACAAAGTGGCACTTTTTGTTCAATGTAACTTGTATATCAGTGCCGTTAAGGCCGAAAAAAAGAAAGGATGAGTTGCTGGTAGCGTTTAACGTAACAGATGGAGTTTTAAAATGCTCGCAATTGTACTTGAATAAGAAAAAAAGATGACTAAGTGGCGGTTTTGGGCGGCAGCCATTTTATCTACCAATTTCAAAGTACGCCGTAAGTTCCCTCACTTTTGGGTCCTTCAACTCGACCAATGAGAGAGCAGCAAAAGCAGTAGTCGCACTCTAGACGGAACGACATCGACTAACAGGAGCCCATACGTGGGAACATAATGAGGAGGCCCTGAACATGCAGGCAATCAGCGAGTAACAATGATCAAGTGAAGGATGATCTATAGTGGACACGAGGAGCTCGCTGTAGCCTTCCGTGCACTACCTGCAGCTGAGACGCCGGTCTGGTAATCCTTCAGCGTGGGAAAGACGGCTGCGTCACTGGGCTGGTTGAGGGAAGAACACCTGAATACTTAAAACTTTTCTAATTGACCAAAATCATGCTCATTTAGCCCTTTTGCAAAATGTGCGTTTGTGCATATATTAATACAGGCAGTGGTATTTCAAGGAAGTGGTGATCGCAGAAGAACAATGGTTCAAGAAACAAAGAACAGTGGCACTAAAATATGATGTGTCTATTTTTGTACCTAGGCTGGCGCTCTTTCATCTGCGATGGTTGCCGCCAGATGGAGTAAAATGCGACCATTGTTTTTTCCACCCTGCGCCAGGAGTATCACGTGGTTTGCCAAGAAGTGCCCTGGCCGTTGCGGAGAAGATTCGATGAAGCTTTTGTCTGTGTGACAGTTTCGAGTCTTCCATAGGGCCTCCAGCAATATATCGGCACGTGGACGATACTTCCCGTAGGCGATCCTTTGGACTCGAAGTATGTCTGCTATAATAACTCAGCGGTGTTCCTCGGTTCCGCAGTATTTTAAATACTACCGCTGCAGCCGAGGGCACCCCAGATATCCCTAATCTGAGCGTAGGTTTTAACTTCGTACCAGAGTTATGTCCCTTTTGGCCACTGACAAATTGTCACTTCTTTTGCGAAAACAATTCTAAAGCACTTATAGCACGTCAAGGTTTACATCTTCGAAACAGTCCTTACAAATATGTTCAACGGTTCAAGGTAGTTCCCACACCTAAATATTTTGCCACGCCCGCTTTCCTAAAACGTTCTTTCGATACGTGGCACAGTATTGCTTGCAAATTTGTTATCAAACCTTACTAATTGCTATCAAACCTTACTTGTTAAGGTTTGATTATGGTTAAGCGAACTATATGCTAGGCAAACCTTGTAAGCAAACCCTACTCTGGCTTTCACCTTCGAGATCTCCAGCAAACGCCATTGCACACGGCTTGAAATTTCTTTAAAGGCAAAAGCGAGAGGGGCGTGTCCACGGGTCCGCACGTGGTACTGCAATTGAAAGCTTTTCTTTTCAAATATGCTGGAGCATAGTAGAATGCCTTCAACAAGAAAAAGTTAGTCTTAAGCTTTGCCAGAGAACAATTCTCCTCTTGTTTTTTGGCATGTAAACATTACAGATAGAGCGAGAAAAAGGCAGTTCTTGTGAAAACTCGGTGGTCGCTCCACGCGTGCGTATAGTAACCATGGTTTCATCATTATCGAAAAACACCGAACCACAGCCTTTTTAAATGGTTGAATCCTCTTAGGTGGACAAGAAAAATGTCTTCCCTGCGAATACCCACGACCGTAAGATAGAGGAGTAAAGCAAGAGACACAAAAACAGTTGAAAGAAGCCCATTCTTTAAATTTCGCATGGTAAAATCAAAGGTTTAATAATAAATAGGTAAGCAGTGAAAAAAAACGGAACACAAATACAAGGGTACAATTATACAGAGCGCGGACCATTGGGTACGAAAAGACTGCTTGGTGCATGCATGGTACTCGTAGCAAATAAATCAGCCTTGGCAGAGTGCGTGTTCTCAGGTGTAAAGGTGCCACAAATTGCAAAGAGGCGACAAGTCCAAAAAAAGAACTCTAGTTATTTCAGAAAAGGGTCTGCAGCTCGAAACGCTAAACAGTTCGCGCAGTGCTGCGATGTCAGGTTGCTATACCAGCCCGTTAAAGATTTTCTATGCTATGAAAACCAGTCAACGCTCTTCCTGTAAAATCAGCCAAAAGGTACTAAAGCAATCACCACACGTTCGGTCAATGTGAACGGGAATAATTTATTATAAAGCGTTCTTTTGACAAAAACCTAATGAGCAGGTAGGCAAATGAACTAACCTCCATCTTAGGGAGCACCAGCAAGACTCTGCAAGAGTGTGCAAACACTTAGAGGAACTTTGCTGAGATGTTTGCTGAACACGAAGTTTAGGGGAAACTTGTGTTAGTAGGAGACGTAGCGACAAAACGGTCCTGTGAAACCTTGGTGGCAAAAGCCACAAGTTCGTATTTTCTCATGATTCGCCACGCATTCGCCACACGTTTCTGCTGAATCGCCACACGTTTGTAAATCTGGGTGGCAAAAGCCACACGTTCGACAAAAGCCTGTAGTTCAGCAGTACTTTCTCGGCGACATACGTTACGGTGGCCCTCCTATTCTTCTTCAAAAAAGTGTTCCAGCTAAGCCCGTCCGGTCGCGGGTATAGAATTAGGATAGGCCGAAGTGCTCTCTGTCAAAATACGATATTGTATGTTGAACGTTCTCTACTGCATATTCACACTACGGCTACTTGATACGTTTTAAGAACGGCCGTGAAAATCAGACGATAGCTTTCCGATGCCTAATCAAAAGCTCATAGCTTCCCATATACCGCGCATTTTTTCCCCGATGCTTAGGTCGATGAAGCTTGTATACTTGGCGACAAATTTGCATGGAGCAGCCGTCCTGCATCTAGAACTATATTCTGAAGCAGCTGTTAGCCTTTCATCTATATGCATGTAAATACCTATGTATTTTCTTTCATTATCTTTCATTTATTCAAGACAATCGTCATTACAAGTTTGTCTTGGGTGGCGTGGCTATGGGCAGAATTAACGCCTGACGGGGCCACGACGCCCAATCAACAACTGGAGACAACTCATCATGCAGTGCACTAACGGTGAGCTTCAAAAATATTGACAAACGAAAGCAAATTGCTCAGCTACGCACAAAACTTGTCGAAACACTACAACAGTAACACACTGAGCAATCCGTAAAAAAGATATACGCAATGAAGAGTTCATTTTTCGGACAGTGGAGATAATATATCATATTAGTGATTGTTTTACAGCAAAAGCAAAGTAGCTTACACCAAAATGTCAAAACTCAACCAGCACAGAAATCACAAAGGACCATAAGTTGATCACACAGTTGGGAGGTTTTCACTCGTAATAAAACCAGACAAAACAGTACAGTGTAAATCTATTTACCGCAAGGAAGAGAGCTTTCATAGTTTTTTTAAAACTTTGTTTTGAAACATCGGTATGTAAGAGATCTAATATCTCAGGGTACTGATCAGTAACAAGGGTATTTGAGAAGCCAATCACTGCTCCCCTTAACCTGTCCTTGAATATGGTTTCGCGATTAAGTTTGTTCTTATTTCACACGGGCTTTTTGTTCTATGAAACCCAGTGTTACATTTATGTTTGTAACATTGGTAC
Source organism: Haemaphysalis longicornis (assembly GCF_048455015.1). Lineage (NCBI taxonomy): Eukaryota > Metazoa > Arthropoda > Arachnida > Ixodida > Ixodidae > Haemaphysalis > Haemaphysalis longicornis. The sequence goes on from NW_027526214.1 coordinate 101,896,461, forward strand.
TTACGATATTTTTCTAAGGCCCGCCGATACTTATATAGTTTCCTGATATTTAGTATCCCATTTGCCTCGAAGTGGGGTATACAACTCTCCGGAAGCAATATCTCATCTACAGCTCGCACCACTCGTTTTTGTAACAAAAAAGGTAGTTTAAGTTTGTCTTTGTTGTGGTGGACCACACAAGGCTACAGTAACTTAGTCGAGAACGAAAATTCCATAATAAACCTCCCGTTTAATTTTATTCGGAAGATAATGTCACAGTCTATTCATTGCCCCTACTGTTCTAGAAAGGTCTGTCCGCAAGGCGTCTACATGTTGCGTCCAGGCCAAGGTTTCGTTTAACAGAACACCTAAAAATGAAATTGCTTGTGATTAGCCGACATAGGTATTCTTGAATTTTAGGTTCAACTTGGCGGATGCAGCCTGTCCTCTAAATGGTAGAAGTAGGTATTTTGTTTTCGCGGTGTTAAGCTGAATTTGTTAGCCGTAAGCCACGTATTCAAGATAGACATCCAATTGTTAGCCCACGTGAAAAGTTCATCAGTTTCCACGCCTGAAAAGAATACGTTGGTGTCGTCAGCGTATAGGACTAATTTAGCATTCTCTTGTATACTCATAATGTCATTGATATATAATAAAAAAAATATAGGCCCAAGTATTGACCCTCGAGGGACTTCATATTTAATTGCTGCTATATAGGACTTTTGACCGCTTACTACCGAATATTGTGTTCTTGAAGACAAATAGATTTTTATAAGAGACCTTGCAGTGCCGCGGGTGCCATAAAAAGGAAGCTTTTTCAGTAATATGGCGTGTTGAACGCTGTCAAACGCTTTTTTCAAGTCTAGAAATATGCCTAGTGTTTGAGCCTTTTTCTCAATATATTCAATATTGTCTTCTTTATTAGCATGTAAAGCCGACTCGAGTGATTTATTTTTTGTGAAACCATATGGCTCCGTTACAATTAAGGTAATTGAAGTCAAGAACCCGACGATTCTTTTATGTATTATTTGTTCAACTTTTTTGGCAACTATCGAGAGCACAGAGATCAGTCGATAGTTGTTTAAATCGTCCGGTGGGCCCCCTTTATGAATAGCAACTACTCGCGATAGTTTCATTTTATCCGGGAAATTGCCAGTTGAAAGAGAAAGATTAGTTAAGTGCGCCAGTGGTATGCTCACTATAGAACTGACAGCTTTTAACGGCCGCGGTTTTATCTCATCGGCGCCGGAAGAACATCCACCTTAAGAGACAACATTTCGCTAAGTATTTCATGCCCATCTCTCGGATACAAATATGTGATGTCGGGTACAAATAATTTCCCGCAAACATTGTATCGTGTTTGTTTACGTGTATTTTTTCCTGCGCTTCGGCCGCGCCTCTGTTTATTCTGTGTTCAAAGGGAAGCACGTGTTTCATCTTTGTAGTTAAGCCCCACGTGTTGTGTTATTGGACACGCGGAGGTTTTCACCCTCTCGTCCCTAGTTTCGAAAAATATTGTGTGATCTCCAAAGTGTTTGGTGCAATTTGATGTTTCCGGAAGAAGTTGCAGAGTTAACGCCGGAGCATTCCCTTCGCCAACACTCGCCAGGGCGCGTCCCTGTGTTGACAGCACCTTCGCCACCTGGTCAGTACGTATCCAGCTCTGCACACTAAACAAACACTTTCATGAACACAAAACATCGTGTGACAAGAAGTCCGTGCGAGAAAGTAATCAGTCGACTTCATTTTATAACACCCGATTCTCACTTCAAGCTGAAGATCGCATTCAGTACTTGTAAATCTTCAGCTCCAGGAGCAGACAACATTACATACACTATGATACAACATTTACACGCAGACACAATTGAAACACTCCTTCACCTCTACAACAAAATATTCCTTTCAGGGCGCCTTCCAGGGTCTTGGAGGGAGGCCATCGTAGTTGGTTTTCTGAAGGAAGGAAAGGATCGGTCTTCATCTACTAGGTATCGTCCCATAGCCCT